>NC_045961.1:86255531-86855531 GCF_010909765.2 Amblyraja radiata | reverse complement strand
GGAACTGGAGTCGGCCTATTCAGGGGTAATATGAAGAATCTTGTCACACAGTGGATTGAAATCTGGAATGTACTTGCCCATAAGAAGCAGTTAAGGCTGAGAAGCCACTGAAAATTAAAAACTGAGTTTGTTTTTTGTGAGATGATAAACAAACAACATAGAACCTAGGTATGTGGATGTAATTAATATTCCAACCATTCATAATACAATTATCAAAAAAAAACTGGGGTCTGAATGTTCTCCTTGTTTCACATGTTTCTAATATTTCCAGAAATATCCTTGAATTATTTTCACTAAGGAAAGTATTAATATTTTTGATAGAAAAGTAGGGATTGAACATTCTGGTTTTATTATTGTGATTTAACAAATTGATTCATAAATCTCAAGGTGAAATACATTTTGGATTGGGGCTATTTTGAAACCATATTGGGCTTATTTTTAAGAAGGAACTGCAGATGCTGGAAAATCGAAGGTAGACAAAAATGCTGGAGAAACTCAGCGGGTGCAGCAGCATCTATGCAGCGAAGGAAATAGGCAACGTTTCGGGTCTGAAGAAGGGTTTCGGCCCGAAACGTTGCGTTTTTCCTTCGCTCCGTAGATGCTGCTGCACCGGCTGAGTTTCTCCAGCATTTTTGTCTACCTTGGGCTTATTTTTGATGTTTTTGGAATTGAACTGTCCCAAGCATTGCATCAAAAATATATTTAGCACTCTCAATTCTCAAGGTATTGGCCCAAATTAAGAAATTTTAAATTATGATGGGATGATAACTGAGCAAATTGCTTTGTCATGGCATGGGCAGTGTGCATATCTGTTACTGGCTTCCAAGAAAAGAACAAAAAAGGCTTCTTATATAGACAGCAACATTTTCCAGTGAAAATGGTCCAATTTGGGAGTAAGGTGATACACTTATAAAGATATCACACCTGTTAAAAAATGTAGAGCATCTTTGTGGCCATGAGCTTTTTTCTGAAATGCACTTCAAATGGGAACATCCGGGATCTCACTTGGTACCAGTTGGTAACCTGCTACGTTACTGCTTATCTGTCATTGCTGTGCTTGACTTAAATTCCTTTTACATTTAGGAACCAAAATGCTGAATCATGTGTTAAACATCTGTGAAAAGGATGGAACCTTTGACAATATTTATCTGTGAGTATATTTTCTTTAAATCCAATTCATTCCCAGCGCATATTGTTGTGAAGTATGGATTTGAAAATGGTTAGTGTATAAGATTGTATGAGCATATTAGCAATTCAGCAAACTTTCCAGCTACAGGTGCACAACCTTTTATCCGAAGATCCAAATAACGAAAACCTCCGAATAGCGGCCATTTTTTCGGTCCTTGAAGAAAGGTCCTTGAAAACGTTCACCGAGGGCGGCCCGCAGAGGTGACAGCGGAACCTCCGGTCGGTCCTCGAAGAAAGGGGAACTAAATCCCCATTCATAAAAGAGAAGGTGAGGGTATATTGCGCGGGAGGGTTAATAATTGACAATATGCTGCTGCCTGCCCGCTGAATTAAAAAGTTCCCACGGTGGACTCACGATATACAGTGTTTCGTGAGTCTTGCGTGGGAACTTTTTAACTCAGCGGGGCAGGCAGCAGCAGATTGTCGCTCGCTTCAGTTTCACCCCACCTACACCCCTCTGCTTCCCGGCCATGTGTGTGACCCCTTCCCTCCCCTCTCCAGCTCCCCGCCCATTGCACCGGCGCGGGGGCTTTGCACTGTCTTCACGTCGGCGATTGCAGCAGGACCGTGTCAGGACCAATTAGACACCGACCACCAGGCCCACCGCAAGCACGGAGATCCCAGAGACCCACAGCCAACAGCAGCCCAGCCCAGCCCCGCTCCAACTACAGAGGAACCTGGGTTGCGGATGACGGGGCGCAGCTCGGGGCGTCGTAGGGGCCCATCGGGGAGCGGCCACTCAAAGCCACGCCGGGAGATGTAGGGCCCTGCCCCGGGTCTTGATGTTGGAGCCCCCGGCGGGCGCTAGCAAGTCCGCGGCAATTGACAGCCGCGCCGGGCGTTGTAAGGCCCCCCTCCAGGTCACTCTCAACCTCTATGATGTTTGCTCTCAACCCCGTAATTCGGGCGGGAGAAGTCGCCGCTGCCGGTGCCCCGCAAAGCAGTCTCCCACCGGAGACCCGCGAGCTCCCGGTGTCACCATCCACCGGAGTCGGGTCGCAGCAGCTCGCCCCCGCAACTCTCCACGCTCCGAAGCTGGCTAGCTCCACGGAGGTAGGTCCGTAGGTCCACAGCTCCCACCGCCGCCCACCGACCCCCAGGCCCACTGCAAGCACGGAGATCCCAGAGACCCACAGCCAGCAGCAACTCCAGCCCAGCCCCGCTCCAACTCCAGAGGAACACGTAGGGGCAGAAGCTGATGGTGTGCAAGGTACGTCTTGTTCTTGGGGTGGCGGATGAGGGGGCGCAGCTCGGGCTGTGGGCGAACTGCCACTTGTCGCTGTAGCGGCCAAAGATCATAGAGGAGCTCCTCTATGATCTTTGGTAGCGGCCCATCGGGGAGCGGATTCCTCTGGAGTTGGAGGGGGAGGGGGGTATTGTGCTGTTTGATCGCCCCCTGCTATCCCAGGGACAGGGAGACACAGCGGCTTTTTAGACTGGTGGGCAATCACTTCCAAAGTTCTGCCCACACAGTCAGTACACCTCTCCTACACTGTATTTCATACAAACATTTATTCTGCAAGAAAAAACGACATTGAAGACTCAAACTCGCGATCGAGTAACTGCCAGGATCAAGGCGCAAACTCGCGACCTTGCGGATATGAGCCGAGCACTCTACCACTGAGCCAGCCATTAAAATCTACGCTAAAAAATTTCCATTCCGAAGACCGACAAATTCTGAATTACGAAAAGTGTCTGGTCCCAAGGCTTTCGGATAAAAGGTTGTGCACCTGTACTAGCATGAAGAAATACTTCATGCATCCATCTACATTATTTCACTTTGTAGTTTGAGAATCTCGGTTTTCTATAATAGTTGTAATGTTTGTGCATTTTAATATGTAAAGTTCAAATGTAGCTTTATTTTCTGATTTGGGACGTTTCAGGATATCTTGGTTTTGAGAGACGATTAGTTATGGGGAAGTTGTACAATTATAATGAAGTATTGTATGAGTACTTGCACTGCAGCAATCACAAGACTGGTGTTGGGTTTGAGAACAATATGGCCTATCCAACAACCAACTGAATGTAATTAAGAGGTGAGAATGTTGGCTTGAAACAGGATACAGATGTTGCTTTGCTTATCCGATCAAAGAATTTTGTGGAAACTGTGTGGGTGGTATATTTCCCGATGCCGGACTCTGGAAATATAAATTCCAAGCTCTTTTACGGGAAGAGGTAACTAGACAAATAGAGGAAGAGATTCCAGGATGTGCACAAGGTCTTGACAAATGTGACCATTGGGAATCCCTGGCGCATTACCCCATGTCAAGGGGCATTTAGAATGATATTGAGAACCTTGAGGCTACATGCCAAGCACCCAGAAGCAGTACATAAATGCAGTTTGAGTGTACCATCTCAAACTACCCACCTGCTTGCACCATTGGGCACTTGCTCCATCTGTGGGAGAGCCCTCTGTTTCCACATTAGTCTCATCCAATTCCCCAGAATCCACATAACCAGATTGGTAGCAAGATCATGCTCGATCCTGAGAACAATTTATGAAGAAGAATCTACATGGTTTTGTATGAAGAGCAGTAAATGATATTGATCTAGATAGCGTTTGACCCTTCTTCGCGTTGCAGAGCCAAATATCCACCACCTGTTTGGTAACCTTCCAAAACTGCTGCCTGGTGAAGTGGGTCATTTAATGTGGTGGTTCTGCTTTTGATTGGAGTCATTGAGCATTTGTGAGCTGTGTGAAAGCACATCAGGCAGAAATAACGCACCCAATCTGACAGCACTCGTGGACTTTTAATTGGGAAATGGCTGGAGTGATATTTTGGATAGCTTGTAAATATTGGAGCTTTTGGTTTCATAAACATGCGCACAGTGTTCCTTAAGTTTGACCCTGTTGCTTGCAACTGAACTGCAGCTGGAGGTGTCAATTAAGTGTACTCTTGGTTCATGTAACTGGGAATCCCCTTGGACTTAACATGATCTGAGGCAACATGCAATGTACCCTCCAAGATCTTTGCGTTCTGATCCAAAATGAATTAGTGTCCTCTGTGTGCCAGCATAGTAATGTATTCACACCTAAGCAATTAAATATGGATACAGAATTGGAAATACTTTGCACTAATGCTCAACCTGATGTACAAATCTGATGCTAATGGTGAGGTTTACTTCCCTGGCAAGTTGTGCCTTTTTTCTGGTATCTAGTCAGTCTCCAGATTAAATCTGCAATTACATTATAACTATATATTTCATCTCAGTGCAGCAGTTGTGCTGTGAATGTTTCAGAGCATCTGTGCTTATTAAAACTGAGTGGTCATTCTTTTTTACTCCTGCCGTTAGAAATCAGTTTATTAAATTTATTTGGTAGACAAAAGTGCTGGAGAAACTCAGCCGGTGCAGCAACATCTATGGAGCGAAGGAAATAGGCAAACTTGCCTATTTCCTTTTATCTACCTTTGATTTTCCAGCATCTGCAGTTCCTTCTTAAACATATTAAATGTATTTCTCTGGACACTGTTTTGCTGACAAATGCTTTGACCTTTTTTTATTCTAGACATTTTAAGGATTGCAAACTACAACAAAATAATGGTCTAGATAAATGTAAAAACCTCCCTCACCGCTTCACATATATTCATGAATGAAAATGTGCTGTCTCGATTTAGTCAGGCCTGCATGAGACTAATCCCAATCTTTGTTCGATTTTCCCTTGTCATCACTTTCTGAAATGACTCGGCAAAGCCACACAGAAAGTTTCCCAGAATTTATAGCTACTGTGGATTGGCAAAATGAAAATAAAACTAGTGTTGCCCACATTTCATAAATGTTTACTTTAAATTAAGAGATTCACGACCTTGGGACAGCAAATTAAATACTATTTTTGACAGAATGTTAACAATTGAAGTCAACCTTTTTATTAAATAAAACACAAAACATTACAGGAACAGGTCATTTGGCCTCTGCTGTCTGCTAAACCCTGATTAACTAAACTAATCCCTTCTGCCTGCACATGATCCATATCTCTCCATATCCCGCATATTCTTGTGCCTATCTAAAAGCCTCTTAAGCACTACTATCAAAACTATTTTTACCACCATTCCTGGCAGCGTGTGCAAAAAAAACTTGCTCCACCTATCTCCTTTAAACTTTACCCCTCTCACAAACCTATTCCTTTAGTATATGACATTTCTACCCTGCAAAAGAATTCTGGCTATCTATCGTGGGTATGACTCTTATTTAACCATTCAGTCTCCCCTCAACTTCCACTCCATAGACAATCGCAACTTCCTTCAACAAAGAAACACCACTGGCTACTCTACAGTCCTCTGGGGCCTTGCTTGTGACTAGAGGGAATACAAAGATTTCTGTTTGTAAGGCCCCAGCACTGTACTCTCTTGCCTCTCTCAATAACCTAGGTGAATCCCACCAAGCCATGTGGATTTATACACCTTAATGCCCCAGGAGACTAGACACCTCCACCTTGATCACAAAATGCATTTACATATTAGTATATCTCACACTGATCTCACAAATGTCAATGTCCTAACCTGCAAATTGCTGTCTGTAAATACTGCCTGCATTTCTAGCATTTGTTGTTTTTGAAAGACTTCTGAGGTACAGTAAAGGAATGGCAGCAGCTTGTGCACAGAGAGCAACCTCAAATAATAATTAAATAAATGGGCAGATAATTTGTTTGAGATGTTGATTGAGGAACAAATATTACTCTAGGCAGAGGGCATAACTACTCTGTTGTTCAGAACTATCATGGGGCAGAAGTACCCTGCTATTCAGAATTGTCTATTTTGAAAAGATAGGGGGACCTTCTACAGTACATCAGGAGTACTGCACTGTTGGAGCACTGGTGCCCAAATCTCTTCAGTAAAACTTGAACTGTCAATTTTCTGACTGAGAGGGAACAGAGCTATTAATGCTGCTGAGTTAGTAGGTATCTGCTGTGGAGTTAATAATTGATCTTTTTGTTTTCAGAAACAGTACATTTTAGTAATGTGAGCATTAATGCTGTGTTTACCTTTCTAGGCACGTTCAAATCAGCAATGAATCAGCAATTGAATTCTACAGAAAATTTGGCTTTGGAATAATAGAAACTAAAAAGAACTACTACAAGAGGATAGAGCCAGCTGATGCACATGTTTTGCAGAAAACCCTCAAATACATTGCTCCATCCCAGAGTATGGAATGTCAGAAATGAAATTGTGGCTGATCTTGCACGTTTGTTGCCAAAAAGAAGTCTGTATAGACCATTGGAGGGTGAGCGTCAAGAGGAGCCAATTCTCTACAACGCGTTGTGGCAATAGTCTTACCACGTTAACCAGAAACCACTCAAAATTATTCCTGCATAAAGCATTCTGTATCTTCAATTAGAATTAATGTATCTGAGACAAGTAACCCATTTGCAAGAACTGTAATCAAAGCATGGGGTTTGGTCGTGTTATTACTTTACCAGGTCCTAGGCGGGACATTCTTTTGTTTTCCAGTTCAAACGTGCAAACAAATGATCTGATTTTGTATTTAAAAACAAAAAAGACCTGTTCATGCATAGTTAATTTTTCCATAAAAGTTTAATTGGTACTTTCAAAAAACTAATTGTCCTACAAACTTATTTGTGCCTATTGGAGTTATATCTCCCACTTTTCATTTCGTGGAATAAATATTTCAATTTTAAAGATGAGACTGTATTTTCTGTTGTGGTTGCTGTTCATTTTGTTGGTTGGAGCCAAGTCCACCCTTCTGTCCTGGAATTGTTAATGTGGTCATATGCTTGCCTCTGTGTCTGTTGCATGTATTTAATGTCTGTTATAAAATTTAAACCGCAGTGCTATGGCTGCGGACAACATTGGGTCTTGAGAGTTAAAGGGATAAAATGTTTTAACTGCAAACCACATAACACATAGTTTTATTTAGTAAATGGGCCAGTGGGAAAAAAAAAGAAATAATAGAATTGTAGGTTACAAAACCAATTTGGCAACATTAAATAATTCCTGACCTTGAATCGAGGCAGGGAGAGGTGGAATATAATACAGTGAAGGGTTTAAATGTATAATTTAAGATGATGCTAAAATGCAAGAAATTATAATCTGATTCATTTAAGATCTGAATGATGAAAGCCATGCAAAATTGCAAGAAACAAGAGAATGCATGTAATGCTCTTAGTAATAACTGCAGTCGGTGAAACTGGTTTGTTGAAGGAATCATTGATTGAGGCCCACACCTCAAGTTCTGAGACCGTCATAATGTTGAGTTGCCATTTCTTGTTTTTTTCCCTCTGGCCAGGAGTCCTTGCTATGACAATCCCTTCTCCTGTCTCTAATCTTCCTCCTTGTTATGGATTCTTTTTGCTGGCCTTCTACCTTCTCTGGACCTTTTTACTTCCAACTGCCGGAGGTACATCAACTTTCTTGACCTCCACTTCCGTCTCAACTCGCCCGCATCTGAATGCACAGACCTATGCTCACTAGGTAACAATCCAAATATTATTATCAAACTCGTCAACAGGGGAGGTGCCATAGTAGTCTGACAGGCTAACCTCTACTGAGCCGAGGCCAGACGTCAGCTCTCAGACACCACCTCACACCTGTCCCTTGACCCACAGATAAACACCAGGCCAACATCCTCCAGACTGTTACTGACCTTGGTGATCTCCCCTTCACAGCTTCCAAATTTTATATTTCCTTAACCTCATGCTGTCTGTTTTTACTTATTTCCTAAAATCCACAAACAGAACTGCCCTGGCAGACGCATTGTTTCTACCTGTTGCTGCCTACAGAACTCGCTTGCAAATACTTCAATTCTCTCTTGCCCCCTTTGTCCCTTCAACCTACATCAGAGACACGTCACACACTCTTCTACACTTCAATAACTTTTAATTCCTAGGCCCCCATTGCCACATCTTCACTTTGGCCATCCAGTCCCTTTACATTTTCATTTCCCACCTGGAAGGCTTTGAACAGATCCAATCAGTTCCCCTCTCCCAACACTCTCCTCTGCCTGGCAGAACTTCTCCTCGCCCTCAACAACATTTTTGACCTCATGTTCTTCCAGTCAAACAGTTCTTGTTCCAAACAAACATTAGGACCATTCCCAACTCTTTCTTCATTACATTGG
Organism: Amblyraja radiata; assembly: GCF_010909765.2. Lineage (NCBI taxonomy): Eukaryota > Metazoa > Chordata > Chondrichthyes > Rajiformes > Rajidae > Amblyraja > Amblyraja radiata. The sequence continues at coordinate 86,847,269 of NC_045961.1, read as the reverse complement.
CGACTGCATTGGGGCTGCCTCCAGCATCTGTGTAGAACACCTGGATTTCATTAACTTTACCACCAATTCCAAGCTACCCTCAAATTCACTGACTTTCTTTGACACTGCTCTCCCCTTATGTAGAAAAATAGAAAATAGGTGCAGCAGTAGGCCATTCGGCCCTTCAAGCCAGCACCGTCATTCAATATGATCATGGCTGAGCATCCAAAATCAGTACACCATTCCTGCTTTCTCCCCATATCCTTTGATTCTGTTAGCCCGAAGAGCTATCTCTAACTCTCTCTTGAATACATCCATCTGTTTCCAGGGGCCAGACTATCGACTGATGTCTACAATGAGCTCACTGACTCGCACAGTTACCCGGACTACACCTCTCACCCTGCCTCTTGCAATGACGCCAACCCCCACTCTCAATAACTCAGTTTCCACCTCATCTGCTCCCAACACGAGGCTTTCCGTTCTAGGACATCCAACATGTTCTCTTTCTTCAGTCAATATAGTTTCTCCCATGCTGTGGTAGATGGATCCCTCACCCGTATCTACCCTGTGACCTGTAGTTCTGCTCGCTTCCTTGCTTAAACTCCCCCCCCCCCCCCCCAGACAGAACATGGTTAGAGTTCCTCTGGTCCTTGCTTTTCACCCACCAGCAACCGCATCACCGAACACATTATCCTCTGGCATTTCTGCCATCTTCAACGTGGTTCCACCGCCAGTCTCATCTTCCCTTCCCCATCCCTTTTTGCCAGGGACCACTCTGCAACTGAAGAAGCTAGTCTGAAGAAGAGTTTCGGCCCGAAACGTTGCCTATTTCCTTCGCTCCATAGATGCTGCTGCACCCGCTGAGTTTCTCCAGCATTTTTGTGTACCTTCTATTTTCCAGCATCTGCAGTTCCTTCTTAACCACTCTGCAACTACTTGGTTCACTCAAACCACCCCTTTCCCAGGTACTTATCCTTGAAGCCTCAGGAGATGTATCACCTGTTCCTTCTCTCCAGACATGCTGCCTGTCCTACTGAGTTACTCCAGTTTTTTGTGTGTCTATCACCTGTTCCTGTGCTTCCTCCTTCACATCCATCCCAGGCACCAGCAGCCCTTCCAGGGGCACTGAGAACGAAGATGCACCCAGTGTGGCCACGTGCAGCAGCCAGGCCTGGTTCGCCACGAGAAGATAAGACTGTACTAAGAACTTTTAAAGCTTGTCAGCACCAGAAACCTGGTGACTCTGTGTGTACTGCCTAGGTGAAGTCTGCTGTATGATTTTACTGGATTGTGTGCAAAACCAAAGAATTTCACCGTACCTAGGTATGTGACAATAAAGTATCATCGCATTCATTGAATTGAAGAGTCCCAAACTGAAATGCCATCTATCCATATTTTCCTGAGATGCTGCCTGACCTGCCGAGTTATTCCAGCATTTTGCGTTTTGCTCAAAGTTCCAGCATCTTCAGTTCCTTGTGAAGTCTGAAGAAGGGAGACTTCTACAAGGCATTGGTGAGACCAAATCTGGAGTATGGTGTGCAATTTTGGTCGCCCAATTATAGGAAGGATGTCAACAAAATAGAGAGAGTACAGAGGAGATTTACTAGAATGTTGCCTGGGTTTCAACAACTAAATTACAGAGAAAGGTTGAATAAGTTAGGTCTTTATTCTCTGGAGCGCAGAAGGTTAAGGGGGGACTTGATAGAGGTCTTTAAAATGATGAGAGGGATAGACAGAGTTGATGTGGACCAGCTTTTCCCTTTGAGAATAGGGAAGATTCAAACAAGAGGACATGACTTGAGAATTAAGGGACAGAAGTTTAGGGGTAACATGAGGGGGAACTTCTTTACTCAGAGAGTGGTAGCGGTGTGGAATGAGCTTCCAGTGGAAGTGGTGGAGGCAGGTTCGTTGGTATAATTTAAAAATAAATTGGATAGGCATATGGATGAGAAGGGAATGGAGGGTTATGGTAAGTGCAGGCAGGTGGGACTAAGGGTCTGCAGTTCTCTGAAGAAGGGTTTCGGCCCGAAACGTCGCCTATTTCCTTCGCTCCATAGATGCTGCTGCACCCGCTGAGTTTCCCCAGCAATTGTGTGTACCTAAGGGTAAAAAGTTGTTCGGCACGGACTTGTAGGGCCGAGATGGCCTGTTTCCGTGCTGTAATTGTTATATGGTTATAAGGGTTTCGGCTCGAAACGTTGCCTATTTCCTTCGCTCCATAGATGCTGCGGCACCCGCTGAGTTTCTCCAGCATTTTTGTGTATCTTGTGAAGTTGTGCCTGTTTGATGCCTGGTCCAGGCCCCGCCCTGCGCTGCTGTCACTCAGCTCCGAGTCCCGCCCCGCCCTCCTGTTCCCCCCCCCGCCACTCCCCCTTCACAAGAATGAGCAGGCGCTACATTCAACCCATCAATCAACATACGTCACCGTGGCCACGCCTCTTCTCACGCTCACACTTCCTGCTCCCGCTCAACCGAACTTGCGCCGCATCTCCCACCCATTGGTCCAATGGCTTCGCTGTCTGCTCGGCGATAGGCCCGATCGCCATGACAACGGCGGGTAGCACGTTAGGCTGCGCTGGGGCCTGATATTAAAAGGGGGAGGGGGGAGGGGGGGAAAAGGAGAAGAGAAGAGAAGGTCCGGACCCGAGCCTCGAATAGAAGTTAGAAGTTGCGGCCGTTTGGGAGGGAGAGTCTTCCCCCCCCCCTCCACCCGCCCAGCCCAGCACCCCGGATCCTCCGCTGGATCTGAGCGCCCCCCCCTTCACCCCATACCCCTCACGGTGGGGCCTCGGGCAGGGGCTGGGCTGGGCTGGGTTGAGGCCTGCACTTGTCTTTGGGGGTGTTTGTGAGCACGACACATGGATTGCTGGAGGAGGCTAAGAGGCCAAGATCCTGTCCAGGCCAGCCTTGAACCCTGAGCCCTTGCCCCCACCACCAACCCCCACACCTCCCTCCTTCTTTACACTTCACCCCTCCCCACGTCCCCCAGAGAGAGGGAGGCAATGTGGGCACCGACGGCCGAGACCACCTGCGAGGCTGCAGCACTGGACTTTTCCCCCACCGTACCCTGAGGTAAGGCTGGACTATTGTCGAAGGCTGGTGATGGGAATGTGGGCAGTGGATTCAATTATATCCCCATTTCCCCTCTCACTGCTGTGCCCAAAACGTATACCAGTATGGAGTGGGGTAACTCTTAAGTAAGAAAACTATGGGGTTTAAAGCTCACTCCACAAATGGGCAGAAAGTCTTTACTGATAGAGATGTTTAAGAAAGAACTGCAGATGCTGGAAAAATCGAAGGTAGACAAAAATGCTGGAGGAACTCACCGGGTGAGGCAGCATCTATGGAGAGATGCAATAGGCGACGTATCGTGTCGAGACCCTTCTTCAGACTGATAGGGATGTTGTCTTTTGGATGAAGCATTAAACAGTGGTCTGTTTGCTTTCTTGGGCTTGTGTAAAATATTACATTACAATATTCAAAGATGATCAGGGAAGTTGTGTTCTGTTCCTGGCCAGTATTTATCTATGGAGAGATGCAATAGGCGACGTATCGTGTCGAGACCCTTCTTCAGACTGATAGGGATGTTGTCTTTTGGATGAAGCATTAAACAGTGGTCTGTTTGCTTTCTTGGGCTTGTGTAAAATATTACATTACAATATTCAAAGATGATCAGGGAAGTTGTGTTCTGTTCCTGGCCAGTATTTATCCCCTTATAAACATTGCTAATGCTGTTATATATGTGTTTATTTTATTATATGTTTGATATTTCTCCAAACATATTGACTGCTACATTTTTAATGTTATAATAATGTTGATTAAAAGCATTCCATTGGCTGTAAACTCCTTTGACATATTCTGAAAGGGAAGAGAAAGATATAGTGGAAATATTTGTTTTCATTGATGTTGCCTGAGTATTTGCTTGTCCAGTAACAAATGTGTCTTCTGTTTTCACAAACTTTTCTTTGATGCTCTTTCCCTGACTTGCTGTAGCATCCTTACCTGCTCTTTAAACCCATCTATCTGTCGAAGCCTTTGACACTAGTCCCAATATTTCTTTGTGGCCAGCTATCAGATTTTCTCTGACCATTTGCCTCTGAAGTTCCTTGGGGTATTTTACTCATAAAAGTGTTTCATAAATGTGTTAAAAATAAATGGTGTTGGGAATACTCAGCAGCTCAGGCAGCATCTGTGGGGATAAAGAAGCAGTTAACATTTCAGATTAATGACCTTTCATCAGAGCTGTCAGTTGTGTTGATCACCTGTAGATCTACAGAATTAATTGTTGCTGACTTCCAGTTGTCTCCTCCTTCATTGTGTTGTAGTTATTGCCACTGGTAAATTATACAGACAGCATCCTAATTTTGCTTACGGTGGTATTGCTAGATTTGTTATAACATGCATGTGTGAATGAACTTTGTCAGACTCCTTGAGTAAACACATAAGAAGAAAGCAATTGAAGCATTTAATCTAGATAGACCAATGAGGCAGATTTGCCTCAGCATCACCACAACAACAGTCTTAATGCTAAGCTAATATAGAATAGAATGCTTTCATAGAAACACATGTACCTGATCTGACATTCAACATCCTCATCAGTATTTCTGCCCCTTCTCCCTGTGTGCATTGATCCCTTGGGCATTGACAAATACATCCCCCTCCTTGAATAAAAACCTGGATTTTTTTTTGCTTCTCTCACTTTCTTCCAGTCAAATGTGTAGCCATGGGGTCAACCAATGCCTGAGTATTTTTTGGTTATGTCAAACAGTTCCAAACATACACGAGGACCATCCACCACTCTTTCTTCATTACATTGACGACTACATTGGGGCTGCCTCCTGCACCTGTGTGGAACTCATGGATTTCATCAACTTTACCGCCTATTCCACGTTGAGGGGAAGACGAGACTGGTGGTGGGATTTTACAGCTGCTGAACAATCCCTCGCACCTTCTTCTGAAACTGTAAGAGGTGCAGCACTTGTCCCTAAACCACATCCCCAACATCTTTAAACAACCCTTCCATGGGAGGTAGTGCATCTCCTCCAACCTCATCCGTGATTCGGTGCTCTCCATGTGGCGATCTCTACATTGCCGATTGTCCTGCAGAGCATCTCTGCCCTGTCTGCAAAGGCCATTTCGAGCTTCTGGTTGTATGTCATTTCATCTCTCTTTCCCATTCCCACGCTGACCTGTCTGTCCTTGGCCAGCTCCACTGCCTGCCATGGTGAGGTAATATACAAACTAAAAGAACCTCTCCTCTTATTCCTCTTGGTTAGATAGATATAGCAAGATGGTATAAATCATTAAATATTTCAATTTCAGTAAGCCTACTCCCACCATGTTCTTTTCCCATTCCCACTGCTCCACCCAGAGTCTCTCTCCCTTCCCCGTTCACATTTCCCATTTCCATCTGTCCCATCAGCCACACACGTATCTACCTTTGTTTCTTTTCCCCTGGCCTATACCCCTTTCCCCTCCTCTATCTGGTTTCATCTACCCTTTATCCTTCCCTCATCAGGTTCCACCCATCACCTTGTAGCTTGTAGCTACCCCTTCCCATCACCTCCCACCTCATCTGGTACCACATATCACCTACTGGCCTGTCTCATCCCTCTCTCACCTCTTTAAATTGGCTGCCTTCCCTCTAAGTCCTGATGCAAGGTCACAACCTAAATTGTTGACTAGCCCTTTGGCTTCACAAATGCTGCTCGACCCACTAAGTTCCTCTTGCAATGTTTAAAAAAAAAACCCCCATCTCTTCTCAAGTGGATGCCTGCTAACTACATTCGTCCTTAAGAACTTTCCTTAAGAAACGTAATGGTGTATTAAGTTCAAGTTCAAGTGAGTTTATTGTCATGTGTCCCTGATAGGACAATTAAATTCTTGCTTTGCTTCAGCACACAGAACATAGTAGGCACTTACTACAAAACAGATCAGTGTGTCCATGTACCATAATATAAATATATACACACATGAATAAATATACTGATAAAGTGCATATAACAGATAATGTGTTATTAATAATCAGTTTTGTCTGAGCCAGATTTAATAACCTGATGGCCGTGGGGAAGTATCTATTCCTGAACCTGGTTGTTGCAATATTACATACAGTAATATTGCTCAGAAAGGATTACTCATGCCAGAACAAATTTCTATATGTATTTACCATACGTAAGTACCATATGCTGACCGTATTCATCTCATAATTGCAGCAAGACAATCCACAATACAGTTAGTTGCTGTGCTAAAACCACACCACCTCCTCTGTGCCATAGATAGGGCAACAAAATACTAAAAGTGTTTTCCCAAAGTGCTTGCTGTTAGTGATATTCCCACCATCATATCCTTGAACTGTTCATGTATGAAGTACATTATGATCCACGATGCCACTTTATGCCACTTTGGTGGCAAAAACAGGAAAGTAGACTATTATCTGAATGGTGGCCGATTAGGTAAAGGGGAGATGCAACGAGACCTGGGTGTCATGGTACACCAGTCATTGAAAGTAGGCATGCAGGTGCAGCAGGCAGTGAAGAAAGCGAATGGTATGTTAGCATTCATAGCAAAAGGATTTGAGTATAGGAGCAGGGAGGTTCTACTGCAGTTGTACAGGGTCTTGGTGAGACCACACCTGGAGTATTGCGTACAGTTTTGGTCTCCTAATCTGAGGAAAGACCTTCTTGCCATAGAGGGAGTACAGAGCAGGTTCACCAGACTGATTGTTCAAAAGGGAACTGCAGATGCTGGAATATCGAAGGTACACGAAATTGCTGGGGAAACTCAGCGGGTGCAGCAGCAGATATGGAGCGAAGGAAATAGGCGACGTTTCGGGCCGAAACCCTTCTTCAGACCCTTTTGGAGAGAGGAGGAGAACTTCTTCAAAGTAGGCATACCTTGAGGAGATATCGCAGTGGAGTAGACAAAGTGTTCAAAAGGGAACTGCAGATGCTGGAATATCGAAGGTACACAAAATTGCTGGGGAAACTCAGCGGGTGCAGCAGCATCTATGGAGCGAAGGAAATAGGCGAAGTTTCGGCCCGAAACGTCGCCTATTTCCTTCGCTCCATAGATGCTGCTGCACCCGCTGAGTTTCCCCAGCAATTTTGTGTACCTTCACCAGACTGATTCCTGGGATGTCAGGACTTTCATATGAAGAAAGACTGGATAGACTCGGCTTGTACTCGCTAGAATTTAGAAGATTGAGGGGGGATCTTATAGAAACTTACAAAATTCTTAAGGGGTTGGACAGGCTAGATGCAGGAAGATTGTTCCCGATGTTGGGGAAGTCCAGAACAAGGGGTCACAGTTTAAGGATAAGGGGGAAATATTTTAGGACCGAGATGAGAAAAACATTTTTCACACAGAGTGGTGAATCTCTGGAATTCTCTGCCACAGAAGGTAGTTGAGGCCAGTTCATTGGCTATATTTAAGAGGGAGATGTGGCCCTTGTGGCTAAATGGATCAGGGGGTATGGAGAGAAGGCAGGTACAGGATACTGAGTTGGATGATCAGCCATGATCATATTAAATGGCGGTGCAGGCGCGAAGGGCTAAATGGCCTACTCCTGCACCTATTTTCTATGTTTCTATGAGGCAAAATCCCCCCCCACCCCCCCCCCCCCACCAACCTTGTTCCCAATTGGTAGACTGGCATTTTCTAACGTACAGAATTTGCTGGATGCAGATCTCTCCCTTTTGCAATTGCCCGTCTCCTAGCCCAATTAGTCCAGCATCATCAATTTTCACTGGAGTTGTGTTAATGTTGGAGGACTGAGTTTATCAGCAGATTGAAATATTCTTCGTTACAAAGATTCACAAAAGTCAGTCCATGTAGAGAACAGTTAATGTAAATCGTGTTCCAAGGTATAGTTCAGTTCAGTTTATTGTCACGTGTACCGAGATACAGTGAAAAGCTTTTTGTTGCATGCTAACCAGTCAGCAGAAAGATAATACCTTTATTTGGGTGGGGCTAAAAACATTGAGATCAACAATCTTTGAGATTATTCCCAATCTGCTGAAAGAATTTTGCTATAATATAATTTTGATATAATGCTAATATATTCTAGATTTTTATTTTATGTGAATCTCATTCAGAACTTGAGATTCGTGCATAGTATTCCAGTGAAAACTATGAACACAGCTGTCACAAAAGGTTACAACTTAACATATTTATCAACCTTCACTCGCACACTTTGTCACTCTTCATTAATCATTTTACAACAGGTGGTTGTAAGAGACCATTCCTCAGTCCAAGTTCACCATGCTTTTCCACAACTAGTTGCCTCCCTAACAGCTCATCATAGCTGCACATATTGACTGCAACTTCCCAGCACCTGTCACAAGTGTCTTCCAATGTTAGCTGTTCTTGGCTTGCATAAATAAGCTTCTCCCAGTGAAAGTAATCTTGCCCTACCTCAAAATTCAAAAAGCAGTCTAATATCCATTGGTGAACTTAACGTGAGATATGTTCCAAAGGTATTATCCTTCCATTTCCAAACTAGAAATTATTGTTGGACATGCAGATTGATCAAAATTAATCTGTTTCCTAATTAAAACTCCATTCTCAGGAATGCAGAATGAAAGAGCAGTCAGTAGAAAGTGTTGGCTTTCCAATTTATCCACACTGGTGGTCTTTCAACAATGGAGTGCAAGTCGGATAGTTTTATAAACAAATTCCGCTTTGGAGTTTAAAAAATATCTCGCTGTGTCTTCCTTTAGGAGCAAAAATGAAGTAGAACATTTCAAACCAGAATTGATATCCATGATTAGATTTACTGTTCCTTACCAGACAAAATCCCTTCAAGAGAAGCCAATCCCCAAAAAATCTCTCAGACTTGCAGCAACTAAATTAAACTGTGCTGGATGAATGTTCACTTTAAAACTAAATAGTCCCATTCATTCCAATTTGGATTGGATGAAACAAAAGTTTTTATTGCGACCAAGTTAAAACATTAAAACAAGAAGGGTCTTGACCCAAAATCTCACCTATTCCTTTTCTCCAGGGATGCTGCCTGACCCGCTAAGTTACTCCAGATTTTTTAGCCTATCTTCGGTGTAAACCAGCATCTGTAGTTCCCTCCTAATCCATTGATTTAGAATTTGGCACCATAACCGAGTTTCACCTTCAAAGCCATATTAATTCTAATTTCCTGTATCTCTATTTTATAAGTAATCAATTATTACTTCCTCAGATCTCAACTGTTACCAGCCTCCTCATGCACATTACTTGAAGATTTCCAAGCCTTCTAATATTTCAAAATTCACAGAGCATTTGCATTTCAAACAAAATACAATTTACTGTCAAAAATATAACAGCATATGCCCACATACAACTCTAGGAAATCTATCAATCTTTTAAAGCTATTATGTAACAAAGTGCCAGAAGACATTAATCACATGTGTATACTTTAAAACTCATCATATCACCCAAATCTCACAATTGATGTTCCTCCCCCTTATCTCCCTTTAATGAAACAGAGAGAATGTACATTAGAGTATTGTCCATATTTTTTAAGATCTGTTCTTACTTGTAATCAACTCTTGCAATTATCATCAGCGATTCATGGTCTATAAACATTGGAATCAGACAATGTAAAACAAAAACGGAAATGCCGTAAATACTCAGCATGTCAGGCTGCTTCAGTGTAACAGAAACAGTGCCAACATTTCAGGTCTTTAACTATGTAGTAGGTTCAGTACGTATATTAATTGGATCTCTGTTGCTCTATTGCATTGTAATGTTGATTGGTTTGCGTCCACTTTGTCTTGATGATTTTCTTCATTAGTAAGATGGTCAGTAATTGGATATAATTTGCAAGATAATCAGTTCATGTTTCACTTAGTCTAAACTTTTAGCATTGTAACTTATTGATAGACATTTGATTGTGGATGTTTTCTAATTGTATAAACTGCTTACCTTTACCAATTGTAGAGGACATAGGAGATTATTCCTCTCACCTTTCTGCCCAAACCTGTAGTACTTTTGGATGAGGAAATCGCTCTTCTTCTTGCGAATGAAACACAAATCAAAGGAACCAAAACAAAATAGCTAATCTGTCCTTAATTCCTTTACATCAATTTGATTGGTTATCCTTTATTATTGTTTATGAACAGTCTATTACCGTAGTTTTTGAGATTAGCATTTAATTTACAGCTTCGGTGGTTTTGGAATTCAGGCATTCAAGCCAAACAAAGATGTCTAGATAGATATACCTGCAAATAGAAATGTGCAAGGTTGTGGGGAATGAGATGAACAGTTGGACTAATTGGATAGTTGTTTCAACGAGTCAAACAGGAGCAATGTCCCAAATGGATGGCTTCTATAATCTCTGGAACTCTCTGCCACAGAAGGTAGTTGAGGCCAGTTCATTGGCTATATTTAAGAGGGAGTTAGATGTGGCCCTTGTGGCTAAAGGGATCAGGGGGTATGGAGAGAAGGCAGGTACGGGATACTGAGTTGGATGATCAACCATGATCATATTGAATGGCGGTGCAGGCTCGAAGGGCCGAATGGCCTACTCCTGCACCTATTTTCTATGTTTTCTATAATGGGAGTATCTTTTAGAAAATACGTTGTTAATCTGCTAATCCTATGGTTCATATACATTTCAGTGTTTACTGCTATGTCCATAATCTCCAACAGGGGATAACATTAGGAATTTGGTCATCCATTCATTGGATATTTGTACTCTTCAAATAAAACTTTCTAATTAATATGATTTTTCCTCCTTTGATCATTGAATGCTGGCTATTTTTCTTAGTTCCTATTCTCTTGATCTCACTGTTGGGTTTCTTGCTGACTTTGTAGCTGAATTGTAGCCAAAGGTTTGGGACTTCCTGTATATATTCAATTAGCTGCTTAATCATCTTCAACTGTCCTTTTACACAGAATATTCTCATAAAAATATGATTTTGATTATTTGTTGTTGGAAACTAAAATTTGCAGCCTACTCCCTCTAGTTCTTTTCCCATTAATTTAATCTTTCTTCTTACTAATGATAGCAATTTAGTGAGATGAAATTTTGGTCTGGACTTTAGAAAGGTTGCATTTTAGATTCACCAGTTTGATTCCCAGGATAAGGGGTGGTCACACAGATATTGTACAACATTGACCTCTCCTGACTGGATTTTGGAGGAATGATGGGTGATCTCATTGAGCCGTGCAAGATTCTGAGTGGGAAATAAGTGGCTAGATGCTGAGAGTTTATTTCCTTTGGCTTGATAGTCTATATTTAGGCTTAGTCTCGGAATTATCTAACCAATTAGGACAGGGATACGGATAAATTCATTTATGAGAAGAGATGTTTTTGGCTTCTTGATTGTATTGAAATCTGATGTTGATAGGGTTTTAGACAGAAAGAGAATGGGAAGATGTGGGCCCCATGGTAGGTGATCATTGAATTATTGGGTGGCATGCTGTTGCTTCTGTTGTACATTATTACATTTTTTAAACCTCGGTTAAATCTCAATCGACCAGCTGTTCAAAGAATCCTAATTTCTAATCCCAATCCTAATTTCTCAAGTTTCCCTATATGATGTACATGTTATCTGAACATAATTTCAGATTATTATTAAATGAATAAACACCTCATTTAGGAGATAATTTCTGTTTTGTGCCCCTCAGCTGTGTCTGAGTAATGCAGCACAGAAAAAGACCCTTCAGCCACTGTGTCCATGGTGGCCATTTAGTTCCCATATATACAATTTCCATTTAGCACTTGCCCATACCATACTTTTGCGATATGTGCTTATCAAAGTACTTCTTAAATATTGTGGGAGTACTCAACTCCATCACCCACTCCAGATTTCAACCATTCTCTCGGTAAAAAAATCTTCAGATCCTTTGTAAACCTCTTGCCCCTCTGATTAATCCTATGCCCGTTGGTTACAGACACCTGTACTAAGGGAAACCATCCCTCACCATCTACCCTATTTATGCCTCATAATTTGGTATATCTCAATTATGTCTGTCTTCTGCTGAGTTTTTTTTTGTATGTTTTTATCTTGTGGCAGAGAAGTTTTCAATTGTAAATCAAGGAAACTGCAGATGCTAGAAGTCTGTGGATGTTTGCTAGAATTAAAATGCAAAAAAAGTAACCAGGTCAGGCAGCATCTCAGGAGAAAGATACAGAGTTAACATTTCGTGTTGAAGTCATGTTGTTCAAGCAATGGCTGGTAGCAGTGACGTTCCATTAATATTTTTTGACTTATTTGAATTGACACGGGAGATATGAGAGGTATCTACTTTTCCCCAACTGTGATAGCAATTGAGACCCATTGTTCTAGATCCTTTATTGGGTATATAATTCTTAATTATTATCTGTATTAAATTGAGATCTAAAGGACAGCAGATTTTAAGTATCATCTCTTCATACCTTGTATTTTAATGAAGGTAAGACTCAATTTGAGTGTAATCTGGAATGTTGTGGTAATTTAGAATTTTAATACTCAGATTGTAAAACTGGAAGCATTTAAAAAGTCCACAACTTTTGTGCTTTTAAAAGCTCAACTTTTTGAAATGGTATTAGATAATTCATTCTTTTGCAAATGTGCTAATGTGAATATTCAAGAGAACCTCGTAAGAATTAGTTTGCTTTATCATTGTTTCGTGTACTAAGGTACAATAAAAAGCTTTGTTTAGCTTGCTATCCAACCACATCAGATAATACCATATATAAATACAATCGTCAAATTTAAGTACAATAGATAGATCAAAGGAGAAGACACAGAGTGCCGAATATAATTCTCAGCATTGCATTACAACAGATCGTTAGATGGCTTATAAATGTTGATGGCATGATTTTTAGGTTTATCAAAATCTTCCAAAAGTGACTTTAAATCGAAGGCTAAGAAGTCTGTCGAATACTAGGTTCAATAGCAAAAAACCATTGATCTTTGCACAGGAGCGCTCAGTTATGTGCAGTTTTACGAAATGGACATTATTTTGCTGCTTGGAAAGAATGGACTGGAACATGAGAACAACGTTTACTTTCTGATTGCTTTAATGCATTTAGTGTCTTTTGCTTTTCTTATGCATTGATGGGTCTGTTCACATAGTTTCAGACTTCCCATGTTGCTGTGTCTCTGTAAAGTGATGTTTGATAGTTATTCAGCATTACTTAGCCTCGTCACTTCTTCTTTCCTCAGGGAATTTCTCTTATGCCAACCAAACAGCTACACTGAGATGGGTTCTTGATTTTTATTTGGATTGCACAATGCAGTGAGGTAGAATTTATCTGGTAGAATCCCATTGATGTGCTGTTGATACATTTTTGATACAGCATACATTTTTGAAACACAGTACCTGGAATCCATCAGGCAAGAACTGGGAATAGGGTACTATGAAGATAATAATAGGGTTTGGCAGCGTGGACATGGGTTTACGAAAGAGAAAATCGTGTTTTTCAAATCTGTTGGAATTTTTGAGGTACTAAACAAAAACATTAAAGTATACAAAATAAGAGTAGTAGGATATTTCACATCTGAAGCATATTCTGCCATTTAATATCATATCTAGTTTCTACCTCCATATAATTTTTCCACTTGCTGACCTATAGAAAAGATAAGACAAGTTGAAGTGTCTTTGGCTTTTCAGAACATCTTCAAACTTCACAATAACACCAGAAGTTATTTCCAAAAATGAGGACACATAGAATTGAGATTAATATAGAGGCATACAGTAGATTGAGGATTGGCTCACGAACCAAGAACAAATTAGAAATAAATGGAGCATGTTTAAGATGGACACATGGACCAGTGCAGTTCCGCAAGGATTGGTGAATGGGCCCCAACTGTTTTATCAGAAATTTGAATGAGGGTATCAAATGCAATAAATCCCAATTTTCCAAATATATATAAGGTCATAAAGAATAGTAGAATTAGGCCATGCGGCCCATCACGTCTACTCCGCCATTCAATCATGGCTGATCTATCTCTCCCTCCTAACCCCATTCTCTTACCTTCCCCTCATAACCTCTGACATCTGTAACTAATCAAAAATCTATCTATCTCTGCCTTAAAAATAATCACTGGCTTGACCTCTACAGCCTCCTGTGGCAAAGAATTCCACAGATTCACCACCCTCTGACTAAATAAATTTCTCCTCATCGCCTTTCTAAGAGAACGTCCTTTAATTCTAAGGCTATGACCTCCAGTCCTAGACTATCCTACTAGAGGAAACATTCTCTCCATATCCACTCTATCCATGCCTATCACGTTTCTGTATGTTTCAGTGAGGTCCCCCCTCATTCTTCTAAACTCCAGCGAGTACAGACCCAGTGTTGCCAAACGCTCATCATAGGTTAACTACTCATTCCTGGTAGACAAAAATGTTGGAGAAACTCAGCGGGTGAGGCAGCATCTATGGAGCGAAGGAATAGGTGACGTTTCGGGACGAGACCCTTCTTCAGACTGATGTGTGGGTAAGGGGGGGGGGGGGGGGGGTGGGAAGAAGAAAGGAAGAGGTGGAGACAGTAGGCTGTGGGAGACCTGGGAAGGGGAGGGGATCATTCTTGTAAACCTCCTCTGGACCCTCTCCAGAGCCAGCACATCCTCTGATATGGTGCCCAAAATTTCTCACAATATTTTGAAATGTGGCATGACGAGAGCCTCAGCATTACATCCATGTTTTTGTATACAAGCCCTCTTGAAATATACCCAATATAATATATAGCTGTGTGGGTTGAGAGAGCTTAGCCTGAGGCTTTAGGGGGACATAGAAGGTTAGATGGATGGAGGTGACGGATGATATGAGAAAAAATGTGAGAGTGTCCATTTTGGTAGAAAAACACATGCAGTATTTTTTAAATTTTAAGAGATTGAAATCAGTTAGTGTTTAGAGGGACCAAAGTATTTTTTACATGAATCAAAGTATGTTTACATGCTGACAATTAGCAATTAAACAACTCCAAATATGATGTTGCCTTTATTGCAAGAGGATTTGAATAAAAAAAAGTAGTGACTTCCATGCTCATTATATAGAACCCACGCAAAATCACATCAGGAATGTCATGTTTAGGTCTGGCTTAGGTCTACCGGAATGATATGGAAACTTAAAACGTAGGTAAAATAAATAAGTGCAGGATCAGACCATATATTCTCTGCCATTCAATCCGATCATGCTGATCATTTATATCAATATCACTTTCCCACTCTTTCCCCATTCTCCTGAGGCCTTGTGACAAAGTGGTGCCACAGTTAGCGCTTCTGCACTGCAACTCTAGCAATCCAGGTCTGAAGAAGAGTTTCGGCCCGAAACGTTACCTATTTCCTTCGCTCCATAGATGCTGCTGCACCCGCTGAGTTTCTCCAGCATTTTTGTGTACCTTTGATCCTGACCAAGCATGCTGTCTGTGTGAATTTGTAAATTTTCTCTGTGGCAAGATTCTTAGATTCCATATTTCATAAGATCTTCTTCTTATCGAGCCCACACACAAGATTAGAAGTTGTTCAGCCAGAGCTGAACACACTCGGCATCTGCATACAATGGTGTCTGTCTTGAGCTTCTTGTGTTTCTTGTGCGTGGTGGTGGTAAGATTGGTGAAAACGGGGCTGCGACATGAACGCTCTTTCCTTGACCCCATTTCATAAGATACAGAGGAGGCTATTTTTGCCCATCATGCTGGCCCACTACTTTTCTCTGTAACCTGCTCTCCCCACATTCCCAGCAGCTCTAATCCCCCATTCCTTCAGATCCTAGCACTCGCCTACACACTAGGAACTATATACAGTGCCGAATTAATCTACCAACTCCTGCATGTTTAGGATGGGGAGGAAACCACATCGACAATACGCACGTAGTTACAAGGAGAATATTCAAATTCCACACAGTCAGCACCAGAGGTCAGGAGTGAATCCAGGTCCCTGGATGTCACCCCCCAAATGTTAGTTTGGTTTATTGTCATGTGTTCCAAGGTATCATGAAAAGTGTTTTAGTTGTGCGCTATCCAGTCAGCGGAATGACTATACATGATTATAATCAAACTTCCCACTGTGTACAGATACAGTATAAAGGGAATAATGTGTAGTGCAAGATAAAAGTCCGATTAAAGCTAGTCCGAGGGCCTCCAATGAGGTAGATGGTAGCTCAGGACTGCCCTCGAGTTGGTGATAGGATAGTCGGTTGCCGGATAACAGCTAGGAAGAAGCTGTCCCTGAATGTGGAGGTATGCATTTTCACACTTCTAGTGTGCATCGATGATTGGAGAATTGGGTTGAGCTAATGTGGTTAAGAGAGATTATTTAAATATGGAATAGAAACATAGAAACATAGAAATTAGGTGCAGGAGTAGGCCATTCGGCCCTTCGAGCCTGCACCGCCATTCAATATGATCATGGTTGATCATCCAACTCAGTATCCCGAATAGGATGTTGGGAATGTCCTGAGAGCTGGCATAAACTCAATAGATCTCTGTAAGTAATTCTGTAAGGTGACGTGCCTCAACGACTATCGACCAGTGGCACAAAAGTCGGTAGTGATGAAGTGCTTTGAGAGGCTGATCATGGTGCAAATCAACTCCTATCTCGACAAAAACCTAGACCCACTGCAGTTTGCCTACTACCACAACAGATCAACGGTAGATGCGATCTCACTGGCTCACCACTCCACTCTGGACCACTTGGACACCAAAAACTCATATGTCAGGCTGTTATTCATTGATTACAGCTCGGCATTTAATACAATCATCCCCTCCAAGCTGGTTAGCAAGCTCTCAGATCTGGGTCTCTGCGCATCCCTCTGCAATTGGATCCTCGACTTCCTCATTCAAAGACCACAGACTGTTCATATTGGTGGAAATGTGTCAGACTCGATAACAATCAGCACGGGAGCACCTCAAGGCTGCGTGCTCAGCTCCCTCCTGTACTCACTCTATACTCATGACTGCGAAACCAGTCATAGTGCGAACTCCATCATCAAGTTCGCTGACGACACCACTGTTGTGGGACGTATCACTGATGGGGACGAGTCATAGTATAGAAGTGAGATCGACCGACTGACCAAATGGTGCCAGCACAATAACCTGGCCCTCAACACCAGCAAAACCAAGGAACTGATTGTGGACTTTGGAAGGGGTAGGATGGGGACCCACAGTCCTGTTTATATCAACGGGTCGGTGGTGGAGAGGGTCAAGAGCTTCAACTTCCTGGGCGTGCATATTTCTGAAGATCTCTCCTGGTCCGAGAACGCTGGTGCAATTATTAAGAAAGCACATCAGCGACTCTACTTCCTGAGAAGATTACGGAGAGTTGGTATGTCAAGTAGGACTCTCTCTAACTTCTACAGGTGCACAGTGGAGAGCATGCTGACCGGTTGCATCGTGGCTTGGTTCGGCAACTTGAGCGCCCAGGAGCGGAAAAGACTACAAAAAGTAGTAAACACTGCCCAGTCCATCATCGGCTGACCTCCCTTCCATCGAGGGGATCTATTGCAGTCGCTGCTTCAAAAAGGCTGGCAGCATCATCAAGGACCCATACCATCCTGGCCACACACTCATCTCCCCGCTACCTTCAGGTAGAAGGTACAGGAGCCTGAAGACTGCAACGTCCAGGTTCAGAAATAGCTACTTCCCCACAGCCTTCAGGCTATTAAACTCAACTGAAACAAATCTCTGAACACTAATAGGCCATTATCTGTTTATTTGCACCTTATCTGCTTATTTATTGATGTGTGTATATATTTATATAATGGTATATGGACTCACTGATATGATGTTATGTATTCGTGCCTACTATATTCCGTTGTGCTGATGCAAAGCAAGAATTTCATTGTCCTATCTGGGACATATGACAATAAACTCTCTTGACTTGTCTTGACCTCTAAATGTAATGCACCGTATCTAGTGGTTCACCTTTATCTATTGTGCTGGTTGTCTCCTCAAATCATTGAGGTTTGTCAAACACTATTTCCCTTCCGTAAATTCATGACGAGTGTCTAATTCCATTGATATTTTCTCCTGCCATCACATTTACCTTGATACTGACCTTCTCTCCCCTGCTGAGTTGTTCGGCATTTTGTGTCTATTTTCGGCCAACTGATCTGTGATCTCACTTTTTTTAAATGGTG
This sequence comes from Amblyraja radiata, assembly GCF_010909765.2. Lineage (NCBI taxonomy): Eukaryota > Metazoa > Chordata > Chondrichthyes > Rajiformes > Rajidae > Amblyraja > Amblyraja radiata. Next base: position 86,829,230 of record NC_045961.1, on the reverse strand, counting down.
AGATCACATTTGCCATCCTCCAATTGTTCCACAGGAACAATTTCATAATACATAGGATTTTGGAAGCTGACCACCAATAAATCCACTATTTCCCTTATTGATCTTTAGTTCCATTAATTTCTCGAGCTCTTTAAACAATTTCCTTTCATTTTTCATTTTTCATTTCTCCCTAGTGTTTCCAGGATTTATTTGTGTCCTCTTCATGAAGACTGAACCAACTTCTTTAAAAAAAAAAAAATTTTCTAATAAAATAATTGCCCTCTTTATTTTCCCCCTCATGGGTTCCATTTTAAGTGTACTCCTATATTTTTATACTCTTCAAGAGATTGGCTTGATCCCAGTTTCCTGTCCCTGACATATGCCTCCCTTTTCCAGACCGGAGCCTGAATATTCCTCTTAAATCAGGGTTCCCTAATCCTGCCAGTCTTTCATTCATTTGAACAGAAACATCCTATCCCTGAACTCTTCCACCACTCACTTTGAAAAGCCTTGCTTATGCAAGATGTTCTGTTACCTGCATATAGTCTCTCCCAGTCAATCTTTGCAAGTTTCTGTCTGATGCCATCAAAATTAGCCTTGTCCTAATTTTTAGGATTTTAACGTGGACCAATCCTATCTCTTTCCATAATTATTTTTAAACTGGAATTATAGTCACTGGGTCCAAAGTGCTCCCCCACTGACTTTTTAATCACATGCCCAGCGGTGTTTCCCAATGTGAGGTTGAGTGTTGCCCTCTCTCTCGTAAGGTAATTGCTTACGAAAATCTATCTGCACACACTTCCATCCAAGTACTTAGCACTGTGGCAGTCCCAGTCAACATTAGGAAAGTTAAAATCGCCTAAAATCGCCTACCATATAACAATAACAACCATATAACAACCATTACAACCCTATTAATCTTACAGCTATTCTCAATTCTTTTACATAGTTGCTTTTCCTGTTTACTATTTGGAAGTCCCATAGTACAATCCCATCAGATCAATCTCTTATTTCTGAGTTCCACTCACATATATTCGCTGTGCAATGTCCTCCCTAATCAAACAAACGGCTGCTCCTCTCTTACCTTCCACCTTTATCATGCCTGTAGAATCTGTATCCCAGAATGAGGAGCTGCCAATCCTACCCATTCTGCAACCATCTTCTGTAACAGCTATAATATCCCACTTCCATCTATGCTCTGCGTTCATCTGCCTTGCCTGTCAGGCTTCTTACATTAAAACAAATGCAGTTTAGTGTATCAGACCTTTCTCACTCCCTGTCCTCCTCTTGCTGTCCTGCCTGTTGAATTTGCTTTAACTTCGGTATTTGTCTCAACTTTCTCATCTGCCAAGTTACTTTTTTGGGGCCCATCCACTTGCCAAACCAATTTAAATCCTCTTGCACATCATTAGCAAATCTCCCAACCACTCGGAGATCTCTTGGCCTGGCACCTGGGAGGCAGCATACAAAGGTTTCGACCTGAAGCATCTCCCATTCCTTTTCTCCAGAGATGCTGCCTGATCTGCTGAGTTACTCCAGCTTTTTGTGTCTATCTCCAGCATAGTAATTATTGCAGAACAGTATAAACTCAGGTATAATGGTATATGGACACACTGATCTGTTTTGTAGTTAATGCTTACTATGTTCTGTTGTGCTGAAGCACAACAAGAATTTCATTGTCCTATCAGGGACACATGACAATAAACTCACTTGAACTTGTATCTTATCCCATCCTAGTTTAATGTTGTCCCAAGTTCAGTTTTGCTCTAATATAATTAACTTTTTTGTAATTTATTTATTATGGTAGAAGGAGTGCAGTCTGCAGTCACTATGCCAGAAATGACAGAAAATCAGACACCGCTGCGCATAACTCACAGGTAAGTGGGGTGATTTTAAGTAAATACTTGAGATTCTTTCTGGTTCTAATGTATCCTTTCTATTCCGAAGCTTAGAGTGGGTTCAATTTTGCTTGTGTTCTGATCCTACTCAAGTATCTCATGGGGCCATCCCTTCCAGAATGACCATGCCTTCAATAGTTTCTTCAGATTTATTGTTTTAATTGATGTGTTTCAGCGTCCAATCTCCTTTCAACTATTGCGATTGATTCTCACACTGATGCATATTTTATTTAAAAGTATATTGGAAATACATCCAAAAGGCACAGAGCACAATATTGTACTCATTATTCTTGTTTGCACAGTTGGTGTTCTCGTGAGCTTGCAAAGTTGCAGTTGGATGTTATTTGTCAATCCAAGAGCTGAGTTGTTCATTTCATGTAAGAATAATAGCATGTATATAGTATATAGTATAGCATAATAGGTTTGTGATATTGCTGTATGGACAGGCTTTAATATGTGAGGATGATACAACCTAATGGTTGTGGAAGAGGTTGGAGATGCTGATTAGGTGCGTCTCCTAAGATATTTACAATATCTTGGTAACTTGATAAATTGGGTGTAGCAGGGAGGGTTGGTCTAAAGTGAAGTTTTCAGTTGTACCTTGTATTAATCTGATCCTAGGCCACTTAATTTAAAGGAAGTAAGTGAGATGCTTGCAGATGTCTTAATTTAATTTACCAAAGAGCTTGCACATCAGGAGCAATTCTTTGAGTTTTGACAATTGTGTATGTCACTCTGCTATTTAACTGAAAGTAAAGAGATGAAAACTACAGTATTGTAACCCACTTAGCATATCATCTGTTGTCAGGAGATTCCTGATCAAGGATTATTAAATATGTTGGGAAATGTTCAGTAAATCAGAGAGACCGCATGGATCACTTTGGAAAGTATCCTTATGAGAGGTTGAGGAGCACAATGCACTGTTCTCACTAATGCTCACCAGTGTAATCAGCGGAACAAGCATCTGCAACAAGTTGATCCATGAAAAAGTCAAATTAACGGAGCTTTCTCAAGAGTTGCCACAGACACTCTCTAGCAGTTATGTCCTTTAGACTTGTCCAGCTTTATAAGCATTGGTGCTACCAAACCTCCCTATGACTGCGTGAGATATCTCCGGGTGCTCAGGTCTCCTCTCACACTCCAAAGATGTGCAGCTTTGTAGGTTAATTGGCTTCGGTAAAATAGTTGCGAGTGTGTAGGATAGTGTTAGAGTAATCACTCGACAGCGTAAACTCAGTGGGCCAAAGGGCATGTTTCCTTGCTGTATGTCTAAAGTCTAAAGCCACAATGCCCTTCTAGTATTTGACATTTACCATCTTGAGTAAATGACTCTGACCATCTATCCTATCTATGTCACATCATTTTATATGCTCTTATCAGGTTGCCCCTCAGCCTCTGACTCCGTAGAGAAATATTCTAAGTTTGCCTTGCTTCTCCTTATGGCTAATACATAGAAACATAGAAACAAACATAGAAAATAGGTGCAGGAGTAGGCCATTCGGCCCTTCGAGCCTGCACCGCCATTCAATATGATCATGGCTGATCATCCAACTCAATACACTTCAATCCAGGCGATATCCTGGTGAATCGCTTCTGCAGAATCTCCAAAGTCTTTAAATCCTTCCTAGTGACCAGAACTGCACACACTACTGTAACCTGACTAAAGTTTTTATATTACTGCAACATAACATCAACTTTTATATTGCTGTTGGGTCAGAACTTATCAAAAGACTGTCAAAGAAAAATCGAAGGCATTGACTATATACAATGATTCTATGAACATAATAGTGCCAGGCTGTAGTTTGGTGTCTATGGAACAATCTTCCAGTTTAAATAATCCCTAGATATTCAGGAGGTCTCAGTCCGATGCTTTGACTAATGCTAAGTGGTTTGCCTTAACTGTGTTTTAATGGAACAGTTTGATGCAATTTGCTTGCTCAGCATTTGAGGATTGTTAAAATCCAGCCATGCAAGTAAAAAAAAAAAAAATCCGTAAATACTGGAAATATCAAATAAAAACACAGGGTGGTAGTCTGTTACAAGGGGTGTGTTGCAGGGATCGGTGCAGGCCTTTTTTGTATATATGTAATGACATGCATGAGAATTTGGAGTCATATAGCATGGAAACAGGCCCTTCAGCCCAACTTGCCCACACTGACCAACATACCCCACCCACACTAGTCCTCCCTGCTTTTGGTCCATATCTCTATTAACCTACACTATCCATATACATGTCTAAATGTTTCTTAAGTGTTGTGATGGTATCTGCCTCAACTACCTCCTCTGGCAGCTTGCTCCATACACCCACCAGCCCTTGTGTAAAAAGTTACCACTCGGGTTCCCACTAAATCCTTACCCCCTCACCTTAAAGGTTGTATGCTTGATAAGTTTCCTGATGACATGGAAATTGATAATCGTAGATAATGAAGAAGGTTGTGTAAGGATGCAGTGGGACATTGATCAGCTGTAAAGTTGGGTGGAGCAATGGCAGGTTGAATTTAATGCAGACAAGTGTGAGGTAACGCACTTTGGGAACGTATATGGCAGGAACTTTAGCATGTGTTGATATATGGAAGGACTTTGGGTGCAAATCCATATCTCTCCGAAAGTGCCATCACAGAGAGATAGGTGGCGCAAAAGACATTTGACATGCTTACTTTCACAGGCCATGGCGTGGAGGTAAAAGTTTTAATGTCATATCGCAGTTGTATATATATTGATTAAACCTTAATTAGAGTACTGGGTAAAGTTTTTGTCTCCAAGCTGCACAAATAATATCGTAGTAATAATAAAGCGCGTGCAGAAAAGATTCACCATCATGTTATTTGGAACAGTTATTATAAGGAGAGATTGGATGGGTTGGCTTTATACTCACTGAAATATAGGAATCTAAGGATGACCTTAAAGATGTTTCTAAGCTTATGAGGGGCATAGTTTGCATAATCGTTGGTCTTTGTCACAAGGCAGGGGAGCCTAAAACTAGAGGCTCAAGCGTCAGGAAAAAAATAATAAATTGGTGGTATAGTGGATGGGGAAGAAAGATCTCTGTTTATAACCAGATCTAGAGCAATTGGGAAGGTGGGGCAAGGAATGGTAAATGACATTTAATTCTGACAAGTGTGAGATGTTACATTTTGGTATATCAAACCATGGCAGGACTTGCACAGAAAATGTGTAAATGGTAGAGCCCTGAAGCGTGTCGTGGAATAGAGATCTAGGAGTTTGGTGTAAGGTTTCCTGAAAGTGGCAGTTCAGGTGGGTAAGGTGGTTGACACTTGTCTTCACTAGGAAGTGTATTCAGTACAGAAAGACTGAGACTGTGATACGGCTGTTACAAGTCAATGGTGAGGCTGCCAGCTATAGGAACAATGTCATTTAAATTAGAAAAGGTGTAGAAGAGATTCACCGGAATGTCATCTGAACTTGCAAGCCTAAGTTACAGGGAGAGGCTGGATAGGCAGGAACCTTTTTTCTTTGGAACATAGGAGATTGATTGAAATGTACAAATTTGGGAGGAGCATGGATAAAGTGAACACTCACAGGATAGAAGATTCTGTGGCACTGAATGAGAACAACACCTAAAGCTTTGAAGAACCTCAATGCCACCTAAGATAAAGCAGCCTGGTATATTGCCACCCCTTTAACCACCCAAAGCATTGGTGGGTTGACATCCTGGAACTCTCTACCAAACAGCACTGTGTGTGAACACCTTCACCATGAGAATTGCAGAGTACAATGGAGTGCCTCACTACCATCTCCTCTAGGTTAAGTTGGGCAATAAATTGGTGAGACCTAGATCTTGAAAATGAATAAAAGACACATTTGGGTGGGTTGTTTATCTTCTTTTATTGCTACTTAACTATTTCCTTTTTTTTCCTTATGTAAATAGGAAGAAAAATCGAGAATCTCACAACGCAGGTCAGTGTTTGGTACTGTTTCTGGTTCAGTGTTATGATAGTTACAGTAATTTAGCTGTTTTTAGTACATGTAGGGAGGATTTTGAGAAAGCACGAGGCTGCAAACTTTATGGAACGAGCATTATGATTGCATGAATTGTTCACCGTTGATGCATATTCTTCTGTTGTGATGTGTGTACCCAAAACTTCCCATGAAGTCTTTCAAGTCTGGACCTTACAGTCCACCAATGTTACTGTCCCTATGCACCAGTCACCTTAATTAGTGAGGATCAGCATGAATGATTTGGATACTGAGCTAAGCCAGTAACTCAAAATGAGTAATGAAGCCGTTGTTATGTGGAGTTAGTGATGAGCCAAGAGAATTATTGCCAAGATACAAAACTGTTCCGCCCCCCCTCCCCTGACATCAGTCTGAAGAAGGGTCGACCCGAAACATCGGCCATTCCTTCTCTCCAGAGAAGCTGCCTCGCCCGCTGAGTTACTCCAGCATTTTGTGTCTACCTTTGATTTAAACCAGCATCTGCAGTTCTTTCTTGCAGAATTATTCCCAATCTGCCTTGCTCATTTTGTCATTCACAAAGCATATTTTGTGAAGCATTCACTTGAGCATTGTTTCATGGTCACTTGTTCCATGAACCCACAGGTGTTCCATAATAAAGTTAACATTGATTTTTGCTAAATAATGTAAAGTTTGAAAATGTTATTATCATTGGAATTTATTGCAGTAACTGCTGGTATATGGCTTTTTCTGCTTGAAAAATCTTTGGATAGCTTCAGGAACATGCTTGTGTTCAGCTGACAATCTCCTAACTTGCTCTTTATTTTTTACTTGATAATCTTGCTGTGCCGTTGTGGTCACTATTAACCTCGGCAATCCAGCTGTATCTTCTGTCCCTTGTTGCAAGTGGCCTCTGCCACTGATAGTCCAGGTGTTTTATTGTTAGTGTGACGACCATTGTTATATTTTGCACTTAACTATATAGTCAAGTATTATATTGGTCTTTTTCAAGGGACAATTACCTAGCACCAAGTGACAGTAATAATGAATTAACTGTTATGGTAATGTTTATTGTAATTATTGCAGTGACAATGTAAACCATGTATTGGCCTGGACTTTGTAGGAGTAAAGGCAGAGTAATGACCTTTGCTTGCCATCATTAGTCATTAGTTTATTGTCACGTGTACCAAGGTATAGTGTTCATTATTCCATACAACTGACAGCAGCTCCAGGATTTGTGTAAATGCATGCTGTAAAAACACTATGCTTTCATTGCACCCTCACTAACTCTATGCAGTGTGCTGCAATGCACCCAAGCTGAATTTCCTTAAACTGATATCACCATGGAAGTACGCTGGTAACACACAGCAGGTCAAGCAGTTAAGAAATAAAATAATGTTTCAGGTTGATGACATTCCATTAGAAAATCTTTTGATTAGTTTGATTAATTATATGAGATCTAAATTATTTTTTTATTTGTTAACCAAGCCATAGCCATTGAAGTATATGTCCCTTAATTCACATGCATTACATTAGTTCTTGTATTTAACTTTTGTGAAATTTTAAATTGCAAGGTTTTTTTTAGATATATCCTTAGTGGAGATATTTCAGTTGCTTTACTCATGTATAGATCCAGTCAATGTTTTGCATTCTGTATGATATTTATAAATGAAAGTATTTTGTGGTTCTCCGCCTGTGAAATTCTCTCAACTGATTGAGTGTATGGGCAGCTGATCAGACTTTGTGTCAGGAATGGGTATCTTGATCTGATGAAAGATCATCCACCTGTAATATCTCAGTTTTTGTTTTCTCAGATGCTGCCTGATTGCTAGGTATTTCCAGCATTCTCCTTTATTTAGATGTTCAACATTTGCTCTGTCTGAACCTCAAGGGTCTAGAATGTTTTTTTCCCCTTTCTGAACCTTTCTCAGTTATTTATCTCGTCTCATTACTTCAGACAGATCAGCTTCCTCTCCTGCGACACTGAAATAATTGATTTATCCAGACAACCTTGGTCTCTAGAGACATTCCCATTTTTGCTGCACCCCCTTTCTCTTTACATCTTAAAATATGCTTATTTTCTCATTTTCAAGTTCTGGGGAAGCAATTGACCTGAAATGTTAATGTTGTTTCTCTCCCCTCTGACGCTGCCTGACCTGCTGAGTATTTCCAGCATTTTCTTGTTTTTAATTGTTTGATGACTTAACAGACGCTGAGCACGCGGAATCCTTTTGAATTGATATCTGAAAGAAGCAGTCATTGGAATAGGGCAAATTCTCTTCATGAAAATTGCTTGATCTTTGTTGAGAATATTTTTCCTTCCCGCTTTCAATGAAAATCAGTTACTTTGCCAGTAACCGCACATACTGGTTCACTTTATTACAATGTCACATTCAAGAGTTTGAAAATTACAATATTATGTACTATTCCTATTAGTGATTACCAATTGTGATTGTTTTACTAATGCTCTTCTGAAAAATCATCCAGAAATGTATAGTTCTCCCCCCCTCCATTAAATACAGCAACATTTCTTTACTTCAAAAGTTTTCCTTCACTCCCAATGTTGATACATAACCTTCTCTGTGAATAACAAGGTTATGGAAAATTATAGGTTTGTCTTTGAGCTGAGATAAACAACTGCAGCCAAGGAGATGGAGAGTAAACAAAAGACGATGGCTGAGGGGAAATTGCTTAAGTTTTAATAAAGTACTGGATGTAAATTAAACTGAAAATTAAATGCTAAAGCTTGCTGTGTGTGAATTAGTTGATCACTGGGTTACTTTGGAGAGGGTAGTTATTAGATTTATAACCACAGTGGAAATGGTCAGGTATCCAGTTAATGGGCAGCACAGAGCAACTTTATTGTGATGTGCCGGAGTAATATGAAAATAATTCTAACTTTCCCAACATAATATTTCAGAACTTGGCTGCCTTGGTTGCCTGCAGACGTGTTACTGTCATAAAGGAAAGTTAGAAAATAGACAAAAATGTATTCAAAACTGAGCTCTTTCAACTTTTAAGACAAATTCTGATGTTTCTAGTGGAAAGACATCGAAAGAAGAAGATTAACTCGGGAATAAACAAAATTGGAGAACTAATTCCATGCTCTCCTGCTCTGAAACAGGTAAAACTGTTCCAATTTTGTACATTTTTTAAAATTCTAAAGTTAAACAATTTAGATAGATAATGGTGGTTTGTATCTCATGAGACTCAACCGGTATCATACCGCTGGGGTGTAAACTACCCAAGCAAAATATGAGGTGCTGTTCCTCCAATTTGCGGTGGGCCTCCCTCTGGCCATGGAGGAGGCCCAGGACAGAACGGTCGGATACGGAATGGGAGGGGGAATTGAAGTGCTGAGCCACTGGGAGATCAGGCTGGTTATTGCGAACTGAGTGGAGGTGTTGGGCGAAGCGATCGCCAAGCCTGCGCTTGGTCACACCGATGTAGATCAGTTGAGACCTCGAACAGCGGATGCAGTAGAAGAGGTTGAAGGAGGTGCAGGTTAACCTCTGCCTCACCTGGAAAGACTGCTTGGGTCCTTGGATGGAGTCGAGAGAGGAGGTAAAGCGACAGGTGTAGCATTTCCTGTGGTTGCAAGGGAAAGTACCAGGGGAGGGGGTGGTTTGGGTGGGAAGGGACGAATTGACCAGGGAGTTACGGAGGGAACGGTCTCTGCGGAAAGCAGAAAGGGGAGGAGATGGGAAGATGTGGCCAGTGGTGGGATCCCGTTGGAGGTTGCGAAAATGTCAGAGGATTATATGTTGTATGCGATGGCTAGTAGGGCGGAGGGTGAGGACAAGGGGGACTCTGTCCTTGTTTTACGAGTGGGGGGGATGGGGAGTGAGAGCGGAGCTGCGGGATATGGAGAAGATCCTGGTGAGAGCCTCATCTATAGTCGAAGAGGGGAACCCCCATTCCCTAAAGAATGAGGACATCCCCGATGCCCTGGTTTGGAACACCTCATCCTGGGTGCAGATGCGGCATAGACGGAGGAATTGGGAGTAGGGGATAGAGTCCTTACAGGAGACATGGTGGGAAGAAGTGTAGTCCAGATAGCCATGGGAGTCAGTGGGTTTGTAGTAGATGTCGGTCAGTAGTCTGTTACCTGCGATGGAGATGGTGAGGTCTAGAAACCGTTGGGAGATGTCGGAAATGGTCCAGGTGAATTTGAGTGCTGCATGGATGAAGTCAGTGAGTTCTGCATGGGTGCAGGAGGTAGCACCAATGCAGTCGTCAATGTAGCAGGAGGTAGCACCAATGCAGTCGTCAATGAACGAGGCTTTGTTAAACTACAGTTTTCTCTTCTACGCAGAGTAAAAACATGATACTGGATCAAGCATACAAGTACATTTCAGAGCTGAAGAGACAGAATGATGAAATTCTTTTGAATGGGGGAACCAAAGAACAAGGTGAGCATACAATGCAACAATTATTGTGTAATCACTTTCATTGCCATGTATAAGAAATGGGAACATATAAAACTGAAGTAAAATGCTTACTTTTTTAAAGTATTTTTCCTCTCTTTATTGCCTCCCCTGCCCTTATCCCTCCCATCTTATCTTTATGATGTCGCTTTATATGCGGTGCAATGATGAAACTTTTGACAGAATTTGTCATCATTGTTAAGTGTTGAGGCCATGAAGCAAACAGCCGGAGTCCTTGAATTTATTGCCATCAATAGAGCCATATAGACTCTCTTAAATGGATCTAAGGCTGATTTGTTTTTAATTAAATTTGTCTTTTCTGCAGGTGAAGAAATTGTCAGACTACGAAATCAGCTGGATAATCTACGGAATGAAAATGACCGTTTTCTGGAATTACTTAAAGCTAACGACATCTGCTTGCATGATGACCCTACCATTCACTGGAAGAGGAAATTCAAGGGTTCAAAAGTTGCAATGATGATATCTCCCAACCAAATGCAAGACGATATGCTCATCTACACAAATGGAAACCAACTGAATGGGAATTGCCACCAGACCACTGTGCAGAGTTCACCAGAGCTACCGCTGAACACCCTGAAGAACACAACTCCAGAATCATGCCTTGATATAATGATGCCGATGGCTGAGATTGGCCCAGTGGAAAATGGGGTCCAACTTCAGACCGGGATCTCTGAGCAGGATGTTCCGGACTGCCTCCCTACAGCTCGAACTTCTCTGAACACTGCACCGTGCACTACCACCACGACCATTGTACAGAGTATGCTGAATGTTTCAACGAACACATCTGATCCAGACCTTCTTCAGCACTCATACAGCAGCTGCGCACTGACGCCTTTAGCCAGCCCAACAAGCACCCCTGCCCCAATTGTGCTGGACTGTCCCCAAGCCAGATTTGGACAGAGCATCTCTGCGAGTGGATGCCCTGTCCCGAATGTTCCTGGAGTTTCTGCAAACGCTTCCCTTGCTTTGCCATTGCACATGCAACAGATGGGAACGATGTGTATGGATGTGGAGTGTCCCAGCGGGATAACACAGCAAACTGTTTTGGGTTCGACGTCGGCCAGCGGCCAGAACACGGAGTTAAGGTCAATGAAATGGCCCATGGTAGAATGCCCGCAAAATGTGGTGATGCCAAACGCTTGCCAAAATTCACCCACGCTGGCCCGTGGTTTCCCGCCGTCTTTCAAAGCTGGGGCAATGTGTAACAGCAGTATGATGTCGTCTTGTCCTGTAGCCAGCTCGTGGACAGTGTCCTGCCCGGTTTCTACAAGCGCCTGCTCTTCTGAGTCAAACGGTCTTGGTGCCTTTACTTGCATGACTTTCGCGGGTAACACTCGGACTACATGGACCACTTTACAGCTGGCCGGAAACACAGTGCATCCTGTCAGCCAGGTGAGCTGTAGTATATTGCCAACGACATTAAGCGAAAATGTCAATGCCAGAAGCTCCTTCCACGCCTCTGAGGCCGGGCCGCTGGTTAATAACGTGGCTGCGGTGTCCTCGGCTTCCTCCTCCACGCTTCAAGGGACCTCCTTCTGCTCAACCTACAGCCCACTCAACCCACAGGTGCCAGTCACCCTCCAGACCCCCCTGCAGCCCGTTCCAGCTGTGCCCACCGCCAAGGTAGTGTCACTGCTGCCTCCCTTGCAGGTGATCCAAATGGCCCACACCTCGGGTGGGTCAGACCCGTCCTCTCCAAACAGCCAGAAGCTGATCATCCTGCAGCCGGCGAATCCCAGTTCGCCGGCGGTGGTGAGGGGGGCCATTAACAGCCAGGCACAAGGTCAGCAGATAGTCATCATACAGGCAGCCAGCCAGACCGGCGTCTCCGTGGTCCCGCCCCACGCCAACAGAGCCGCCCCCTCCCTCGACTCCAGCGCGGGGTCGTGTAGCAGCGGGGCCGGCGTTCATTCAGTGGGAGGGAAACACCTTGTACACATCTTGCCGCGGCCCGTGTCCTCCTGCGGCTCCAGCAGCTCGCATTCTCCAGCGGTGACGGGCGCCGGCCACCACCAACAGCAGCAGCAGAAGACCATCTCTGTCAACGGCCAGATCTTCGCCGTGCAGCCCGTAAAGCAAGGGGGGAGCTCAATGCACATCATCCAGCCGACAACCAGCGCAGACCCACACACCAACGTAGCCCTCAACACCTTCGGTGCTCTGACCAGCCTCAGTCAGAGTGTCTCCCAGATGTCAGGGCCCTTAGGCCGTGGTCAGGCGCTCAGTCCCTCGGCCTCCAGCGCTCAGACCGTCTGCACCGCTGCCGCCACAGCGAGCAGCCCCTTCACCAACAACCTGCCCGCCGCCGCTCTTGCAAGCAGCAATCCCGTACCCCCAAAATGTGCCCACGGCGCACACCGCCCCTCCAAATGCAATAAATCGCAGAGGAAGCTTCTTTCTGCGAAGCACGGACTGTCCAAGAGGGCCAGGGGTTCACGGCACCAGCCGCGGGCAGCCGCCACCACCGGCGACCACGCCAGGTCTAACCCGGGCAGCCCACCCGAGTTTGCGGCCGTGGAGCAGGCGTTGCCTGCAGACTGTCTACCGGCATCTCAGCACCTGTCCTTGCCCCAGAACGCGGTCACGGTGACCACTGCCGCCGCCTCACACGAACAGACAGCTGCTACACTCTCCCTCCTGGCTCCCAGTTTAGCAGAAGCCTCGGCTCTTTGCCCTGAGCACCCAGAGGAGACGCGGGCACCGCCCGCATCGCTGGCAGCCTCCTCGCCCCGGGTGGACCTGCTCAAAGACGATGTGTGCGCGGTTACGGAATCAACGGCCCCTACTGCCTACTGCCCGGCAGGAGAGACGGGGACGGGGAAGGAGAGCGGCTTGGGTCGATTTCAGGCTGTGTCGCCGACTCCACACGGTATTCCTGGCATCACCAGCGTTTCCCAACAGCTGGAGTCCCTGGCAGCGGCCCAGCGCCACGGACGCGTGGAAGCGAGCGAGGAGATGGGCAGCCAGGAAGGCAAGGCATGCGGCAGGGAGCCGGCCCCCTCAACCGGCAAGCAACGAGCGGATAACGGGCTGCCGAGCGGCGAGACGGAGGGCGCCACCCAGCCTCATCCATGCCCCCCGGAGCATGAGGGCACGACCGCCCCGCTCAGCGCCCAGCGCCAGACTGAGTCTCCCATGTCCACCAGCTCGGGCAGCAGCCGCGGCTTCTCTGTCGCCTCCCTACTACCGGACAGCGCCCGGGAAGACGGCGCCTTCAACTCCTACGGCCTGCCCGACCACAGCGACATAGTTTCCCTCGCTGCCAGGGCCATATTCGAGCAGGAGAGCCCGGGCAAGGGCTCAAGTCCCGACCTGGTGGGGTACGAGGCCGGAGCGAAGCCCCCGTGCGCGGAGAAAGCCCCGTGTCCGAGTCTACAGCCGGACAAAGGCCCAGGAATGGAAACCAATGCTGTCCAGTCGCAGGGTCCGGCCGGAGTGGCCTCTGTCGCCAAAGAAACGGCGAGCGTGTCCCTGGCGTGTCCACCTCTCCCCAACCCAGTTGCGATGAACCAGGGCCACGGCGGCCCGACCGCCCATACTCAGCTACCGAGCGTCTACCCGGAACAGGGCGCCCCCCTGGCCGAATACCCCGCCAAAGTTCACCCCCAGTCTCCCCTCGCCCTGGAGTCGCGGCTGAAGCAGAGCGTCGAAATGCGAAAAGACGCGAGCAAGCGCAACGGGCCGACCGACCACTTGGTCTCCACGGCCAAGAGGCAGAAGCAGTGCCAGGGTGGGGGGCCGCGCCTGGACTGCAAGCCGGGGCTCGGCGCTTTAGCCGGGCACCTGTGCGATCGCGACCCGCCCTTCATGGCGCAGATGCCGGCCAGTTCTCCCAACCACAACCTCGGCGCCTTGTTCCCTTCCACTAATTTCCTGGGCACCAGTCCGGAGGAGACGCTGAGGACGATGGAAGCGCACTGCAACGGACCGCAGCGAGTGCAGGATCCGGCCGCACAGCAGATGCAACCGCACGGGCTGCTCCAGGCCAACGGGTCGTCTCCGAGCGGCCTGCCGCTGGCCCACACCCACTCCTACTACAAGCACCACCACCAGAGCCAGGCCCGCGACCGGCACCTGTACCAGCTACAGCACCACTACTCGCACGGTGAGGGATCGGCTCAAGGCCAGGCTCACGGCGTCCAGCACCAGCTCCGCGCCGCCCCGCAAGACGCCCAGATGCAGAAGAAGCGAGGGCTGGTGCGGGCGGCGCCGGGATCGCAGCTCTCCATCCAGCCGAAGCAGCAGCACCAGGCGGGCGGCGGGCAGGGCCGGCACAAGGGCAGTCAGCAGCCGCTGCAGCAGCAGCAGCAGCACGTACCGCACACGTACTTCAGCAACGCGCACCCGGACAAGAGGTGCGAGAACTCGGCGGGAGGCCGGAGCCATCACCTGCAGAGCCTCCACGCCCCGGACCTGCTGCACCCTGACGGCGGGCGAAGCGGCCAGGGGCCCGGCATCTTCCCCGAGCAGGTGGGCGGACAGTCGCGCATCCAGCGGCTGCTGACGTCCAGGTCTCTGGAGCAACAGATGGCTTCCAAAGCCAGGCCCTCCGACAAGCAATGTCCCTCTCACCGCCAGGAGAGAAACCGAATCTCCAGCTACTCGGCAGAGGCTCTGATCGGGAGGCCTTCCAGCGCCGAGTCGCGCATGGCCATGCAGAGCCCCAGGGCCGCCGTGGAGCAGTCCGAACTGCGCACCTATCTCGACCTGTCCATGAACAAATCTTTGCCCGTGCACGGCTTGCCACCCAAACTCTCAATGGAACACTGCATGGCGGCCGATGTACAGTCTCTGGGCGACTGCCAGCCGTTCAAAGCCACCCAGGCGGTGGGCAACTTTGAGGTGCAGTCTTCCCGGGGCAGCGAGATGGGCGGCGGCATGTCGGCGCACAGGGGAATCCAAGCGCACGGCTTCAGGCTTGCCCAGGGAACCGGCGCCGAGCGACCGGCCCGCCTGCCTTACTTGCCCATGCAAGGGATCTCGACCGCGGGCGGGGCATCGTTGAGGGACGGCGACGGGTCTTGCCACCAGAGCTTCTTGCAGAGCCTGCTGCCCCCTCCTCTGGCGGAGCAGCTGGGCGGCGGGCCGGGGCCGGAACATGGCAGGAACTCGCAGTGCGCTCTGCCCATCAGTATCGAGTACAGTTGCGCACCGGCCAGGGACACGGGGCATGGTCGGCGGGACGGCGAAGGGCAGAGCTGCGACCTGGGTCTGGGCGGGCTCGGATCCCGGAGCCTACCCTACCCCGACCCGTCCTCGGTGTCCGAAATCCAAAGCAGAAACAGCAGCCCCAGCGTGGCGGCGCAGAAAGCCTCGTTGAGACTGGGCGACAGCCAGGGGAACAAGTGCCACGCCAACGCGCAGGTCTCCTCCAACATGCACGGAGGCGTGCGGGTGGCGCTGGCCCACGGAGCCGAGCGGTCTCACCCGCTCCAGCCCGGCTCGTCGGTGGCGCAGCGAGTCCGGCACCAGGCGCAGGGCGGCTCGGCGGGCAAGCTGCGGCCGCGCTCGGTCAGCCACCGGGGGGGCTCCGAGGCGCTGGAGCGCAGCCTACAGCTGCCGCTGCCGTCCGGCGGGGGGATGATACTGGGCAGGCAGCAACCTAACACCACCCGCACCGCCAGCATCGTGCGCTTCGTCGCCGACAACCAGCAGGTGCCCAGCGAGAACCTCACCCAGGAGCAACTCTCGCAGAGCTTCGGCTTCCCCTTCATCGCAGAGGGCGGCATGAACCCGCCCCTCAACGCCAACCCTCCCTTCATCCCCCCGGTGACACAGCCGGGCGCGAACCGGACCCCTACCCTCATTCCGGTGGAGCAGCAGAACCCGCTGCCTTCATTCTACCCTCCGTACTCGCCGGCGCACCCCAACCTCTCCAACGACCTCTCTCTCCCTTACTTCTCCAACCAGATCTTCACCAGCCCCAACACGGAGAAAGCCAGCAACCCGTTCGGCGCCATCCTGTCGCCGCCTCGGCCCGTTGGCTTTCCGCAGCCCAGTTTCCCACTGCTCCCCGACATCTCTGCCAGGCCCATAGCCAACAGCTCCAGCATCACCGCGCACCTGTCTAACTTCAACCTGACCACCCTGTTCCCCGAGATCGCCGCCGCGCCCATGGCCGCAGACACCCCCGCCATGCCCATGTCACCTCTGTTGCCTTTAACCAACCCCGCCCTCTCCGACGTCTCCAAACAGCACTCCAACAGATCCGCGCACAATATCAGCCACATCCTAGGCCACGACGGCAGCTCGGCCGTGTGAAACCCGGTGTGGACTCTCCGGATGGCTGCAAGGTGCTGAGGTCGGAGTGGACTTCTCCAGCTCTCTTCACACCCTGCAGTTGCTCAACCGAAATAACCCATCACTCAGCCCCTCCCAACCAACCCCAATCTCCTTCAGCAGCAGATACTTTGAAGTGGGCAAGATGCTTTTTTATTTGGTGCCGTTAGTGGCAAGATCTCTAGGCTGGCGGAGAGTGCTTGAGAGAGAGATGGTGGGGATGTCAAGGGAGTGAGTTGCGCTAGGGGAGAACCATGGATGTGTCATCGCACCAGCCAGCTGTCCCACCCCCCCCCCAGTGTACCAAAGTATTCACACGCTGGTGGCAAGGCCATATCTTTCAAGAAATTGCAGGCAAATTAACATCTTGCGTTCCCACAGCTCCTGATATATGATGTATGATATAGATTTTTATACACATTGATGGATTGGTAGAACTGAATGATTTTGAATTGTAAATATGTGAAGTGATGGGTTGTCTCGCCAACCAGTATTTGTTGGGCTTGATGTTAACAAGGGGGTTGTCCCTGGAGCGGTGTTGAGGTTGGTTGATTTACTGATCTGCTTATCAATAGTACAATGTACAGGGGCAAGAAATGGTATTTATCTGAGGGTTCCACTATTCAGTACAAACAACCCCCTTTTTATTGGGATCAATTTCTTAAAGAATTATGCCCATAAGATCAAAATGGCACGAGTAAAATGACACCCACCCTTCCATTTCCATCTTGTATTTAAAATGCAAGGCTACCATTAATTCAGCATTAGGCAAGGAGAAACAAAGAGGAATTTGGTGTGTATTTAATGGATGAGGGTCTGAATCTGCATGTTGTATAAAATATTTAAATAAAAAAATTATAGTTAATTTCCATATAAATGCATTTTAGTTTGCCTTATTGTAACATACTTTAACATACTCTGTGCTTTAATAGAAGTAGGCCACCCTCTCCATGGGAGCCTGACTGATCTTTCTTTTGAGCAATGGTTTAAGTTAGATGGCTTTTGCAGTCACGGCGATTGTTAAAGGTCAGCGTTCATCAGCGTGACTCCCTTGCACTTTACAGATTAAGGCAATAAATCTGCTCCATTCTCTGTGTGCAGTAATGCCAGGAGGTAAGCCCACTTGAGTTTCGCTCAGCTTTGGTTTTTCTAACACTGGAATATTTGGCGTACCTTGTGCACCTCATTCCATGAAGCTGGATATACAGTAAATGAGTATCTTCTTCCTTTGTTGGATCAGCAATTGTTCTTGCTTGACTGTGGCCCCCCACTGGAAGAGAGCCGGCATTAGTTTGTAGTGCACATGTCAAAGTGCCCGTAACGTAACAGTGTCACACGATGGGCCAGAAAACATAGCTGGTATGGGGAGAATATAAAAAAGCACTTGCTACTGCTTCATGTGTCAGGTCACATCTCAGTTGTTGAAGGGCTTTGTCTAACCTGGGAACGTTGTGATAAAAGTTCAAAAAAGGTGCTGTTCATCCACAAATAAATTTGCCTAAAACTACAAATGTTGAGGGGGCCTGTGGCAGTGGAACTTGTTTTCTTTCACTCAGATAGTTTTTACTCACTCATCTATTGCTGTTGAACAATAGATGCAAATCTGAGAATATTCAGTCAGAAATTTAATCTATAGTTTTAATCCCCACTAATATCAGAAATTGCATGTGACTTTGTTGGAGAAATCTAATTTTCTCTAATTAGATTTATCTTTTACACAGATCATTTTCAAGGAAGCCTGTTTATTCATCTTTTCCATCGACCAGCTGATGTGTTTCCCCCCCCTTTGTCCACCACTCTGGCAGCTTTGTATCATCACATAAGCACCATGTTGGGCAAATGGGGCATGAGCAACTGTAGGAGCAAATCTATCCTTCTGTTCTGTCTTGCTGGGAAACAGACTCACTGTTAAAACTAAAACAAATTACATGCCCCATTTGTGGAACTAGCGTAATAGGATTTATCATTTAGAATTTGTTTCCTGAAGTAAAATAATAATACTTTGTTCATGATGCATATATTATGGAAAAACATAATGTGAAGCATTAAAGGAAAATCTTATCCAAAATCAACAGGAGAATTCCATCACACTAGCTATTAACATAGAACATAGAACAGAACAGCACGGGAACAGGCCCTTCGGCCCACAATGTTTGTGCTGAACATGATGCCTAGCTAAATGACCACATCTGCATGCAAGTGATCCATATCCCTCCATTCTCTGCAAAAGCTTCTAAAAGCTTCTTCAATGCCACTATCGTATCTGCCTCCACCACCGCCCCAGGCAATGCGTTCCAAGCCCCCACCATCCATAAATGTTCATAAATGGTAGTGCTAACATTGTGAGCTCCTCGAATCAGCATATGTACAGGAATCTTGCCCTCCTAAACTGCCAAATAAGCACAGCCTGCATAAGAAGGCACAATTCAAGTTCTCTGAAATTCCATTCAAAACTAAAATTAAAACATTCTAAAATCTGCAGAATCAGATATCTAAAGAATTTATGAGCAAATTCTTCAAAGAAATCTCGATCTCACGTCCTAATTCTCCTGTGCACCAATGTAGCTTCCTTGTTGCCTGTGCGCCCTTCCACCCTGTCCCCTCACTGGTGCAGTGTTTTTTGCTTTTTCTCAAGTGTTAACACTCACATCTCATCCCAGTGTCTTGACCTGAATTTTGCCTCGCATGGCCATTTGTTAATGAAAATGAGCCCTTTCCTCTGACTGAATCAAATTCTCATGAACGGCAGGGTTCAAAGTTGCATGTCCTGTGACTTGGGTTGTTAATGGACATTGATGGGTTTAAATTGGAATAAAACAGCTGACAATCAGTTACCAGCTGGTATATGCTGACCAATCTTCATTCCCTTGGAAGTCAGAAGAAAAGAAACCAAGCATGCTGCTAAATTGTTTCCATTGGCTGAAAAACAAATTTCAGACCTACTGATCAAATCTAGTTTCAAAATTTCACAGGACGATACCATTTAGCCCATCATAACTCAGCCAATTTTTTGAAAGACCTCCCCAATTAGATTCACTCTTCTGACCTTTCTTCATAGTGCAGTGTAATTTTTCCTTCATTGCCATTTGAAGGCTCCCTTTGCATCTGCAGTCAGATTGCTTGCTCCTTGTTGTATCAGGAAAATAATCTCTCCTCATCTGAACCCCCTGCCCCCAACTGAATCTTAAATCTGTGCCCAGTTCTTTAACCTACCCCGGTCCCCTCAAAGGTAATACACCTCTGAACTTTTTTCTTTAAATATATGCAGATATTATAGACAGAATGCTTCCAATAATTCACTTTCCGATATTGGACACCATTACTTCAAAACAATAGGCTGTATTAGTTTCTACATTAATTTTCTTCCTTAACGTATTTAAAGATTACACTCAGTGCATATTTCATCCCATTTTTCAGTTCCTTTCTGACTGCGTCACCGCATAAGTACAAATGTGAGATTAAAATAATGACCATAAATAATAATTAACATTTAAGCTGCTACTTTCAAACCATTTTATGATAACATTGCATCTGCCAGTTTCACAGTAAAGACTGTTGTGCAGTAAAGAGCTCAATTTACAAAGAGTTGAACAGTAACCATAACAACCTCACAATAAGAGCTGGGAATTTCTCCAGAATTATGAATTTAATGGAAGATGGATGTAAATTTTATGCATAAAAACTCACCAAATGGATTGACAACAGAATGACTTCATCATTTATATTCTGACTCAATATCGTTCTCATTACATATGACCCTATATATAAAACAGTACCCTTGTCTTTATATTAACGCAAATGCAGGTTCCAGTGCTTCCAACTAAGCTGAACTTGCAACCTCTTACTGAGGCAATAATGCTTCTGCTGAGCCATTGCTCATGTCCAGATGTTATCAGATATTATTGAGATTGCCTTTGAATAGTTTTATATGATTATTGTCACAACTGAGTGATGTTGGTGTTGGCTAGCAGAGCACTTTCTACCCCAATACCCAAAAGTAGTATCAAACGTTCCTAGGTCAGGCACAGCAGGGTGAAGGTCCCTCTACTCCGAATATGGTTGTATTTAGTCTACCACAACCAATTTATTGCTGATTCACCTGCCCCTCTCCTCAGTTGGCCTTTTTGACATGATGAAATGAAAACAGCTTTATTCTCGATTATATCATCTCATTAAAACCAAAGGCAGTGAAGTCTGTTGTCTGATCCCTCTAGGAATAATTTGAGGCGTGGATCCTGAGAAGTGACTCATCAGAGCTCGCTCTCCTTGTTCCAAGCAGCTTTATGTCTGTATTGACAGAGAGGGCACAGAATCTAAGTAAAATTATTTTCTCAGAACTAGCACAGGCTAAATATTAGCCTCCTGGCATGCAGGTTTCTGTGTTTTAATGAAAGTCATGGTACATTGTTGCTGAACATAATTGTTGTATTGGACTTGGACTACCCACATTATTTAAATTTAACCCATCCCTCTAATATCATCTTTTACATGTTTCATTTATCAGCTAAGACCATCTTTAGTAAATAGACCAGCAGTTAAACAATCCCCAAACTGACTGCCTGTGATCAAAATAATGGTGCTCAAGTCTGCATGCTTTAATCTAGTGTTGGTCATGTCAATACAACCTTACAATTTAAAAAGTGGGGGTTACTAAATCATCTGCTCTGTTGTTTTCCTTAAATTCAAAACCACCTCTTTGTTCCATTAAAAGTTTTTTGTGAGGAATATTTGGCACTGAATGGCTTAAACACAGAAAGCCTCTGCAGAAGTGATGCAGAATTAGAGTGTGTGCACTTTTATTAACAGTAAAACCATACCTGATCCTTGCATTTACTGGTTGGAAGAGTTCAACAAGTTGGCTTGAGTGATTTATTAAATATTTTTTTTAAAGTATTTTCCTTCAACCTGTGCAAAGTATCTTAAAGTACTTTTTCCTTTCTGTTTGAATAAATTTGGAGTTCCAGTGTAACCGTTTCATGACAGCAATTGAAAGATGACAGATCTTGCCATTATTACCTACACTAATCTAACATAAATAAACTAGCTGCAAATGATGCTGCAAGTATGGACTATAACCTATCATCTAAGGTTTGTTGGGTTTGAGCTGTTTAGTTGCTTGCAAAATATACAGAGCTATAAGATAGGTTAAACATTCAAATATATATTTTTTTAGCAGATGTTTTTGTGACATTTGAATTTTTAAATTGTGACAGTGTTCTGGCGGGAGTACGCTTCAATAAAGGGCTGTAAAGGGCTTTCATTTGACCCTGATGGTCTTCTCAAAACAGAAACTGCCAGCAACAGTGGTCTTTTACTTTTTAAAGTTATTTACATTGCTAATGTTTTTAAATCCTTCAGTTGGGCAATGCAAGTTCAAAGAGAAGTCATCTAACATATCAAGAAATTGGAAATTATGTCAGAGGGAGATTTCTTTATGAGGAACTGCATTGACACCTGCACAATTGTACAGGGACACTTTAGGAGAGGGTTGGTAGACACAACAACTTTGTTATCTATTTGTCTTTTGGTGTCTTCATCACTAAAGACAATGCAATGATAAGAGATGGTCACCACTCTCACCTTCAGGTTGTGAATATATTTAAATATTTCTAAAACAGGTGATATACTTGATTCTGTATGTATTCAATTATGTTAATTTTATTGGGACATTTTCTAATGTTTTTGTAAATACTTGTGAATAAACACTTGAATTTGGTTATAAATGGATATTATTGTTGTTGTGCTGTCCAGATCTTTGAATGCTTGGTGTTTGAAGAAGGGTGTCCACCGTCGGCAATAGAGAAACCAATTAACATTTTAGAAAGAAAATTAAATTTTGCAATTTATTAATGCCTTTGTTAATTTGCTGTGTTTAATGATAAATTGCTCCAAACTTCAAGATCCCGTTGTTCCAAAATGCGCCACTTCACAGTTGCCTCTGTGTAGATTCATATTACCTTTGAGCAAATGATGAACCATGAGCCCACCATTAATCTGTGAGACTCCACACTCAATCCTTTGCCAAATGCCCTCAATCCCGACTTAGCCATCATTTCCCCAGTTCTGTTTTCAAATCATAATTCCTGAATCCAACTCATTTTGAGAGTAACAATTACTAAAATAATTAAAACATCTGATTTTGGCAGAATCGAGAGTAAATTTGCCACACAAGAATGATCCTGTGATTTTTTTTCTTCCCTCTGCAATCCGCTGGCTGCAGAGATTCCAAGCACACTGATGGCCAACACATCTGACCACCTAGCCATAAACAATGCTGTGGAAGAGAGGCCAACAGGCAAGAATTATTCACCCTTTGTTAATCTCCTGTGCTGGAACCATGAATGGCCATTGTGGTCAGACGAAAAGTAGACTCATACGATAACCCTCCAACATTATGGCACTTATGCCTACACTGAGGCCAAAGATCAGAAGCATAGAAATGATGTAGAGCTGACAATTTAAGAATTGATCCCTCGAGTAGTTTAACTGGGGCCTGTGTACATTTGGAAACATTTCACATGGAGCCAAAAGCAACGCACTGAAATTTTCAGCCAACACATCAGTAAGCGAACAAAAACGTTACATAATTTGTTGCTTATCTAGTCCCAAGGCAGTCCCACAGCATTCTCTACCCTTCTCTCTCCCACCTGATTCATCTGCCAATTAACCCTTCTTTACCTGGATCTACCTATCACTTGCCACCCTTGCACCACCCCTTCCCTCCTCTCTACCTGCTATCTATGAAGAAAGGTCTCTGACCAAAACATTGTCAGCCCATTTCCCAGCACTAACCACTGTTAATCCACCAGCAGTTTGTATTTTGATGCAAAGCCATTTAAGAAGGAGCTGTTGTGATATGTCATCCAGGACCTCGGTTAAAGTGAGGGATTTGGAGGCAGCTGAAGAAATGACTGCCAGTGGAGTTTTTAACATCAGAAATTACAGGAGTGTGGAGATCAATAAGATCTGTGAGGGCTGGAGAAGCTTATCAAGAGTGGTATTGAGGGAGCTCCCCTTCATTTCATAGCGCTAACTGAAGTCTTACCCATCATTCGCAGGGCAACATAGCCCTTCCACACCTGATTCTGTGTTCAGCTGAACAAAAGTGGCTAAAGCATTGAGTGGAGAAAACAAAATTAAAACAGATGGTACAAGGCCTTTGCATGAAGTGGAGCAAATACTGAAACAGCTTCCCTGTCTACAGCCCTCTCCTTCTGGACTCATTAGACATGGTCACCCAGCAGCTGCTGAGAGCTAACAACGTTTTGCCCAATTAAGTCAATGTCTGTGTAAAGGTATTGATGCCTAGGTCAACTCTTCCCTGCCATGAACCAAGACTGGCATAACTATACTAACCACTTAATGCTGCTGTCATCTTTGGAAGTATGATGTTGTGGCGATCAGTGAAACATGGTTGCAGGAGGGCTGTGATTGGAAACTAAATATTCCAGGATTTCGTTGCTTCAGGTGTGATAGAATTGGAGGGGCAAGAGGTGGAGGTGTTGCATTGCTTGTCAGGGAAGATATTACAGCAGTGCTTTGGCAGGATAGTTTAGAGGGCTCGTCTAGGGAGGCTATTTGGGTGGAACTGAGAAATGGGAAAAGTGTAGCAACACTTAAAGGGGTGTATTATAGACCGCCTAATGGGGAGCGAGAATTGGAAGAGCAGATATTAATAGTAAGCACAAGGTAGTGATTGTGGGAGATTTCAATTTTCCACATATAGACTGGGAAACACATTCTTTAAATGGGTTGGATGGTTTGGAGTTTGTAAAATGTGTGCAGGATAGTTTTTTGCAGCAATACATAGGGTACCTACTAGAGAAGGGGCAGTGCTGGACCTCCTGTTAGGAAATGAGACAGGTCAGGTGGCGGAGGTATGTGTTGGGGAACACTTTGGGTCCAGTAATCACAATACCATTAGTTTCAATATAATTATGGAGAGGGTCAGAACTGGACCTAGGGTTGAGATTTTTGATTGGAGAAAGACTAACTTTGAGGAGATGCGAAAGGATTTAAAAGGAGTGAATTGGGACATTTTGTTTATTGGGAAGGATGTGGAGGAGAAATGGAGGACATTTTAAGAGTACAGAATCTATATGTCCATGTTCGGTTGAAAGGAAATAGTAAAAATTGGAAAGAGCCATGGTTGTCAAGGGAAACCATTAGAGAGTCAGAGTGGACAGCTATCTACAGAGCCAAAAGAGATGGGGGAGATATTGAACAATTTCTTTTCTTCGGTATTCACCAAGGAGAAGGATATTGAATTATGTGAGGTAAGAGAAACAAGTAGAGTAGCTATGGAAACTATGAGATTCAAAGAAGAGGAAGTACTGACACTTTTGAAAAATATAAAAGTGGATATTTCCTCGGACATTGTGGGAAGTTAGTGTAGAAATAGCAGGGGTGATGACGGAAATATTTCAATTGTCATTGGAAACAGGAATAGTGCCGGAGGATTGGCGTTCTGCGAATGTTATTCCATTGTTTAAAAAGGGTTCTCAGAGTAAACCTAGCAATTATAGACCTGTTAGTTTGACGTCAGTGGTGGGCAGATTAATGGAAAGGATACTTAGAGATAATATATATAAGCATCTGGATAAACAGGGTCTGATTAAGAACAGTCAACATGGATTTGTGCCTGGAAGGTCATGTTTGACTAATCTTCTTGAATTTTTTGTAGAGGTTACTCGGGAAATTGATGAGGGTAAAGCAGTGGATGTTGTATATATGGACTTCAGTAAGGCCTTTGACAAGGTTCCTCATGGAAGGTTGGTTAAGAAGGTTCAATTGTTGGGTATTAATGGTGGAGTAGCAAGATGGATTCAACAGTGGCTGAATGGGAGATGCCAGAGAGTAATGGTGGATGGCTGTTTGTCAGGTTGGAGGCCGGTGACTAGTGGGGTGCCACAGGGATCTGTGTTGGGTGCACTGTTGTTTGTCATGTACTTCAATGATCTGGATGATGGTGTGGTAAATTGGATTAGTAAGTATGCAGATGATACTAAGATAGGTGATGTTGTGGATAATGAAGTAGATTTTCAAAGTCTACAGAGAGATTTAGGCCATTCGGAAGAGTGGGCTGAAAGATGGCAGATGGAGTTTAATGCTGATAAGTGTGAGGTGCTACATCTTGGCAGGACAAATCAAAATAGGACGTGCATGGTAAATGATAGTGAGTTGAGGAATGCAGTTGAACAGAGGGATCTAGGAATAACTGCACAGTTCCCTGTAGGTGGAATCTCATGTAGATAGGGTGGTAAAGAAAGCTTTTGGTGTGCTGGCCTTTATAAACCAGAGCATTGAGTATAGAAGTTGGGATGTAATGTTAAAATTGTACAAGGCATTGGTGAGGCCAATTGTGGAATATGGTGTACAATTTTGATTGCCTAATTATAGGAAGGATGTCAACAAAATAGAGAGAGTACAGAGAAGATTTACTAGAATGTTGCCTGTGTTTCAGCAACTAAGTTACAGAGAAAGGTTGAACAAGTTAGGTCTTTATTCTTTGGAGCGCAGAAGGTTAAGGGGGGACTTGATAGAGGTCTTTAAAATGTTGAGAGGGATAGACAGAGTTGACGTGGATAAGCTTTTCCCATTGAGAGTAGGGAAGATTCAAACAAGAGGACATGACTTCAGAATTAAGGGACAGAAGTTTAGGGATAACATGAGGGGGAACTTCTTTACTCAGAGAGTGGTAGCTGTGTGGAATGAGATTCCAGTGGAGGAGGCAGTTTCGATTTTATCATTTAAAAATAAATTGGATAGGTATATGGACGGGAAAGGAATGGAGGGTTATGGTCTGAGTGCAGGTAGATGGGACTAGGGGAGAATACGTGTTCGGCACGGACTAGTAGGGCCTAGTTGGCCTGTTTCCGTGCTGTAATTGTTATATTGTTATCTTCCCCAGGCAAACAATGAATGGACATATACTTGCTTTTAGATGACATAATTGGTAGACTAAAACTAAATACACCTTAAACATTCAAGGGAAAGGTATCTTTAGAGTTGACACTGAGGCCCCATCCTTCAGCTGGATCTTTGTGTTATCAGGATGAATTGCAATAAGGATGGCGGCTTGATGGCTTTATAATATTTTCTGCTAGTTTTCCTGAGATCTCTGACGTTGCCCATCAATTCTACATTAGCAGCTGAAGGTTGAAAGAAGTGTGAAATTCTGGATTTCATCCCTAAACCTTTTTAGCTCTCATTTCTTAAAGTAATTTCTTGGTCACCCATCTTAATGTTTTCTGATGCAATGCAGCATGAGTTTTTGTCTTACAAAGCTACACTGTTGTACCAAGATGTGCTTTAAAGAGAAAAAGAAATGAACATTTCCATTTAAATAATTTTCTCATTTTTAACACTGATTTCTTTGAATATTTAATGAACCAGGAAAATTAGTTGCAAACTGCCATTTAAGGCTGGCTCAGAAAATGATGATGTTATTTTTGTTTGTGAACCAGTCACCCAGTTGAAGTATTAGTATGTGGGCACTAGATGGCAATGTCTGAGCAAAAATTAAACTGCTGGTGGAACTCATTGGGTCAGGCTGCATGTGTTTCTTTGATTGAAAGATACAGCATGGAAACAGTCCCCTGAGGCCCATTGAGTCCACGTCAACCATCGATCACCCACTCACACTAGTTCCATGTTATCCCACATTCTTATCCACTCCCTAGGCATTTTACCGAGGCCAATTAACCTACAAACCTGAATCCCTTTGGGATGTGGGAGAAAACGGGAGCTACTGGAAGAAACTGGGCTATCACTGCAGACGGGTTCAACGTTTTTGATCTTTGCAAATATTTATTAAATAATGGTTTGTAATAGAATCATAGGGTCAGAGAGGTGTACAGCATCGAAACAAGCCCTTCGGCACTCTGTATTTAGCAGCCATCAAGCCTATCTATAATAATCTCACATATTCATTAAATTTTGTTTCCCCTATGCAATGCTCATTCAAGTAGCTGTCCAAATGAAAGAAGGGCCCTGACCTGAAACCTCCCCTATCCATTCTTTCCACAGATACTGCCTGACCCACTGAGTTTCTCCAGCACTTTGTTTTGCTCACGTTTTCAGCATTTGCAGTTCCTGTGACTCGGCTCTTAACTGTTATAGTTCCTGCCCCCACTATCTCCCTGACAGCTCATTCCTGATACCTTTTGTGTGAAAAAATATACCCCTTAGATCCCTTCTAAACCATTCTTTCACCTCAAACCCCCTTCACCTGGATGCAAAGCCACTTGCCAAGCTTTGAATGCCTTCAACTGCAATCATTTTGAAGAAGGGTCCCGACCTGAAACCTTATCTATCCATAGGTACACAAAAATGTTGGAGAAACTCAGCGGGTGCAGCAGCATCTATGGAGCAAAGGAAATAAGCAACGTTTCGGGCCGAAACCCTTCTTCAGACGTTATCTATCCATGTTCTGCGGAGATGCTGCCTGATCACTAAAGTTACTCCAACACTTTGGGTCCTTTTTGGAAAAACAGTGTCTACAGTTCCTTGTGTCTACATGTTAGTACTACACCTCAAAATCTCTTTAAGGTATGCCTACTTTGCTGAAATTCTCCTCTCACTGATCCCCTTCTGTCATTCCTGGTGTCCCCCCGCCCCACTCCTGTATCTGCTATCACTTGCCAGGCTTTGTCCGGACCCCACCTCTCTTCCAGCTTTTTCCTGCTTGCGACAATCAGTCTGATTTGGACCCGAAACGTCACTATCCACATTCTCCAGTGATGCTGCTTGACCCGCTGAGTTACATAGATACATAGAAAATAGGTGCAGGAGTAGGACATTCGGCCCTTCGAGCCTGCACCGCCATTCAATGTGATCATGGCTGATCATCCAACTCAGTATCCCGTACCTGCCTTCTCTCCATACCCCCTGATCCCTTTAGCCACAAGGGCCACATCTAACTCCCTCTTAAATATAGCCAATGAACTGGCCTCAACTACCCTCTGTGGCAGAGAGTTCCAGAGATTCACCACTCTCTGTGTGAAAAAGTTTCTTCTCATCTCGGTCCTAAAGGATTTCCCCCTTATCCTTAAGCTGTGACCCCTTGTCCTGGACTTCCCCAACATCGGGAACAATCTTCCTGCATCTAGCCTGTCCAACCCCATAAGAATTTTGTACGTTTCTATAAGATACCCTCTCAATCTCCTAAATTCTAGCGAGTATAAGCCAAGTCTATCCAGTCTTTCTTCATATGAAAGTCCTGACATCCCAGGAATCAGTCTGGTGAACCTTCTCTGCACTCCCTCTATGGCTATAATGTCCTTCCTCAGATTTGGAGACCAAAACTGTACGCAATACTCCAGGTGTGGTCTCACCAAGACCCTGCACAACTGCAGTAGAACCTCCCTGCTCCTGTACTCAAATCCTTTTGCTATGCAAGCTAACATACCATTCGCTTTCTTCACTGCCTGCTGCACCTGCATGCCTACTTTCAATGACTGGTGTACCATGACACCCAGGTCTCGCTGCATCTCCCCTTTTCCTAATCGGCCACCATTTAGATAATAGTCTGCTTTCCTGTTTTTGCCACCAAAGTGGATAACCTCACATTTATCCACATTATACTGCATCTGCCAAACATTTGCCCACTCACCCAGCCTATCCAAGTCACCTTGCAGTCTCCTAGCATCCTCCTCACAGCTAACACTGCCCCCCAGCTTAGTGTCATCCGCAAACTTGGAGATGTTGCCTTCAATTCCCTCATCCAGATCATTAATATAAATTGTAAATAGCTGGGGTCCCAGCACTGAGCCTTGCGGTACCCCACTAGTCACTGCCTGCCATTGTGAAAAGGACCCGTTTACTCCTACTCTTTGCTTCCTGTTTGCCAGCCAGTTCTCTATCCACATCAATACTGAACCCCCAATACCGTGTGCTTTAAGTTTGTATACTAATCTCTTATGTGGGACCTTGTCGAAAGCCTTCTGAAAGTCCAGATACAACACATCCACTGGTTCTCCCCTATCCACTCTACTAGTTACATCCTCGAAAATTTCTATAAGATTCGTCAGACATGATTTACCTTTCGTAAATCCATGCTGACTTTGTCCAATGATTTCACCACTTTCCAAATATGCTGATATCCCATCTTTAATAACTGACTCTAGCAGTTTCCCCACTACCGATGTTAGACTAACTGGTCTGTAATTCCCCATTTTCTCTCTCCCTCCCTTCTTAAAAAGTGGGGTTACGTTTGCTACCCTCCAATCCTCAGGAACTACTCCAGAATCTAAAGAGTTTTGAAAAATTATCACTAATGCATCCACTATTTCTGGAGCTACTTCCTTAAGTACTCTGGGATGCAGCCTATCTGGCCCTGGTGATTTATCGGCCTTTAATCCATTCAATTTACCCAACACCACTTCCCGACTAACCTGGATTTCACTCAGTTCCTCTATCTCCTTTGACCCGCGGTCCCCTGCTATTTCCGGCGGATTATTTATGTCTTCCTTAGTGAAGACGGAAGCAAAGTAGTTATTCAATTGGTCCGCCATATCCTTGTTCCCCATGATCAATTCACCTGTTTCTGACTGCAAGGGACCTACATTTGTTTTAACTAATTTCTTTCTCTTCACATATCTATAAAAACTTTTGCAGTCAGTTTTTATGTTCCCTGCCAGTTTTCTTTCATAATCTATTTTCCCTTTCCTAATTAGGCCCTTTGTCCTCCTCTGCTGGTCTCTGAATTTCTCCCAGTCCTCTGGTATGCTGCTTTTTCTGGCTAATTTGTACGCATCATCTTTTGCTTTGATACCATCCCTGATTTCCCTTGTTATCCACGGATGCACTACCTTCCCTGATTTATTATTTTGCCAAACTGGGATGAACAATTTTTGTAGTTCATCCATGCAGTCTTTAAATGCCTTCCATTGCATATCCACCGTCAACCCTTTTAGAACTAATTGCCAGTCAATCTTGGCCAATTCACGTCTCATACCCTCAAAGTTACCTTTCTTTAAGTTCAGAACTGTTGTTTCTGAATTAACAATGTCACTCTCCATCCTAATGAAGAACTCAACCATATTATGGTCACTCTTGCCCAAGGGGGCACGCACAACAAGACTGCTAACTAACCCTTCCTCATTACTCAATACCCAGTCTAGAATAGCCTGCTCTCTCGTTGGTTCCTCTACATGTTGGTTTAGATAACTATCCCGCATACATTCCAAGAAATCTTCTTCCTCAGCACCCCTGCCAATTTGATTCACCCAATCTATATGTAGATTGAAGTCACCTATTATAACTGTTTTGCCTTTGTTGCACGCATTTCTAATTTCCTGTTTGATGCCATCCCCAACTTCACTACAACTGCTAGGTGGCCTGTACACAACACCCACCAGCGTTTTCTGCCCCTTAGTGTTTCGCAGCTCTACCCATACCGATTCCACATCCTCCAAGCTAATGTGCTTCCTTTCCACTGCGTTAATCTCCTCTCTAACCAGCAACGCTACTCCACCACCTTTTCCTTTCTCTCTATCCCTCCTGAATATTGAATATCCCTGGATGTTCAGCTCCCAGCCTTGGTCACCCTGGAGCCATGTCTCCGTGATCCCGACTATATCATAGTCATTAATAGCTATCTGCACATTCAACTCATCCACCTTATTACGAATGCTCCTTGCATTGAGACACAAAGCCTTCAGGCTTGTTTTTACAACGCTCTTACCCCTTATACAATTATGTTGAAAAGTGGCCCTTTTTGATTTTTGCCCTGGATTTGTCTGCCTGCCACTTTTACTTTTCACCTTGCTACCTATTGCTTCCGCCCGCATTTTACACCCCTCTGTTTCTCTGCTCACCCATTTAAGAACCCCATCACCTCTTATTCTCTGTTTATTATTGTTTTCTTCTTTCCCCCCTACATGTTGGGTCTGAATGCTTTCCTTCTCTGCCTCCTGCCTCACACACCGTCTAATAGCTTTCTCTATTTGAGTCCGTCCCCCCAACCATTCTAGTTTAAAGTCTCCCCAGTAGCCTTTGCAGATCTCCCCGCCAGGATATCGGTCCCCCTCAGGTTCAAGTGCAACCCATCCTTTTTGTACAGGTCGCACCTTCCACAAACGAGGTCCCAATGATCCAGAAATTTGAATCCCTGCCCTCTGCACCAGTCCTTAAGCCACGCATTTATCCTCCACCTTGCTCCATTCCTACTCTCACTGTCGCGTGGCACAGGCAGTAATCCCGAGATTGTTACCTTTGCTGTCCTACTCTTTAACTCCCCTCCTAACTCCCTAAATTCTCCTTTCAGGACCTCTTCTCTTTTTTTACCTATGTCATTGGTACCTATATGTACCACGACCTCGGGCTCCTCTCCCTCCCCTTTCAGGATATCTTGGACACGTTGAGACACATCACAGACCCTGGCACCAGGGAGGCAAACTACCATCCGGGTCTCCTGACTGCGTCCACAGAATCGCCTGTCTGACCCCCCTAACTATAGAGTCCCCTATTAGTATTGCTCTCCTCTTCTTTTCCTTACCCTTCTGAGCAACAGGACCGGTCTCTGTACCGGAGGCCCGGCCGCTGTCGCTACCCCCAGGTAGTCTGTCCCCCCCAACAGTGCTCAAACAGGAGTACTTATTGTCAAGGTGTACAGCCACCGGGGTACTCTCTAGTCCCTGCCTGTGCCCCTTGCCTCTCCCAACCGTGATCCACTTGCCTGCCTCCTGTGGTCTTGGAGTGACCACCTCCCTGTAACTCCTATCAATTACTTCCTCGCTCTCCCTGACCAGAAGGAGGTCATCGAGCTGCTGCTCCAGGTTCCTAATACGGTCCCTTAGGAGCCCCATCTCGATACACCTGGCGCAGATGTGGACGTCTGGAGGGCTATCAGACTCCATGACTTCCCACATCTGACATCCAGAACAGTAAACTGCCCTGGCCCTCATACTCCCCTTACCTAGGATACAATACAAAACAAACAGCTACAATACAAAACAAACTGCTACAATACAGTACAATCAGCTACAATACAGTACAATCAGCAGGGATCTGACTCCCAATCAGCTGCTCCCTCTTGTCTGCTTCCACCAATCAGAAGGCTTCCTCAAACCCACTTGTTTTTGAAGTGGAACTTGGAACGTTGCAGATTTCAGCTCCTCCTCCCTCTGCGACCTCTCCAACGGCTCTCGGGCCTCTGTAGAAGCAAGCCCCGCGCTCCTCTTTAAATCCTACCGCTCGGGTGTAGCTCCTCCCTCTGCGACCTCTCCAACGGCTCTCGGGCCCTCCGGCACTCCGGCACTTTGTTTTTTTTGGTAAACCAGCATTTTACATACTTGTGAATCTTTTCTGCATTTGCTCTAGATAGATTAGAGGTAAATTTGTCATCTCTGCGGAGGTAAATTTGTCTACTTTCTTCAGCCACATTAGACCATAACGTATTAATATTAAATATATATATATTTAATATGTATATTTTTAAAGAATTTTCAGTCATAGGGGAAAAAGGTATTGCACTCTGACCATCTGAAGGAATCAGCCCATTAAGTTCCACTTGCAGGAATCCTTTCAGCAATTTCTACACCACATGCTAACAAACAGTTACACACACCACAAACAGTCATGTGACAAGGCACTGAGGGGAACTCTCCAACTCTTGTTCCAACTCGATTGTAATCATGTTTTGTCTTTCTGCTGACTGGATAGCACACAACAAAAGTTTCTCACTGTACCTCGGTACACGTGACAACAAACTAAACTGAACTGAACTCTTTGAATAGCGACTCCTGAGAAGGAGACAATTAACTTTGCAGAAGGAGGATGTGGATCTAGTGCAGGCTGGGGAGATGAGTTTAACTTGGCATTTTGACGGACCTTGTGAGCTGAAAGGACTGTTCCTGTGCTGTCCTATTCTATGTAGTAAACTTCCTTGCCTGAGGTCACCTGTTGCTGGCCCTGATTTGCCCTTTTTTCTCTCGCTTCCAGCTACACCCCCCCCCCCCCCCTCCACTACAATCAGTCTGAAAAAGGGTCCCAACCCGAAATGTTACCAATCCATTTTCTCCAGGGATGCTGCCTGACCCACTGAGTTACTCCAACATTTTGTGTCTATCTGTACTGTTCTATGTTCTGAAGCCGCAATTCAGGCTTCAGATGACCTCCGAGAATGCAGCCACTTCTCAGCCTCAAGGCTCCAGATGGTACTAAATGTACTGATGGTACTGAACTCAGATGATATGCTGAGCCTGTTCACTGACCAATGCATGTAACACAAAATAAATGGTCTTGTTACAAAAATAATTGAATATATTTTCAACTTATAAAAACAATTGTATTCAGTTTTTTTGCAGCCTAAAGGGCCTGTCCCACTTGGCAATTATTTTTTGGCGACTGCCGGTGTCATATCAGTGTCGCCAAAAGATTTTGAACATTTCAAAATCCAACGGCGACAAAACAAAAGTTGCGATACTTGAAAAAACACCGCGAGTCATACGTCATCGGGCCGAGTCACCGCCGCATCACGCTGCAACATTTCCGGTGAGCTGATACGTCAGTCAATGATGCCGGCAGTCGCCGAAAGAATCGCCAAGTGGGACAGGCCCTTAAAGCTCTGGCAGCTTCTGCAAAGTGAGGTAGATTTTACGTCGGAGTCACGTGTGTGACTACGTGAAGAAGGCCGTCCAGGCGCACGCGCGCCATCTCGTCAGACGCATTGCGCTGCGACCGCGGTAGGAGGACGGACCTCCAAGCGGTGAGTGAAAGAAAACCCGAATGTAAGTATTTTCTACTTTTACTTTCAGGCTGCTTTTCTTCGGAGACTGCGTGCAGAGACACAGGCAAGTCTTATGTATGGAGAAAGGTGGGAGGAAGAATAGTAAGCGCACCGCAGTAAGCACTCTATAAGACATAGTGTCTGAAAGTAGCGGGCGCCCGACTAATAAGTCGATTGTAAAGAAATAACTATTTTACACGTGGGGGGGGGGGTGGGGAAGTCCCGTTGAAACTCCCATAGGGAGCAAGGCCATAAAGAAATAACAGGCCTGGAAGACTCGGAGGAGTCTGAAATATAGGATTTACTAGACTAAGTGCAGACCCGTTGGGTCTGCTCCCCCAACGCACCGGTTCCCTACCCGTAGCCCCCATGGGAGGCGTGGTCCTCCAACTCAAGCCGTTCCCGAATGTAAGATTCCAGCACTCCCCTTGCCTCCCTCAGCAGTGCTCTTTAAAAAAAATTCCAATTGCACTTGCCCTGTGTGTTGCAATAGCAATTTGCCCTCCCCCTGCTAGTCTATCCATTGTGACGTCATCAGTTGAAGCTGCCATTGTGACGTCATCAGTTGAAGCTGGTCGGTTTGAAATTCAAGGTATTTTTTTTTTTTTTTTAAACTTTAGTCAGTAATAAGTCGAGAAATAAAGCATAAAATGTTCAGTGAATGTGATCTCTGCTTAGAGGGGAAAAATGTAAATCAGAGTATGTAAAGATCTCGTGAAAGTTGGCATTTTTAAAGCTTTAATCGTGAATAACGTGTCAAATATAGGATGAAATCTTCACTGAGGCTGTTCACTGCTAGCCTACCCATCGTGACGTCATCAATTGAAGCTGGTGACTTTTTAATTTTTTAGACTTTTAATCGTAATGTCGAGAATAAATCGAGAAATAAAGCATAAAATGTTCAGATAAGGTGATCCCGGCCTCGATGGGAAATATGTAAATCGGAATATTCGTAAAAATGTTATCGTTACCGTGTAGTGTTTTCGCAAAGATGTAAAGACAACCGCATATACACACACATATACACACGTACAAGATCAGACTTTTAATAAGTATATATGATATATATCTTATATACTAGACCAAGTGCAGACCCGTTGGGTCTGTTCCCCCAACGTGCGGTTGTGGGGGGGGGGGGGGGGGAGGCGGCATGCAGCATCACACACACTAACTATCTACCCCCCCCCGCAATCACGCTAATTACCCCCCTTGATATATTAATATAATTAATTTGCTCCTTTTACCCCATAACCACCCTATCTACTGACGCATAGCCCCCAACTTGCAGTCACATCTAGAGAGAGGGGGGGGGGGGGGAGGCGGGGTTAGAGAGTGAGGGCAGAGACAGAGAGAGAGAGACAGAGACACAGAGAGAGGGGCAAGAGAGATAGGGGGGGGGAGAGGAGGAGAAGAGGGAGGGTGGGTGAGGAGGGAAAGGTGGGGGAGGAGGGGAGGAGAGAGAGAGGGTGAGAGCGGGGGGAGGGGGGGGGGAAAAGAGGAGGGGGGGGGATAGAGGAGGGCGGGGGGAAGAGGAGGGGGGGGGGGAAGAGGGGAAGAGGAGGGGGGGGAAGAGGAGGGGGGGGAAGAGGGAGGGGGGGGTGGAAGAGTGAGGGGGGGGGGGCGAAGAGGAGGGGGGGGGAAGAGGAGGGCGGGGGGGAAAGAGGAGGGGGGGGGAAGAGGAGGGGGGGGGAAGAGGAAGCGGGGGGGGAAAGGGGGAAGAGGTGGGGGGGGAAGCGGGATTGGCGGGGGGGGAAGAGGACGGGGGGGAAAGAGGAGGGGGGAAGAGGAGGGGGGGGGGAGAGGAGGGGGGTGGCGAGAGGAGTGGGGGGGAGAGGAGGGGGGGAGAGGAGGAGGGGGGAGAGGAGGAGGAGGGGGGGGGGAGGAGAGGAGGAGGGGGGGGAGGAAGGAGATGAGAGGGGGGGGAGGAGAGGGGGGGGGAAAGGAGAGTGGGGGGAAAGGAGAGTGGGGGGGAAGGAGAGGGGGTGGGGGGGGGGGGAGAGGAGAGGGTGCCTTTTTACTTCAACCCAAACAACCATTTGCAGACAGTGCTTTTTCCCCCTC
The DNA here is from genome assembly GCF_010909765.2 of Amblyraja radiata. Taxonomy (NCBI): domain Eukaryota; kingdom Metazoa; phylum Chordata; class Chondrichthyes; order Rajiformes; family Rajidae; genus Amblyraja; species Amblyraja radiata. The sequence continues at coordinate 86,792,919 of NC_045961.1, read as the reverse complement.
AAACTAACCATATTTTCATTTTCAAACCACATTATGGGTACTCACAGCTGTGGAGACATTTGTTCAGTGTTATTCAGAGCTCTGATTGAGGCACACCACTTGCAGAGACTGATTGAGGCACACCAATTCCTGGTTTTATAGTCCCTTCCCCTGCCTCCAGCGGGGGCAGCAGAGAGAATGAGGAATTAATGTTAAAAACATTAATATCTCTGTCATTTTTCATCAACGGGAAAAATCCTCAGCACACATACGGCGGAGGGGGCTCTGAGGGAGGTTGCCAAAAATGACGGCCGTAGGTGGCGGCGTTCTCTCGGAAATCGCAGCACAGATGGCCAAAACCGGTCAAGAACAGACTTTTAGTAATATATAGAAGATAGATAAACTGGAATTCCTCATGGGTAAAACAAACTCCAGATGGAGTATAAAAGACGCGGGCTTAAAGAGCAACCGCATGGAACACCCAGAAGAGGTTCTGGGAAAGTTGGCCCAGATTTGAGCCAGCGACCGAAATGCCTGATGATAAAGATGAATATATGGGCTGACCTGACAGGGAGGCAGCACCAGAAATGTCTGAAAGACAATACAGGCGTTGGTCTACAGGAGACCCAGAATATGGAGCAGCACCCAAAAGTGGGCTGCCAATATACAGCTCAATGCAAGAGCTTGATGTACCTCAAAGAGGAAAAAGGGCTGGCCTGACACAGAGGCAGCACCAGAAATGTCTGAAAGGTACTACAGACGTTGGTCTACAGGAGACCCAGAATATGGAGCAGCACCCAAAAGTGGGCTGCAAATATACAGCTCAATGGAAGAGCTTGATGTACCCCAAAGAGGGACAAAAAAGCGTAGGCCTATCATAGAGCCATCGCATGTAATACCTGATATGAAAATCCAGGTGAAACCCATTATGAGGAGGAATATCCAGAATACTCTGATAACGAATCAGTTGAGGACCAGAGCCAATGCAAAAAAGAAAAGTGCCAGGGCTGGCCCAAAAGTTCTCTAGTCCCAGAAACAAGGGACAACCTCTATCAGAGGAGATAGCAGAGAGTATAAATTACCTGCTTTCCCATCAGTTGGAAGACCAACGATGGATGAAATTGTGAACAAATATAAAATCCCGCAGAACTGTGCTCGGTTAGGAGTTCCAGCTGTTAACAAAGAAGTGTGGAATTATATGGGCACTGCAGTAAGAGCTCAAGAAATGAGATTACAGCGGGTATTAAAATGAATGGGGTCAAGCATTACGGCATTTGCCAGAGATCTGGAAGAAGGAAATGTGACAACGTCACAACAGGATGTGATGGGAATGATGTGTAATGCACATTTTTGGAGTAAGCCTGTGATAAGACCTAACATACATCCTAAGTTTGCAGGGCTTTGTAAACCATCTAATATATAATTGCCACAATTCAAAGCATTGCCTAATGTGTTAACTTCAGCTCCTAGATTGTTTACAGAACTGCTGAAACCAATCTTAGCATTGTTAAGAGCTCAAGGCCATTTGATAATGGCTTATTTGGATGACATGTTATTGTGGGAGACACTGAAGACATGGCAACAAGCCTCAGTTTTAAAAGTTAAACTTACATTTCAATAACTGGGCTTTGTGATTTACCGAGAAAAATCCAGACTGACACACAACAAAATAATTGATTACTTGGGGTTCACAATCAATTCAGAACACAAGACAGTGAGCTTACCCAAGGACAAAAAGTTGTAAGTGATTAAGGGTTGTAAGAGCTAATTGCAGGCAAACAACCATCAATCAGTCAAGTAGCAAATCTAATTCATTTCCAGCTGTTCAGTTTGGACCACTGCATTATCAGCAGCTGCAGTGAGCAAATATATCAGTATTGGGAAGACATGCTGGACATTTCGATAGGCCTATGCAACTAACTAACACAGCAATTGGGGATATAAAATGGTGGATTAAAAATGTAGATTACTCTTACAGGAAAATTCCGATTGAATCACCAGCTATCATTTTACAAACAGATGCAAGTGCACTGGGATGGGGAGCTGCGGATGCCATCTCAAGCTGTGGAGATAGATGGAATGCAGAGGAAGAACCTTTGCTCGAGACACATGGCATAAATTATCTTGAATTACTAAGTGTATTGCATGGGTTGAAAGCCCTTTGCCGAAAGGTACAAAATTTGCATGTACAGGTTCAGATTGACAACACTATGGCAGTGGCACATGTCAATCACATGGGTGGAATCAAGTCAGAAGCATGTGACAGATTGGCAAAAATGATTTGGCACTGCTTCATTGAGAAAGATATTTGGCTTTCTGCAATTTACCTACCAGGTAAATTCAACATAATTGCAGATACTAGGTCAAGAAATTTCAATGACAACACAGAACGGATGTTAAATCGTGACATTTTCCACAAAATTGTGAAATTAAAAAAAAAAAATTTGGATGAGTTTACGTTAAATTGTGGTGGAATGTTTTGTATGCATTTCCTCCCTTTTGTCTCATCAATAGGTGTATACAGAAGATCAAACAAGATTATGCTTCAGGATTGTTGGTGGTTCCAGATTGGCCCACACAAACATGGTATCCATTAGGGTTAAAAATGGTGACTGAACCCATTATGGATGTCTTTAGACAAGAAAACCTACTTGTGCACCCTGTAACTGGTGAATTTCATCCTTTACATGATTGTATTGATTTATTGATTTGCAGATTCTAAAAAGTACCTAGAAGCAGTACATTTCTTACATTAAGAAATGGGAACAGTTTCTTCAACACAAAATATTTCTTACCACACTGCAGACGCTTCAGATGTTGTAGAAATTTGTCAAAATTACATTTTGATGATAATTTAAGCTATAGTGTGATCAACACAGCAAGGGATGCTTTGTTGGCATACTTATCGAGACCATCGGAACATCAAGTTCTAGGATCACATCCTTTGACTTGTAGATACATGAAGGGCATCTTTAATGCTACTTAGGGATTGGGGTCCCATCTCAAATTTGTCGTTAGACAAAATTACGATAAAAGTAGTCATGTTAATGGCTTTAGTATCAGCTCAAAGAGTACAAACATTACACAAGTTAAGGATAGACAGAATGGGAATGAAAACAGAGGAAATTACATTCTATGTCTATGACCTGCTAAAACAGAGCAGACCAGGAGTCTCGGGGTGTAAATTGATTTTCAGCATATCCTGCAGATCAAAGACTTTGTGTAGTTACATATTTGAAATACTACATTGAGATTACCAAACATCTTAGAGGTGTAGAATCTGGATTATTCATCAGCCATAAAAGCCACACAAAAAAGTGACAACACAAACAATTTCAAGATGGCTGAAGAAGGTGCTATTGGATGCAGGAATTGATACTGACAAATTTAAACCTCATTCCACCAAGGCGGCAGCAACATTGGCGGCCATGGATTTGGACGTTCCAATAGACCATATCCTTGCGGCTGCAGGTTGGGAAAATGAAAGGATGTTGCACAAGTATTATCACAAAGAAATTGCAGACCCTGGTGTATTTGGTGGTACTATTTTGAATTCAGTATTAAATGTCTCTAGAGATTAAAATGGGACACATAATGTTTTATCATAAAATAAACCATTAATTAATTAAACAAGTATGATGGATTGCATGTTATTGACTGTTTTTCACTCATAGAGTCAAGCAAAATGCAGTGATACGCCGGAACCCAATCAACGGCCTGAAATCACAGAAGCTTTAAAATCTAAGATTAAACGAGAACTTACCAGTTTGAAGTTTGATCTTTATTTTATGAGGAGTTACGTCGAGGGACTACGTGCCCTCCGCTCCCACCCTAATAAGATCAAAGGTAAGTTAAGTTTGTATCACGTAGCTTACTATTATGCTTTGGAGTATATCATCTGTGATTTCACACCGCTGCTTTGAAGTTTGACGCGCGTGCGCCTGGACGGCCTTCTTCACGTAGTCCCTCGACGTAACTCCTCATAAAATAAAGATCAAACTTCAAACTGGTAAGTTCTCGTTTAATCTTACTATTAATCATGAGGAGGATCGGTGCTATGAAATCAAGTGAGCAAGCTCCCCTAAAATATAAGGTAACAGAATGACAAACTTGTAGGAAGGCACTGCAGATGCTGGTTCATACCGAATATAGACACAAAATGCTGGAATAACACAGCTGGTCAGGCAGCATCTCTGAAGAAAAGGAGGAGGAATTTCTTTAATCAGAGGCTGGTGAATCTGTGGAATTCATTGCCACAGATGGCTGTGGAGGCCAAGTCAATGGATATTTTTAAGGCGGAGATTGACAGATTCTTGATTAGCAAGGGAGTCGGAGGTTTAGGGGTGAAGGCAGGAGAATGGGGTTGAGACACGAAGATGGATCAGCGATGATTGAATGGCGGAGTAGACTTGATGGGCTGAATGGCCTAATTCTGCCCCTAGAACTCATGAATTGGCAACGTTTCGGGTCAGAATCCTTCTCAGACTGAAAAACAGAAAAGGCCAGAACAAAACGGCCGACCACAGATGACCTCATGAAGGGTGGTGTCCACAGTGGCCCTTGTTGGCTGGGGAAGATGTGCTAACGACAGCGATACAAGGATGCAAACAGTGGAATTAGTGGAATGACTGGGTGGGGGAGAGAGAGGGGGTTGAAAGAAATACAGGAGGTACTTGACAGACATACTTTGCACAATCAGATTGATACTGTACCCCAGGAAAGGGAGTTTGTGGAGTGCCTCCATGAGCAGCTTGTATTGGAGCTTACCAGGGAGAAGGCAATTCTGGATTTAGTGTTATGTAATGAATTGGATTTGATAAAGGAACTTGAGGTTAAGGAGCCATGAGGAGTTTGTGACCATAATATGGTCAAGTTTAATCTACAATTTGAGAGGGAGTAAGGTAAATCAGAGTTGTCAGTTTTACAGTTGAATAAAGGAGACTATGGGGTCATGAGGGAGGAGCTGGCCAAAGTTGACTGGAAAGATACCTTAGCAGGGATGACAGTGGAACACCAATGGCAGGTATTTCTGGGAATAATAAAGAAGGTGCAGGATTAGTTCATTCCAAAGAGGAAGAAAGATTCCAAGGGGCGACCGTGGCTGACAAGGGACGTCAGGGACAGTATAAACATAAAAGAGAAGAAGTACAACGTAGCAAAGATGAGCGGGAAGCAAGAGGATTGGGTAATGTTTAAAGAGCAACAGAAGATAGCTAAAAAAGCAATACGGGGAGAAAAGATGAGATACGAAGGTAAGCTAGCCAAGAATATAAAGGAGGATAGTAAACGCTTATTTAGATATGTGAAGAGGAAAAAAATAGTTAAGACCGAAGTTGGACCCTTGAAGACTGAAAAAGGTGAATTTATTATGGGGAACAAGGAAATGGCAGATGAGTTGAACAGGTACTTTGGGTTTGTCTTCACTAAGGAGGACACAAAAAATCTTCCTGATGTAGTTAGTAGTGGCCAGAGGATCTGGGGTGCCGGAGGAACTGAAGGAAATCCATATTAGGCAGGAATTGGTGCTGGGTAGACTGATGGGACTGAAGGCTGATAAATCCCCAGGGCCTGATGGTCTGCATCCCATGATACTTAAGGAAGTGGCTTTAGAAATCGTGGATGCATTGGTGATAATTTTCCAACGTTCTATAGATTCAGGACCAGTTCCTGTGGATTTGAGGGTAGCTAATGTTATCCCACTTTTTAAGAAAGATGGGAGAGAGAAAACAGGGAATTATAGACCAGTTAGCCTGACCTCGGTGGTGGGGAAGGTGCTGGAGTCAATCATAAAAGATGAAATAGCGGCACATTTGAATAGCAGTAACAGGATTGGTCCGAGTCAGCATGGATTTACGAAGAGGAAATCATGCTTGACTAATCTTCTGGTATTTTTTGAGGATGTAACTAGGAAAATGGACAAGGGAGAGCCAGTGGATGTAGTGTACCTGGACTTTCAGAAAGCATTTAATAAGGTCCCACATAGGAGATTAGTGGGCAAACTTAGGGCACATGGTATTTGGGGTAGAGTGCTGACATGGATAGAAAATTGGTTGGCAGACAGGAAATGTAAAGAAGTGTTATCGACACACTGTAACTTTACTTCATTTTATTCATACTGTATTTTTACAGAAAGCACTAGCTGTACGTGGTCTGTCACGGAAACTAGAGAGAGAGATATGTGGGTGGGGAGGTTGTAATTATACTTGTGATATGGGGAGTGGTTAGTAGTGATGAGGTAACTATATTAAAGGCACATGCATATCTCATCTACATCCATCCCCTTGGAAACGAAAGGCAAACAAAGTAGTGACAGGGCGACCACGTCTCATGCGCTAGAAACGGTTAAGCAAAGTCGCCATAGCGGACAGGCGGCTTGACAACACGTCCCGACCGGGTTCGCATCTCGCCATCTCCCCTCCCTGCAGGAAGAAGTGGAACAGGTGCAGACGGCCGAACTGGAATGGGGGAGCTGGGAGGGGACGGAGAAGACAAGGGCAGAAAGGCAGGAGGGGATGCGGGGTCAGCAGCGGGCAGCGCGCGGGCAGGCGAGGGATGGCGAGCCGGAGGAGGATTGGACTGATAGAGCTGAGAGAGTAAAGACCGTGGCATGCGAGGAGCGGCGGGCAGAGCATCGCCTGGAGGCCGAAATTGCAGTGGGGGAGCAAAAGGATCCGCGGGCGGCGGTCGTGGCTCGTTGACGAGCCGCAGGTGTTGGCGGGACCGGCGGTAGACGGTTCCTGCATGGTCGACGAGATAGGACCTAGGCGACCCAGCAGAGGCGACGACGGTAGCGAGCCTGGAGTGACCGGAGGGGGTCTGCATGCGGACGACCTGACCGGGGAAAAGGCGCGGCAGGGGGCGGCAGGACTTGTCATGGGAGCGCTTCTGAACATCGCGCTTAAGGGCAATGCGCTCCTGAACAGCAGCGGGCTTGAGGACAGAGGGGATGAGTGAGCGCTGGGCCACTGGGATCGGGGGTCTGGTAGTGCGAGACATGAGCCGCTGAGCAGGGGAGCCCATGGCAGGGTCACGGGATATGTTGCGAAGGTTAGGGAGGGCTAGGAAGAAGTCGGAGTTAGACAAACGACATTGTTCCAGCAAGTTCTTTGCACTGCGGACGGCGCGCTCGGCCAGACCGTTGCTTTGCGGGTACTCAGGGCTGCTGGTGAAGTGGCGGAAGTTCCAGCTGGTTGCGAAAGCCCTAAACTCGGAGCTCGTGAACTGGCTGCCGTTGTCCGACTGCAGGCTGGCCGGGGTGCCAAAGGTAGAGAAATGGCGGCGCAGCTTTTCGACAACGGCCGAAGAGGTGAGGGAATGCAGCTGGTCAACCTCGAACCAGTTGGAGTAGGAGTCGACGAGGACCAGGAAGTGTTTGCCTCGCCACTCGGAAATGTCAGTGGCAACCGCCATCCAGGGCAGTTCGGGTGTAGCCTGCTGCAGAAGCGGCTGTCGTTGCTGGTGGGGGGCGAGACTGTTGCAGGTGGAACACGAGGAGACCCTCTCCCGGATGTATTGAGCCATACCAGGCCAGTAGAACTGGCTCTGGGCGTGAGACAAGGTGGCTTCGGCCCCAGGATGACCGCGGTGAGCGGCCTGAAAATAGTGGTCGTGCAGCGCAGCAGGCACAACAACCTTGTGTCCTTTCACAACCACGCCGTCGTGGAGTACGAGCTCATCACGGACCAGGAAGTAGGGCACGGCGCCAGCCGGCAAAGCGGAACGATGGTCTGGCCAGCCCTGCTGGATGATGGCAGCAAGCTGTTGCAGGGCAGGATCATCGGCAGTGTGCTCGACCAGGGACTTCATCTGCTGTGAAGGGACAATATTCACATTGAACACCATCAGGTCAGACATTTCATAGGGGTGGCGATCGGTGGATGTTAGCGGGGCGCAGGACAGCGTGTCGGCCACGAACATGTCTTTACCCTTACGATAAACAACTTTGAAAGTGAAGCGCTGGAGCTGCAGCATCATGCGCTGCAGGCGGGATGAGGCAACATGGATCGACTTGTTGAGGATGGTGACAAATGGTTGGTGATCTGTTTCAATGGTGAAAGTGTTGCAGAGTATATAGTCCTTGAATTTGGAGCAGGCAAACACCACCGCCAGTAACTCCTTCTCGATCTGTGCATAGTGCTGTTCGGCAGGGGTCATGGTACGGGACGTGAAGGAGACAGGCAGCTGCAGGCCGTCATGGATCTGTAGGCAAGCGGCACCGAGCCCGAACTGAGAGGCGTCGCAGGTGATGATAATGGGACGCTGCAGGTCAAAGAATTTAAGTGTGGGGGTACTGATTAGCTTGGATTTAAGAATGTCGAAGGCTTTCTGGTGTTGAGGGAACCAAGCCCAGGCCGTGTCCTTCTTTATCAAATCCCTCAGGGGTGCACTGAGCTCGCTGAGGTCGGGGATGAACTTCCCCAGGTAGTTTACCATGCCCAGGAAACGTTGCAGGCTGGGCACATCAGTAGGTGATGACATCCCGGAGATGGCAGCCGTTTTCTGCGGGTCGGGTTTCAGCCCCGAGGCTGTGAATACATGTTCAATATATGTGACCTCCGGGACGCGGAACCGGCACTTCTTGGGGTTTAGTTTCAAGTTGATCTTCCGGGCCCGGTCTAGGACTTGGCGGAGGTTGAAGTCGTGCTCAGCGATATCCTTACCGTAGACCAGGATGTCGTCAACGATGATGGCACACGGTAGACCGGCAAACAGCTGCTCCATTGTCCGTTGGAACACCTCGCTGGCAGAGTTGATTCCGAATGGCATTCGGAGGAACTTAAATCTGCCGAAGGGGGTGCTGAAAGTTGTCAGGTCGGAGGACTGCTCGTCAAGCGGTATCTGCCAGAAGGAGCTCTTGGCATCGAGGACAGAAAAGATTGTGGCCGGACCAACCTGTGCAGCGACGTCCTCTACTGTTCTCATGGGGTAGTGCGGGCGTTTGATGGCAAGGTTTTGGTCTTTGGGGTTGATGCAAATGCGTATTTCGCTTTTGTCCTTTTTCGCGATTCTACTTTGTCCTTCATGGCGAAGGAGACACGGTGTGGCGCACGGACCACAGGCTCGACCTTGCGGTCGACTACAATCTTGTAGTTGCAGGGCAGCTTGCCCAGCTCTTCATCAAAGCGGTCAGGATATTCAGTCAACGGGTCCATTAGGGCCTGCACCTTGTGGATGTCACGGTGGAAGGAGACCAGGCCCAAGTCCTGGCATGCTTGGATGCCCAACAGGGTAATGCAGTTGGAATCGAGAAGATAGAAAGTGAGGGGCCGAGAGGTTTCCAGTATCTTGCAGCACAGAGTTGCCTTTCCCACAGGAACAAGCACCCCACCCCGGTAGGCATGTAAAGTGGAGCGATCAGAAGTAACTTGCTCATTAGTCCTTATCTTTCTGAAGAGGCTTGTTGACATAACATTTGCAACACCTCCGGTATCAATCTTAGTGGTGAAGGTCGCGTTGTTCACAGTTACACGAACTGAAGGGTCTGTTATCACAGCAGGTGCATCCAACAGAGAAAATATGCTGGTCTCCCCCTGAGAGGACCCAGATTCAGACACAGGGAGTTCGTTGAGATGGTACTGGGAACCGAGCTCGCTATCAGCTTGCTCCAAGTTGTTTAACATACGCCTTGGAGCAGCAACAGGCTTCCCACGGGAACGGCAGGCAGCAGTAAAATGGTTCCGTTTCTTGCAGTAATTGCACGTTTTGACCAAAGCAGGGCATACATTGTACTGATGAGTGACAAAGTTACAATTGGGCCACCTTTGCTGGGCGCGTCCCCCGGGAGCAGTGCCAGACCACGGGGGTCGTGGCGGGGTCGTGTTCCACCGATGGCTGGTAACGCTGGCAAAGTTAATGTCCTGATCAGCCGGTGACACCGCCGAGGTGACAGCTTCGGCTAAACGGCAGGCATGCATAGCTTCGAGAAAAGACAGGTCGGGCTTGCGCAAAAGTTCAGCCCTTAGCTTTTCATCGTGGAGACCGTAAACCAGAAGGTCCCTGGTCAGCTCCTCGGGGGTCAGCGTGTCAAGGCGGCACCGCCTGGCCAGGTGTCGCAGCGCAGCGACATAATTCTCGGCAGATTCACCAGGGTGCTGACGCCGCCCGAACAGTTTAAAACGTTCTAAAATGCAGTTAGAGGGAATGTCGCAAATCGCAGTAAACTTAGCCAATAAACATACCGGGTCCCGAGCAGATTCACCTGCAGCGTAGACGAAGAAGTCTGACCGAGCCAGGGCATCGGGACCAGCCAGGTTGAGAAGCAGAGAAGCTTTGACTTCAGGGGTGGCGGCAGGATGAGCGATTGTGACATAGTGGTTGAAGTCACGTCTAAAGACATCCCATCGATGGGCAATGTCTGAATCGAAAACGAGCACATCGGGTTTGCGGCAAGAAGTGGCCATAACGAGGAAATAAGAGGGGGGGGGGGGGACAGAAAACTGGGGCAAAATTAAATAAACAACTGATAAACAGGAAGTGCAAGGGTAAGAGGTATGACACCATGTAAAGAAGTGTTATCGACACACTGTAACTTTATTTCATTTTATTCATACTGTATTTTTACAGAGAGCACTAGCTGTACGTGGTCTGTCACGGAAACTAGACAGAGATATGTGGGTGGGGAGGTTGTAATTATACTTGTGATATGGGGAGTGGTTAGTAGTGATGAGGTAACTATATTAAAGGCACATGCATATCTCATCTACAGGAAACAAAGAGTAGGGATTAACGGGTCCCTATCAGAATGGCAGGCAGTAACTAGTGGGGTACTGCAAGGCTCGGTGCTGGGACCGCAGCTATTTGAAATATACATCAATGATTTAGATGAAGGGATTCAAAGTAACATTAGCAAATTTGCATTTGACACAAAGCTGGGTGGCAGTGTGAACTGTGAGGAGGATTCTATGAGAATGCAGGGTGATTTGGACAGGTTGGGTGAGTGGGCAGATGCATGGCAAATGCAGTTTAATGTGGATAAATGTGAGATTATCCACTTTGATGGCAAAAACAGGAAGGCCGATTACTTTCTAAATGGTGTCAAGTAGGGAAAAGGGGAAGTACAATGGGATCTGGGGGTCCTTGTTCATCAGTCAATGAAAGTAAGCATGCAGGTACAGCATGCAGTGAAGAAAGTGAATGGCATGTTGGCCTTTATAACAAGAGGAGTTGAGTATAGGAGCAAAGAGGTCCTTCTGCTGTTGTGTAGCTCCCTAGTGAGACCCCACCTGGAGTTATTATGTGCAGTTTTGGTCCCCTAATTTGAGGAAGGACATTCTTGCTATTGAGGGAGTGCAGCGTAGGTTTACAAGATTAATTCCCAGGATGGCGGGACTCTCATATGCTGAGAGAATGGAGCGACTGGGCTTGTACATTCCGGAGTTTAGAAGGTTGAGAGGGGTTCTCATTGAAACATATAAGATTGTTAAGGGGTTGGACACACTAGAGGCAGGAAACATGTTTCCGATGTTGGGAGAATCCAGAACCAGGGGCCACAGTTTAAGAATAAGGAGTAAGCCATTTAGAACGGAGACGAGGAAACACTTTTTCTCACTGTGTCGGTGGAATTCTCTGCCTCAGAGGGCGGTGGAGGCTGGTTCTCTGGATACTTTCAAGAGCGAGCTAGACAGGGAACTGTGGATGCTGGTGTAAGCTAAAGATAGACACAAAAAGCTGGAGTAACTCAGCGGGACAGACAGCATCTCTGGAGAGGAGGAATGGGAGACGTTTAGGGTTGAGACCCTTCTTCACATCAATTGTTGGAGCACCTGCATCTCAAGTAAGTGTAAGAAAGACAGAACCCCATAGCAAGCCTCCTTATTTCAACCTCGCTCCCTATGAAATACAACACCCCCAGCATCTGATTGTAGAATGTAATAATTTAATTTTTGCTGGCAGCATCACAACTGTTCACAATGTAGCCTAAAATCATGATTTAGTGTTTAATTAGGACTGCAGGACTGTCCAAATCCATACAGATTATCATGTGGCTGAAAGTAAAATCACGAGCATTTTATGCTGAACCTTCGTAGAAGGCTTCATAAATGGCGTAGCAGAGTGGCAGCTTGGATTTCTAAGCTCAGGTCCCTGGAAGGTTCTCAAAGTTCCTGACTCTGAGGCACTTCAACTCATCTGGCAAGTGAAAGATCTCATTGCCTCAGCTAAGCTCTGTTTATTTGGCTCGAAGCCAGGCAGTGTGGAACCACTGTGGAGTCAGAAATGGGATGTATCTAATCCAGAGTCCCAATGTCCGCTGATCCCTCGACCAGTACAGTATTATTTTTCTGAGATCAGTGTCTGTGTGAAGAAAGGTACACAAAAATGCTGGAGAAACACAGCGGGTGCAGCAACATCTATGGAGCGAAGGAGATAGGCAACGTTTCGGTTCAGTCTGAAGAAGGGTTTCGGCCCGAAACGTTGCCTACCTCCTTCGCTCCATAGATGCTGCTGCACCCGCTGAGTTTCTCCAGTATTTTTGTGTACCTTCGATTTTCCAGCATCTGCAGTTCCTTCTTAAACACTCTGTGTGAAGAAAGATAGTCTGATGACAGCCCTGCACACTTGATAACAGAGATGTGGGGTACCGTGTGAGCATGCCGCTCGGCAGAGGCTTGTGTTTTGTGACTGTTTTCTGCTGCAGTGTGAAATCTTTCCCCTGTGGAGTTTTATAACATGTTCCTTGGTCACAACACACATCGACAAAACAACATGGTTTTGGGAAGTACTTGCTGTGTCTTTCCCAGCTGTGGTAGTTCTTAGAGAAAGGGACAGGTAGATGGAGTGCTTACAGAACTAACTCCCCAATACGTTTCTCTCTCCCCACATCTCACAATCCCTGTCATGAAGTGGACAGAGCTGTCATTCCTGGACCAGCTTCATTCACACTGACAAACTCCAGAAGCATGAAGGGTAGACCTTTGCAGATCTGGGGAGCAAAAGGGAGATGTATTGCTACAGCATCTTTCCTGATCAAGGGTCGCACAGCTAAAACCTTGACTGGTTCGCTCTTCACAGATGCTGCATGATCGACTGAGTGTTCCCAGCATTTTCTGTTCAGTTTCCAGGATTTCTCAAAGAGCCGGGCAGGTGAAATTCATTTTGTGTTTTAAATCCTTTTACATTTAACAAAAATATGAATGCATGTTAAATCATCCTATGTAAATCCATTACCTGATTCAATACAAATAATATAAAGCACATTGGATTTCTCAGCCAAAGGGAAACATTATACTCTATGATTTACTCATCCCTGAAATTAGGGTCAATTGATGTAGCCAAATCAATACAAACCCCTTGAAAATGCTGGAAACACTTAGCAGGTTCAGACAGCATCTCTGCAAAGTGAAACTGAGTTAATATTTCAGGTTGTACAATCTTTGCTCATTCTGAGGATTTGAGGATTTGCTCATTCAAAAGGATTTGAGTATAGGAGCAGGGAGGTTCTACTGCAGTTGTACAGGGTCTTGGTGAGACCACACCTGGAGTATTGCGTACAGTTTTGGTCTCTTAATCTGAGGAAGGACATTCTTGCCATAGAGGGAGTACAGAGAAGGTTCACCAGACTGATTCCTGGGATGGCAGGACTTTCATATGAAGAAAGACTGGATTGACTCGGCTTGTACTCGCTAGAATTTAGAATATTGAGGGGGGATCTTATAGAAACTTACAAAATTCTTAAGGGGTTGGACAGGCTAGATGCAGGAAGATTGTTCCCGATGTTGGGGAAGTCCAGATCAAGGGGTCACAGTTTAAGGATAAAGGGGAAATCTTTTAGGACTGAGATGAGAAAAACATTTTTTACACAGAGAGTGGTGAATCTGTGGAATTCTCTGCCACAGAAGGTAGTTGAGGCCAGTTCATTGGCTATATTTAAGAGGGAGTTAGATGGGGCCCTTGTGGCTAAAGGGATCAGGGGGTATGGAGAGAAGGCAGGTACAGGATACTGAGTTGGATGATCAGCCATGATCATATTGAATGGCGGTGCAGGCTCGAAGGCTCCTGCACCTATTTTTCTATGTTTCTATGTTTCTCTGACGAGTGACTTCAGTCTGAAACATTAACTCTGTTGGAAAGTGCTGGAGTATCCCAGCAGGTTTGGCAGCATCTCTGGAGAGCATGAAAAGGTGACGTTTTTGACCTGACCCTTGTTCAGACCAGCACTTTGTGTCCTTGTGTGGATTCATCAGCATTCTGCAGTTCATTGTTTCTACATTAATTCTGTTTCTCCCTCCACAGATGTTGCCTGACCTCTGAGTATAGCCAGCGTTTAAATGGATGTGTTTTATGCACAGCAAGCTCCCTCGGCATGCAGTGCTAAAATGAATATCACTACAGCATACAGTGCTGTAAGTGATATTCTCAGGGGATCTGTCAGTGCTGGCACAGACATAGTGGACCAAGACCACCCGCCTCTGTACCCTCTCACTCCATTAAATTCTTCAAGAACACGCATCAAAAGTTTATTATTTAACACAGTAAGCTCCACCAATATGTATCCATTTAATATAATTCATTAAAAATATTTATTTTGAAATGTGTTATTTAAATAATCATTCTGTAGGAAATCCAATTTGAAAACCGGCAGCCAAAGGTCTTCCTTTTGTAGCCAGTTGTTCAGTTTACAAAACATCATAATCACATGTTAAGCAGTCTTAGTCAATCCAATGCTTGTTTTAATTAAAAAAATACATAGAACATATAAACAGCTTTTGCCAGGGTTGTTTCAGTGAGAGCAGTGTCCTGCACCCTGTGAGTAAGTCTCCGGCGTGTGAATGGATCTCAGCTACCGTCTTGAATCGTCTCTTGCTTTGCCCTGTGTTAGGATCAGCAGAAGCAACAGGCAACTAGTGCACGTTTTGGAACCAAATCTGCACTTTGAGAAGTGGACCCTTTTGCTGGAAGTTGCCCTTTGTCAGTCCTGCCCAGCGTAGCATTGGTTAAATTAGTTAACAGGGAGTATGTTGAAAGGTTCAAAGGCAAAGTCTAAAAACAGCCTCTCTCATTGTTAGGTAAAAATCATTCCACTTGATATTTAATATTTATGGCAGCATATTCTGTGTCTTCGTTGTCAACAAACTTCATTGATGGTTTTCTGCTTAACATGGATTCTTTCAGTGAGGCATAGATTATCGTATCTTGCTGAGGTGTGTCGGAGAACTTTGTTTTCTCCATCCGATTCTGAGGTGATTTACGTTCATTAACAGTCAAAGGATTGGGACTTGATGAGCTGACACCTTCAGAAAATTTATTCATATTTTCGTAGATTGTAGATTTTCCATTCATTTCAGTCATACCCTTAAAGTAAAAAAATAAAATATAGCTTTCAGCGCAGATAATACACAATGCAATGAAATTTAAACTGAGCACGGCTAATGTCTTAACTCCAAACAGTTAAATTGAAAAGGCATTATTGCATGTTAAAATCTAATTGCTGGATACAGGGGCACGCTAAACGTGTGAGCAAATGCATGCAATGGATCAGTTTGTTGCATTTCTTCCTTGCAGATGGAAGTGGCAAAGGCCATTCAGCCCTTTGAGGCTGTTTTTATACAAGAACATGCAGGAACCATTCAGCCCCTCTAGTCTGTGACATTGAATGAGAGGAAGCCATTTAGCCCTTTGAGCCTGTTGCCCAAGAGAAGGCGGAGACCACTCTAGTCTGTGAGGCCATTCAGTCCTTTGCTGCTGTTCCACTGATAGATGCCATTCATATCTGTGATGTTGAATGATGAGGAGACCCTCATGTCTCCTGAGCCAGCCATACTGGAATGGGAGAGGCTAATCAGCCCCTCAATTCTGCTGTGCCACAGTTGTTCTGTCTTTGAGCTCTATATGCCCACACTGACTTTCTTAGTCCACCACCCAACAGCCACCTCTAGGTAGACATCCAGTTTTAGTGACACTTGTGGCGCTTTTGCCAGATTACTAGCCATTTCTCTGTCCTGCTGCCGGCCTCATTGTTGGCTCTGATACAAACGCAAACCCATTTATTGGCCAAGACGCCGTGTTTGATGAAGGGCTTTGCCGAAGGTGAAGAGGGGTGAGGGTGGAAGCAAGTTAAGTCTCTGTGATAGGACCTGACCCAACAGCCTGGTTCCCACTGAGCCAAGGCAGTCATAAACCATCCAGACTATTACCGCTCTCCCCTTAATATCTACAGTCTAATGCCATTCTCCCCTCACTTCCCACACCCTTTAATACCCTGCCTGTTCTATTCCCATTTCCCCCTTAGTCCCTGCACCCTTTAACATCTCACAGTCTAATCTCCCTCTCCCCTCACTTCCCACACTATTTAATATCTTCCAGTCTAATCCCACTCTCCCTTATTCCCTACACCCTTTAATTTCCCCACAGTCTAATCCCATTCTCGCCTCACTCCCTTTAATCTTTAATATCCCCAGTCAATTCCCACTCACCCCTTCATCCCTGCACCCTCTAATATCCCGCCTGGCCTAACACCACATGTCCCTCATTCCCTACATCAAACATATTCCACTGTTGCTTCACTCTTCCCCCTCAATACCAGTATCCCTTTAACGACCTCTCTGTCCTGGGTGTCCTCCATTGCCAGAGTGAGCAACACCGGAAATTGGAGGAACAGCACCTCATATTCCGCCTGGGTAGTCTGCAGCCGGCGGGCATGAACATTGAATTCTCCCAATTTTGCTAGCCCTTGCTGTCTCCTCCCCTTCCTTAACCCTCGAGCTGTCTCCTCCCATTCCCCCGCCCTCGGGCTCCTCCTCCTCCCCTTTTTCATTCCTTCTCCCCCCCCCCCCCCCCATCAGTCTGAAGAAGGGTTTCGGCCCGAAACGTCACCTATTTCCTTCGCTCCATAGATGCTGCTGCACCCGCTGAGTTTCTCCAGCATTTTTGTGTACCTTCCCTTTAACATCCCATCTTTTCGACCAACCTTCCCTTTTATATCAGAATCCCAACACAGCCATTGTATGTGGCTGAGATATCCACATTCAAACCACATAAGGATAGTTTACCCATTTGTTGGTCTTTCGGTATCATTGTTTTATTGTTTTGATGAAACATAATCTGTAGCTTCATATCTATGGGGAAATCACCATGAAGGCTCCCATCAGCTCAGCGCTTAATATTAAACACCACTTCATCACAGCAGGATGAAAATTCTCAGCACTATCTCTACATAAAGTGTTTAAATTGGACATATTGTCTCGAGCTAATCTTATTCAAGATTTAGGAAAACAAATAACGCTAACATAAATATCTAAGGCTCTCTTCACTAGGATAAAACACCTGATAGTTGCACTTCCTCATTCTCTGAACTTCTCTCAGTTCTCTGCAGATTTACAGCGATGGAACTGGAAACAAATTTAAAAAAAACATTATTTAATAACGGCACCAATGATCTCCAAGTTTGTAGTGTCCCAAATAGACTCGGGGGGAGATGTAAACAGGTGAGGGAATGGGCTTAGTGCGGTGTATGGGACGAGGTGGTGTGGTATAGGTGGTCGGCAGGGCTGGTGTGATGTGTAGGGGGGATGCGGTGGGTGTGTGTGTGGGGGAGAGCCTGGTGTGGTGTCAATGGCGTGGGGAGTGGGCGGTGTGGTGTGTGTATGGGGGAGGTGGTGGGGATGGTGTGTAGGATTGGCAGTGGTGTGGTATGGGTGGTCGGCAGGGCTGGTGTGATGTTTAGGGGGCATGCGGTGGGGGTGGTGTGTGGGGGAGAGCCTGGTGTGGTGTCAATGGCGTGGGGAGTAGATGGTGTGATGTGAATGGGGGAGATGGTGGTTGTGGTGTGTGGGGGGGGGTACAGTATGTATGTGCTTTGGAGAGGGGTTCAGTGGTATGTTGGGGGACTGAGGGTAGTGGTGGGGATTGTTGATGGTGTGGGGAAGGGTTGGATGGTGTATGTGACAGGATGTGGGGTGGTGTGATGGTGTAGGGAGGGGTGGGGTGGAATGGTGGGTTTGTGTGGAGTGAAGCTGGATGGTGTGCGAGTGTGAGGACTGTGTGTGAGTGTGCAAGTGTGTGAGAGTGTACAAATATGCACGTGAGTGTGCAAGAGTGTGTGAATGTGTGTGGAAGTGTGCGTGTGTGTGAAAGTGTTTGAACATGTGTGTAAGAATGTGTGTGTGTGTGTGCGTGAGAGTGTGTGCGTTTATGCATGTATGTGGTTTGAGTGATGAGAGCAATGGGGACAGTGCTGGGTCATTGACCTGAAAACATGGTACCGAGAAGGGTATCAGCCTCAGATGAGTTGTGGTGTGGGTGGAGACTGTGATATTACTGAGGTGGAAATCATGGCTTTGTAGGGAAATTGCATCGAGTCATCTTGAGGAAAAACAGGGAGGATGTCGACATCAGGTCAAATAGTCATCAGTGGTGTCGAAAACAGGTGAGATGTTAACCGACGGTGGCCTGATATTGTATCTTCAATGCTATCATCTAAAGTCAATTTAAAACTACAACCCCCTGAGATTGATTTCTCCTCTTTTTAATATTTAACCTTTAAAAATCTTTGTCCGGCCTATTTGGTGCAGTAGATCCATCCTGAGCCCAGTACTATTGAGGGGGTGTCAAGACTTTGGGGAGGTGTGTGAATGAGATCTACTGGAGGGGCTTTATTGGTGGGGTTGCAGTCACTGAACCATCGGTCTAGTGACAGTCCAATGATTCTTGAACCTAGCCACGACTGAGACTACACTGTCGGCTGGTAACCAGTTTATCCAGTAACCAGTAAAAACAATGGAATGTTTTTCTCATCTCGGTCCTAAAAGAATTCCCCCTTATCCTTAAAGTCCAGAACAAGGGGTCACAGTTTAAGGATAAGGGGGAAATCTTTTAGGACCGAGATGAGAAAAACATTTTTCACACAGAGAGTGGTGAATCCGTGGAATTCTCTGCCACAGAATGTAGTTGAGGCCAGTTCATTGGCTATGTTTAAGAGGGTTAGATGTGGCCCTTGTGGCTAAAGGGATCAGGGGATATGGAGAGAAGGCAGGTACAGGATACTGAGTTGGATGATCAGCCATGATCATATTGAATGGCGGTGCAGGCTCGAAGGGCCGAATGGCCTACTCCTGCACCTATTTTCTATGTTTCTATGTTTCTATCCCCGCATCCTTTCTGAACAAGGATGTAACATTTGCAGTTTTAGTCACACACCACCCCTAACCTTTAAGAGTTTGAAGATTATAGAAACATAGAAGTTTGCAGCACAAAAATTGGTTCTTCCAGTCCACCTTGTCCATGTTGACCATGATGCCTATCGACACTGATGCTATTTGCCTACATTAAACCCATATCTCTCAATGCCTTTCCAATCCATGTCCAAACAGCTTTTAAACATGGTAATTGTATCTGTTTTCACCACTTCCTCTGGTAGCTCATTCCAGATTTTTACCAACCTCTGACTGATAAACGCACCCTTCAGTTCTCCTTTAAATTTATCTCCTTTCACCTTGAGTTGCTTCCCTCTAATTCCAGACTCCCCTGTCCTGTGAAAAAAAATCTATCTATTTTCCTAATAAATTTAGAAACATTTGTAAGCTCATCTCTCAGCCTCCAATATTGCAATGAGAACAAACCTAGTCTATATAATGTCTCCATATAACTCCAATCCTCCATTCCAAGCAACATGCCGGTGAATCTCTTCTAAAGTTCAGGGGAGGTGGAACAGAGACGTACAAAATCGTGATGTTTATTACTGGAGTAAGTGAGAAGAAACAAATCCAGGTGTGAGGGAGTGCCCGGGGCAATTGGAGTGAAAGGAACTGACAGAAAAACTGGAGGGAAGAGGAGGGGAATGGTTTACACGTTAAATTGTGGTGATCTGGGATGTGGGCCCTGGAAGGGCAATGGAAATGGATTCTGTGCAAAGTTTCCAAAGGGATTTGGAGAAAGCTTCACATAAGGAAATTCAAAGCCTGCGGGCAGCGGGTTGGGTCTGACTGCAGACTCCTTCACAGGGCTAGCACAGGCCAGATGGGCCAAACGGCCTCCCGCTGTGCCTGGAGGCGGTGTGACTTTTGAATTCAGTGGGAGAAGCCTTGCAGAAGAGGAAGGAATCCCCAGACCTAATTTCAAATCTACACCCTAGTTAAGTCAGTGGAATACAGACTCACATGACATTGGCTTCCTTGACAGCTATTCCCGGGCTCGACTGTCTCCAGGGGTTCTGGAAAAAATGTGGAAAAGTCTGGTTACACATTAAGTTTGAAAGGAAACGCGCGGGGAAAAGAAAGGCAACGTTGCCGAGCCGTGCACTCACCGTGATAGTTTCTGATACAGAAGTACGTCATCATTACAAGGAAGACGACCGCACCCACGATCCCCACGAGAATAACACCGTAAAAAATCCAGAGAGGGGTACTGTCAGAATTTTGAATTGTCATTGTGGCATTTGTTGGAGTCACTGCAAAATACACATGTACAGGGTCAAGAGCAGGCATCACGTGCAGAGCTGGGCAGATGGGAATCCCACCTTTGCCATGGTAACATTAAAATAAAAGTTATGCCCCTGTCCCACTTAGGAAACCTCTGGAGACTTTGCGCCCCACCCAAGGTTTCCGTGCGGTTCCCGGAGGTTCCCTGAGGTTTTTGTCAGTCTCCCTACCTGCTTCCACTACCTGCAACCTCCGGCAACCACCTGCAACCTCCAAGAACCGCACGGAAACCTTGGGTGGGACGCAAAGGCTCCAGAGGTTTCCGTTCAGGTTTCCTAAGTGGGACAGGGGCATTACACGTTCTTGCAACAGCCTCAGAACTTAAGGAATTGGACAGGCTAGATGCAGGAAAAATGTTCTCCATGTAGGGGGAGTCCAGAATCAGGGGTCACAGAATAAGGGGTAGGCCATTAAGGTCTGAGATGAGGAAAAACATTTTCAGCCAGAGTTGTGAATCTGTGAAATTCTCTGCCACAGAAGGCAGTGGAGGCCAATTCACTGGATGTATTCAAGGGAGAGTTAGATATAGCTCTTAGGGGTAATGGAATCAAGGGATATGGGGAGAAAGCAGGAACAGGGCCCTGATTTTGGATGATCAGACATGATCATATTGAATGGTGGTGCTGGCTTGTGTTCAAACTGAGCAAGTGCAAGTCACTGCTGTTATACATGAAGCCCAGCAGTTAATATGTGCACAGCAAGCTTTCACAATCATAAGACATTGATGAGATGATGAGCAAATCATTTGCTTTGGGCACTAATTATGGAATGAATATTGGCTCGGTCCTCTCCTAGCGCAAGGCTGCCTCGGTACTGCCCCTCCCATAGTGCGGCGCTCGGAGGTGCGGGTACCGGAGCTCTTGCGAAAACACTCAATTTCATTGTTTGAAACATCTTTGGGACTTCAGAGGAGATACAGCGGAATTTATAAACATGGACTGTACATCTGTGTCTGGAACAACCCCCCCCCTTACTGCCTCGTCGTTACTGACCAGGCGGGAAAGGAAGTGGGACATATTCGGAGGAATTGCCCCAAATCCCGGGCGGGGGCCTCTGCCTCTGGTGTCATTAACCCCCCCCATTTCCACTTCCCCTGTAATTGAGTCAGGGAACCCTGAGGTTGCGCAGAGGGTGGGGCTGGGGAGGGTCAAAAGAAGGGGGGGGGGGGCAATGTGGTCAAGAAGGTTAAGCACCGGGAGAACCAGCCTCCTGAGGTCCGCAAGGTTCCACCTGTCCCTTCACCTCCCAATAGGGAGTCCGCAAGCCCCATTATCTAGCCAGGGGTTGACTCGGTCGTGAGAGGGTCCTCCAATGGGGGTCTCTCTAGGCAGGGATTCTCCCCCTCTACATCGGGGACCTGGGGTGGGGGGGTACTGCACCGAGGAGTCCTTTGCAACCTGTTTCTCTCGCGGTTCACAGACTCGCCATGCGCCTGCCACTGTTGCGGGCTGGAAGAATCTGTGTTCCACGTGTACATGGAGTGTATGAGGTTGCAGCCCCTGTTCCAATATCTAAAGGGGCTGCTCCTTGCCTTCTGGCTGCATTTCTCACCCACCATCCTCATCTTTGGACACCCTGTGCGTAGGGATGACGGTAGGGCTGAAGATGTCCTGGTTGGGTTGCTCCTAGGTCTGGCCAAGCTGGCCATCCGTGAGTTACGGCAACAGGCGGAAGAGGGCTCTGCCCGAGCGAGCTGCCTGCCCCTTTTCCGGGGTTACGTCTGCACCCGGGTGGTTTTGGAAAGGGACTACACGCTGTCCATGGGGGATTTCCGGGACCGTTGGCCACCACGTGGGGTGGAGGGCATCCTCGATAAGGATGGGGAAATAGTAATATAATATTTTAGAATATATGTTTATTTTGTATTATGGTGGTGGGTTTGTTTGTATTTTTGTGTGTATTTTTCGTAAATAATAAATTTAAATTATTTTTAGGAAAAAATATTTAAACAGTGTGGTGCTCCCTCAGTGCTGCCCCTTCCTCAGTGCTCCTCTCCTCATTGACATTGAACGTGAGGGGAGATTACAGAAAGCCAATTGGTGCCTGTGGTTGGAGCGGAAGGGTGAATGGTGCGGTGTAAGTTGCACGGTGTAAATTGTCCAATTTGTCAACATGAATACAAGGCTTCGTTGGTAATGATTCTGATGGGCTGAAAGGTCAGCAGATTTTCAGGGTAAACTCTGCACTGGATGCTCCTGGTGTCCGCGTCCCCAGACTGGGAGCACCATCAATAGTTCCAGGACTACATCATGGATCAGAGCAGAGGAAGAGACCAGGGGTGCTCCTGTCCAGTTTTATAGACTACAATACAATACAACAACAACAATTCAATTTATTGTCATTTGGACCCCTTGAGGACTAGTGTACCTCTTCCTGAGGAATCTGGACTTAGGGCTCAGAGAGACCAGGAAATGCAGCACTACCTCCACCATGGGGCAATGTTTCCTTCAGGGCCCTTCTAACACCTTGATCTCGTGTGAAGCTTGTGTTTTGCTGCACTTCCCTTTGTTCTGTGCTAAGGTCCCACAGCAACACTGGAGTGCAGTCTTAAACCCCTCAGGTCTTATTTCTTTATCTCTTTATCAGTGCTCTTTATCTCAGCACTGGTCTCCACTTTGGTATCACAGCACAAACTCAATAGAAATCTCGGTTGTTCCACTCTCCATAGGCCCCGAGTGACTTTGAGGACAGGGATTCAGGTCCCCATCTCTGTGTGCAGGGAAGAGCTTCCCAGCATCACTCTGAATGAGCTTCATGGATATTAAACATACACCAATAGAAGGGTCTGAAGAAGGGTTTTGGCCCGAAAAGTAGCCTATTTCCTTCGCTCCATAGATGCTGCTGCACCCGCTGAGTTTCTCCAGCATTTTTGTGTACATACAACAAGCACAGGAATAGGCCCTCCTGCCCACATGTCTGTGTCGAATATGATGCCAAGTTAAACTAATCTCACTGTCGCTCACATCTTCATAAATTCATATGTTAGGGGAGCAGAATTAGGCCTTTTGGCCCATCAAGTCTACTCATCTGATAGATCATGTCTGATCTATCTTTCCCTCACAACCTCATTCTCCTGCCTTCTCCCCATAACCCTTGACACCCATACTAATCAAGAATATGTTAATCTCAATGTCAATGTCAATCTTAAAAATGTCCATTGACTTGGTCTCCACAGCCATCTGTGGTAATGAATTCCACAGATAAGCCACCCTCTGACTAAAAAAATTCCTCCTCATCTCCATCCTCTTTAAACTATGCCTTCTAGTCATTGACATTTCCACCCGAGGAAAAGTTTCTATCTGTCTATGTGTGGCTCATAATTATATAAACTTCTTTCAGGTCTCCCTCGGCCTTGCACGCTTCACAGAAAACAATCTAAGTTTGTCCAAACCCTCCTCTCCAATCCAGGCAGCGTCCTGCTGAACTTCTTCTGCACTCCCTCCAAAACGACCATGTTCCGTTTTATTCGAGACAACCCCTTCCTTTGATCAATCCAATCATTTAATTATCTAAAATCTTGACACGACACCAACTCATCTTTAATACTCGAGGATCGTGCAGCTTTTGAGATCCCCTATCTTTCTGCTGGCTCCTCTCTAACTCTGGGACCCGGCTCACCACTCTGACTCCTACAAACCTGAAGGAAGCCAGGTTTCCGGATGGAGCTTTGAATCATTGTGATTTAACTTCAACCCTTACGATCCCATCCCTTTGAAATGGAGGCCAATAATCCCAGGAATTCTGCAGTTTCTGCATATATCAAATTATTATTCTCACATCGCTAGCTCCAGGACACACAGCCAGTGACAATGGTGGCAGGTACACAAAAATGCTGGAGAAACTCAACGGGTGCAGCAGCATCTATGGAGCGAAGGAAATAGGCAACGTTTCGGGCCGAAACCCTTCTTCAGACTTACAGAGTTTCTCCAGCATTTTTGTGTACCTTCGATTTTCTAGCATCTGCAGTTCCTTCTTAAACACAATGGTGGCAGGACCTGATGTAGATCAGAATGGACTGAGATAATTGATGGTCTCATTTCAGAAGAATCTTGGTCGTTTATGTGAGGAGGGGTGAACTGGGATGAGAAACAGGGTGGTGGTGGTGAGAACTGAGAACTGCCTGAGGAGATAGTTGAGGCAGAAACTATAGTAACATTAGAAGAGATTTGAACAGGTATATGCATAGAAAAGGGTTTGAGGGATATGGGTCAATTGCGGGCAGGTGGGACTAGCATAGATGGGGCACCTTGGTCAGCATGGGTAAACTGGGCCGAAGGGCCTGTTTCCGTGCTGTATGACTCTAACAGTTTACCAACATCATCCAGGAAATGTGAGAACAGGAAAGCAAAGTCACGCATGAATTTGCCAAAGATTGTAGATTCAGACTCACCAGTCGTAGAGGTCTCATAAGAATCTGGCTTCACACCTTGGAAATGAGATAAATGTAATTTAAAAAAAATACTTTGACTTTTAAATTATGATAATCTTGCATTTTATATCCACAGGTCTGGATTCTGGTCCTGAACTCAAATCTTGGTCAAAGCAACGCAGATACAGAGCCACGACCATTGGGAGTCACCCGAATTGAGGGTACCTGCCTGTGATAATAACCAGATGATACTAGTTGTGAAGTCTTTGTACAATCGCAGTTCAACCACTTCCTCTGTCAGCCGTACCACCAACAACACACAATGGGTTGCAGTGTGCACCATCTACAAAATACACTGCAGTTACTCTCCTGGGCAACTCGAACATCGCTTCCTAATCAACAACAAGAGCAGGAGATGTAACTGGAACACCATCTTTCAGGTCTACAATCAACTCCCACACCACCCTAACTTGGCAATATACCACCATTGTTTCCTCTTTATTGGGTTTAATTCCTGGAACTCCCTCTCCATCAGCACAGTGGGATTACTTGCACCAGAAGAACGGCAGTGGTTGGAGGGGGTGGTTCATCCCCCACCTTCTCTGGGGCAGTTAGGGATGGGCAATAAATGCTGGTCTTGCCAATGTGGCACATGGATCCCATACACTGATCAAAGAGAAACAATCTCACCTGCATACCAGAATACCTGGCCACAATAGAATGTGGATGTGGCTGTTGAATTAAAACATTGACTCTAGCATTTAAGGATCCAAATTTGAGATCCTTTGCTGACAGGCCTGAACCTTTCACAATGTGAATGAATCTGAACCCTTCTCCATCTCACTTTCATATTGTGTGCATGGGGCTGGTTATCATGAAGGGCGGCCCTGATTGTGATATCACCTGGATTAGCATCATCAAGAGAATCCATTCTGATGTAACAATAAAGGAATTTATGGGTAGAGGGAGGGAAGAGAAGTGAGGAAAGGTTAATTTAACAACGGCGCCCATTGAAATGGAACTGTAACCAAGTGCTGGATGAAATCATTTTAGATCTTTGGGCCCGGATGGAATTGGAGACTTTTCTGTTTTTATTTAGCAGGCACCTGGAGGCTTTCCAAACTCTAGCTACAGTTCCATAGTGAATTTCTTTATTTAGTCAGGAGATCTTTTTACACAAAGGGTGGTGGGTGTATGGAACGAGCTGTCGGAGGAGGTAGTTGAGGCAGGTACTGTCGCAATGTTTAATAAATATTTGAACAGGTACATGGAAAGGACAGGTTTAGATGGATATGGGCCAAATGCAGGCAGCTGGGACGAGTGTAGATGGGGCATGTTGGTCGATGTGGGCAAGTTGGGTCAAAGGGCCTGTTTCCATGCTGTATCACTCTATGACTCTATCTGGGCATTGCGGGCAAGGCCAGCATTTATTACCTATCCGAGTGCTGAGGTCGGAGGCCCAAGTCCTCAGGCCGCCGAAGACAAAGGGGGATCCATGCAGGTGGGCCGCCGAGAATTAAGGGGGGGGACCATTGGGGCAAGAAAGGGTACTTGATGCCCTGTACGTGCCGACTCTTTGTATGCCTAAGTATGCAAAACAAGTTATCTCAGTATGACTTGCGGCAATAAAAGTATCTCATCTCATCTCATCTCACCTTAATTGTCATTTGAAGGCTGGTGGAACTGCCACAAGTCTGTTGGAAGGGAGTCCCAGGATTTAGACTCAATGAAGAAGTGGCGATATATTTCCAAGGTGGGATTGCAGGGGAGCTGCAGTGGGTGGTGTAACTTGTATTGGCTGCCTTGGCCTTTGTGGTAGAGATTGTTGATTTACGAGGTGCCGTAGGAGTAGCCCAGTGAGTAACTGCAATGCCATTCAGGTGGAATTTATTGTCATACTAGACCAAGTGCAGACCCGTTGGGTCTGTTCCCGCAACGCGCGATTGCGAGGGGAGGGGGCGGCCTGAGGCGTCACACACACACTAACTAACCTCTCACACACACACTAACCACCCCTCACACACACACACACACACTAACCAGCCCCATTGATATTATATTAAGAAGGGAGGGAGGAGAGGGGTAGGGCCGCCCAGCAGCCGTCGGCCTCAGAGTGAGCCTCAGCTCCATGGCCTCACATCCTCGGCGCTTCAGACAGGAGCAGAACAAAGCCATTCGGCCCATCTAATCTACTCCGCCATTCAATCGTGGCTAATCTATCATTCCCTCCTAACCCCTTTTTCCTGCCTTCTCCCCATAACCCCTGACACCCATACTAATCACAAATCTATCTATCTCTGCGTAAAAAATATCCATGCCTCCACAGCCTTCCGTGACAATGAATTCCACAGATTTGATACCCTCTGACTGCAGATGATAAGGGAACATTAGCAGCAACACAGGCACATACACTCAGACAGCGCATAAAAACATCTTATACTTAAATTATACATAATTTATGCATCAATTGTAGGACAGTGAAATTAACGTCCTTGTGCTAAAAACAATAAATTAGTGCAAAATGACACAATTAGAGAACAAATGCATGGTAGTGTAATGATTGTCTGTAGCGTTCCATTGTTGAGGTCAGGTTAACGTTGTGCAGATTGGTTCAAGAATCTGATAGCTGTAAGAAAGTAACTGTTCCTGAACCCAGCGAAGTGGGACTTCACCCCCTGTCCTATGGTGAAAAGAGGGAACGGCTCTGATGACAGGGATTCTTGAATTTAGCTGCGCCTGCTCGAGGCAGTGCTTCATTAGATGCTTGTGATGGACTGGACTGAGTGGATTTTAGATGGTACATACTGTGGTGCACTGGTGGTGGCGGGAGTACCTGTTGAAAGTGGTGCATGGGGTATCAATCAAATGGGCTGATTTGAACAGGATAGTCTAGAACTTCTTGAGAGTTGTTGGAGTTTCACTCCCCTAGGCAGCTGGAGAGTGTTCCATCACTCTCCTGACATGCCTTCTGTGGGCGAGGGGGCGTCAGGAGGCGAGTCACTCATCACAGGATACTTGCTTCTCACAGGATACTTGAGCATGTGAGCATGATCTTTTTTGGTTTGGTTTAGTTTAGAGCTACATCGCGGAAACCTTCAGCCCACCTAGTCCGTGTCGACCAGCGATCTCCGTACATTAACACTATCTTACACGCCCGAGGGACAATTTACAATTATACCGAGCCAATTAACCTACAAAACTGTACATCTTTGGAAAGTGGGAGATCCCGGAGAAAACCCTCGCAGGTCACATGGAGAACGTACAAACTCTATACAGACAGCACCCGTTGGCAGGATCGAACCCGGGTCTCTGGTGCTGTACGGCAGAAACTGTGTCACTGTTTCGCCCCATATTAACGGGACACATGCAGTTAAAATCTGGTCAATGGCTCTGCCGTGGTAAAGTCATTAAATAACCACTGTTGGTGGGAAGACTCCCCTGAGATGGTCACAGCTTGACCTGATCATGTATTTATTTATTTATTTATTTATTTATGAAGGTGCAGTTTCTTTATTGTATATTTATCTGTCCTGTTGTTGTGCTAATCGGCAGCAAGTAAGAATTTAATTGTTCCATTCTCAGTGCATATCGCAATGCCTTGACTCTCATGACTCTTGGTACTCTTGACCTCCAACGACCACAACCATCTTCTGTTGTGTGAATTTTGACTCCACCCACCTGAGTGCTTCCCTTTGATGCCCATTGATTACAGTTTTAACAAGGCTCCTTGATACCAAACATGGGCACATGCGGTCTTGATGTCAATGGCGGCCACCCTGCCCTCCCCTCTGCAATTCAGTTCTTTCCTCCACCTTTGACCAAGGCTGCGATGAGGCCCGGAGCCGAGGGGTCCTGGTGAAACCCAAACTGGGCAGCGGTGAGCAGATTATTGGTGAGTGAGTGCCGCCTGATAGCAGTGTCAACCACACTCCCCCCTCCCCCCCAGTCAGTTCGGATGGTGAGACTGGGCAAGGTGTGGTTCAGCACCATCATCACACCCAGATCATACCTGGTCAGTTTAAATTTTCTTCAATACAAAGATGTTTCAGTCAATAAATTTCCACAGTTAAGAATCACGGTACTCACCATGTACGTTCACAGTGATAATGTGCCCCTGTGTGGTTCGACCACCTTGAGTAGCGATACATTGATACTTGCCACTGTCAGCCAGGTTAACAGAAGAGACTGTGTAAGCCACAAATATCACCGAGCTAGAATTTATCACGTTTTTCACATCTATTTTTTCAGAATTGTTTGCACTCGTCTTATACCAAATTATGGAATTTGGTATTAATTTACAAAGCTGTACTGTACAATTTAAAACCAGAGTGTCTCCAATGGAATAGTTGTGTGTAGCTTTAGGATACATCACAGAGGGACAAGTATCCGTTTTGTTTCCTGCAAATGAAAAAAATGAGATAATTAGAAAGGCAGTTGCAAATAGTGGCCTAGACATCTAATCAGTTTTGTTTCCTTCAAGTTCAATAACTGCTATTTGTATTTATTATACTACATCATGTGCTACTGGAGGGTCTTTTGTGTCCAAATCGCTCATTACATCTGGGCAGAGCTCAGCTGCAGTTTGGAAATATGAGCCACAGGTAAGTCATAGATCTAAGCTAGGAAACACAGTTCTATGACAATAATGTGCAAGATCCTCTAATACTGAATTACATTTACTGTGTGTCACAATTATACCAATACCTGTATGCTTGATGTAAGCTGCAGTGTTTACAAGTCGACTATTAAGTTCACCTGCATTTCCCCCAACCTCATCTATTGCATCCGCTGCTCTAGATGTCAGCTGATCTATATCGGTGAGACCAAACGGAGGCTTGGCGATCGTTTCGCCGAACATCTCCGCTCGGTCCACACTAACCAACCTGACCTCCCGGTGGCTCAGCACTTCAACTCCCCCTCCCATTCCATATCCGACCTCTCTGTCCTGGGTCTCCTCCATGGCCAGAGTGAGCAACACCGGAAATTGGAGGAACAGCACCTCATATTCCGCTTGGGGAGTCTGCATCCTGGGGGCATGAACATTGAATTCTCCCAATTTTGTTAGCCCTTGCTGTCTCCTCCCCTTCCTCAGCCCTCAGGCTATCTCCTCCCATCCCTCAGCCCTTGGGCTCCTCCTCCTCCTTTTTCCTTTCTTCCCCCTGCCACCACCCCCCCCCCCCCCCCCATCAGTCTGAAGAAGGGTTTTGGGTCGAAACGTTGCCTATTTCCTTCACTCCATAGATGCTGCTGCACCCGCTGAGTTTCTCCAGCATTTTTGTGTACCATCGATTTTCCAGCATCTGCAGTTCCTTCTTAAAGACTATTAAGTTCATGTTGTCAATGCAACATTGGCATAAATAAATGTAGAAACATGTAAAGGGCAGAGATATCCACAGAGCTGTAGAGGGGGAATGAGTGGATGGTTGGAGAGTATTTTCAAGAGCTAGCATAGACTCGATGGGCTGAACAATCGTGTTCCGTGTTAATTTAATCTATGATTTTGTACCTGTTATCCAAAGAACACAGTGGATTTTATTTGCACAAGTTCCTCTGAGAGAAAAACAATTAAATGAATGGTTTCCACATTTGACAATGGAACGCCGCAGCATGTCATATCTTCAATGCAATTGTTTTTTGTCACATCAATGCACGAATCGACCAACATTTTACTTTCAGTATTAATCTTTATGTGTTAAATCCTATGTCTAATCTCCTGTCTGGGGCTTGACCTGTGAAGTGTATTTTCCAGAGGTTTGCATTGTGCTCTTTACCCCAACTTTACAGAACAGGATGTGAGTCAGTGAAGCTCATGAGTCCCTCCAAAACAACCACCTACCAACCCTGGTTTCACCAAACCTTTCTCTTCTCTCTCTCCTCCAAAGTTTCCACTCTGGTTCTTACAAGCTACATCTATGCTGGTCTCACGTCATTGCAACCCTGCAAATGGTTTGCAAAAGGTTATACCCACTAAACCTCGCTGGATTTTAATTTTTGGATATATTTGTACAAAAACAATTGTTTCCTGCATAAAACTTCATAAATTCTGGTGCGATATTTTTGATATATTTACAAAATTATTCAAGATAAAAATGGAGCCTAACACTGAAATGATTATACTTGGAGTAACGGGAGACGGGAATAAATTAAACACATTTCAAATTTCATTTTTTAATTATGGGTTAATAATAGCAAAAAAACTTATACTCAAATTTTGGAAAAATACACCCATACCAACGCTTAAAATGTGGATTATAAATATGTTGGACACAGCACATCTTGAAGAAATGCAATTCCTCCTAATAGATAAACCAGACCAATTCTTAACGAGTTGGTCTCCATTTATTTACTTCTTGGATACATTTGGTGCAACAGAATCGTAAAAACTGACTGTTTCAGGTCTCGGTGAAAGATGGTGAAGAATACAAATACTCATCTCCTATCTCCTATTTTCTACTCTTTCTCTGTCTCTTTTTTCTTTTCTACTTTTCTCCCTCACTCTCTCTCTCTTTGCGGTTTTTTTTTCTTTTCACACACTACACGTTTTTCTACTATTATCTATTTTCTTTTTCTCTCTCCCATTTCTAAAAATTTTTTTTTTAAATGAGGCTGTACATAGAATGTAACATGCCAACATATATTTGGCACCTGAAAAAAGGTACCACTGTATTGTATTTACTTCTAATAAATTAAAAAAACAAAAAAAACAAAAACACTTAAAAAAACCATCAAAATCATAATGCAAATACATACAGACTCCCGTAGATGTACAGGGTGTAAGCGAGAACCTCAGGCTTAGGACAGAAGGAGAATGGACGATAGTCTTGTTTCATGGACAGGCACTTGTGTGTGAGGAGCAGGAGAGAAAGGAAGAGAGAAGAAAAAAAGGAAGTGTGTGAGAGAGCGTGCGGGAGTGTAAGAGTGAGAGAAAGAGAGAGAGGGATAGAGAGAGGGATACAGAGAGGGAGAGAGAGAAAGGTGGGTAGAAAAAGGAAAAAATAAAAAGAAGGAAAGTAAATTGATTTGGAAGAAAGAAAATGTGAAGAGAGAGTTAGAGTTAAATAAGGAGAAGGAAAAATAAATCTGAAAGTGAACGGATGAGTCAGTGGCAGACGTTAGGCATAAAAGGAGTAAGAAGTTAGAGAGTGAGTGAAGTGTGTGTAGGAAGGAACTGCAGATGCTGGTTTAAACTGAAGATAGTCACAAAAAACTGGAGTAACTTAGTTGGTCAAACAGCAACTCAGGAGATAAGGAATAGGTGATGTTTTGGGTCATAGAAACAGAAATATAGAATATAGGTGTAGGAGGAGGCTGTTTGGCCCTTCGAGCCAGCACCACCATTCATTGTGATCATGGCTGATAATCCACAATCAGTAACCCGTGCCTACCTTCTCCCCGTACCCCATGATTCCACTAGACCCAAGAACTCTATCTAACTCTCTTTCAAATTCACCCAGTGAATTGGCCTCTACTGCTTTCTGTGGCAGAGAATTCCACAAATTCACATGAAAAAGTTTATTCTCATCTCAGTTTTAAATGTCCTCCCCTTTATTCTTAGACGGTGGCCCCTGGTTCTGGACTCCCCCAACATTGGGAACATTTTTCCTGCATCGATCTTGTTCAGCCCTCTTATAATTTTATCTGTTTCTATAAGATATCCTCTCATCCTTCTAAGTGAATACAAGCCCAGGGGAAAGAGAAATTAGAGATGTAAACGGTGATATAGAGATATATAAAATAAATGAATGAAAGATATGTGAAGAGGCATCTCTCACACTGTTGTGAGCATCCTGACAGGGATTTAGTGCATAATGTGATCATGGCTGATCATCCCCAATCAGTACCCTGTTCCTGCCTTTTCCCCATATCCCCTGACTCCACTATCTTTAAGAGCTCTATCGAGATGATCATCTAGCTTCAGTCTCCTGTTCCTGCTTTCTCCCCACATGCAGTCATCTTTGTGGCAAGAAGATTAACACTCACTGAGTCTTGAACCTAATTAATGATTTGGACTCCACCGCTCCCTGTCGTGGGGAATTCTACCGGCTCGCCACTCATTGTAAGTAGGTTTTCCTCAGCCTTGTCCTAAACCTCTTGGATAACACACAGGTCACTGACTCCGTGCTGGCAGAGATGGTCCTTAGACTGTGATCCCTGGTCCCAGACTCCTGGTCATCTGAAATATCTTCCTGCATCCAGTCTGTCAGTAATATTTAGATTTTGTAGCCTTATGAGATCCCCCCCTCATTCATCTAAACTCTGGTGGGTCGAGTCGACCCATCAAACCTGCCATCCCTGGAATCAGCTGACTGTACTCCTACCACAGGAGGACTGTCCTTCCTCAAGGAAGGAGAGACCAAAACTACACACGGTACCCCCAGGTGGAACATCACTGTTACACCTTTCTGAATGCCGAGGTCTTGAAAAGAACTGGTTTAAGTGCTGAAATCTGTATGAACGGGGTGGTGTGTGAAATAGACACAAAAAGCTGAAGTAACAGCAAATCAGGCAGAATCTCATGAAGAAAATAACTAGTCGACGTTTTGGGTAACGAGACCCTTCTTCACACTGAGAGTCGGGAGAGGGGGAAACTGGGAGATATGAAAAGGACATAGAACAAAAGAATGAAAGATATGCAAAAAAACAATTGCAAAACCAGCAACGATGATCAAGTAAAGGTGGAGCCCACAATGGTCCGTTGTTGGGTGCTAATGCTAATAATACATGTTTCAGTTTTGAGCTGAACGCCTTATTTCTGGGCAAGTTCCAACGGAATGTATAAGATATCCCTGCATATCCATGTTCCACTCTAAAAGCCTCTTAAACCCCTCTATCACATCTAGTGATAGGACAGCCGTAGATTGCAGCAGAGTGGTAGAGAGGGGCTTGAGGATGTTGTTGCTGCAGCTGGTCGAGGTGTATTTTCCAGTCTGCGACACATTCCATGTCACTCTGAGTCAGTGGGCCTGTGGTTAAACCACCTCCGTCAGCCTGAGTCTATCACCCGTGCCCTACCCTCTCCCTCAGCTGGTGAAACTCAGGTGACTCAGTGGATTAATCCAAAATTAGATGTGAACAAACAGAGGTTGGCTTCCTCCTATTCACCCGTCATTCACTTTCAGGCTCATCACATCAACTGCGACTTGACTCATTTAAAAACTCTGAGATAAGTTCATACGTTTGTTCATAAGTCCATAGGAGCAGAATTAAGCCACTCGGCCCACTGAGTCAACTCCGCCATTCAACTCTGGATGATCTACCTTTCCCTCTCAACCCCATTCTCCTGCCTTCACCCCATAACCCCTGACACCCGCACTAATCAAGAAACAAGATCAGACCTTCTTTTGTCTCCAGCTGTGGCTGTTGCCCTGGGGAGTTCGGCACTGTGAGAGGGTCAATACCGAGGGAGTGCTGCACTGCAGGAGGGCAGTTCAGAGGGAGAGCTGCACTTAGGAGGGGCAGTACTGGTGGAGTGCTGCACAATGGGAGGTTCAAAACCTAGGGGAAGCTGCACAGTTTTTTTTGTTTTTTTAATCAAAACATTTATTCAATTATTAAAAAATAATATTTACACTACATTGAAACAAGCCAGAACCCACCACCATACTACAATACAAACATATATCCATATTAAACTACTATACAACTATGTTACAATTCTTGGTACACAAAAATGCTGGAGAAACTCAGCGGGTGCAGCAGCATCTATGGAGCGAAGGAAATAGGCAACGTTTCGGGCCGAAACCCTTCTTCAGACTCACAATCGTATGTTACAATCCTTATTGAGGATACATTCAACACCCTGCGGTCCCGGAACTCCCTCAGGGTGCCCGTGGACTGGGCGTATTCCCTTTCTCAACTCACCCGGGCACGGACGTAACCCCGGAAAAGGGGCAGGCAGCCGGCTCGGGTAGAGCCCTCCACCGCCTGGCGACTTGACTCTCGGATGGCCAGCTTGGCCAGGCCCAGGAGCAACCCAACCAGGACATTGAGAATTGCACTGTTGGAGGGTCAGCACTAAGGAAGCACCGCACTGTAGGGGAGTCAATACCGAGCGAGCACCACATTACTGAGTGGGAGATCTGAGGGAAAGCCACACTAGGATTTTCAGTACTGGGGGCCCACCGAGCCACCAAGGGTCAGTCCTCAGACCCCCTTTAGTCTATGGGTGGTGAACCAATGGAATTCATAGTTGGCATGGACTATGGCTAAATCTTTTAGGGCTGAGATGTGAAAAACATTTTTTACACAGAGAGTGGTGAATCTGTGGAATTCTCTGCCACAGAATGTAGTTGAGGCCAGTTCATTGGCTATATTTAAGAGGGAGTTAGACGTGGCTCTTGTGGCTAAAGGGATCAGGGGGTATGGAGAGAAGGCAGGTACAGGATACTGAATTGGATGATCAGCCATGATCATATTGAATGGCGGTGCAGGCTCGAAGGGCCGAATGGCCTACTCCTGCACCTATTTTCTATGTAGTTTATGTAGTCTTCCTGGCGAAGGTCTCCCAGCACCCAGTCCTGGGTTAGCTCGAAACAGTCTGCTGCCTGACTTCTTGTTGATGACATGGAACCAAGGGATCTGACTCGAACCTTTCTCATTGTGGGGCACCCAGCAGTGCTGGAGCTGGGACTTGGCTTGTCAATAATCTAACCTACCCTGCAGGAATCCTTCATATCCTGTCCCACCTCACCAGACATTGGCTGCTGAGTTTGGTTTAGTTTAGTTTAGTTTAGTTTAGTTTAGTATAGATTAGTTTAGTTTAGTTTAGTTTAGATATGCAGTGTGGAAACAGTCCCTTCACCCCACTGAGTCCATGCCAACCAGCCAGCAATCAGCCATACTCTAGTTCCGTCCTGCACTAGGGACAATTTACAGAAGCCAATTAACCCACAAACCCGTGTGTCTTTGGAATGTGAGAAGAAACCAGAGATGGTCATAGGGAGAAGGTACAAACTCCATACAGATAGCACCCGAGGTAAATATTGAACCCAGGTCTCTGGCTTGGCAAGGCAGCAACGCCACCACTGTGCCACTGAGCCACCCCAAACACACTAGTGTGACTTTTCAACAAATTAAAGTTGGTACAATAGTTCTTGACAATCTCAAAGAAAAAAATCCAAAGCAAACATGTATTTGTATTTTCCCCAAATACTAAACTTTTATAAGCAATACATGAAAAGAAAAAGTATAATGCATAGTGAATACACATGGCCTTTTAATAACCCTGAAGTGTTACCTCCCAAAGTCAGGGACAGAGATACAGCAGGGAATATGTAATTCAGCCCACTGAGTCCACACCATCAAACATCCATTTTTACATGAATCTGACTCTAACCCATTTTATTCTCCCCATTAATCCCAAAGATGTGCAAGTGTGCAGGTTAATTAGCTTCGGTAAGAATTGTAAATTGTCCCTCATGTGTAGGGTAGCGTTAGTGTTAGTGTAAGGGTTGGCATGGTCTCGGTGGGCCGAAGGGCCTTTTATCTCTAGACTGAACTAAACTCAGTTGGGTATAAATGATCCTGCAGTATTATTTATCGGCAGTGGACAACTTCTGCCTGGCACTCTGGATGATATCTGGTATTGGTATTAGTTTATTACTATCACGTGTACCAAGATATAGTGGAAAACTGCTCCCCATGCAGATCATTTCATTCATAAGTACATCAGATAGTGCAAAGGAGAAAATAAACAGAGTGCTGAATATAATGTTATACTCAAAGCGTAGATTTAAAAAATCACAATGGGTGCAATAGATTGGGATATCAATAATCTATATCTATCTATCTATATTTAAAACTGTGTGTGTGTGTGTGTGTGTTTCTGCCTGTCTTGTGGCTGCCAGCCTTTGATTCGTTGCTACGCCAACACCACACGCAGAAACGCTGAGATTTTTTCCATTTCGGTAGAGATTCCACTTTTCATTCCAAGTATCCACTCCTGATTAAATGTCGTCGTGTTTATGTACACATTTTTAATAAAATCCTTCTCCCCCCCCCTCCCCCACTCATTCATTTTGTTGCCTCCTGCTGGCCAGCGACCATAACGGCTGCTATGCCAACACCAGAAGCAGAAAAGCCGAGATTTTTTCCATTTCGGTAGAGATTTCACTTTTCATTCCAAGTAACCACTCCTGATTAAATTTCGTCGTGTTTATGTACACTTTTTTAATAAAATCCTTCTCCCCCCACCCCCACTCACTCATTTTGTCGCCTCCTGCTGGCCAGCGACCATAACGGCTGCTGGCGCCCGCCTCTCGCCTCAAAGACGCCATTTAAAAACAGCCGCACTGCTGAGTGCTGCAATCTTACGTTCGGGAACGGCTTGAGTTGGAGGACCACGTCTCCCGTGGGGGATACGGGTAGGGAACGGCTGCGTTGGGGGAGCAGACCCAACGGGTCTGCATTTAGTTTAGTTAACATATAAAAGAGGTCCGATAACGAGTCAGATGACAGCAGGGGAGAAGCTGTTTATGAATCTAGTGGCACATGCTATCAAGCTTTTGTATTTTCCATCTGATGGGAGAGGAGAAAAGAGAGAATGACTGGGGTGTGAGTGATCCTTGATTATGTTGGCTGCTTACACAAGGCAATGTGAAGTGTTGATGCAGGAGTCTGGTTTGGATGATGAACTGGGCTGCGTCCACAACTCTGCAAATTCTTGCGATCTTGGGCAATCTACGGCAGATTTTCCAACTGTGTGTTTGAGGGATCTTGATGTGAAAATCTGTAACCGTGTTTTCTACATAAGGCCATGGGAACCACAGTAGGCCCTTTTGTCCCATCACACCTGCCATTGTTCATTGAGATCATGCGGGAACCACAGTAGGCCCTTTTGTCCCATCACACCTGCCATTGTTCATTGCGATCATGCTGATGTCCTACCTCAACACCATGCTCTAACCTAATCCCATAACCCTTGCTTTACCAGGAATTTCTCCTTATCCTCTGCCCCAGAAGTTACAACTCTCACTGGCAAAGAAGCACTCTGCAATGTTTGGAGGTCATGAAGGATGCAAGTGTTTTTTTCCCGATACGGGGAGGTTGAATTTTTTTTCCTCACTTCTCTATAAATGCCATCAGGTAATTTAAGGGAGGAATTGAAATCACATTTCAACAAAATTGTGTCAAAAAGTGAAGTATGACAGGAAATCATGTTACACGATACTTCCTCAATATCCACCCCGACCACAGATGCATGGAGTGATAACAGAATAGAATGTCATTTATTGTCATTCAAATATACAAGGTTCAAACGAAATTTCGTTCCTGCAGTCACAAAGGCAACAAAAAAACAAAACACACAATTAACACAATTCCACACAAACATCCATCACAATGAATCTCCAAACACCTCCTTGGAAGGCAAAAGTCTTATCTCTTCCCTGTTCTCTGTTCTTTATTCTTCTTCCGCAGTCAGGCATTCAAACTGCTGCATCGATCTAATCAAGACTCTTGATGTTAGAGCCCCCGGCGGGCGATGGTAAGTCGTGACGGGCGATGTAAGGCCCTGCTCCGGGTCGATTTAAACCCCTTGATTCAGGCAGGCGAAGTTGCCGTTGCGGGAGCTCCGAAAAGCGGTCTCCCACCAGGGACCCGCGAGCTCCCGATGTTACCGTCCACAGGCCTGCAGCCGAAGCCTCCGAGCTCCGAAGTCGGGTCGCAGCCGCCCGCCACCACAGCGCTCCGCGCCCCGCGCTCCGAAATCAGCCAGCTCCGCCATGGTGAGTCTGCAGGCTCTGCGACTGGAGCCCCCGGGTCGATTCCAGTTGGAGGCCGCCGGCTCCACGATGTTAGGTCTAACGACAACGGAGACTTGACAGGGAAAAGGTCGAGTCCCCGTACGAGGAAGAGATTTAAAAGTTCCCCCCGCCCCCCACATATACACAGCTGAAAATAAAATAAAACTAAAACCAAAAACATACACCTAACAGGACCAAAAGAAAGAAAAGACAGACGGACTGCAGTCGAGCCGTTGCCACAAGGTGCCGCCACACCGAACCAATTAGAATGGCTACGCTTGGATCAATTCTCTCTCAACTGTTACTGGGAGTTATTTTAAGACAGATCATTTGTGTGATCAAACTGTCTTTCATTCATTGTATTTGACTGGAAAAGTAGAAGACTAATCAGGTATAGAAGTAAACTCGACCAGAATACAGACTGAACACAACTAATACGAACCCAAATGACGTTATTGCTGCGTCCATATCCAACTTATATAGAGAAGTGAGAAATAAAACTTGCAATGTTGCCAATGCAATGTTCAAACACGGAGGACATGGATAGGACAGTCTGAAGAAGGGTTTCGACCCGAAACGTTGCCTATTTCCTTCGCTCCATAGATGCTGCCTCACCCACTGAGTTTCTCCAGCATTTTTGTCTACCTTGGATAGGACAGGTTTGGAGGGATATGGACCAAACGCGGGCAGGTGGGACTAGTGTAGCTGGGGCATGTGGGAGAAGGGCCTGTTTCCACACTGTATCACTCTATGACTATATGACACACGTAGAGTTCCAAGCAAATGCTTTAGCCAAATATTTATCTGACCAAGACAGGATTCTGAGAGCATTATCTTCTTTTTGTGAGGTTTTGGTCTTTTCTGTTTGATGCAGTTATGGAGTCATACAGTCATAACATCATAGAGCACAGAAAAAAAAACCTTTGTCTCAACTCTTCCGGGCCGACTAATGTGCCCCATCAAAGTCAGTCCCATTTGTCCGCATTTGATCCATATCCTTCCAAACGTTTCCTATTCATACACATGTCCACATCATTTTAAATACTGTTAATGTTCTCTATCCTCTGGCAATTAGTTCCATATACCCACCAGCCTCTGCGTGAAAGAAAATGCCCCTTAGGTGTCTATTAAATCTATACCCTCTAGTTCTTGATTTTCCAAAAGACTGTGTGCATTCAACTTAGTTATGCCCCTCATGATTGTATACATGTCTATAATATTAACCCTCAGTGTCCTGTGCTCCAGGAACAAAATCCAAACCCGTTCAAAATCTTTTTATAATTCAGGCCCTTGAGTCCTGGCAACACCTTTGTAAATCTTCTCTGCACGCTTTCCAACTTATAGGCATCTTTCTTATAACAGGGCAATAAACCTGCACACAGTACTTCAAGTGTGGCCTGACCAACTTCTTCACTCAAATCCCCGATTAATGAATGTCAGCATGCCAAAAGCCTTCGTTATCACCCTGTCTACCTGTAACATCACTATCAGGAATCTATGTACTTGTACTCCTTGAAGTGGAAACAAGGAACCAGGGATTCCTTGGGATGTCAGGACTTTCATATGAAGAAGGACTGGATAGACTCGGCTTGTACTCGCTAGAATTTAGAAGATTGAGGGGGGATCTTATAGAAACTTACAAAATTCTTAAGGGGTTGGACAGGCTAGATGCAGGAAGATTGTTCCCGATGTTGGGGAAGTCCAGAACAAGGGGTCACAGTTTAAGGATAAGGGGGAAGCCTTTTAGGACCGAGATGAGAAAAACATTTTTCACACAGAGAGTGGTGAATCTCTGGAATTCTCTGCCACAGACGGTAGTTGAGGCCAGTTCATTGGCTATATTTAAGAGGGAGTTAGATGTGGCCCTTGTGGCTAAAGGGATCAGGGGGTATGGAGAGAAGGCAGGTATGGGATACTGAGTTGGATGATCAGCCATGATCATATTGTATGGCGGTGCAGGCTCGAAGGGCCAAATGGCCTACTCCTGCACCTATTTTCTATGTTTCTGTTTCCAAGGAATTGTAGATTCTGGTATACCAAAGAAAGACTCGAAATGCTGGAATAACTCGGGCAGGTTAGGCTGCATCCCTGGAGAACGTGGATAGTTGACGTTTTGGGGCTGTCTGAGGCAGAGTCCCAAACCAAAATGTCACCTATCAATGTTCGCCAGGGATGTTGCCTGATCCACTGAGTTACTCCAGCATTTTGTGCATTTCTTTTGTACTCCTGGTTCTCTCTGCTGGACAACATACCGCAGGGCCTCGCCATTCACTGTGAAGGTCTTTCCTTGAATGTCTTCCCAAAATACAGCTGCACACAGTTAGTGGGCACATTTTGAGATAGACTCTGCAAACTGAGTTACAGGCTGGAAAGGTTATTGTAATACACATGTCCAGAGCACTGCATAAGGTTTTTGATACCGACTGGCAGTTCTTACATAAAAAAATCCCTAAAGTCTAAAATGACTATCAAATATTAATCTGTTGTAAAAGTAGAACAGCCTGGGATCCCGTTGAGTGACCATATTTGTCCATGAGCCACATGGTTTGCAGTATGATGCTCAGGTTTGTGGTCAGATACCTTCAGTGGTGTCTGTGTGGAGACCACTCACGCACACAGAGGCCTTCCTCTGCTATACCTTGGTCATAAAGTGAACGGCATTTACTGTTTGATTATAGTTACCAGTACATGCGACCCAGAACCCGACTAATTATGACTTTCAAAAGACATTTGAATAGATATATGTATAGGAAGGGTTGAGTCTAGGTCAAATGCAGGCAAATGGTACTAGCTCAGAAGGCCAACTTGGTCAGCATGGACCAGTTGGGCCAAAGGGCCTGCTTCTGCCCTACAGCTTTATGACTCTACAACCCCTCCCCAGCTGGACAATGGAAGTGGCTTCAACAAGAAATTTCAAGAGATGAATACCTGAAAAGAAGAAATAAATTGCCATTTGGTCCTTTGAGCCAGCACCGCAATTCAATGTGATCATGGCTGATCATCCACAATCAGTACCCCGTTCCTGCCTTCTTCCCATACCCCTTGATTCCGCTGGCCCTAAGAGCTCTATCTAACTCTCTTTTGAATGCATCCAGTGAATCGGTCCCCACTGCCTTCTGAGGCAGAGAATTCCACAAATTCGCAACTCTCTGGGTGAAAAGGTTTTCCTCATCTCAGTTCTAAATGGACTACCCCTTATTCTTAAACTGTGGCCCCTGGTTCTGGACTCCCCCAACATCGGGAACATGTTTCCTGCATCTAGCATGTCAAATCCCTTAATAATTTTATATGTTTCTATAAGATCCCCTCTCATTCTTCTAAACTCCAGTGAATACAAGCCCAGTCGATCCATTCTTTCCTCATATGACAGTCCCACCATCCCGGGAATTAACCTTGTGAACCTACGCTGAACTCCCTCAATAGCAAGAATGTCCGTCCTCAAATTAGGAGACCAAAACTGCACACAATACTCCAGGTGTGGTCTTACCAGGGCCCTGTACAACTGCAGAAGGACATCTTTGCTCCTATACTCAGCTCCTCTAGTTATGAAGGCCAACATGCCCATTAGCTTTCTTCACTGCCTGTTGCACCTGTCAGCTTATTTCAGGCACATGCCGCACTGGCACGTAGGCACTGAGCACTAGGCAGTCAGTCGACTTTTAAAAATTGTACAAATGCACAGAAAATCGTGAAAACCGTGCATGCGCAGATCGATCCTGTAAACAGGCAGACGACTTTTAAAAAATCTTTTCAAACCACGCATGCACAGTTTGGTTTCCACTCCTGTAGGCATGCACAGCACCCTGCGCGCAGTCCACGGTGCAAAGGCAGAATTTCAGCTGCCTTTATTGCCCATTGTAAGTGAAGGCTTGAAGCAGTGTCTACGGCACGCGAGTTGAACATAGTTACGTGTATTACGCGTACTGCGGATGAAAGGCATGGGAGAATTATGTCTACTTAAGATCGATTATTGAAATAATAACCATTTAATAATAAATACAGAATTTAGTAAATGAATTGGAAATTTTTACTATTTATATTTAATAATTACTTTTTTTATAATTTTAGTCAGGATAGGCACTGCCTACCTTGCCTACCTTGAAGGCACGTGCCTGGCATACTCTCCGTGACTGATGTACTAGGACACCCAGGTCTCATTGTACTTCCCCTTTTCCTAACCAGACACCATGCAGATAATAATCTGCCTTCCCGTTCTTGCCTCCAAAGTGGTTAACCTCACATTTATCCACATTATACTGCATCTGCCATCCATCTGCCTACTCACCCAACCTGTCCAAGTCTCTGCATCCTCATAGCATCCTCTTCACAGTTCACACTGTCACTCAGCTTTGTGTCGTCTGCAAATTTGCTAATGTTACTTTTAATTCCTTCATCTAAATCATTAATGTATATTGTAAATAGCTGCGTTCCCAGCACCGAGCCTTGCGGTACCCCACTAGTCACTGCCTGCCATTCTGAAAGGGACCCGTTAATCCCTACTCTTTGTTTGTTGTCTGCCAACCAATTTTCTATCCATGTCAATACCATACCTCCAATACCATGTGCACTAATTTTGCCCACTAATCTCCTGTGTGGGACCTTATCAAAGGATTTCTGAAAGTCCAGTTACACTATATCCACTGGCTCTCCCTTGTCCATTTTACTTGTTACATCCTCAAAAAATTCCAGAAGATTAGTCAAGCATGATTTCCCCTTCATACTATAAATCCATGTTGACTTGGACCGATCCTGTTACTGCTGTTCAAATGTGATGCTATTACATCCTTGATAATCGACACCAGCATCTTCCCCCCCCACCGATGTCAGGCTAACTGGTCTATAATTCCCTGCTTTCTCTCTCACTCCTTTCTTGAAAAGTGGGATAACATTAGCTACCCTCCAATCCGCAGGAACTGATCCTGAATCTATAGAACATTGGAAAATGATCACCAATACGTCCACAATTTCTGGAGCCATCTCCTTGAGTACCCTGGGATGCAGACCATCAGGCCCTGGGGATTTATCAGCCTTCAGTCCCATCAGTCTACCCAACATCATTTCCTGACTAATGTGAATTTCCTTCAGTTCCTCCGTCACCCTAGGTCCTCTGTCCCCCAGTACATTTGGGAGATTATTTGTGTCTTCCTTAGTGAAGACAGAACCAAAGTGCCTGTTCAACTCATCTTCATCTGATCTGATTGACTGCAATGTCGCTCCAGAATGAGGAACGGTCACAGGCGGAGAGACTGGGAAATGATTTTGCACACTTTATGCATTTTAACCACCACTTTACCCACACATTTAAATATTGCGTGATGAACAAGGGGAAGGAGACAAATGGAAAAATAATTTGCTTCTGCATTTCACACAAGATCATTATGTTCACTCTCAGCAAACCCTCATGGCTGGACACTGGTCAGAAATCACTTCGCATCTGGCCCCATCCCCTCGTGCCCTCAGTGTTCCACCCTCTGCATGGCGGAAGGAATGGCATGGCCTTGATTTACCACTCCTGCATGTTGTTCAGCTGCAGCACAGGCCCCCAGTCACTGGGAAAATTCAAGTGGGGCACTAACCTGAGGATTCACCTATTATAGACACAAAATGCTGGAGTAACTCAGCAG
Organism: Amblyraja radiata; assembly: GCF_010909765.2. Lineage (NCBI taxonomy): Eukaryota > Metazoa > Chordata > Chondrichthyes > Rajiformes > Rajidae > Amblyraja > Amblyraja radiata. The sequence continues at coordinate 86,748,794 of NC_045961.1, read as the reverse complement.
GTCAAGCAACATCTCTGGGGGAAAGGAATTTTGGGTTGAGACCTTTCTTCAGACTGAGAGTCGGGGGTGTTTCGAGATACAGTGTGTAAACAGGCCCCTTGGCCCACTGAGTCCGCGCCGACCAGCGATCCCCGTACACCAGCACTATCCTACACACACAAGGGATAATTTACAATCTTTACGGAAGCCAATTCGCCTACAAACTTGTACGTCTTTGGAGTGTGGAAGTCACTACCTGCCATTCTGAAAGGGACACGTTAATCCCTACTCTTTGTTTCCTGTCTGCCAACCAATTTTCTATCCATGTTAATACCCTATCCCCAATACCATGTGCTCTAATTTTGCCCACTAATCTCCTGTGTGGGACCTTATTATAGGCTCTCTGAAAGTCCAGCTACACTACATCCACTGGCCCTCCCTTGACCATTTTACTTGTTACATCCTCAAAAAAATCCTGAAGATTTGACAAGATGATTTTCCTTCGTAAATCCATGCTGACTCGGACCGATCCTGTTACTGCTATCCAAATGTGCCGCTATTACATCTTTGATAATCAACTCCAGCATCTTCCCCACCACCGATGTCAGGTTAACTGGTCTATAATTCCCTGCTTTATCTCTCCCTCCTTTCTTGAATAGTGGGATAACATTAGCTACCCTCCAATCCACAGGAACTGATCCAGAATCTATAGAACATTGAAAAATGATCACCAATGCATCCACAATTTCTGGAGCCACCTCCTTGAGTTCCCTGGGATGCAGACCATCAGGCCCTTGGGATTTATCAGCCTTCAGTCCCATCAGTCTATCCAACACCCTTTACTGACTAATGTGAATTTCCTTCAGTTCCTCTGTCACCCTAGGTCCTCTGTCCCCAGTACATCTGGGGGATTATTTGTGACTTCCTTAATGAAGACAGAACCAAAGTACCTGTTCAACTCATCTGCATGTGATCTGAAGGACTGCAATGTGGCTCCAGAATGAGGAACGGTCACAGGCAGAGAGACTGGGAAATGATTTTGCACACTTTATGCATTTTAACCACCACTTTAACCACACATTTAAATGTTGCGTGATGAACAAGGGGGAGGAGACAAATGGAAAAATAATTCGCTTCTGCATTTCACACGAGATCATTATGTTCACTCTCAGCAAACCCTCAAGGCTGGACACTGGTCAGAAATCACTTCGCATCTGGCCCCATCCCCTCGTGCCCTCAGTGTTCCACCCTCTGCATGACGGAAGGAATGGCATGGCCTTGATTTACCACTCCTGCATGTTGTTCAGCTGCAGCACAGGCCCCCAGTCACTGGGAAAATTCAGGTGGGGCACTAACCTGAGGATTCACCTATTATAGACACAAAATGGTGGAGTAACTCAGCAGGTCAAGCAACATCTCTGGGGAAAAGGAATTTTGGGTTGAGACCTTTCTTCAGACTGAGACCGGATTCGGAATCGGAGGGGGAGTTGAAGTGCTGAGCCACCGGGAGATCAGGTTGGTTAATGCGGACCGAGTGGAGGTCCGCATTCCTTTCTCCTTTCTTCTCCCACTCTTCCTTTCTCCTTTCTTCCCCCATTCCGAATCCAACCTTTCTGTCCTGGGCCTCCTCCATGGCCAGAGTGAGCACCACCGGAATTTGAAGCAACACCACCTCATATTCCGCTTGGGCAGTCTGCACCCTAGCGGCATAAACATTGACCTCCAAAATTCAGTAGTCCTTGCTGTCTCCTCCCCTTCTCAGCTCTCCCTCAGCCCTCGGGCTCCTCCTCTTCCTTTCTCCTTTCTTCTCCCCGCCCACACCCCCACTCTACATCCACCTCCTCAGCACTCAAACCGTTGTGTTGAAAACTGCCCAAGCGAAATATGAGGTGCTGTTCCTCCAACTTGTATGTGGCCTCACTTTGCTCAAGCTTCACCTATTTCTGACACCTGAGCCCAGCTTCCGCTGAATGAGTTACCCTAGTGATCTGGACTGGTACGTATTGCCCAACATCAGTAAAAATAGCTAATCAATGCAGGCAGTGAAGAAAGCTAATGGCATGTTGGCCTTCATTGCGAGAGGATTTGACTTTAGGAGCAAGGAGGTCCTAACTGAGGGATGAGGAGGGGAGTATCTTTATGCAGCGAGTTAATGTGATCTTGGATGGACGGTGGAAGTGAATTCAATGGGAACTTTCAGGAGGGAACTGGGGAGATGCTAAAAAGGGGAGGAACGGCAGCAATACTGGGGAAAGAGCAGATACAAGGAACTGCAAATGCTGGATTACAAAATAAGACACAAAGTGCTGGAGTAACTCAGTGGGTCGGACTGCATCTCTGGAGAACATGGATAGATGACATTTCAGGTCGGGACCCTTTGTCACTTATCCACGTTCTCCAGAGATGCTGCTTTAACCACTGCATTACTCCAGCACCTTGTGTCATTTTGGGGGGGGGGGGAAAGAGCAGGTATGAGACACTTTCTGTGAAGGTGTCAGGACAGGTTCTGTTAGACCAGAGCTTATTATTCTGCAAGGGTGTGAAGAGTCCATATGCCTCTGCAAATGGAACAAACAGCTTTTTAACAAAAAAACAAAGGTCCCACACACAGAGAGCTTCATAGGTTCCATCACACCCGGCCCAATCCCTTTGTGTTCTCATAGTCTTCACACTCACCCACGGCACCCACTGAACCAAGCACTACAAACTGTCCTGGTTTCACCATGGACTTTGGGATTTTGCTTTGTTTCGCACTAATATTGGGGTATTTAATTAGTCCTCTTTTTTTTTGTCTGTTTATTAAGTTATCTATTAAGTACTGTTCTTACAGACCTGTTGTGCTGATGCAAGGAAGCATTTTATTGTTCAGTTCGGTACATATGACACTTGACCCCACTACATCTGACTGCTCACTGCCCCCATCTGCACCAAAGCCCAGGTAGCTCTATCAACTCAGGCAATTGACGAACTTGTCAGAGCAAGCAGCCACCACATCATATTTTCTCAGAACCTTCGTAAGACTGAACCCCTCAATTAAATCTCCCTGAAATTTGCTGCTCTAATGAGAACAGGAATCCTCTCCGCAAAGCTGAAGACTCTAATCCTTGATCCCATTCTGGAAAACCTATGGCTTTATATTTTGGAAAGTGTGCAGCCTAGAATTGGACACGCTGCTCCTGATGGGGTCAAATTCTGATTTTTTTTAATAATAGTAGTGCAGTTATTAATTTATTGATTATTTTTATTCAAAACATATCTGTTTGTATTGAGTTTACAGGCCCTTTATGCTGCTGCAAGTAGGAATTTTATTGTTCCGTTGTTGCTACACACATCAATTAAACAATCTTGATTCTCATTTTCAGTTTAGTTTCGTTTAGCGTGGAAACAGGCCCTTCGGCCCAACGAGTCTGCTCTAACCAGCAATCCCCGTACACATGCACTATCCTACACAATATGGACAATTTACAATTTACTGAAGCCAATTAACCTACAAACCTGTGCGTCTTTGGAATGTGGGAGAAAACTGGAGAACCCGGAGAAAACCCACGCGGTTACGGGAAAAACGTACAATCGCTGTACAAGAGAGCACCTGCAGTCAGGATCGAATCCGGGTCTCTGGCGCTGTAAGGTAGCAACTCTACTGTCCTGCCACTGTGCCTCCCATAACCATGCGTTTACACTTTAACAGAACTTCCTTGCTTCGGTGAAGAATGCTTCTGTTTCCAGTAACACAGATTCTGCGTACTCTCTTAACCACTTCATCACGTCTTATCTACCTCCAAAACCAGTCGAATAATAAAAGGCCCAGATAGAGTGGAGAGGATGTTTCCCAGTCTAGAACCAGAGGACACAGCTTCAGGATAAAAGGTCACACCTTTAGAATGGAGATTAGGAGGGATTTTGTTAGCCAGAAGGTGGTGAATCTGTGGAATTAATTGCCAGAGATGGCTGTGGAGGCCGTCATTGGGTATTTTAAAAGCCGAGATATATAGGTTCTTGATTGGTCGGGGTGTCAAAGGTTACGGCGTCAAGGCAGAATAACGGGGTTGAGGGAGAAAAAATAGATCAGCTATGGTTGAATGTTGGAGTAGACTCGATGGGTCGAATGGCTTAATTCTGGTCCAACGTCTTATGAACTTACAAACCTCAAGAATTTGATCAGTCTCGTTTTAAACTGTTCCTCTGTGATAAGTAAACAATGGGAATGGCAATCTTTGCTGAAAGACTTCCCATTGATGTAGTTAGAAACATAGAAACATAGAAAATAGGTGCAGGAGTAGGCCATTCGGCCCTTTGAGCCTGCACCGCCATTCAATATGATCATGGCTGATCATCCGACTCAGTATCCTGTACCTGCCTTCTCTCCATACTCCCTGACCCCTTTAGCCACAAGGGCCACATCTAACTCCCTCTTAAATATAGCCAATAAACTGGCCTCAACTACCTTCTGTGGCAGAGAATTCCAGAGATTCACCACTCTCTGTGTGAAAAATGTTTTTCTCATCTCGGTCCTAAAAGATTTCCCCCTTATCCTTAAACTGTGACCCCTTGTTCTGGACTTCCCCAACATCGGGAACAATCTTTTTATTTAAGAAGGAACTGCAGATGTTAGAAAATCGAAGGTACACAAAAAAGCTGGAGAAACTCAGCGGGTGCAGCAGCATCTATGGAGCGAAGGAAATAGGCAACGTTTTGGGCCGAATCCCTTCTTCACAGAAGCCCGAAACGTTGCCTATTTCCTTCGCTCCATAGATGCTGCTGCACCCGCTGAGTTTCTCCAGCTTTATTGTGTACCATCGGGAACAATCTTCCTGCATCTAGCCTGTCCAACCCCTTAAGAATTTTGTAAGTTTCTACAAGATCCCCTCAATCTTCTAAATTCTATAGAGTACAAGCCAAGTCTATCCAGTCTTTCTTCATATGAAAGTCCTGACATCCCAGGAATCAGTCTGGCGAACCTTCTCTGTACTCCCTCTATGGCAAGAATGTCTTTCCTCAGATTAGGAGACCAAAACTGTACGCAATACTCCAGGTGTGGCCTCACCAAGACCCTGTACAACTGCAGTAGAACCTCCCTGCTCCTGTTGGTGCTGACTACATATTTGTCGTAGTTGCACTAACTGTGTCGAGTCACGACACATATTGTTTGTGTAACATCAGCTAAAACATTTACTGCAAGTCACCTGGACTAAGACTAAATCTAAACTAGTTTTCAGAATTGAAAGGGACAAGACTCCTCCTGCAGGATTGCAAAGTCTGCAACATGTCCTTGCTCTCAATGTAGAAATCAACGTTAAAGTTGAACTGCAGAAATTCCCAGACAACCAAATTGGGTCTGACTAGATTTTGAAATCTGAAGATCCTTTGGTGGTGGAAGTCAAGATGTTTTCAGCAGATAGATTCACTGTGTCATGGGGTCGTACAGCACAAAAACAGGCCCTATGGCCAAACGTGCCCTGCGGACCAAGATACCTCATCTACGCTAGTCCCACCTCCCCGCATTTGGGCCATTAAAGGACTATGAGCCAAATGCCAGCGGGTGGTACTGGTATTTTCTATACATGTACCCGTCCAAATGTCTATTAAATGTTATAGTAACTTAAATGTTGCTATAGTATTTACCTCAGAGATGCTTTGAAAGGAGATTGTGCCTCACTAGATGAAACCTCACTATTTCTACGTTCAGTATCAGTGGGCGATATTCAGCATCTGACGGAATTGACCATGGCGTTTAAAAGGAGATTCTAAATGCTCAGCGAATCAAATAAATTACAGCAAGTCCGAAGGTTGTTCAGTCCCATTTGTATGTTGTTTAAATGAATCTGGGAACTTGAATCCCTTTCATAATCACACTACAGGTGTCAGAGGTTATGGGGAGAAGGCAGGAGAATGGGGTTAGGAGGGAGAGATAGATCAGCCATGATTGAAATGCGGTGTAGACTTGATGGGCCGAATGGCCTAATTCTACTCATATCACTTGACCTTATGACATTCCGCCTCAAATATTGATCAAACATATATTTGATTTAAGCCACAGTTTCTTGGCCCAGTGTTATGAGCCCTCTTTCTGAAACTAGTCCCTCCTTTCCTCTGCTGCTGGTAACTCAGACTGATTTAAGAAGATTGCATTTTCTTCTCTTGTTACCAGCAATCGCTAAGTGTTTAGAACTTTTGTTTGAGGGTGTTCGCGACTTTTATCAGGGTGGTTCTGGAGGTGGGTTTCTTCGGTTCAGGGAAGGTTAAGGGGAGATTTATTGGAGGTGTTCAAAACCAGGAAGGGTTTTGATCGTAAATAAGAAGAAACCGTCTTCAGGGGCAGGAGGGTGGGTGACTGGAGGACACAGAGTGAAAGTGATTCGCAGAAGAACCAGAGGGAAGAGGAGGGGAAAGATGAGTTGCTGTTATACCAGGTATTGGCATGTATTGCCAGGAAGGGAGTTTAATGTGGCTTCAAAGGGAACTTTCACAAAGAGTACTGATGATTACAAAAAAGGAGAAATTCATATCCCCATGGAGAGTCAATCGGAGAGCGAACTGACGAGGAGATTCTTTCATCAAAGAGCCGTCCCTGGGTTGATGGGCCGAGTGGCCTTGCAACGATTCCAAAAGCAGTGAACAATTTTATGAACCATCAGCTCTCTGCCAGATCCACGGTGGCAAAAAGCTCGTTTGTGCCGACTTTTTAAACATAATTCAGCCTGACTATAAATACACAACTGCATCCATTCCCCTCTCTCAATAACTCAGTTCTGTAGATAATGAGTTAATATTGATAGGTACTGAACTGTAACTTGTCAAAGTGAGGACACAGCACGGGATGTTGGAAATTAGAATGGGCTCTGGGGAAGCTCAATGTGCTGAAAACCTTTGTAAAACCAGCCCCTCAGAGGGTTAAAGTCATCTGCAACATTAAATTTATCAACCTGAACAGACAAATCTTTCTCTGATATCGTACCTGCATGTTAAGGCTTTTGTTATCTAGGATTACTGAATGAGTTGCGCCTGATGGTCTCGATTTATCCGTAACATTTCTGAAACATTCCTTGTTAATCAGGCTGGCAATATATATATTGGCCACCACAAAAACATTTCTTACCTTGTAAATGCACAGTGAAGGGGAGCAAAGAAACGAGGAGGAAATGTTTCAAAGTCTTCGCAAACCACATTGTTCTTCGATAAACCATCATTCACCCATTAGACAGGTGTCCCGGGACCCAGATGCGAATGAAACTCTCTCCACACCGATTATCGCAGGCTGCTCGAGAGATCCAGTAGTACCTCTGTGTCCTAACATTGTACAACACCCTACTGCCAGTAACATGTGAGCATGTTGCTCATCCCCACACCAGAAGTGACGTAACTCTGTGGTTACTTATGTAAATTGATATGCCTTGGGTGCCTGCGATTAAAATGATATTTGCAATCAGATTGTTTATTGTGATTAAAAATGCATTTATTAATGAGTTGGGAAACTCTCTTCATTGCCAAAACTAATTCTGTCTGTCAGTGAGATTGTGTAGCAACAAGCAAGGAACTGAAAATGCTAGTTATATCACAGAAGGACATGAAGTGCTGGAGTAACTCAGCGGGTCAGGCAGCAAGTCTGGAGAACATGGATGGGCGGTGTTTTGGGTTGAGACCGCTCTTCAGACTGAGATTGTGAAAGTTCTGACTGCCCTCTCCCTTTTAGCTCCATGTTCTCATCTCAGTATCTAAAGCCATTGGTCCACCTCATAATCACTGCCTCTTGTCAGAGGTCCACTACTCTTCTGATTTACTTGGCGTTAAAAAGGGGGCAAACCCTGACACGAATGTTCCTTCATGTTCAAGTAAGGATAGTATTAGGCGTGATGGTTCACATAGACACGATGGGCTGAAAGCCTGTTTCTATGCTGCATAGCTCTGGGAAAGAGCTCATGTTCTACTGGGAAAGAGCTTTCATTCATCCAATCAGTTCTTTTCAGAATTCTATTCCTGAAAGAACTTGTGTTAGTAAAGGGGGAATGACCAATGTAACAGAGCAGATGACAATGCGAGACTGGTATCCTTTTGCAAACACACAGTTAAACACAGTTTATATGTGTGTGTGTGTGTGTGTGTGTGTGTGTGTGTGTGTGTGTGTGTGTGTGTGTGTGTGTGTGTGTGTGTGTGTGTGTGTGTGTGTGTGTGCGTGTGCGTGTGTGTGCGTTTGAATGTGTCGGAAGGAACTGCGGATGCTGGTTTACACCGAAGATAAGTCTGAAGTCAGACTTACCAGTCTGAAGAAGGGTCTTGACCCGAACAGTCACCCATTTCTTCTCTCTAGAGATGCTGCCTGTCCCGCTGAGTTACTCCAGCATTTTGTGTCCATTTGTTTTGTGTGTTAAAACTTGTGCACTGGTGTCTATGTGCGTGCAGGGATTGAGTACATTTGTTTGAGTGTGGGTATATATCAACAATTTGGATGAGAATGTACAAGGCATGATTAATACATTTGCAGGTGACACTAAAGAGAGTGGTATCGTAGATAACAAAGATGGTTATCAAAAATTACAGCAGCATCTTGATCAGTTGTACAAGTGGACTGTGGAACGGTTAATGGAGTTGAGGCAGATAAATGTGAAGTGTTCCATTTTGGGAAGTGAAAACAGGCAGGATCTTCACTGTAAAGGGCAAGGCACTGGGGTGTGTTGTGGAGCAAAGGGATTTAGGAGTCCTTGAAAGTGGTATCACAGATAGATAGAATGGTTTAGAAGCCATTCAGGACATTGGCCTACATGTCAGGCGTTTGAGTATAGAAGTTGGCATATCACAGTTATACAACACAATGGTGAGGCCTCACTTGGTGCATTGTGTTCAGCTGTGGTCACCCTGCTATAGAATGAATGTTGTCAGAAGAAAAGGATATTGCCAGAGAAGATTTACAAGGATATTGCCAGGACTATTGCTATTGAGGGAGTGCAGCGTAGGTTAATTCCTGGGATGGCGGGTCTGTCATATGTTGACAGAATGGAGCGGCTAGGCTAGTATACTCTGGAATTTAGAAGGATGAGAGGGCATCTTATTGAAACATATAAGATTATTAAGGGATTGGACATGCTAGAGGCAAGAAACATGTTACCGATGTTGGGGGAGTCCAGAACCAGGGCCACAGTTTAAGAATAAGGGGTAAGCCATTTAGAACGGAGATGAGGAAAAACTTTTTTACCCAGAGAGTTGTGAATCTGTGGAATTCTCTGCCTCAGTGGAGGCCAATTCTCTGGATGCTTTCAAGAGAGAGTTAGATAGAGTTCTTAAAGATAGCGGAGTCATGGGATATGGTGAGAAGGCAGGAACGGGGTACTGAATGTGGATGATCAGCCATGATCACAGTGAATAGTGGTGCTGACTCGTAGAGTCGGGTGGCCTACTCCTGCACCTTTTGTCTATTGTCTATTGAGGGCCTGAACTATAGGGAGATGTTGGGCAGACTAGGGCTTTATTCCTTGGAGGGCAGGAGGCTTAGGGATGATCTTGTAGAGATGTATAAGATCATGACGGGAATAGGTAGTGCAAAAGCAGAGTCTTATAATCAGAGTAGGGAATCAATAGCCAGAGGATATAGGTTTAAGGTGAGATAGAAAATAACTAATAGGAAACTGAGTGAAAACTTCTTCACAGAGAATATGTTTGGTATACGGAACAAATGGCCAGAGGAGGTAGTATAACAACATTTAAAAGACATTTGGACAGGTACATGGATATGAAAGGTTTAGAGGGATATGGGCCAAACACGGGCAGGTGAGACTAGATGGAGCATTATGGCTGGAATGGACGAGTTGGGCCGAAGGGCCTGTTTCCATGCTGCATTACTTTATGACTCTGTTTCCCAATAATGTTAGATTGATGAGTTCAAATCAGGCTCAATAAAAATCCTTATCATTATTTGATTACGGGTTCAAAATGTTTGTAAATACAATTTGACAGGGAGAGCAGATTGTGTTGCAGGCTATACTAAGTTTGAGAAGTGGTAATGTTTCAAACGCACCTCTGTGCTGAATTGCCTCTGCCCAGGTACTTGAGTAACACCAAGAGCTGGCTGTTCACACATTGATACTAACCATCCTGGGTTTAGAACCTCCCACACATTTTCCACCTCAGCTCACAGCAGGGAAAGTTGCACTAACACAATGCACAGTATAACCACAAACGGTGGCATCCAACACACACGCTGAAAGCTGTTGCACTCAACAATGGCCTTTCCCTCAAAAACAGATGCACAGAGGTACACACAGATACACACGGACCACTCACATGAACAGACATTTAGTGCATCATACAAACACACATGAACAGATAAACGCATGTTCAGATATGCACAAATCTATGCAGGTATACAGATATTTTATAACATAACACACATTCAGGAATGTACGCACACAGGCACAGATATAATATTGATGCACAGATATGTACACTTGCAGACATAACACGTGCATGGATATACAGATCTGAATGTCAGTCTGAAGAAGGGTCTCGACCCGAAACATCACCTATTCCATTTCTCCAGAGATGCTGTCTGTCCCGCTGAGTTACTCCGGCTTTTTGTGTTTATCTATACATACATGGATTCAGATATACACATGTGCATGTAGTTATGCTCCTTTGTATACAGGCATACAGTAGGATTCAGTTAATCCGGCACGCTCGGTATATTGGTGGTGCCAGATGAACACGTTTTAATCAGGTACTCCTGCTTCAACACACGTTCAATTCATTTAAAAAAGAGATTTTAATCAATAGAATAATAAATAGGCATGATCCAGAGGCTGAAACTGTGCCGAGATCTCATGGGATTGCTGTGGCTGGCAGTGGTGACAGGGACCTGGGATAACAGGTGGATTTTAAATCAAGGATGCCAGCTTTAAGGTAGGGTTACTGATTGAGGGCAGGGGCATAGGTGAACCTCGGTCTAGGTCAGGGTAGGGCAGCAGGTGATTAAAACAAGGGTGAATGAGGCACTTTAAAGCCATGAAGGTTTGAGAAGACAGCAATAAAACACTTGAGCTTTGATCATGGAGATTACATGTGGTCAGAAGTCCCTGATAAGGTCTTTCTGCTGGTGATAGACACAAAAAGCTGGAGTAACTCAGCGGGGCAGGCAGCATCTCTGGAGAGAAGGAATGGGTGACGTTTTGGGTCGAGACGCTTCTTCAGATGCTGCCAGAGTTACTCCAGCTTTTTGTGTCTATCGTTGGTTTAAACTAGCATCTACAGTTTCTTCCCACATCATTCTGCTGGCATTAACAATGGAGTGAAGATTGTACTGAGACTGTTGATCATCAATCAATCTAACTATTTAACCCAATTCTGGTGAATGGAATGTGATATAGTACAATTTACCAAACTGAAACTTCCTAGAATACTAACTGAGTAAAATGTTAAAATATCGCAGTAAACAAACATGTCTAGTCGGGAATCAGGGGAAAATCCTCTGACCTACTGCTTCCCCCCCTCTTTCCAATATGGGAGATAAATGTAAATTGTGCCCCTTAATGAGATAGGGAGTGCAGAGTTGACTGAGGAAGCTACACAGTGGGAGAGGCAGTACTGAGGGAGCTCTAAGTGGGAGAGGCAGTACTAAGGATGTGCTGCAAGGTGTGAGAATCAGTAGTGAGCAGTTGGCGCACTGTTGGAGGGGCTTAACTGAGTGAGTGATTCACTCTGGGAGGGGCAGTACTGAGAGCGCGCTATGTGGTGGCAGGGGCAGTACTGTTGGCAGACCTCCTCTCATCAACATCTTAATGCCAGTTCCTAAAGGAGTTCCCATCCACCCAAGCTTTCAATCACTGCCATCAATGAAGGCTGTCACACCCTCCCAATGCCACTGCCAGGTGTACCTTTACCGAGCAGCAAACAAGCTATCGGCTGAGCCTCTCCATAAACATCCCCGACCATTTTACAGGGAGACCGCAGCCTCTGTTAATGTTCTTGTGAGTGAAGGGATTAGTGAGGTGTATAAAGTATAATCTGAAGGTCACACCTCCCACAGTGCGGCACTCCCTTAGTACTGCCTCTCACGTAATGTAGAGCTACCTCAGTATTGCCCCTCATATAGTATGATGCTCCCTCAGCACTGCCCCTCCCACAGTGCGGTACTCCAACATCACTCCCGTGCTGTGGTGCGGCGCTCCCTCTATGCCCCCCCCTGCCTGAGGCACTGTGTCAGTGACCGGTCCTCACCCTGTCACGGTGGGTGTCGAGAAGTGGCGTGTGCGTGGAGCGATTCCCACCGAGCTTACCTCTGCTCCATCGGAATTGCTCATAGGACCCAAGGCTTGGCTCGTTGCCCCAGGCAACATGAGCCGCCTTCCTGAGATGCCCAGCGTGCCGTTCCGTGACGCGGAGAGACGCGTGCTGTACAGGCTGCTCCTGCACACTCTACACTTCCTCGCCCTCGTCTTCCGTCCTGTCGGTTTGCTCCTGGACCTGGCCAAGATGGCCATTCGTGGGTCCAGGCAGCGGGCAGTCGAGGGTGCTGCCCGAGGCAACTGCCTGCCCCTCTTCCGGGCCTACGTCCGTGCCCGCATGTCCCTGGAGAGGGAGCGCACTGTGTCCATGGGGACTCTGGAGGCCTTCCGTGAATGTGGTCACCGTGGGGGGGGGGGGGGGGGGGGGGGGGGGTCAAGTGTATTGTAGATAAAGTTGATAATATATTAATTTGATTTTATTACTACTCTGTAATTGTGTTTGTATGACTAAAAGCATCTTGTGTTTCTAAAAGGGACTGTGTGCCTCGATCTGTTGCTGTCCCATCCACGGAGAGAAGTCTGTACTGGAGCTCATCTTTTGGGCAACGATCAGCCTGTCCTGCACTAGGCTCTGTGATCAGTGCAAAGCCACCCATTGTAATTGTAATTGTATTAATTTATTGGCCAAGTATGTAAACATACAAGGAGTTTGATTTGCCAACAGTAATACAAAAAAGCAACAAGACACATGACCACATAAAAATTAAACATAGACTTAAACAGCCACCATAGCGGCGTGTGAGAATCCCCAGGGCACACAGCATAAATGGAGACCCACAGCCATCAGTTCAATGTCCGGGCCACACACACACGCTCCTTTACCGTGATGTGACCAGAGTTGTACCGACCGCTGTCACTCTCTCTGCAGTCCCTGTCCGCCTGAACGGTCAGAAAGCCGCCCACACTCGCACTAGACTCCGGGATGTCCTCATGGAACCGTGTCCCCGCAAAACACCGAGATCACTGCACTCACGGCGCTTCCTCTGAGTCCTCACCAGCGCAAGCAACACGGCCATCTTGCTTTTTCGGCGACCTCACATTCCCCACTGTGACGGAAGGCAAATAACTTATACCTTTTTTCCTCCTTTTCTCCCGCGGTCGGGGCAATCGAAACTTCCTCAGTCAAGAGCTCCCGCAGTCGGTGGTCGGAGCTCTTGCGGTTGGAGCTCCTACAGTCGATCCCTAACAAAGGGACCACCAGCTCCACGATGTTAAATCCGTAGAACGGACATGGAGCCGGGGCCTAACATCGCCCGGCGTGGCTTAAACGGCCTCAGGACTTATCATCGCCCGCCGGGGGCTTTAACATCGGAGCCCCAGTTTGCCTCGACACTGCAGTTGGACTGCTGGACCACGGGAGAAGGAACAAAGGGAAGAGATAAAGACTTTGCCTTCCATCACAGTGAGGAGATGTTGGAGACTCACTGTGATGGATGTTTATGTAAACTATGTTAAGTGTGGGTCTTGGATTGTGTTTGTAATGTAAAAAACTGTAGAAACGGAAATTCCGTTCAAACCCAGGTTTGAATGACAATAAATAGCATTCTATTCTATTCTATTCTATTCTATTCAGACGGAGATGGGATGAAAAAGTCACATCTCTGTCGAGGAAAGAGATAAAAAAGATTTTCCCCAACCCCCCACCCCAACATAATTCAAAAACTAAAGGTACACTAAAAACATACGAGTAAACACAGTAAACGCAGACAAAAACAGCAAAAGAGAAAGACGAGACAGGCTGTTGCCGTGGCTGTCATGTACGGCGCCACCTAGAGCATTGTCACGTGGTTTGCCACAGGCCTATAATTAGCAGCAGCAGTGCCACAACCTACAACCTCCGACAGTAGGGTTTCAGCAGCTGGGGTTATTGTAGACGATGACTACTGAGTTCCAATGTGTACCCACTGAGTAATCTGTCGTATTTTCCGCTGTTGTGGCTCCATTTGCGGGTCTTTATTGGTCATATCGACTCCTGTGTTTCATAACTTCTGCTTCTTCAAAGCGAACATTAGTTCAATGACTTAATAATAATAATAATAATAAATTTTATTTATGGGCGCCTTTCAAGAGTCTCAAGGACACCTTACAAAATTTAGCAAATAGAGTAAAAACATGTAAGCGGAATGAAATAAATAGTAAAGACATCACCAGTACACAAATTAAAGACAGAATTCAATCCAAAGACAAAAATTAAAAACACAATATGAAGAGAGAGCAGCGGCAGCTAAAGCGCGCCAGCGTACACTCTCCCTTCCGGCAGCCATCTTGGACACAGAATAAAATAATCATTTACACACAAAAATACATCCCCCCACAATGGTTACCACTGTGGGGGAAGGCACAATGTCCAGTCCCCATCCCCAGTTCTCCCATAGTTAGGCCTATTGAGGCCTCCACAGTTGCCACTACGGAGGCCCGATGTTCCTGGCCGTTCTCGCCGGGTGGTGTTGCTCCGGCGTCAGGAGAGTCCTCACAGCGGCTGGGACGGCTGGAACGGCCGATTCCCTACCGGAGTCCGTGGCTTCCGAAGCCGACAGGGCCGCGTCGGTTGGTGCTCCGAGGCTCCCGATGTTAAAGTCGGCGCCGCCGCCCGCGGCTGGCCGCTCCACAGTCCCGCAGCTCGACGGTGTTGATCACGGCGGTCTCAGCATACCGGAGCTCCAGCGCGGCGACCCAGGCAAGGCATCTGCGATAGCGCTCCAGCGCTGTGCCGCCACCGAAGCTGAAGGTGCTGGGCGGTCCCCGCCAGGAAAACGCCGCTCCACTCCCGCTGGTAGGCCGCAAGGACGGGTCGACGGTGCAGCCCAGGGAAAAAGCTGCCTTACCGACCAGGTAGGGACCTAGAAAATAGTTTCCCCCTTCCCCCCCCACATAAAAAAGTCAGATTCCCCAACAAACAAGGGACAAAATTCACTAAAAACTAATAAAAACAAGTGAATTGAACGGACAGCTGCTGGTTAGCAGCCGTTCCCCAAGATGGCTCCTCCCCCCACACCTGGACTTGGACTGTTGTTCTGCTTGTATCCTAAGAACTAGGATGTGGAAACAGGCCATTCAACCATATTCCACACCAGCCTCCTCTCCATCTCCCCAGTCACCTTCCCTCTATCCAGAGATGCTGCCTGTCCCACTGAGTTACTCCAGCATTGTGTGTCTATCCCTCCCTCCTTCGTGTCTTTAGCTAGCTTCTCCTCAAACCCATCCCGGCTCCTCATCTCCACCCTTCTCCGCAGGTGTGGGTGCAATGTTCTTTGGTGCAGTTCTTTGGTGCATTTATCCAGGTCACCTTGATGTGACCTGGCCAGGCCATTGTGGGAGCCACAGGTTCCAACCCAGTTGGGACATGGAGGTGGTTTGGGAGTTGGTGAGCTTCTTCCACTGATTACTCCACTGGACTGGAGGGCCGCAGCTTCAGCGGCTTCGACCACCCCGGGCCGCGGAGTTTGAACCGGCCAGTTCGCGGCGCTCGGATTCAGCCGCGGGACTGACATTATTTACCATCGCCCGACACGGTCACAACATCGGAAGCCTGGATCGCCTCGGCGCAGAGGGAGAACAAGGAGGGAAGAGACAAAGACTTTAAGACTTTTGCCTTCCATCACAGTGAGGAGGTGCCTGGTGAACTCACTGTGGTGGATGTAAATTTGTGTTTATTGTGTGTTTTTGTCATTTTTATTATATGCATGACTGCAAGGCAACGACATTTCGTTCAGACCGAAAGGTCTGAATGACAAAAATAAAATTAATTTCAAAAAATTCAATTCAATTCACAAAATTCTCTGGATGCTCCCAATTTCTGGCATTAGTTCCACCTTGAACTGTGGGTCAGGGTCAGGAAAGGCACAACCCTGTATGCGGGTGTAGACACAAAAGCCTACAGATGTTGGAGACTGGAGCAATAAAAGAATTGCTGGAGTAACTCAGCGGATCAGGCAGCATCTGTGGAGGAAAATGGACAGATGACGTTGCATTTGGAAGACCACCTTGACCACGACTCTGTCTTTGCCATGAGGGCCCTTGAGTCCATTCCATGGCAGACCATCCGGTCCAGCCTTGACTTCATTCCAGATGATAGGACGTCAAAGACAACAGGCCAAATGAGAAACAGACAGGCCTCAGGAGCAGACGGAATGCCTGCTGCAGGTCTGAATGTTGACAGAGAGAAGAATTCACAGCCTCATCTTCTGAAGCTGGGTAAAGTAGGATGTGCCTGGGATTTCAGAGATGCCACAATGGTGATCACCTTCATAAAAAGAAAACAATTCCAATATGTGGTCGTCTGAAGAAGGGTTCCGATCCGAAACGTCACCTATCCCTTTTCACCAGAGATGCTGCCTGACCATCTATGGTAACTAGAGGGAGGTCTCCTGCTGTCATTCAGGGGGAAGTGATTGAAAGGTCCTCCCCATACACCATGTCCCACGGGCTGGAGCTGCTCCCTAAACCACAACATGGATTCCATTCACCCAGAGCACAATGGACATGGCCTTCACCACTCAACACCTCCAGGAGAAACACAGGGAACCATTCTACACGGTTATATCAACATTATATCTTTGCACTAAATGTTGTAACCTTTATCCTTTACCTGTGCACTGTGGACTGATTGATTATATTCATGTATAGTCTTTGCTTTGACTGGATAACATGCAAACTAAAGCTTTTCATTGTATCTCTATGCATGTGTCATAAGGTCATAAATGCTAAGGGTGATAATTGATTAGGCCAATCGGCCCATCAAGTCTGCTCCACCATCCAATCATGGCTGATCTATCTCTCCCTCCTAACCCCATTCTTCTGCCTTCTGCCCTTAACCCCTGAAACCTATGATGTGTCAATAATAAACTAAACTAAACTAAACTAAACTAAACTAAACTCAGCTCAACCCAACCAAACAAGGATAGACTCAAATTGCTGATCAGCGGGTCAGGCAGAATCTCTAGAGATAAAGGATGGGTGACGTTTCGACTGAATTGGCCACAAAAGAGTATCTCTTCACCTTGTTCAGTGTCAGATTTTATTTGATTAATTCTGCAAAACTCCTTGGCCACTTAAATTCAGGTTGTCATTGATAATGGAGACAAAAAATGAAATGTGACAGTTTTGCCTTCTCAGAAACCAGTCACCTCGTTTGCTTTTCATTTACCAATATTCAAATCCCAATGTCGTTCAGCGAGAAAGACAGTTATGCTCAGTGAGTGGCTGCGAAAGGTGTTTGTTACCACAGGCAGCGGAGTGCAGTGATGGGGCTGCATTGTACACAGGAAACTGTTGGAACAAAGGCATGAACGTTACTTTATTAAAGACTGAAACAGTCACAGTCTCCACTCTTCCTGTTTGCAAAGCCATGGAGGGATGGGGCTGTGGTTTAATGACAGAAGTACAGACGCTGATTACTTGTTTAAAACCTCAAGCAGCCAGCAGGTTGCCAGCAGGTGTGAGGAAAGAATATATTGTATTTATGTCACACTCTTCACAACACTGGGACGACCCGAACTGTGAAGTGATTTTTGAAGTGTAGCAAACACAGGTGCTAAACAGTTCACAGCAAGCTCCCACAGTCAGCAATGTGACGGTGGATAAATAAGTTGCTGCAGATGCTAGATTTCTGAAATAAAACTGGAAATACTTTGCAAACAAGTGGAAGGTCGATAAAAATTCACTGGAGTTTAGAAGGATGAGGGGGTAATCTTATAGAAACATATAAAATTATAAATGGACTGGACAAGCTAGATGCAGGAAAAATGTTCCCAATGTTGGGCGAGTCCAGAACCAGGGGCCACAGTCTTAGAATAAAGGGGAGGTCATTTAAGACTGAGGTGAGAAAAAAAAAATTCTCCCAGAGAGTTGTGAATTTATGGAATTCCCTGCCACAAAGGGCAGTGGAGGCCAAATCACTGGATGGATTTAAGAGAGAGTTAGATAGAGCTCTAGGGGCTAGTGGAGCCAAGGGGCATGGGGAGAAGGCAGGCACGGGTTATTGATAGGGGATGATCAACCATGATCACAATGAATGGCGGTGCTGGCTCGAAGGGCCGAATGGCCTCCTCCTGCACCTATTTTCTATGTTTCTATGTTTCTAAATGTTGGAGAAACTCAGAGGGTGAGGCAGCATCTATGGAGCAAATGAATAGGTGATGTTTCGGGTCCCTTCTTCAGACCCTTGTTCTGTTTCTCCCTCCACAGGTGCTAACTGAATATGTATATGGAAATGATTGAGACACAAGGAATGGCAGATGCTGGAATCTTCAGGAAAAAAGCCCAAAGGAACTCAGCAGGTAAACAGTATCTCTGGATGACATGGGTAGGCAACGTTTCGGGTCAGGACCCTTTGTCAGACTGTGTTTACAGTCGAACTCCATTATTGTTTTTTCACTCGCTGTTCGTTTAGGTGAAGCCTCTTCACCCTGAAACATTAACTCTGCTTCTTTCTCCACAGAAGCTGCCTGACCCGCTGAGTATTTCATAAGGTCATAAGGTCATAAGTGATAGGTGCAGAATTGTACTAATCAAGAACCCGTACTACAATTTCCAGCATTTTCTATCGATGTTTTGAATTTGAGCTAATTTCTGGTAACCTTAGTGTCGGCCTTTTGATGTCACATCAGTAATTTTTCAGTGATTATATTTATAAACCCTAACTTTGTCATCCCCACCAGGAGGACCAGCTCTATCTTTGTGATATCAAAGTTCTTGATTATCTGAAGCACCTTTAGCAGATCTCCAGCCTGATACACCTTCCTTGATAGTTCCAACTTCTTAGTATTGGTAGCATCATGCAAGTCTGTGTTTGTGCTTCTTCAGTTGCCTCTAAGTTCCCTTAATTCCATTAATTAATTCCATTTAAGTTCTTTGCTGCAAGACCAGATCTGGCAGAAATTCAATGTGAATCATCAGTGGGCACCTGGTGTCAGAAGTTCACACTTGAGCTACAGTGGTGGAGTGGCACGGTGGTGCAGCGGTAGTTGATGCCTTATGCCCCTGTCCCACTTAGGAAACCTGAACGGAAACCTCTGGAGGCTTTGCGCCCCACCCAAGGTTTCCGTGCGGTTCCCGGAGGTTGCAGCTAGTGGAAGCAGGTAGGGAGACGGACAAAAACCTCCGGGAACCGCACGGAAACCTTGTGTGGGGCGCAAAGTCTCCAGAGGTTTCCGTTCAGGTTTCCTAAGTGGGACAGGGGCATTACAGCACCAGAGACTCGGGTTTAAGCCTGACTGTACGGATTTTTTATGTTCACCCTGTGACCGCATGGGTTTTCTCCAGGTGCTCTGGTTTCCTCCCACACTCCAAAGACGGACAGATTTGAAGGCTAATTGGTTTCAGTAAACATTGGAAATAGTCCCCAGTGTGTGTAGGATAGTGTTCGTGTACGGGGATTACTGGTTGGCGTGGACTCGGTGGGCTGAAGGACCTGGTTCTACGCTGTATCTCTAAACTAAACTAAACTAAACTAAACTAAACTAAACTAAACTAAACTAAACTAAACTAAACTAAACTAAACTAAACTAAACTAAACTAAACTAAACTAAACTAATCTAAGCTAAACTAAACTGAACTGACCTAAACTAATCTAAACTAGTCACAGAAGAATATTTAATATATGAGTACAATATGGACTACACGAATGGTCAGCATTGCTGCACATACTGACTAGCACATAATACTCAAATATCTAACGCTGATGGATTCCTCGGCCTTCATCTGTCTGCTCGAGGCTCAGGCCTCTACTTTTAATTGAGGACATGTTTCATTTTCTTTTACTTTGAACGTGTCACCCACAACCATGACAATGGCCTGTTTCCTTTACCATTCATTGTTCTTTATCGCTCCACATCACCCACTATATCTCTCGTTTCCCTTATCCCTAACCAGTCTGAAGAAGGGTCTCGACCTGAAACGTCACCCGTTCCTTCTCTCCAGAGATGCTGCCTGTCCCGTTGAGTTACTCCAGCTGTTGTGTCTATCTTCGGTTTAAACAGCATCTGCAGTTCCTTCTTACAAATTTCAGCTAATGTTCTGCCGAAACAAATAATAACACTCGACTTAAAGCTAAATATGCTTCACAACCGCTGCAGATATAACAGACTTCCTCAGATGGCCATTAATAGCACTATCTGGGTTAAATCAGTGTTTCAGAAGAGCTGGTTTGTCTGACACCTGCAAATAGCCCCACACGCTTCCCTATACTTTGAGCTGAATGCTTTCCGCTGGCCTCAGCCTCATAGTTCTGGCAACAACTAGAAATCGGTTGCAAGCTGATCCTGCAGCTTGCAAACACAATAGGGAAACCCTGGTCACTTTCCCAGTGGCAGTCCATGCAAGGAGTGACACGTACCATTTGCTTTCTTCACTTTCTGCTGTATCTGCATGCTTACTCCAACCACACCAGCCACGTTACCCAAGCAGCAGGTCGAGGTTACATTCACCCCGAGACCATCACACCTCAAGTCCTCTGACAGAGGAGCCACTTAGCCCAGGGGCAAAGAATCATTCAGAGGGGCCAAGGCCATTCAGCCCATCATGACTGTGCTATTTGTTTGAAAAAAATATTGCACACACTTGCTCACTTGCTACAGTTCTGCATATTGATATTGATATTGGTTTATTATTTTCACATGTACTGAGGTACAGTGAACAGCTTTTGCCTGCATGCTATTCCATTAAATTATATCATATTATGCATGAGGACAATCAAGCCGTACACAAGTACACCAGGTAGTGCAAAGAGAAGTGCACATTTCTCTTTTTCACTTCCAGTTTCCCTTTGAAAGTTTCCATTAGATCCACTTCCACTGGACCTTCCAGGCAATATGTCGCAGATCACAGTGATTCTCTGTATAAGCATATTCTCCCTGCCTGTCTAATTTAGTTCAGTTTAGTTAGCGATACAGTGCGGAAACAGGCCCTTCAGCCCACCGAGTCCATGCCGACCAGCGATCCACTCACACCAGCACTATCCTGCACACTATGGGACAATTTACAATTCTGCCAAAGCCAATTAACCTACAAACCTGTGCGTTTATCGAATGTGGGCGGAAAACAAAGCACCCGGGGAAAACCTAAGTGGTCACGGGAAGAACGTACAAACTCCATACAGACAGCACCCATAGTCAGGATCGAACCCGGGTCCCTGGTGCTGTAAGGCAGCAACTCTACCGCTGCGCCACTGTGCCGTCCCTGAAAAGTTTCCCCTTATTTACTCCATTAAATTCTTCCTGGTTTTGAACCCCATGAAATCTCTCCCAGACAAATCTGTGCACTGAGGGGAAGAGTCCCAGTGTATCCAGTCTCTCTGCAGAACTGATCCCTTTCTGATCAATGCCCCCCTGAGCCCTCTTTGAGACTCTGACATCTGTCTGAGTACCACCCTTTTGCTGAGATCTAACTGGTGACTCCTCTATCTTCCAGACGGCAGGAGTGACATGAGAGCATGACCAGGGTGGCGTGAATCTCTGATGATACGGCTGCCTTTTAGAGGCAGCGACTCTTGTAGATCCCCTCGATGGTGGGGTGGTCAGTACCCGTGACGCACTGGGCAGTGTTTACCACTTTTTGCAATCTTCTTTATTCCTGGGCGTTCGAGTTGCTGAACCAGGCTGCAATGCAACCAGTCAATATGCTCTCTGCTGTACACCTGTAGAAGTTCGAGGGAGTATTTGTTGACGTACAGAATCTCCTCAATCATCATAGGAAGTAAGATGTTGACTGGCTTTCAAAATAGATGAGACAACATTTCTTTGCAAGGCAGGTAACTAGAATTTGGAGAATTGTCCCAGGCGATCTTGGTCACCATGTTGAAGGAAAGATGTCAAGCTGGAAAGGGTGAAGAGAAGATTTACGAGGATGTTGCCAGGACTCGAGAGCCTGAACTGTGGGGCGTGGTTGAGCAGGCTAGAACTTTATCCATTGAGCGCAAGAGGATGAGGAATGATCTGATAGTGTACAAGATCATGAGGAATAGATCAGATAAATGCAGTCTTTTGCCCAGAGTAGGGGAACCGAGACCATGAAAACATACGTTTAAGGTGAGGGGGGAAATATTTAATTGGAGCCTGAGGGGTGATTTTTTCTCCACAAAGGGTGGTGGGTATATGGAACACGATGTCGGAGGAGGTAGTTGAGGCAGGACTATCATAACGTATGAGAGACATTTGGACAGGTCTAGAGGTAATAGCCTCAGAATTAAAGGACGTTCCTTTATGAAGGAGATGAGAAGGAATTTATTTTGTCAGAGGGCGGTGAATCTGTGGAATTCTCTGCCACAAAAGGCTGTGAAGGCCAAGGCAGAGATAGATAAATTCAAGAGATTATAGAGAGTTTATTGTCATGTGACCCAGATAGGACAATGAAATTCTTGCTTTGCTTCAGCACAACAGAATATACAGATTCAGATTCAGATTCAAACGTTATTGTCATTGTGCAGTGTACAGTACAGAGACAACGAAATGCAGTTAGCATCTCCCCAGAAGAGGGAACTTAGAACATGAGCAATAAATATATATACGCACATACAGTCGTAGTAGTGCAATATTTCTGGGGAAGGAGTGTCCGGGGGGGGAGTGAGTGGCAATCACCGGGGTACAGTGTTAAGTAATGTAACAGCCGCAGGGAAGAAGCTGTTCCTGGACCTGCTGGTCCGGCAACGGAGAGACCTGTAGCGCCTCCCGGATGGTAGGAGGGTAAACAGACTGTGGCTGAGGTGAGAGCAGTCCTTGACGATAGTAGGCATAAATAAATGCAGAACAGATAAATTCTTGATTAGTATGGGTGTCAGGGGTTATGGGGAGAAGGCAGGAGAATGGGGTTAGGAGGGAGGGATAGATCAGCCTGATTGAATGGCGAAGTAGACTTGATGGGCAGAATGGCCTAATTCTGCTCCTATCACTTATGACCTTATGACCTTATGGCCTGAAGACCAACTTCAATATCTACAATACCATCTATTTTAGTGTCATTTGCAAAGTTACAAAGTTCTGCAAATCATTGATATGGATGTGAAAGAGCAATGGGCCCAGCACTGATAACTGAAGCACACCACTAGTCACAGGCCTCCAAACAGAAAAACAACCCTCCACTACCATCCCTCTGCTTCCTACCACGAAGAGGCAGAGAGATTCAGGGAGATGCTCAGGATCCCCAGCAGCTGAAGGAACAACTGTCCACGGGGGAGCGATATAAATGGGCAATGTGCATGAGGCCATCTTGGTAAACCATCAGGGTGAGATTCCAGTGAAGTGAGCTTTGAATTAACGGTCCAGAGGCACTTTTACTCCTGAGCACTGAAATGCCAAATTGCAAACACAGGGTTCTCAGCTGTTATACGTCTAAGCAAATTTCTGTCAGAAAAAAACCCGTTCTAATCAGGTGCACCAGACATGATTTGTTGCATTCCAGACTCACAATACAAAAAGTAAGACAACTTTTGAACGTGCTTCATGGACCTTTGAATCTCTAGCTGAACCTGGCGGTGCTGTTTTGCAAACTAAGATGGTTTGTGGCACTCATTTGGTTGTAATGAATGATTAACTGTAACTATTTTAGTGTTGTTTTATCTGAATAAAATTGGACTTCACTCAACACACTGACAGGGACACGGGCTGGCTGATTCCCAACTGAAGAGATTATTGTGCTGAAAGGATTCTGGTGGAAACTTCCTCTGGAGTTCACTGCAAGTCGGACCTTTACCTCGGTAAAATGCAGCTTTTAGCATTCGACGCAGCAAGCTCTCTCTCCTTAGTTTAGTTTATTGTCACATGATAATACAGGTGCAGGTACAGTTGAAAGGTTTTTGTTGCGTGCTAACCAGCCAGCAGAAAGACAATACATTATTACAATCGAGCCATTCGCAGTACCTGTATATAGATACATGATAAGGGAATTAATTTAAGTAAAGCCAGTAAAGTACGATCAGAGAGCTAGTCCGCGGGTCCCCGATGAGGTACATAGTAGTACAGGACTGCTCTCTGGTTCAGTCTTGTGCCTTTAAGACTGTTCAATAGCTCTACTGAAAATATTCCATTCTGAAATGCAAACTAGGAATACAGCGCCATTAAACAAGGGGTTTGTGTCCAATGAAGTCGCTTTTTGAAATGCACCATTATAATTGAGAAAGCAAGGTGGGCAAACTGTGCACAGAAAGATCCCACAAATAGGAATGCTGTAATGAGCTAGACGACATGTTTTTTCCATTTATGTTGTTTGAGGCACTGATATTGACCAGAGCATCAGGGTTAACTGTTCTTCTGTACAGCACTTGTGAAATATGAAAAAAAATCACCTGTACTATTCTACATTCTCAGCAGCTTCAGGCTGGACAATGTAGGCTTGTAGACATAGGGTGTAAAAGGTTAGGGTGATGTAATCCAGGTTGGCTGGATAGAGAGAAACTTCCCTCTATTGAGGGAATCCAGAATAAGAACAGAGACATATATTTCGAGAAACAAGGCACTGCAAATGCTGGTTTACAAAGTGCTGGAGTAACTCAGCAGGTCAAGTAGTATTCGTGGGTTTCTGCGTTCCTGGGTTTCACCATTATTCTGCATCCTTGGGTGGGTCGACCATGGAATATAGAACACAGCACAGGAACAGGCCCTTCAGCCCACCATGTCTGTGTTTACCATGACGCCAATCTAAACTAATCCCATCTGCCTGCACGTGGTGTGTATCCCTCTATTCCCTGTCTGTTCATGTGTCTGTTTAAATGCTTCTTACATGCTGCTGTCATATGTGCTTCCACCAGGTGTTTCAGGCCCCTACCACTCACTGGGTTAAAAAAAAACTTGCCTCGTAAATCTTTAAACATTCTGCCTCTCACCTGTAGTATACCAAATATCCACCCTGGGAAAGTGACTCTGACAATCTACCCTGCATATGCCTCTCATAGTTGAATAAACTTCGATCAGGTCTCTTCTCAACCTCCGATACTCCAGAGAAATCAATCCAAGTTTGCCCAACCTCTATTTACAACTAATATTCTCTAATCCAGGCAACAAACTGGTCAAGCCCTTTGCCGGCTCTCCAAAGCCTCCACACCCTTCTTGCAATGATCAGAGCAGTACACAAGTATTTAAAATGCGTCCTAACCAAAGTTTCATAAAACTGCAACATGATTTCCTGACTTTGATGTTCAGTACTGCATTGAGGGTGAGACGGCCCCATAGCAGAAGTGTCCACTGGAAGTAACCTGAGCTAATTCTGCTACCACCATCATCTATTGCAACAAGTGATGGCTCCCACTGATTGTCGCCGGAAGCTTGCATTCCTTTTCAGGACGGACGATGACAGCGAAGTCAACATTTGGAACTTGGAAGATGAACACGAAAGAAGAAGAAGTGGGTGAGATCGGGTAATTCTTCCCACCACACGGGGCAGTGGGAATCTAGAACTCTCACCCTTAAAAAGCTACTGTGGCTGGGGTCATGTGGAGAGTTTGTGGTAGGGTGTTGAGGCTTATGGGTCTGTCCCACTTGGTGATTTTATTAGGCAACTGCTGGCGACCTACAACCTATGTCATCCTGGCGACAACCTACGTCAGGAGAAGTCAAGAAACGTTCATTGGCATCAAACCCACTGTCGGCGAAAAATGTTCAACATGTTGAAAGTTTAGTGGCGACCAGAAACATAGAAACATAGAAACATAGAAAATAGGTGCAGGAGTAGGCCATTCGGCCCTTCGAGCCTGCACCTGATCATGGCTGATCATCCAACTCAGTATCCCATCCGTGCCTTCTCTCCATACCCCCTGATCCCTACAGCCACAAGGGCCACATCTAACTCCCTCTTAAATATAGCCAATGAAATGACCTCAACTACCTTCTGTGGCAGAGAGTTCCAGAGATTCACCACTCTCTGTGTAAATCACCACTCTCTGTGTAAAGACGCTACGACCTTTTGCGCGACTGAGGAGACTACTCCCGGCGACCACCGGCGAACATGTGGCGACAAACTAGTTGCCTGTGGTTGCCTAAGAAATCATCTAAGTGGGCCAGGCCCATTACAGAGCTAATGTGTGCAAACAGCGGCAATTCTTCTCTCTACCCACCTCCTCACTGCTCACATTGAGGCACTTTACCGTCTATGGAACTATGGAACTACAATACTAAGAACTATATTCTACGCTCTGTGTCTTGCTCTTATCTCCATCTATTGCATCTGGGTTGGATTTGATTGTATTTATCTATAATATTAACTGACCTGATTGGATAGAAGATTTGATAGAAAATTTAGAAGATTGAGGGGGGATCTTATAGAAACGTACAAAATTCTTAAGGGGTTGGACAGGCTAGATGCAGGAAGATTATTCCCGATGTTGGGGAAGTCCAGAACAAGGGGGTCACAGTTCAAGGATAAGGGGGAAATCTTTTTGGACCGAGATGAGAAAAACATTTTTCACGCAGAGAGTGGTGAATCTGTGGAATTCTCTGCCACAGAAGGTAGTTGAGGCCAGTTCATTGGCTGTATTTAAGAGGGAGTTAGATGTGGCCCTTGTGGCTAAAGGGATCAGGGGGTATGGAGAGAAGGCAGGTACAGGATACTGAGTTGGATGATCAGCCATGATCATATTGAATGGCAGTGCAGGCTCGAAGGGCCGAATAGCCTACTCCTGCACCTATTTTCTATGTTTCTATGTTTCTATGATAGCATGCAAAACAAAGCTTTTCACTGTGTCTTGGTACATGTGACAATATTAAATCTAAACCTGAACCTAAACCTATAACTTTGTGATTACAATTACTGGCCCTTCCTCTTGTCACCCACACCATGCTGAGTTGCTTCCCACATATCCGAAACCTCGTCAAGCAGTGAGCATTTCTCCTAGAAGACGCCTTCCTAAATCAACACAATTACTAGATTCTGTTTAGTTTAGTTTAGAGGTACAGCAAAGGAAACAGGCTGAACATCGATCACCCATTCACACCTATATTATTCCACTTTCTCATCCACACTGGGGGCAATGTAGAGGCGAATTAACTTGCAATTACCCGCTCGTCTTTGGAATGTGGGAGGAAACTGGAGGAGAACAGTGCAGTCACACGGAGGACATGCAAACTCCACACAAAGAGCACCCGAGGCCATGTCTCTGGCGGCGTGAGACAGCAGCTCTACCAGCCGCTCCACTATGTTTCACTATGGCTAGATGGCTAGAAACATCTGCTTATTCCAAGTGCAAGGGTTCTTGTCATTTTAACGGATTTTAATCTTACATTGAACTAGTAGATCCAAGACTTGTGTGGAAGCACAAATAGTTAGTGGATGGACCGGCAACAGGAATGTTATTGACATTTTGTGAACAATTTGCCAATGCCTGTCGCGTGGTACAACCCCTTAACCAACCTTTGAGCAAAGTCCACAGTCATTCTCGCAGACAACACTCCGAAGGTCTCCTGGAGCTGAACCACTGACGTTTGGTAAACACTTTTGTTACATATTTCACCTGAACTAATTTTGGAAAAGTAATATTATTTGCAGTTAGTTGTCAAGTTGTTTTTGCTGCAATCTAACTCATGTCTGCATCTGTTTTAATTCGTTTCTAGTTTGTTGATCAAATATTGACTGCAGTTGTACATTTGTCACGGTGATTTGAATTAGTAATACATTTTATGGTAAGTTCTAGTGTTTCCGTGCACTTCCATGAGTTTAGTAAACCAGCGCACTGGAATTATAAATGAAAACCTAATCCTGTTGGTCTTGCTCCAGTTACAGACCATACTTCAGTGAGTCAGTGTGCTCCCAATATAACAGAAAATTGTACTCTATCTTGTACTCGCTAGAATTTAGAAGATTGAGGGGGGATCTTATCGAAACTTACAAAATTCTTAAAGGGTTGGACAGGCTAGATGCAGGAAGATTGTTCCCGATGTTGGGGAAGTCCAGAACAAGGGGTTACAGTTTAAGGATAAGGGGGAAATCTTTTAGGACTGAGATGAGAAAAAAAATGTTCACGCAGAGAGTGGTGAATCTCTGGAATTCTCTGCCACAGAAGGTAGTTGAGGCCAGTTCATTGGCTATATTTAAGAGGGAGTTAGATGTGGCCCTTGTGGTTAAAGGGATCAGGGGGTATGGAGAGAAGGCAGGTACAGGATACTGAATTGGATGATCAGCCATGATCATATTTAATGGCGGTGCAGGCTCGAAGGGCCGAATGGCCTACTCCTGCACCTATTTTCTATGTTTCTATGTTTCTAAAATACACAGTTGATTTAAATATGTATCTTGCTACTGAAACTCTGTGGATGGGGTGATCAGCTAATATAAAACACTTCGGGTCTATTTTCGGAGCACCTCTCTGAATGCCTTGTCTGTTTATCAGTGATAGAGATTTGTGTCTGTGACATAGGGCAAGATTTTTTCCATCCTATTTAACTCATTGAGTGTAATTATTTGAATACATGCAGGAGGGGGGTGGGGGGTGGGGGGGGGGTGGGGGTGAGGTGTTCACAGGTTCATGACTAACAAAGGGTTAAGTTTCGAGGATCAAAGTACTGCAGGTGCTTGAATTCAGAAATAGGGACAGAAGATATTGGGAATCACTCAACAGCTCAGGTAGCATCTGTGGAGAGAGAAACAGTTATCATTTCATGTCCAAAACCCCTTATCAGAACTTTATCAAAAAAGACACAAAAAGCTGGAGTAACTCGGCGGGACAGGCAGCATCTCTGGAGAGAAGGAATGGGTGACATTTCGGGTCGAGACCCTTCTGCAGATTTGTTTCCAGCTGTTCCCAGCCTCGAGTGCCGGTTGAGAGGTGATTCGATAGAGCTGTTTGAATTCGTTGACAGGGTTGATCAAGTAAACAGGAAACATAGAAACGTAGAAACATAGAAAATAGGTACAGGAGTAGGCCATTCGGCCCTTCGAGCCTGCACCGCCATTCAATATGATCATGGCTGATCATCCAACTCAGTATCCTGTACCTGCCTTCTCTCCATACCCCCTGATCCCTTTAGCCACAAGGGCCACATCTAACTCCCTCTTAAATATAGCCAATGAATTGGCCTCAACTACCTTCTGTGGCAGAGAATTCCACAGATTCGCCACTCTCTGTGTGAAAAATGATTTTTCTCATCTCGGTCCTAAAAGACTTCCCCCTTATCCTTAAACTGTGATCCCTTGTTCTGGACTTCCCCAACATCGGGAACAATCTTCCTGCATCTAGCCTGTCCAACCCCTTAAGAATTTTGTAAGTTTCTATAAGATCCCCCTCTCAATCTTCTAAATTCTAGGAGTCCGGGGATGGGTTTTTTTGGGCCGTCAGCTGATGGGAATGGCCAAGGTGATCCAGGTCTCCCAAACCCATTTCAGTACCCTGTCCTCCACTCACTAAGCCAATGGACATTGGAATACTTTAGTTTAGTTTACTGTCACGTTTTTGTTGCGGGCTATTCAGTCAGCGGATAATACAAAGAATATACATGATTACAATCAAGCCGTCCATAGCTGCTGTTGGTGTGGAGGTTTAAAAGAATGGAACGATTGTAATGAAGGATTACAGATTCACTACTAGGACCAGCAGATAAAGAGTCTCCTGCTTTGGGTGCCATCTTCTCCCAACATTTATGGGTGTTTCAATAAACTCCAAACATTTAGTGGTCTAGCATCAGTCAGTGATCGACATGCTGAAACCGAAGGAACTTCATTGGGCAACAATGTTAAAGTAAACAGATTAAGCTCCTACTCAGCCACAAAGACCAGCATAGTGTTGATGGGCTGAATGTCTTCCTTCTCATGGTCATGTCTCTGGCCAGTGAATGGACTGCCCAGTTCCCCGTAACAGGGTTCAATAGACCAAAGAGCGACTCCTTTGTGTGTGGCGTTACTCCTGTTTACAGGTTAACTGATGAACGGAAGCACCATAGTCTACAAGTTCCCTCCAAGCCGAATATGCTAATTGCAAACAGATTGCTAGCGCTTCATCATAAGTCCAGTTTAGTTTAGTTTAGTTTAGCGATACAGCATGTAAACTGGCCCTTCGGCCCATCGAGTCCGCGCCGACCCGCGATCCCCCACATTAACACTTTTCACCCACACTAGGGACAATTTACAATTAAAACAAGTCTATTAACCTACGAGCCTGTACGTCTTTGGAGTGTGGGAGGAAACCGGAGCTACCAGAGAAAACCCACGCAAGGTCATGGGGAGAATGTACAAACTCCTTACAGACAGCATCCGTAGTCAGGATCGAACCTGGGTGTCTGGAGCTGTAAGACAGTAACTCTACCGCTGAACCACCATGCTGCCCTGGAAGTCCTGGAACTCCCCATAACAGCACCGTGGGAGTACCTTCACCAGAATGGACAAAAAAAGCAGCTCACCATAACCTGCTCAAGATGTAGTTAGGGACAGGCAATAAACGCTGGCCTTGTTACCGATGTTTAGAGCATGGAAATTAAGTTTATAAACACAGGATTTGAGAGGATGAAGTCTCCTCCTATCCCCGTGTAACAGGCTTAAAGGGCTGAATGGCCTTCTGTTCCATTTGGTCCTGCGAGCAAGTGTGCTCAGGAAGTTGTGAGAACCCGTGTCAGGTGCAGGTTTAGCCCTGGGGTGGTGTGAGTGCAGTGCATGGAGGTGACATTTGTGGACACTCAAGAAGGATCTCCACACGAAACGGCACCCATTGCTTCTCTCCAGAGATGCTGCCCGACTGGGTTAAACTTACTCCAACATTTTGTGTCTATCTTCGGTAAACCAGCATCTGCAGTTCCTTCCTGCACTAGATGTATCAAGGTGCCTCATATCCAAAGAACTACATTTGAAGGATTATCAGATTGCACGATCCCATACACAGAAATGTGAGAAAGAACAAGATGCTTTAGAGTTATTGGCAGAGGGGTAAACCTGTGGAGAAACCCCTCCCTCCTATTCAAAATAATGGTCAAGTGATCTTTGTCCTTCAACAGGAGTGGCCTTTGTCTGGCTCCACCTGTCTACAACTGTGTTGGAATCCCTCAGTACTGCATCATATCCTCAGCCTTCCTTGTCTAATTACAGTGTCTGAGGAGAGACTTGAACCCACAACCTCCTGAGGCAAAGGTGAAGGATCGTCCACTTAGCAACATTCTCCAGGTTTCACTGAGCCCAAAACACGATCCTTCATC
This sequence comes from Amblyraja radiata, assembly GCF_010909765.2. Classification (NCBI taxonomy): domain Eukaryota; kingdom Metazoa; phylum Chordata; class Chondrichthyes; order Rajiformes; family Rajidae; genus Amblyraja; species Amblyraja radiata. The sequence continues at coordinate 86,717,449 of NC_045961.1, read as the reverse complement.
TGTTTTACAAACCCTTCCCGGTGACCGATTCCACCCCTCTCCCTGACCTCTTTGGCCATGAGGTCAGTTCCCTGCCGGAACCACGGGTACTTGGGGAAAGGCAGTGTGCTGCTTTCTCTGTGTAATTGAGCGGGCCAGAGTACGTCTGAGGGTAGGCGCCTAGCCTTCCATGTTATGCAACCACAGTGCATGCAGTTAACCCAGTTAATGATGAACTTGGCAGAAAGAGCAGCAGTCTTGTTCGTGATCAGCGGTGAACACCAAAAGTGTCCGTCAGCAGAATTCCCACCGCTCTGCTGCGTGTCTTATTAAAGGAATAAACTTTGTTCCAAAGATAACCACATTAATAGATGTGGCAATATATTGTAGCACAAGGCATTCCAAACTCTCAGAGTGCTGAGTAATGGTGTCTCTGTTAGGTAATATCGAGTCAGCGTTGTGCAGCATTGAAGAGGTCCCCTATGTTCATGCTGAACTTCTCACCCACCTACACTTGTCCCATTTACAAGTATCACACAAGAAACATATCCTTCTGTGCCTTGCCAATTTAAATGCCTGTCTAAACTTTGTGAAACTTTGTTGTGGGGTAGGAATGGATCATTAGCTTTGATTAACATAGAAGCATAACATGGAAGCATACAAATTAGCCAGAAAAAGCAGCCTACCAGAGGACTGGGAGAAATTCAGTCCAGCAGAGGAGGACAAAGGGCTTAATTAGGAAAGGGAAAATAGATTATGAAAGAAAACTGGCAGGGAACATAAAAACTGACTGCAAATGTTTTTATAGATATGTGAAGATAAAAGGATTAGTTAAAACAAATGTAGGCCCCTTGCAGTTAGAAACAGGTGAATTGATCATGGGGAACAAGGACATGGCAGACCAATTGAATAACTACTTTGTTTCCGTCTTCACTAAGGAAGACATAAATAATCTGCCGGAAATAGCAGGGGACCGGGGGTCAAATGAGATGGAGGAACTGAGTGACATCCAGGTTAGTCGGGAAGTGGTGTTAGGTAAATTGAATGGATTAAAGGCCGATAAATCCCCAGGGCCAGATAGGCTGCATCGAGGATGTAACTAGTAGAGTGGATAAGGGAGAACCAGTGGATGTGTTATATCTGGACTTTCAGAAGGCTTTCGACAAGGTCCCACATAAGAGATAAGAATGCAAACTTAAAGCACACGGTATTAGGGGTTCAGTATTGATGTGGATAGAGAACTGGCTGGCAGACAGGAAGCAAAGAGTAGGAGTAAACGGGTCCTTTTCAGAATGGCAGGCAGTGACTAGTGGGGTACCGCAAGGCTCAGTGCTGGGACCCCAGCTATTTACAATTTATATATTAATGATTTGGACGAGAGAATTGAATGCAACATCTCCAAATTTGCGGATGACACGAAGCTGGGGGGCAGTATTAGCTGTGAGGAGGATGCTAGGAGGCTGCAAGGTGACTTGGATAGGTTGGGTGAGTGGGCAAATGCATGGCAGATGCAGTATAATGTGGATAAATGTGAGGTTATCCACTTTGGTGGCAAGAACAGGTAAGTAGACTATTATCTGAATGCTGGCCGATTAGGAAAAGGGGAGATGCAACGAGACCTGACCAGTCATTGAAAGTAGGCATGCAGGTGCAGCAGGCAGTGAAGAAAACGAATGGTATGTTAGCATTCATAGCAAAAGGATTTGAGTATAGGAGCAGGGACGTTCTACTGCAGTTGTACATGGCCTTAGTGAGACCACACCTGGAGTATTGTGTACAGTTTTGGTCTCCTAATCTGAGGAAAGACATTCTTGCCACAGAGGGACTATAGAGAAGGTTCACCAGACTGAATCCTGGGATGTCAGGATTTTCATATGAAGAAAGACTCGGTTTGTAATTTAGAAGGTTGGGTAGACTTCCAAACTCTCATTTCCCCTTCCTTAAACCTGAGTAACTTTGTGGTGGAAAGTCAGTCTTTGCTTCCTCTGTCCACTTCCTCTCTTGTTCCAACTTCATTCACGGTCAGCAGCTCATGCTCCTGGTCTCCCTTCCGCAACTCCTTGCTTCAAACATTGCCTCAGGCTGAAAGAACCGATTTTATATCATCTGTTTTGAGGGGGGATCTTATAGAAACTTACAGAATTCTTAAGGAGTTGGACAGGCTAGGTGCAGGGAGATTGTTCCCGATGTTGGGGAAGTCCAGAACAAGGGGTCACAGTTTAAGGATAAGGGGGAAATCTTTTAGGACCGAGATGAGAAACACATTTTTTACACAGAGAGTGGTGAATCTCTGCCACAGAAGGTAGTTGAGGCCAGTTCATTGGCTATATTTAAGAGGGAGTTAGATGTGGCCCTTGTGGCTAAAAGGATCAGGGGGTATGGAGAGAAGGCAGGTACAGGATACTGAGTTGGATGATCAGCCATGATCATATTGAATGGCTGCGCAGGCTCGAAGGGCCGAATGGCCTACTCCTGCACCTATTTTCTATGTTTCTATGTTTCTATCTAACTGAAAACCACTGGACAACAAGAGCGTCTTACAGTCGATGAAGAATCGTTTGAAGTGTATAACATACTTGTAATAGAGAGAACCACAGCATCTAGTCCAACACACATCAAACTCACAGCATGCCCAGCAACCACATAGCCTAATCATTGATGTTCGTGGTACAAATATCGTCCAGAACAGTGGGCAACACAGTGGCGCAGCTGGTAGAGCTGCTTCCTCATAGCGCCAGAAAACCCGGGCTTGATCCTGATCTTGCATGCTGATTGTGCTGAGTTTGCACGTTCTCCCCTGTGACCTCATGGGTTTCCTCCGGGTGCTCCGGTTTCCTCACATATCCCAAAGTCAGGCGGCTTTGTGGGTTCATTGGCCTCTGTAAATTGCCCTGAATGTGTAGGGGATGGATGAGAATGTGGGATAACATAGATCTAGTGTGAACGGGTGGTCGATATTCAGCGGGGACTTGATGGGCAGAAGGGCCTGTTTCCATGCTCGGATAAACTGACAGCTTGGTCACCTAGCAATGTTAAAGCTTGTGACCGTGTTCGTTAAAGATACCAGGGAACTAGTCTTCTTCTATTCGTGTCCATAGAAACATAGAAACATAGAAGTTAGGTGCAGGAGTAGGCCATTCGGCCCTTCGAGCCTGCACCGCCATTCAATATGATCATGGCTGATCATCCAACTCAGTATCCCGTACCTGCCTTCTCTCCATACCCTCTGATCCCCTTAGCCACAAGGGCCACATCTAACTCCCTCTTAAATATAGCCAATGAACTGGCCTCGACTACCCTCTGTGGCAGGGAGTTCCAGAGATTCACCACTCTCTGTGTGAAAAATGATTCAACATTCCATCTTCCATGTTTCAAATGTTGACATCGCTGTCATCTTCCGTCCTGAAAAGGACACAAGACTTCCGGCGACAATCAGTGGGAGCCATCACTTGTTGCAATAAATGATGGTGGTAGCAGAATTAGCTCAGGATACTTTCAGTTTCCAGCCCCGCGACGTGGACGCTTCTGCTATGGGGCCAGGGAACTAGTGGAGAGCTACACTTTGCTGTAATTTCTCCTTTAAACACCAGCATTAAAAGTATCTGCATCTATGTTGTTTGTGAGATCATGCTGTGTATAAAATGGCCAATACATTTACCGTACCTACACTGACCACACTTCAGGAGGAGACCCATAGGTTGTGAATGTCTTGAAGTTGAGGCCAATTCTGGAGTATGGTGTACAATTTTGGTTGCCAAATTATAGGAAGGATGTCAACAAAATAGAGAGAGTACAGAGGAGATTTACTAGAATGTTGCCTGGGTTTCAGCAACTAAGTTACAGAGAAAGGTTGAACAAGTTAGGTCTTTATTCTTTGGAGCGCAGAAGGTTAAGGGGGGGGACTTGATAGAGGTCTTTAAAATGATGAGAGGGATAGACAGAGTTGACGTGGATAAGCTTTTCCCACTGAGAGTAGGGAAGATTCAAACAAGAGGACATGACTTGAGAATTAAGGGACAGAAGTTTAGGGGTAACATGAGGGGGAACTTCTTTACTCAGAGAGTGGTAGCTGTGTGGCATGAGATTCCAGTGGAAGTGGTGGAGGCAGGTTCGATTTTATCATTTAAAAATAAATTGGATAGGTATATGGACGGGAAAGGAATGGAGGGTTATGGTCTGAGTGCAGGTAGATGGGACTAGGGGAGAATAAGTGTTCGGCACGGACTAGAAGGGCCGAGATGGCCTGTTTCCGTGCTGTAATTGTTATATGGTTATATGGTTATATGGTTGTGGACGGGTATTAAATAAATATGAATTATTGAGAGGAGAGTGTTTATCAATAAAGCACACTTGACACAGGGAACAGATGACCAACAATGAGACGTGTGGAATGAAGAGTTTCGTTGGCACTGTGTTTTGTAACTGTAGCGATCGCAGGGAGTTGGATCACATTAATCTGAACCCAGAATAAAACTGATCAATTATTTATCAATTCTTCATATTCCCCAGGCGGCAAATCAGCAGAACATCCTTCACATTGGATGAAAGTTTGGATTTGCACTGTGTCCAGCAGCCATTTCAATAAAGAGTAATATCCAGCAGGATGGAAAACTAATGTTCCAATAGACAATAGACAATGGGTGCAGGAATAAGCCATTTGTCCCTTCGAGCCAGCACCACCATCCAATATGATCATGGCTGATCAACCACAATCAGTACCCCGTTCCTGTCTTCTTGCCATATCCCCTGACTCCGCTATCTTTAAGAGCCCTATCTAGCTCTCTCTTGAAAGCATCCAGAGAATTGGCCCCCACTGCCTTCTGAGGCAGAGAATCCCACAGATTCACAACTCTCTAGGTGAAAAAGTTGTTTCTCATCTCCATTCTAAATGGCCTCCCCCTTATTCTTAAACTGTGGCCCCTGGTTCTGTACCCCCAACACCAGGAACATGTTTCCTGCCTCTAGCATATAATCTTATATGTTTCAGTCAAGTCAAGTCAAGTTTTATTCATCACATTGCACATAAAGTGCAAGTGAAATGAATTTGCCAGCAGCGGTACAATAAAAAAGAACGCACAATACACAATAAAAATCTACACAAACATCCACCACAGCATTCATCACTGTGGTGGAAGACACAAAAATTGGCCAGTCCTCCTCCATTTTCCCCCGTGGTCGGGACCTCAACCTTCGCAGTCGCCGCTGCGGGCGTCCAGATGTTCAGACATGGTAGGTCCAGATAAAGTCCTGAATTGGTGCCTCCCCACCGGAGACCGCGGCTTCAAGTTGGTGTAGGCCACAGGCCGGCGGTCGAAGGTTTTAAGTCCCCGCCGCGCCGCAGCCAGAAGCACCGCAGACCGCAGGGCCGGCGGTCGGAGCTCCACTCCAGGGATCCCCGGCGAGGGACCACGCTCAGGATGGTAAGTCCACGCCGCGCCCGCGGTAGAAGTTGGCCGCAGTCCGGCGGTCGGAGCTCTTCTCCTCCCGGGTCCCCAACGAGGGATCCCAGGCCCAGGACGCCGCCAGCTGGAGCTCTGCAGACCGCGGCTTCAGGCTGCCGCGGGCCAGCGGACGGAGCGCTCCCCTCCAACGACCCCCGGCGAAGGCTCACCCGCTCCGCGACGAAAGAGTCCTCGCTGCGCCCGCTGCTGAAGCTGAAACCCCGCGTGCATCTCCGGGAAAGTCCGCACCGATCCTTGCTGTTAGGCCACGGGGGAGGCGACATGGAAAAAGTCGCCTCTCCGTGGAGGAGGCGACCAAAGCAGTTTCCCCCTTACCCCCCCCACACCACCCCCCATACAAGACACACATAGAGACATTCAAAACACACAGTGAGACGCTAAAAACCAAAAAAAGTAGAAAAAAATAACACTCTGCTGGCAGGGCTGCCGCTAGCAGCGCCCCCACCGATGCTTCAATAAGATCCCCTCTCATCCGTCTAAATTCCAGAGTATACAAGCCCAGCCGCTCCATTCTATCAACATATGACAGTCCCGCCATCCCAGTCTGATAAGCTTCCTGCTGATGGGCAGGTTAAAATATTCCACCACAGGTCAGATGGAAAGAGATAAATGGAACACTGTTATCTAAATTCCACTTTCGCCAATTGAGTTATGTACAGCGAAAAAAGGATTTCATTTTGTTGCAAGTTCCTCTGCCTAAACCTATTAAGCTCAAATTTGAATTCAAACTTGTTAGCAAATTATGAATTGAACAAATGCACTCAGCTGTGTTTTTGGACCTCTGACTTTCATTGTATTTTCTAAATCCTTTCAGAGCTTTAACCCAGTCCAGTCCATTTCAATGATGATAAGATGGTTTTAACACCAAACAATTAGACAGGTACATGGATAGAACAGGTTTAGAGGGATATGGACTATACGCAGGCAGGTGGGACTACTGTCGATGGGACATGTTGGTCGGTATGGACTGAATGGCCTGTTTCCACATTGTATGACTTTATGACCAAAACCCATGTTGGTTTAATTCATACTTTTAGTTTAGAGATACAGCTCGGAAACATGCCCTTTGGCCCACAGGTCCGCACTGACCAGCGATCCCCGCACACTAACACCATCCTACACACACTAGGGACAATTTACACTTATACAAAGCCAATTAACCTACAAACCTGTACGTGTGGGAGGAAACCGAATATCTGGGGGAAAACCCACGCGGTAACGGGGAGAACGTACAAACTCCGTACAGACAGCACCCGTAGTCGGGATCGGACCCCGACCTCCGGCGCAGCAAGCATTGTAAGGAAGCAACTCTATCGCTGCGCTACTGTGCTGTTAATCTTTGTGGGATAAGTGATTGAAGATGAATTAAAACTTGACGTACCAGTTACTAAACCCATCAGATAGATTGTTGGCAAATCAAATGTACTTTAATTTGATTTAAGAGATCTGAAGAAGGGTCCCAATCCAAAACGTCACCTATTAGGCCGACGTTTTGGTCGATTAGGAAGAGGGGAGATGCAACGAGACCTGGGCGTCATGGTACACCAGTCATTGAAAGTAGGCAAGGTACACAAAATTGCTGGGGAAACTCAGCGGGTGCAGCAGCATCTATGGAGCGAAGGAAATAGGCGACGTTTCGGGCCGAAACCCTTCTTCAGACTGATGGGGGGTGGGGGAAAGAAAGAAGGAAAAGGGGAGGAGGAGGAGGAGCCCGAGGGCGGGCGGGTGGGAGGGTGGGAGGAGACAGCTGGAGGGTTAAGGAAGGGGAGGAGACAGCAAGGGCTAGCCAAATTGGGAGAATTCTATGTTAATGCCATAAGGACGCAAGGTCCCCAGACGGAATATGAGGTGCTGTTCCTCCAATTTCCGCTGTTGCTCACTCTGGCAATGGAGGAGACCCAGGACAGAGAGGTCGGATTGGGAATGGGAGGGGGAGTTGAAGTGCTGAGCCACCGGGAGGTCAGGTAGGTTATTGCGGACTGAGCGGAGGTGTTCGGCGAAACGATCGCCCAACCTACGCTTGGTCTCACCGATGTAAATCAGCTGACATCTAGAGCAGAGATTGAAAGTAGGCATGCAGGTGCAGCATGCAGTGAAGAAAGCGAATGGTATGTTAGCATTCATAGCAAAAGGATTTGAGTATAGGAGCAGGGAGATTCTACTGCTGTTGTACAGGGTCTTGGTGAGACCACACCTGGAGTATTGCGTACAATTTTGGTCTCCTAATCTGAGGAAAGACATTCTTGCCATAGAGGGAGTACAGAGAAGGTTCACCAGATTGATTCCTGGGATGTCAGGACTTTCATATGAAGAAAGACTGGATAGACTCGGCTTGTACTCGCTAGAATTTAGAAGATTGAGGGGGGATCTTATAGAAATGTACAAAATTCTTAAGGGGTTGGACAGGCTAGATGCAGGAAAATTGTTCCCGATGTTGGGGAAGTCCAGAACAAGGGGTCACAGTTTAAGGATAAGGGGGAAATCTTTTAGGACCGAGATGAGAAAAACATTTTTCACACAGAGAGTGGTGAATCTCTGGAATTCTCTACCACAGAAGGTAATTGAGGCCAGTTCATTGGCTATATTTAAGAGGGAGTTAGATGTGGCCCTTGTGGCTAAAGGGATCAGGGGGTATGGAGAGAAGGCAGGTACAGGATACTGAGTTGGATGATCAGCCATGATCATATTGAATGGCGGTGCAGGCTCGAAGGGCCGAATGGCCTACTCCTGCACCTATTTTCTATGTTTCTACGTGAATCTGAAGAAAAGCCCCAATCCGAAACGTTGTTTATCAATATCTTCTAGAGAAATTGCCTGATCTGCTGTTACTTCAGCACTTTGTGCTTTGCTGCTTTGGACCTTTTAAATCTTCCTCCTTAATGCAGATCTTGAAACCAGTGCAAGAACCCCTCAGAAGCTCAGTGGCCAGGTTGGATGAAACCTATGTGATATTCCGCTATAATGTTAATTAGATTCTTCCTCAGGCAAAACTGTCCACAATATTGCAGGTCCTGAACTTTATTGTTGTCTGCATGGTGTTTACACCTTCTTCAACGCCCCACAGATGTCCTGGCTAGTGGATAACGCACCACTTGTCAGTGTAGGTGGGTGGGACAAGAATCGAATGGGGAGCTGATGGCAGGCGAGAGAAAATTGACGCAGGGAAATAAATGGGGAATGGGAATGGTGGGATAATTCTGAGAGCTGGCAAAGACTTGATGGGCTGAATGATCTTTGCGATGATCAAAAATATGAAACGGGACACGATTACTAAATAATTTATAACTTGCTGGTGTACATGACTTGCCATGAAATATGATGCAGAAGTAGACAGTTCACTGCCTGGGGCCCAACATACACCTGCCTTTGTATCACTGGTGACTGACACATAGAATTTACCGTTTAAGGTCACCAGAACCTCAAGCGATGGTGATGCCACTTCAGCCACGATTTTGCCAATTGTGCAAGAAGGAAGGCGGGAGTTTTGGCTTCTTCCTGAGGATTGAGAAGGCTGTGAAGGGTCACCTGGTCCGTGCCGTGGTGAAGGAGGGTCCCGCGGACTGCGGGGGTCTGAAGGATGGGGACCGAGTGCTCATGGTCAACGGCATTTTCGTGGACACCGAGGAACATCAACAGGTACGTGGCACACCTTTTGGACCTGGCTGTCCATCCCAAAATGCACCACATCAACGGTTGTTATCAAAGGCTTGTGCAGGAAGGAACTGCAGATACTGCTGACTTCAGCACTTTGTGTTTATCAAAGCCTATTTGGATTGCCAAGGTGGGCTCACAGTAAGCCATGATAAGGAGAAATGTTCCCAATGTTGGGCGAGTCCAGAACCAGGGGCCACAGTCTTAGAATAAAGGGGAGGTCATTTAAGACTGAGGTGAGGAAAAAAATTTCACCCAGAGAGTTGTGAATTTATGGAATTCACTGCCACAGAGGGCAGTGGATGCCAAGACACTGGATGGATTTAAGAGAGAGTTAGATAGAACTCTAGGGGCTAGTGAAGTCAAGGGATATGGGGAGAAGGCAGGCATGGGTTATTGATAGGGGACGATCAGCCATGATCACAATGAATGGCGGTGCTGGCTCGAAGGGCCGAATGGCCTCGTCCTGCGCCTATTTTCTATGCTTCTATGTTTCTATCATATTCTTTGCCAATCTCAAGAATGGACAGACGTCAGACCTCGTGAAGTATCTCCCTGAATTTTCTAAAGGACAGAGAGGGTACAAGTGTGAGGACGAAATGGTGAACTGTTCTGCAGAGTTGGAGTCGAGCATTCAATTCTTGGCGCTTGCTTTGTGAATTTTGTTAAGGCCTGGGTATAGAGACAGGGGGTGTGGGGGACCAGATGAGGAAGGGAGCAGCAGAAGAATCAAAGGGAATGAAGTTGAATTATTTTTCATACCAAGCTGTGATCTGGGAGGTACTGCTTGAAAGTGAAGTGGAAGCAAAGTCACGGGGAATGTTTGAAAGGGAATTGGAAAAAATGTTTGATCAGGACAAATGCCCATGGCTGTGGAGAGAACGTTGGGAGAGGGACTGATGGGGGCCAGGAAAGGCTCCGTGCGTCTATGGATTAGCGGGAAAGCGAATCATGCTTGATATCAAACCCACTGTAGTCCCTCATTGATGAAGAAGCTGATTCTTCACCCTCTGTAATCTGCCTGTCTCTGTTTTAGGTGGCGGAACTGATCAAGAATTCGGGGACGTCAGTCAGCCTGACGGTTTTGGACGGTGACTCGTACGTTAACGCCAACAAACAAGGCATTGACCTCCTGCAGCTGAGCTGTGCCGAACCGGGTCCAAACAAGCCTTTGCTGAATGGGGTCAGTGAGAATACACCCCGGCCAAAACTCTGCTACTTGATGAAACAAGACTGTGGCTTTGGATTCTCACTGAAAACCATCGAAGGTATAGCTTTACGACAACCTGACTGAAATGATTTAGTTAGGGTAGCGAATAGACCTTTGGCTTTTATTTCAAGAGAGCTGGAGGAAATGCACTTTGCTACAGTCAAGACACACCTGGAGTACCAGGAAGGTTATATTTTGGATTATAATGGATTGATTGAAGGGATAAGAGGGTACTCCCACAAGAAATGATTGATCAGAATGGGGCTATACTGGACGACAGTTTTGGTCTTCTTACTTAAGGAAGGATGTGTTTCATTGGAGGTATTACGGAGAATGCTTACTATGCTGGCTCTCAAAATGTTGATGTGTGAAGAGAGGTTGAGCCTAGTGTTAGAGTTTTCAATAGGGGAGGAGACCTTGTTAAAATGGGGGTGGCAGGGGCAGTAGGGGGAGTGGGGGTTGACAGGTTGGGTGCTTGGGGGACATTTCCAATAGTAGGGCATCGAGAACTAGGGGCAGAGGACAAAAAGAAGAGGTGGAATTTCACATCTTATAGAGAATCTTGAATCATTGGAATTATCTCATTCAAGTGAGAGAGGGTGATGGTTGAGGTTGCTTTTGCAATTGGGCCCCTGTGGCCTGTAGTATTGGTCAAGCAATGGTGATAGGAACCTTGCTATTCGTTATAAATGTGAATGACTTGAAAAGTGGACGTGGAAGACTTGGTCAGCAAGTTTTGCAAATGTCACCAAGATTGATGGAGTTGTTTTTTAATGTGTAAGAATTGTAATGTAGGAATTAATGGGTCCTTTTCAGAATGACAGGCAGTGACGAGTGGGGTGTCGCAAATCACAGTGCTGGGACCCCAGTTATTTACAATATATATTAACGATTTTGACGAAGGAATTAAATCTCCAAATTTTCAGATGACACGAACCTGGGTGGCAATGTGAGCTACGAGGAGGATGCTATGAGGATGCAGGGTGACTTGGATAGGTTGGGTGAGTGGGCAGATGCATGGCAGCTGCAGTTTAATGTGGATAAATGTGAGGTTATCGACTTTGGTGGCAAGAACAGGAAGACAGATTATAATTTGAATGGTGTCAATGGTAATTAGGAAAAGGGGAAGTTTCAACGAAACCTAGTTGTCCTTGCACATCAGTCACTGACCTAAAGTTGTAGGGCAACTTGTTCTATTTGATCTTATTTGATTGTGCATTTGTCGAAACAGGGCGGCCCACGTGAAGGTTGCAATCTCCCACCCCAGTCACTGAAAGTAATCATGCAGGTACAGCAGGCAGTGAAGAAAGCTAATGGCATGTTGGCCTTCATAGTGAGAAGATTTGAGTATAGGAGCAAAGAGGTCCTACTGCAGTTGTTCAGGACCCTGGTGAAACCGCACCTAGAGTATTGTGTGCAGTTTAGGTCTTCTAATTTGAGGAAGGCCATTATTACTATTGAGGGAGTGCAGCATAGATTCACTAGGTTAATTCCTGGGATGGTGGGACTGACATATAATGAAAGAATGGGTTTATATTCACTGGAATTTAGGATGAGAGGGAATCTTATAGAAACATATAAAATTCTTAAGCTATTGGACAGGCCAGATGTAGGAAAAATGTTCCTGCATCTGACGTTGGATGAGTCCAGAATCAGGGGTCAAAGTTTAAAAATAAGGGGTAGGCCATTTTGGACTGAGATGAGGAAAAACATTTTTAGAGAGTTGTGAATCTGTGGAATTCTCTGCCACAGAAGTGGAGACCAATTCCCTGGATGTATTTAAGAGAGAGTTAGATCTAGCTCTTAGGGCTAAAGGAATCAAGGGATATGGGGAGAAAGCAGGAACGGGGTACTGATTCTGGATGATCAGCCATGATCATATTGAATGGCAGTGCTGGCTTGAAGGACCTAATGGCCTACTCCTGCATCTATTTTCTATCTTTCGATGTAAGGTAGACTTACGTGGCAGAGAAATATTGATGTGTTGGTAAAATGGGCTGAAAAATTGCAGAGTTCAACACAGACAGATGTGAGGTGATACACTTTGTGAACAAGAATGAGGCCCGGACATACATCATGAATGGTATTGAGCAGCAGAGTACAACTTCATTCATCCTTGAAGGTGGCAACAAAGGCAGACAATATAGTTGGGAAGACATTTGGAATACTGCCCTTCATTAGCCAGGGCACTAAATACAGACGTAGGGAGATTATGCTCCAATGTTAAGAAATCTCAGACAGACATCAGCTGAAGTCAGGGGCCACAGTCTTAGAATAAAGGGGAGGTCATTTAAGACTGAGGTGAGAAAAAACTTTTTCACCCAGAGAGTTGTGAATTTATGGAATTCCCTGCCACAGAGGGCAGTGGAGGCCAAGTCACCGGATGGATTTAAGAGAGAGTTAGATAGAGCTCTAGGCGCTAGTGGTGTCAAGGGATATGGGGAGAAGGCAGGCACGGGTTATTGATAGGGGATGATCAGCCATGATCACAATGAATGGCGGTGCTGGTTCGAAGGGCCGAATGGCCTCCTCCTGCACCTATTTTCTATGTTTCTATGTTAAGTACAATGTGCAGTTCTTGTCACCCAGGTACAGTATGTGAAGGATGTGATAGTGCAGCAGAGATTCATCAGGATGCTACTATGTTACACTACTGCAACTCACTTCTCCTTGGCATCAGCTCCACCTACATCAACCGACTCCAACTGGTCCAGAACGCAGCCGCCCGACTCATCACCCATACCAAATCCTGGCATCACATCACTCCAGTCCTCAAACAACTTCACTGGCTTCCCATCTCCCACCGGATCACCTACAAAATCCTGATCCTCACCTACAAAGCCCTCCACCATCTGGCCCCCCCATATCTCATTGACCTCCTCTCCCCCTACCATCTCACGGTCCCTCAGATCCACATCAGCCGGTCTCCTCTCCATCCACAAGTCCAACCTCCGCAGTTTTGGGGACAGAGCCTTCTCCAGGGCAGCTCCCAGGCTCTGGAACTCCCTCCCCCAACTGATCCGCAATTCCGTGTCCCTCACCATCTTCCAGTCCCGCCTCAAGACCCATCTCTTCACCTCTGCCTATTCTTAGCCCCACGTCCCCGTCCCTTTTCATCTGTGCATTAATTGCCTCATACTGTGTTTTGTATTACTTTTTGTACTAGTCATGTCTCTACTATTTATTTCATTCCCCTTACATGTTTTTCCTCTACCTGCTCAATTTTTGTAAGGTGTCCTTGAGACTCTTTAAAGGCGCCCATAAATAAAATGTATTATTATTATTATTATTACCTTTGATGGAGCAGTTCTGTTATGGGGAGTTCAGTTACAGGTCCTCATCCAGCCAGTGGAGTGTGAATTGCCTGGTACCACAAGAGATATGAGCAGAATTAGTCTACTCCACCATTCAATCATGGTTGATCTATTTTTTTTTCTCATCCCCATTTTTTTTCTCATCCCCATTATCCTGCCTTCTCCACATAACCTTTGACACCCATACTAGTCTCTGCTTTAAAAATACCCAATGTCTGACTAGTGGGGTGCCTCAGGGATCTGTGTTGGGTCCTTTGTTGTTTGTCATGTACATCAATGATCTGGATGAAGGGGTGGTAAATTGGATTAGTAAGTATGCAGATGATACCAAGATAGGGGGTGTTGTGGACAATGAAGAGGATTTCCAAAGTCTACAGAGTGATTTAGGCCATTTGGAAAAATGGGCTGAAAGATGGCAGATGGAGTTTAATGCTGATAAATGTGAGGTGTTACACCTTGGCAGGACAAATCAAAATAGGACGTACATGATAAATGGTAGGGAATTGAAGAATACAGTTGAACAGAGGGATCTGGGAATAACCGTGCATAGTTCCTTGAAGGTGGAATCTCATATAGTTGGGTGGTAAAGAAAGCTTTTGGTATGCTAGCCTTTATAAATCAGAGCATTGAGTATAGAAGCTGGGATGTAATGTTAAAATTGTACAAGGCATTGGTGAGACCAAATCTGGAGTATGGTGTACAATTTTGGTCGCCTAATTATAGGAAGGATGTCAACAAAATAGAGAGAGTACAGAGGAGATTTACTAGAATGTTGCCTGGGTTTCAACAACTAAGTTACAGAGATAGGTTGAATAAGTTAGGTCTTTATTCTCTGGAGCGCAGAAGGTTAAGGGGGGACTTGATAGAGGTCTTTAAGATGATGAGAGGGATAGACAGAGTTGATGTGATCAAGCTTTTCCCTTTGAGAATAGGGAAGATTCAAACAAGAGGACATGACTTCAGAATTAAGGGACAGAAGTTTAGGGGTAACATGAGGGGGAACTTCTTTACTCAGAGAGTGGTAGCGGTGTGGAATGAGCTTCCAGTGGAAGTGGTGGCGGCAGGTTCGTTGGTATCATTTAAGAATAAATTGGATAGGCATATGGATGAGAAGGGAATGGAGGGTTATGGTATGAGTGCAGGCAGGTGGAACTAAGGGAAAAAAATTGTTCGGCGCGGACTTGTAGGGCCGAGATGGCCTGTTTCCGTGCTGTAATTGTTATATGGTTATATTTGAGTATAGGAGCAGGGAGGTTCTACTGCAGTTGTACAGGGTCTTGGTGAGATCACACCTGGAGTATTGCGTACAGTTTTGGTCTCCTAATGTGAGGAAGGACATTCTTGCCATAGAGGGAGTACAGAGAAGGTTCACCAGACTGATTCCTGGGATGTCAGGACTTTCATATGAAGAAAGACTGGATAGACTCGGCTTGTACTCGCTAGAATTTAGAGGATTGAGGGGGGATCTTATAGAAACTAACAAAATTCTTAAGGGATTGGACAGGCTAGATGCAGGAAGATTATTCCCGATGTTGGGGAAGTCCAGAACAAGGGGTCACATTTTAAGGATAAGGACTGAGATGAGAAAAACATTTTTTACACAGAGAGTGGTGAATCTCTGGAATTTTCTACCACAGAATGTAGTTGAGGCCAATTCATTGGCTATATTTAAGAGGGAGTTAGATGTGGCTCTTGTGGCTAAAGGGATCAGGGGGTATGGAGAGAAAGCGGGTACAGGATACTGAGTTGGATGATCAGCCATGATTATATTGAATGGTGGTGCAGGCTCGAAGGGTCGAATGGCCTACTCCTGCACCTATTTTCTATGTTTCTATGTTTCTATATTCACCACCCTGTTGCTAAAGATATTCCTTCTGTTCTCCAGTCTAAAGGTACGTTATTTTATTCTGTGGCTGTGCCATCTGGTTCTAGACTCTCCCAATATTGGAAACACCCTTTCCATGTCCACACTATCTAGGCTTTTCATTATCTGGTTGGTTTTAATGAGACACCCCCTCACCCTTCTAAACCTCAGCAAGTACAGGCCCAGAGCCTGCAACTGCCCTCATACGTTAAGATAATCCCCTGGAATTATTTTCCTAATCCTCTCAACCCTCTCCAACGCCAACAAATCCTTCCTCAGATATGGAACCCAATATTGTTCACAATATTCCAAATGTGGCCTCACCAGAGCATATAAAGCCTCAGCTTTACATCCTTGCTTTAATATTTTAGTTCCCTCAAAATGAAACTGGCATTGCATTTGACTTCCTTACCGAAGACTCAAACTGATAATAAACCTTTTGAGGATCCTGCATCATACTCCGAAGTCCCTCTGCACCTCTGATTTTTGAATCCTCTCCCCATTTAGAGAAGTCTACGCCTATATTCCGCCTACCAAAGTACACGACTGTATACTTTCCTACACTATATTCCATTTGCCACTTCTTTGCCCACTCTCCCAACCTGTCCAAGTCCTTCTGCAGTCTTTCTCCCTGCTTCTTCAACACTGCCTGTTCTTCCAGCTATTTTTGTATTATCTGTAAACCTGGCCACAAAGCCATCAATTCCTTCATCCAAATCATTAAACATATGATGTGAAAAGTAGCAGACCCACTTCCGACCCGTGCAGAACACCACTTTTCACCGGTAGCCAACCGCTCTTTGCCTTCTGCCGGTCAGTAAATCTTCAATGTTGTTATTTCTGCACAATCATCATTGGGCACTTTGTGACCAGTGTTACCGCAGGTTGGCTGAACCTGCCTGTCGAACAGCATGGTTACAGCAATGAACAAGAATGTGGAGGACCACTAAACCGACGCAAAGTGTATGCAGCCAACAAAGATCCTTTCATTGAAACCGGAGTCAGTGCTAGTGCTGGGGCCAGAACCAATGAACGAGAGGCTTAAACCACAGAAAAAGAGATATTAACCAGGTGTTGCTTACATCTGGTTATAATTGTACATGTTAATGAGATGCAAATTAGTGTGAAGCCAGCACTGCTTGATCAAAACACATTTGTAATTAACATGAATTCAAATGGTAATTTGGTGTCACTTTATGGATGAGGTTGTGAGTTGCACAGTTTAAAGTTGAAGATGATAGATGATGGAGACTGCAGATATTGGGATCTTTTACATAACGGGTTTATTTTAAAACTGTGCATTAGTATTGGGAGCCAATGATGAATCCACATTCGGACAGCAAACATTGCTCACAAGGGGCGACACTCTTCCTGCTTTGAGTTTAAACTGAATGCTTCCTTTCCGCAGGAGTTCCTGGTCTGTTCATGATGGAAATTTCCCCTCTTGGCGCTGCTTCCATCGCTGGAGTTCAACCCAATGACCGAATCATCGAGCTGAATGGAGAAAACATTGAGCACTTCACCCATCAGCAGATGGTGTCCAAGGTATGGGAGGCACAGTGGTACAATTGCTGCCTTACAGCGCCAGCGAGCCGGGTTCGATCCTGACTACGGGTGCTATCTGTACGGAGTTTACGCATTCTCCCCGTAACCGCATGGGTTCTCTCCACATGGCGCTCCGGTCTCCTCTCTATTCCAAAGATGCAGGTAGTGGAAGGTAAGATCTTCTTTTCACCCAGTTTTATTCCACCAGGGAGGTCTTACCTTCCACTACCTGCAACCTCCGGCAACCACCTTCAACTAGCATCGCAACCGGCTTCGACTAAAAAATGACCCATTTTTAAAACGGCAACCTATTTTTAGTTGAGGCCGGATTTGAATTTTTTGAAATAATCGCTGGAACATAGACGAAGCGGAAACCACTTTCGATCATTAGGGAGACTGACAAAAACCTCCTGGAACCTCACGGAAGCCTTGGGCGGGGCGCAAAGTCTCCAGAGGTTTCCGTTCAGGTTTCCTAAGTGGGACCGGGGCATAATTGTACCAGGAATTATATCACATTAGGTCTGAGCTCCTGGGATTATATCCCTCCAATGCTGATCTCCCCGGATTAAATCCTTCCGTGCATTGGCTCTGGCTAAAGCTGGACTTCCCGCATGCAGGAATCACAGTTTCTGATTTCCATTTCTAACCTGTTGCAGATGAAATCCTCAGGGAACAACATCGTGCTGCTGCTGATTGACGAGGCATCGGATAAATACTTCAAGAGCCGAGCAATTAAGGTTGTGGCATCGATGGCCAGTGTGAAAGAGATGCCTCACAAGCCACGGATAGCAGAGTTAACCAAGGAATCGCAAGGCTACGGGTTCTTTCTGAGGATGGAACAAGGGCATCAGGGTACAGCAACCAAGCGTTATTTGCAAGAACAAGTGTATTGTATGTTCCTCTTGCTGAAACTCTCATTGGGAAAACAGGACAAAGAATTAGCCTTTATGAACCCTGTATTAAAGAAGGGAGTCATCAAGTCAAATCGAGTTTATTGTCACATGATGCATGTTCCTATGTCTGCAGCATATACTGCAAAGACTAATTTGCATCCAGGCTCTTTCACCTGCATCTATCGCTGTCAGTTATGGCTCTCATAGTTTAGGCAACGTGTCCTGCTGAAATCTTCAAGTTGTAAACTTCTCAATTTACAAATACTTCCACCATTTGAAGCCTCCCTAACTTTGTCCCCTCCACAATATCCGGAGAGAGGTGCTGTCCTCGGATATGGCTTTTTGAACTGCTCCAAGTTTATTTTCTTCCTACTAATGGCCACATATTCAGTTGCCTGGGCCCCAAGCTTGATCATTTCACTCCCTTGAACCATTCCATCTCTCGCTCTCTCTCTCTAAAGCCCTTGAACCCTGACATCCACTGGTGTGGCCCAGTGCTCTTTCTTGGTGGGTAATGCTTCGGTAAAATGCTTTGATGTCTTTCACTAAATCACTGTTCAAGGTACTGATCTGGGTCTTGACAGAGATTTCTAGACTTATTAAATATAAATGGGTATCAGGAGCCAGCTTATAGGGGATTAATTCTATAAATTGTTACACTGTTGGAAGGAATGAGATTCCAGGTTGACATTTCTGAGCACCCAGGGAGAATGAACACAAATCCTTTAGCTGCAGTAATCTTCATGAGAGCAGAAAGTCTGTGAGATCATCTGGGAATGTTTCCCTGCACCTGGAGAAAGGCGTTCCCAGGACCCCAGTGAAATTCCCAACTATCCATTAACAAGATCCCATCCATTGAATATTCACTGCAGAGCCATCAGCTTATTAGAAACCTTCCATTTTTTCTCGCAGGATCTGAGCAGAATAAAGGCCAGCGTTTATCACCCATCCCTCTCCGCCCCGAGAAGGTGGAGGTGAGCCGCCTTTTTGAGCCACTGCACTCTTTCTGATGAAGGTGCATCCCGGGACCTGCAGGTTACTCCAGCATTTTGTGTGCTGCTGGTGCGGATTTGCGGAATATGACAGGGTGATGCGTTTCCAAGTAAGGATGGTGTGTGGCTTGGAGGAACCTGATGGTGTTCCCATGTGGCTGCTGCCCTTGTCCTCCTTTGTGGGAGGGGTGGCGGATTGGGAAGTGCAATCAGAGTAGCCTGGACAAGTAACTGGGCGGCACAGTGGAGCAGCAGTAGAGTTGCTGCCTTACGTCAGTGACCTGAGATCGATCCTGCTGTCTGTACGGAGTTTGCCTGTTCTCCCTGTGACCTTGTGCGTTTTCGCCAGGTGCTCCAGTTTCTTCCCACATTCCAAAGACGTGCAGGGTCGTACATCATGTGTAAGAAAGAACTGCAGATGCTGATTTAAATCGAAGGTAGACAAAAAATGCTGGAGTAACTCAGGGGGATAGGCAGCATTTCTGGAGAGAAGGAATGGGTGACGTTTCTAGTCGAGACTTCAGACTTCAGCGACCCGAAACACCACCCATTCCTTCTCTCCAGAGATGCTGCCTATCCCCCTGAGTTACTCCAGCATTTTTTGTCTAGGCTCGTACATTAACTGGCTTGTGTAAAAATTGCCCCGAATGTGTAGGATGCAATACTAGGATAACAAAACTAGCATGTGGGTTATTATTGGCTGGTGAGGACGTGGTGGGCCAATTTCCACACTGTATCTCTAAAACGAAAACTAAAAAACTGCAGTGAAACATAGAAACATAGAAAATAGGTGCAGGAGTAGGCCATTTGGCCTTTCGAGCCTGCACCGCCATTCAATATGATCATGGCTGATCATCCAACAGGAATCAGTCTGGTGAATCTTCTCTGTACTCCCTCTATGGCAAGAATGTCCTTCCTCAGATTAGGAAATTTGGAGGAAGTGTTCACTGCAGCCACTGTGCGTCGATAGTGGAGAGTGGGAATGCTTAGAGTGGTCGATGGCTGCCGATCAAGTGAGCTGCTTTATCCTGGATGGTGTCGAGCTTCTTGAGATTGTTGGAGCTGCACTCAACCATGGAAATGGATAATGATCTTCACACTCCTGACTTGTTCCTTGTGGATGGTGGGGAAGATGTGGGGGGGGGGGGATGTCAGGAAGTGAGTCACACACTGCAGAATCCCCAGCCTGTGTGGCTTAGTAAAGGACTGTTTCTGGTAATTTTTCAGGTCACTTCATCAGAGCGATTGATCCAAACAGCCCAGCTGAAAAGGCGGGTCTGGCTGATGGGGATTTACTGGTAGCTGTGAATGGGACAGCTGTGGAACATCTTGATCACGAGCCTGTGGTTGATCTGATAAAGAAATGTGGGAACAAGACCACATTCCTTGTTGTCAATGAGGCAACAAAGCAGCTTTACAAACAGGTAGGTAGGTGCTTAAATCAAACGAGTCAGATGAGGAAATCTACACACCAAGGACTGTGGCACCACCAGCAAACTCTGCTTTACCTGTAAGCCTTAGTGTATGATTTTAAGGGGAAAAAAAGGCAAGAACCTTTTAGGTATCATCTGTGACCCAGAGGACAGTACACTCAATACCAACTGAGAACCATTTCTGTGTCGGAGTCTCACATCAAGGTCTTGAGCACAAAATACTGATGTCCAGTGTGGCACCGACAGAGTGTTTAAGAAGGAACTGCAGATGCTGGAAAATCGAAGGTACACAAAAATGCTGGAGAAACTCAGCGGGTGCAGCAGCATCTATGGAGTCTGAAGAAGGGTTTTGGCCCGAAACGTTGCCTTTTTCTTTCGTCTGAAGAAGGGTTTTGGCCCGAAACGTTGCCGTTTTCCTTCGCTCCATAGATGCTGCTGCACCCGCTGAGTTTCTCCAGCATTTTTGTCTACCTGGCACCGACAGAGCACGGCACTGTCAGAGGAAAGATCACAGTGGGGGCTCTGTCTGCCATCTTGGATGGACTCATGATAACCCATGGCCATTACTTTGATGACGAGCAGGAGCGTTCTTCATGATGTCCTTTCCCAATTTTCCACCAATCATGGGTACATCTACTTGGGTTAGGAGATTTACCAGGAGGCAATTTTCCTCGTGCTTATAATTACATAGAATACTGTTAATGATTGCGTGTTCCCAGTCTTCATTGTTAATGGTCTGAAATAATAATGATGATGGCTTTGATGCCCATGACCTGGGTGGTTAATCCTGTGAGTTCTGTGCAATGAGGACAATTCCATTGCAGCTGAGTAAAAGGGAGGTTAATTTAATCAATTATGTTGAATCATTCTCTCAAAATCCACCCACAGGCTGGCATTTCTCCAATCTGCTACTGGAATGAAGTCCACGAGTCGCCCTGTGCAGAGAAAGTTGTGACACCCAGAGAGAGTCTGAGATCAGAGGACAGTCCTTCACCAAACTCTGGTGCCAAACTCTACCACCTCACCAAAGGCCCAGAAGGCTACGGCTTCACTCTCAATGCAGTCCGGGGAATGCAGGGGCAGTTCATTAGACAGGTACAAACTTTGAAGCACTTGCTATAATTTGGGAGAGTCGGGGCAGCAGGGAGAGGGGGTGAATTACAATTTACAATCAGACAGCACATTTAGTCTGTGGCACTTAATGGGGACCCGGTGTGGGACGACCACCGGGAGGGAGGGGGAACAATAGACAACCTGGCATGGGGGGGACCACCGTGACGAGAGGCAGAACAAAGGGAGACCTGGCGAAGAGGTACTTTGTAACTTTGTAAGCACTCTTTATGGGTGACTATTTGCATACCGTGGGAATGCAAGCAAGGAATTTCACCTTGTGCCAGGAAAGTATTCATTCATTCATTAATTTATTCATTCAATCACTTGAAGTAACTGTGCAATCACCCACTCTTTGCCTACTTATCCCTCAGAATCTGCACATATTATCTTTCAAAAGTGAGTCACAGAAATACGAGCAGAGAAAATTATAAAACTGCTGTAAATCTGAAACCCCTACAAATGCTCAGCAGGCTGGGCAGAATCTGTACAGAAATGGAAGCCAACATTTCAGGTCCGAGTCCTATTGTCATAATGTGGAAAGAGCGAAAGTGAATTCATTCTTCCTTTTTCCAATCTTGACACAGCATCTCAGGCATAAAATGTTAAATGTATCTTCACATGTGCTGCCTGACCTGTTGAGTATTTTTAAGTGTTTTCTGGCGTAAATATTGGAAGGCTCCTGGTGAATCTGCTCCTATCTCCCTTTCAGATTCCAACAACCGGCTGTGTAAAACAATTTCCTTTCCTCCTCCAGATTGTTAACGGAAGCCCAGCAAGTGAGGCTGGCCTGGAAGTGAGTGACATTCTGATTGAAGTGAATGGCGTCAATGTGGAGGTGGACACTCATGATGAATTAGTGAAGAAAATCAGCAGCAGCGGAGATAAGCTGAGCTTGCTGGTGGTCGGGAAGGAAGAGTATGAGGACTTCAAAGCCTCAAAGACCGCTTTGTCTCCACCGATAATACCTAAGGCAACACCTGAGGCAATACCTAAGGCAACACCTGAGGCAATACCTGAGGCAACACCTGAGGCAACACGCGAGGCCACACCTGAGCCAACATCTGGGACAACACGTGAGGCAACACCGGAGCCAACACCTAAGGCCATCAGCACTCCCAATGACACCCAGGAGGATAGTAGAGTTGAGAAGACATTGGAAGAGCCAGAGGCTGATGAGCTTGCCCAGCGCCCGGGAGACCAGGTAAATCATCAGCCTCAATTTATGTTTAAACAGGACTTTAATGTGGTTTACAGGAGCAGTCTGATGAAGGGGACATCAAGTTACATGTGGACATATTAGGATAGGTAACCAAGAGATTGGTCACAGACGGAGGTGTAGCAGCAGATTTTTATATCGTTCAAGAGATTACTCCCTCTAGCCACTAGACACTACATGGCTTTAGGAGAATGTCGTAATATGCATGTGAGCTCTCTGTGAGACCTTCAGAACTTCTTCACAGATTAATCTTCATAACACAGACTTTTGATTAATAGTTTCTTTATTGTTAAAGAAAAACAATAAGATATACATCCGACCTTCTTCTCTGACCCGTACACGTTAATCTTGTTCAAACTCCAGCATATCACATTAAACGTTAGAAAACTCATGTCTCGGTTAAACTTCACATGGTCGAAGGGTATTCCTTCCCTATGTAGCTCCGAGCTGAACTAAAACTAAGCTTCTGTGCAAGAAACCCAGCAGCAAAAACGCCCTTGACTACGTAATAAATCCCACCCACATAATTACGGGCAGTCTAAAATTTAAAGACAAATGCCATAATTAATGACACACAAAATAAGCCAAATGGCCACTACAGGAGGTTCAAGGTGGAGAGTGATTAGCGTTTAGGGAGGGAATGCCAGTGTTCAGGGCAGGAATGACTGAAGGCAGGAAATGAGAGATGTGCAGAAGCCCAGAGTTACAGAGCATTTACAACACAGCAAGATGCAGTAGCCCAGACCAGTGTCTTTTTCACAATCTTCTCTATTTCACCGTGTCCCTCTTCCATTCTCTCTTTTGGGGTCCACACCTATAACTTCCTGAGTGGCAACATAAGTGGATAGAGTGGTCAAGGCATACGGTATGCTTGCCTTCATTGTTCGGGACATTGTGTATAAGAGTCAGGAAGTAATGATGCAACTTTGTGGGACTATGATGAGGCCGCATTTGGAGCATTGAGTCCAGCTCTAGTCACTCCCATACAGGAAGGATATGGAGGCTTTGTAAAGGGTGCAGAGGTGGGGTGCTTTGGGGGGTATTAGCTACAAGGAGAGGTTGGACAGGCTTGTATTGTTTTCTCTGGATTGCCAGAGGTTGAGGGGCGACCTGATAGAAGTATATTCAATTATGAGAGGCATAGATAGGGAAGACAGTCAGAACCTTTTCCCCAGGATTGAAGTATCAAAGACTAGGGGTCATAACTTTAAAGAGCGAAGGACAAAGTATAAAGATAACGTTTCTTAGTCAGAGGATGGTGGGTAGCTGGAACAAGCTGCCAGTCAAGATGGTGGAGGCAAATATGACAATGGTAATTAAGAGGTTTTTGGATAGGCGCATGCAAGGAAGAGAGGGATATGGATTATATGAAGGCAGATAAGACGTGATCTTGGTATAACTTAAGGGGTTGGACAGGCTAGATGCAGGAAGATTGCTCCCGATGTTGGGGAAGTCCAGGACAAGGGGTCACAGCTTAAGGATAAGGGGGAAATCCTTTAAAACCGAGATGAGAAGAACTTTTTTCACACAGAGAGTGGTGAATCTCTGGAACTCCCTGCCACAGAGGGTAGTCGAGGCCAGTTCATTGGCTATATTTAAGAGGGAGTTAGATGTGGCCCTTGTGGCTAAGGGGATCAGAGGGTATGGAGAGAAGGCAGGTACGGGATACTGAGTTGGATGATCAGCCATGATCATATTGAATGGCGGTGCAGGCTCGAAGGGCCGAATGGCCTACTCCTGCACCTAATTTCTATGTTTCTATGTTTCTAATGTTCAGCACGGACATTGTGGGCTGAAGGGCCTCTTTCTCTGCTGTCCTGTTCCATGTTCTGTAAGAT
Source organism: Amblyraja radiata (assembly GCF_010909765.2). Classification (NCBI taxonomy): domain Eukaryota; kingdom Metazoa; phylum Chordata; class Chondrichthyes; order Rajiformes; family Rajidae; genus Amblyraja; species Amblyraja radiata. The sequence goes on along the minus strand of NC_045961.1, from coordinate 86,692,939 downwards.
TGGAAGAAGCTGCAGAGGGAAGGAAGGAGTGAGGTCATTGAGGGGTGTAATCAGCTAACAAAGATTGTACAAGTGGATGTTGCTGGATTGGAAATCAGTGTTCTACAGGATGAGGCATGACAGGAACTTGGTGCAAGTATGGATGTTACATTTTCTTTTTCTTTTTTTTTTAAACAGGACAAGTGCTCCTCCTCCTCATCGGATGAAGCTACTGCAGATAATGATACACTAATGTAAAAAGATCATGAAGAGAATATACACAGACAAGGCACATGATCAGCTTTTCAATAACTGTGACTTGGTCCTGTATTGCTAATCATGGTTCATTTCTCTTCATACAAATTTCCTACATCTTCCAAGTAATAATGCTCAATGAAAGAATCGATAAAATCTATAAAATTTGTCCTGTTTGTATGTTGAGCCACGTCAAAGAAGATTTTCTGTTACGACAGACAATAAAGTTTTCTGAATCTGAATCTGAATCTGAAGTATGAAATCTCGCATCATAAGGAAGCCATTGTGGCTGTGCTGACGATTCCAAAGAGTGATCTGATTAGTCCTGTTCTCTCAACCCTCCAGGCACCCACCACCTTCTAACTTTGTCATTCTCATTTTAAAGTGATGAACTCTAGTATCTGAGCTTTCTTGACAGTTTGCTTCCACCAAGCTGGGTGGTAAGTTATCAAACCCAGCCAGATTCCTGACGAGTTATGATCAAACTCCACATTATCCTTGATGAACTATCAGCAATTAAAACAACTCTGTGCATAATGTTGCACAACCTCCCAAAGAGCAGCACAGGAATAATCATCTGGCACTAGTTTCATCCAAGATCACGAGAAATTGCAGAGAATTGCAGACGCAGTCCAGACCATCACACAAACCAACCTCCCTTCCATAGACTCCATCTATACATCACGCTGCCACCAGCATAATCAAGGACGAGACCCACCCCGGTGGGGCTGTATAATCATATGTAGTATTTATGATAGTATTTTATCTGTAAATAGAAATGCTAAGTTTTCAATGAACAAAACCTATATCTGTGATTCATCTTGAAAAATAAAAAGGTGCAATTTAATTAAAAATACAGAATATTATTCACTTCATGTACTCTCGTCTGGTGTTAAAAAAAAAGCACCATTTAGATTCATGTGTGGATTTTGAAAAACATTCCAGGGGACAAATGCAGAAGTTAAAATAACTGAAAATACTTGATTTGGAACAGGAATTATTGGAATTGCATGCCTGGTTAGTTAGTACCTTCATAAAAGATGTTAATGTTTCCAGAAATGAAATTTACAAAACTGAAAGAAACTGGAGGATCTAAAAGAACAAAGGGGAGAATAAAGCAATGGGGAGAGGTAATGGATGAAAGATTAGGTTGTAAACAGCGTAATGCAAGGGTTATGGTTGAGGCTAGGCTTTTAGATAAAGAAATAGGTTGAGAAACAGGGTTTCATTTAGGAATCGGGTTGTGGTTACACTTTAAGTCTGGATGAATTTTTTTTCATCTTTAAGGCTTACAACAACTTTATGTGAACACTAACTCGCTTCTGGTAGATGCACGTATGTATGTGTGAATTAAGAAGCAATCTAAAAAGTAATTCTCATGAAAGGTGGGTGTCTCCAGCAAGGGCAGCATTTATCGACCATCCCCAATTACTTGGAAGGTGGTAGGGAACTGCTAACTTGAACTACTGCAGTCTGTCAGTAGAGCGCCATTCTGAAACGGTCGGTGACTTACTTCTGATTACTTTGAAAACTGGAATGTGATAGTATTCCACCTAGCTGTTGTTCTTGTCCATTCAAAGTTTGGTTTAGGTAGTTGTTCTCAGAGCAACTTAAACAATGTTTTGTCAATTCTACACATGCAGATACATCGTTGAAGGGAATGAATGTTTAGGGCAGTGGATGCCAATCAGGTGGATTGCTTTGCCCTACACTCATCCAGACATGTGGACAGCATTCTATCACACTCCTAACTTGTGGCTTGTAGATGGGGGGAAAAGGTGATGGCCAGGAGGCAAGTCCTTCACCACAGCATTCCCAGCCCCTGAAGCCATGGCATTTTAAATAGGGTGGAAAGGTTTGCTAATTGGGAATACACTGTGTAAAAAAAATAATATTTGAATCTCATCTTTTTTAATTTGGGTTTTGGATCTCATCCAACAGTAATGGATATGTAAAGGAACTGCAGATACTGGTTTACACCAAAGAGTATCTATTAATTGAAGTATATTTTGAAGTAGAGGATATGTGCTCACTTTAAAAGTTAACACAGAATGCAAGACATGTAGATGAATGGGTGTTGAGAACAGAGAAGCAAAACAGAGAGATCTAAAACAAAATCTGAGACGGGCAGAAATTATTCAAGCCCACTGTCCAAGCATTAGTTACAGGAATCTACTGTTTGGTACACAAAGCCAAATAACAGGACATCATTCAGACCATTAAAGCATTCTCACCATACTATGCCACAGCTTCAGTGACTATTCACAGGATCTACATGGCTTCTGCACAAAATGTGCTTCACTTCTTGGACCGTTTCAGTTTTATGTGAAAATACACAAGCATCCTCACAACAGAAACATGTGTCAGAAGAATACAGGATTTATACAGGAAGAGGAACGGGGCTGTCAAACTCAGACTACAAACACCAAGGCATTCAATGTGGACACAGATGGCATACAATGGCAGGACCTGTAGATATTTCTATTTTAGTGCATTAGTGGCTTCTGTTAACATCATCTGATGATTAGAAGCAAGAATTTTAATTTATTGAAAAAAATCGAGGTATACACTTGATGCAACACTTCATGAATCTAGTTCGACAGAGAGCTGTAGAGCACTAAAACCTACCGAGTGTGGCAATGTTGAGGCACATCAGGTAAACATCAGCAGCGCTCCATGCTTCAAGTGCCAGGAATTGGGACTCATCAACATTTGCCTTTACATTTCTTTCAATGGAAAGATACTTCACAGGTTTTACAAGGTGGGAAATCATTTCATTTCCAATGCAAAGTCACGAGTGTCTTGGTGGTCCCTGCCAATGACAGTCAAGGGAGAATTTCTGAAGAGGCAGAATCCAGCCTGGATCCTTATTCACCGAGAGTACACTAAAATGACCTTCCCCTGTGCATTTTTCCATTAACATCAACAGAAAATTCATCCCTTAGAACATTTCTTACCTTTGTACTTAAAAAAAATCAACACCACCAGTCAAAAATGATTTGCGATTTAAGTTCAAAAATATATGTAAACTTTAGCAGTGATTTTGCTTCCTTACATAAACTTTCAAGTTAAATGTTTCAAATTCATTGCATCAGAGAACCCATCCTCCAAGGTTCTGCAATCCTCAATGTGCTTCACCGAATATTGCTTTCCCTCAAGTCTTCTCAATATTCGCAAGACTTCGAAAAGTCAATTTGGATGCACAATGAAGGTTCATACAGTAGGTGTGAGCACAGATTCAGTGTCTGAAGTCATGGCGCATCTAAAAGCTCATCTGTTTCTCTGGGGCTTGCTTGTGAGCAAGGTAGAGAAAGATAATGCTGGACAACGCACTGACGAGGAAGATAACATCAAACCAGCGATGGTAGAAGTTGAACTGCAGTTCCCCAAGGACCTCAGTGACAATAGTGCGATATTCCAGGGGCATGCTCATCCTCATGAGCAACACTGATGACACAAAATACATGCCCTGCAAGAGAATTAAATGGTAAATAAAAACATGAACTTTGGAATGCCCTACATCAGAATAAATGTGAATACCCAACCTACACTACCCTACTGTGTACGGTATACTGTAAATAGTATTCTTGAGTGGAGCCCAACCAACGTTTTATACTCAGCTCTGGTCACCACACTACAGGAAGGATGTGCTAGCAATAGAGAGAATGAAGAAGGGATTCACCAAGATGTTACCTGTAGTATAAGGACATTGGCCAGGGTGAAGTTTATTCTCACTGCAACATAGGAGGCTGAGGTTTGACTTTATAGAGGCTTAACAAAATTATGAGGGGCATAGTAGAGCAGATAGAACTAAATAAATCATTTAATTTCCAATGCAAAGTCAGAACTAAAGAGCAGATTTAAAGTGAGAACGATGAAGTTTAAAGGACACGTGCGGGGTATGTTTTTCACACAGAGGGTGTTTATATGGAACGAGCTGCCAGAGGAGGTGCTGAGAGCAGATAATATTACAATCATTATAAGGCAACTGGGCAGGTACTTGTGTAGGTGTCGAAGGATATGAGCCCAATGCAGCAAATGGGATTGGCATAGACAAGGTGGGCTGTAAGGTCCTATTTGTGCTGTACTATTTTATTATTCAATGAAGGCTTTTTTTGCTATTATTGCCCAATGTGAATTCAGTCAAGCCCAAGGTTTGAAGCCATGGAGTATTTAGATTCAACATAATTCTGTCCTTTATGTCCTGAATTCTCCATTTTAAGATCCCCCGCTAAATGTTCTACTTGTCACTGCAATTCCAGTCCCACCTTAGGTTATGCCCTTCATGGGAGGGAGGAAGGCGGGGGAATTGTAAATAGTCTACAACAAATTTCCCATTTCTCAAAAATGTGCTCAATCACCAACAGCTTGAAGGTAATAGATGCGTGTAATTTACCTGTCTAAATATTAAATAGAACAATGCCCACTTTGACAACATTCAAAGATCACGTTCCCCTCCCTCAAAAAACATTATTTACAAAGGAAAACTGTTTTTATTTTACTTTTAAATAGCAATAAAAATGCAGCTACTACAATTTTTAGAAGTTTTCAGGGAAATGGTTCATTTTTACAGCTTTTAATATCTTGACCAAAAAGCGATACTCCAATGCTGCAGTGTTTTCTCAGCCCATGCATGTCGGACTTGGTCAAGATTTGAATCTATAATCTTCAGACTCAAGAGGAAAGAGTGCTAGCACTGAACCAAGCTGGCACCTTATATCAAGCTGTCGTCCGTCACCTGTTCCAGTCATCTGGGACAATAGACAATAGGTGCAGGAGTAGGCCATTTGATTCAATGTGATCATGGCTGATCATCCCCAATCAGTACCCCATTCTTGCCTTATCCCCATATCCCCTGACTCCGCTATTTTTAAGAGCCCTATCTAGCTCTCTCTTGAAAGCATCCAAAGAACCTGCCTCCACCTGAGGCCAACGTCGAAAGATTTGTAGATTTTCTAATTTGTCCAATTTTTCCCTGAACCTGAATCACTTCCACGTTTGGAAGTAGGTTGCAATAAGGACAGGTGTGTGTATGGGAAAGGTTTAGAGGGAAATGGACCAAATTCAGGCAAATGCGACCAGCTGAGATGGAGCATCTTGGTCGGCATGGACGAGTTGGGCTGAAGGCCCGTTTCCAAACTGTATAACTACAATATGACTCTGAGTCTAATTGCCCAAACTCATTGTATGTACTGTTCCGAAAGGCAACTGGCAGAAGAGACATCTGTGCCTTGGGTGCCATCTGCTACACAGTGTCCAAAAGGCCAGTCTCCAATATGGTGCTGTAACATTCCCCTTTTTGGCAGCACCTCAGTTACTTACCATAATCTGTGCGAGGAAAAGTACTATGACATTTGAAGACTTATTGCTGGAAATTGCATAAAAGAACTAGAAGAGAAAGAAAATAACATAAAATTAAAACAGATCAAAATGTTTTAGTAAAATAGTTTACTAGAATGGCCCCTGGAATGAGTTTGCTGTGAAAGGAGTGGAGAGGTTGAGATGGTTAAGGGGAAGTTCACTGGAGATGGTAGTTATTCAAATTCCTACCTTCAAACGAGGGTAACCAGTGTGCCTTGGGCGAGCAACCTGCATAATCACAGACCATTCACACCCCGGTCATTCCCTCTTCTCCCCTCCAGTCGAACCAAAGCTTGAAAGCATATACCACCAGATTCAAGTACAGCTTCTTTTCTGTAGTTATCAGGTTCTTGAAAGGACCTTTCATAATCTTTAATCCTGATCCTCTAACCTACCTTGTTACAGCCCTTGCACTTTTTTTATCTGCACTTTCTCTGTAGCTGTAACACTATATTCTACACTCTATTTCCTTTCTCTTTGCATTGTCTATTGTACTCATGAATGGTTTTGGTTGTAATCACGTATGAATGTTTTTACCTGGATAGCATGCAAAATAAAGGTTTTCTAATGTTTATTGGTGCACCGGTTAATAATAAACCAATACCCATATCAATGCCAGTGATAGGCAATAAATGCCAGCCGTGCGAGTTATGGCCATATCTTGAGAATGAAATAAAATATCCAAGCTGAGTTATATTAACCATGGGTTAACATGCTGCTACTAAGAAACTCAACATCTGCGAACAAGGGAATTTATTAGAAACTGAGAAAAGTGATTTAGTTTGGTGGACAAACAACACCTTCTGATTGACCATTATTGAAGGAAGGAGCATACTCTGGGGGGTATGGCAGCCGCATAAAGTTTTCAATAGTTGGTGCAAAAGACTTTGATGTGACACTTGGTTCATAACGAAAATCAGTGCCAATATTTTAGCCAACCCAGAGCACTATAATATCCTAAGTCGAGGTGGACTGCACTGTTCAAATGGTGTGAAAGACAGATCACCACAACAAAGCGCAAGCAAAAAAAACAACACTGAAGGCACAATCACGATTTTATGCTGAACCTCAGAATTTCAAAGGTATTTTATCCCGCTTTTCTACGTTTGAAGAAAAATAAGCCAACAGTTACCAAGCGTATATGCGGTTCATAGGTTGGTTTGCCATAAGATTCAATATCTAAGGATATGACAGTAATTTATTTGGCTGTATGCTGCCTTCAAACTGTGTGTGTCATGCCTGTGAAAGTGTTTAAACATAGCCTTTTGTGGTTTGAGTGGTTGTAATACTCTGAACAGATTTTTAATAGGCCAATGAATACGTGCAACCAATCTTCACTGTTTATACGCAAACAATTTTTGGAGTTGTGGCTAAATACTGGCAAGCTAGATACCATCATTGATTATCCTTCCAACAAACTAACAACACTGAACTCAAGAAATGAGGCAGCCGACATTTAACTCTGCAAACAGCACCTATTAAATAAGTCTCGTGCAGCTTGTGTGAAAATGAGAATGTCTATAGATATACGTGTGAGATAGTCTGACAGTGTGTGCTGATATATGGGAGCACTTCTCCTGCACACCCTTAAATTGTCCATTTCTCTCCCGTTCTGGATCACATAGGTTTGCAGATGATGGAGGCTGGATCCAGCTGCAGTGTAGATGAGTTGCGGGTAAAGGGGGGGGGGGGGGGGGGGGGGGGGGGGGGGGGTGATAAAGAAGGGATTAGCCGTTAACAGCTAGGGGGTTTGGTTTACTGCCGTTTGGGTGGGAAAACAATCTTGACAGAGATGCAGATTGGCATTGAGAGGGAAGAGAGGTTTATTCCAAAAGCAAATACGTGGTTTCTGCTACGACAAGCTGTGTGCCTCTTTTGTTAGTTATGTCAATAGTAAGGTGGGAGGATTGCAATTTAAGGGTGATAACAAAGATACCATCTGTTATATTTGGCAACAGCGGGGACAGTTACACATGAAAGGATTTGCATAAACTGCGCAAAAAGCAAGACATTCATTTATATTTATTTCAAATTCACAGCTTTCTTTAATACTATGGTAAACAGCCAAAGCTCCTCAACTCACATACACACCTTGGTGAGAGTAATCAGTAAGCCCCGGATCGAGGTGACGATGATTATCCCCACAAGAATGAAGGAGATATGTTGAGACCAAAACTTCACCTGCATTCAAGGGAAAGCATGTCGTAAATACTCAAATCAGCACATTTTCCCATTCCACGCAGAAAATAGAAGCTGTTGGAAAACATTTATTAACTCAAATCTAAATAATCTTGCATCAGTAAAAATAGGGCGATGTCTCTCTCAAGGACTTTTCATATAAAGCGGCAAATATATAAGCCTTGATTCTTAACCTATGATGGAGAACACAATTAAGAACACAAAAGGTTTGAATTTCTATAGTGCTTTTTACAAAGAATATTTGTATCAATCAAAACACTTTTGAAGTGTGGTAATTATTGTTATGAGTCGGAACACCTGGGCCCATGCTGTAATTCTGAATCTGCAACCATCCTGCCGAATACACAATGGAGTTTGACTCATCCTCTATGCCACGGTGCTCTCATCAATGAATATGGAAGGTCACATAACTGGCATACGCAAATGTTTCCAGCAATTAAGGCAACACTTACAAAAGAAAATTAAATATCCTCTCATTTTTACATTTCAAAATAGATTCAGAAATTTGAACTTTCATCCAATTGTTCAGAGCAGCAATGCCCGAGTTTAATATCGCATTTGAAGCGTGGCACTTTCAACAGTGCAGCACACCCTTGGCGCTGCTCTGTTCCATGTGTATTTTTTAATTCATAGCATGTGAACTGCTGGATAGTAATTTACTGTTGGTAGCTGCACAATTTCAGAAAGCAGTTCAGAGTGAATCACATTGCATACCTCGAGTGTTACATGGAGGCCCAAGTGAATAAGGTGGATAACTTCCTTCTCTGAAGGTCTTTAGTTTACTCCATAGGGTTTTGACAACAATCTAGTAGGCTAATGGTTACCATTATTGATTCTAGCCTGATTTCCTCTTAATTTATGAACTACCTTTAAATTCCAGTTGCAATGATGAAATTTGAACTTGTGCATCTGGATCTTTAGTCCAGGATTCTGGAATGCTAATCCAGCAACACAACCATTGTACTATATCAATCCAACCCACCACCAACACGTCTGATCCTGAACCATTCCCCAAACCCTTGACGGTCAGCGCTTCCTCTCTACTGCTCCTCTGATTATGCACTCGCTCCCTTGGTGCTGATCTAAATGTACCGATCTACATGAATAGTACACATCCTTCTAACCTAAAGGTATGAATGTATTGAGACTCACAGCTGCACTAGAAAAAAGACAACAATAGCAACAAAAGACAACAAAAGACAAAATGCCTACTATTTTCTGTGTGCTTAAGCAAAGCAAGAATTTCATTGTCCTATACAGGGACACATGACAATAAACTCACTTGAACTTGAACTTGAACAATAGTTGCTTTAAATATTCTAAGGCAATTAAAATATGAGATAATCAAAAACTTGCAGTAGTTCCTTAAAAAACTGCAGCTAATAAAAGAGGCCAACATTTCTGACTTTATGAAATATAAAATGATGTAGAAATAAACTGCAACCCCAACCTCTCCGCCCAGCTCCACCCAACCACTTGTCATTGGTTAGTTTGGATTAAGAATCTGGCTGTTTAGATGAATGCGAGTATTTATTACCATCGCAGTAAATGGCCTTAAATGAGGGTCCCACATAGGAGATTAGTGGGCAAAATTAGAGCACATGGTATTGGGGGTAGGGTACTGACATGGATAGAAAATTGGTTGGCAGATATGAAACAAAGAGTAGGGATTAACGGGTCCCTTTCAGAATGGCAGGCAGTGACTAGTGACTAGTGGGGTACTAGGGGTACTGGTGGGGTACCCAAAAATGCAGGAAAAATGCTGGAGGAAATAGGCAACATTTCGGGCCGAAACGCTGCCTTTCCTTCGCTCCATAGATGCTGCCGCACCCGCTGAGTTTCTCCAGCATTTTTGTCTACCTTCGATTTTCCAGCATCTGCAATTCCTTCTTGAACACTAGTGGGGTACCGCAAGGCTCGGTGCTGGGACTGCAGCTATTTACAATATACATTAATGATTTAGATGCAGGGATTAAAAGTAACATTAGCAAATTTGCAGATGGCACAGAGCTGGGTGGCAGTGTGAACTGTGAGGAGGATGCTATGAGGATGCAGGGTGACTTGGACAGGTTGAGTGAGTGCGCAGATGCACGGCAGATGCAGTTTAATGTGGATAAATGTGAGGTTATCCACTTTGGTGGCAAAAACAGGAAGGCAGATTATCATCTGAATGGTGTCAAGTTGGGAAAAGGGGAAGTATAATGAGATCTGGGGGTCCTTGTTCATCAATCACTGAAGGTAAGCATGCAGGTACGGCAGGTAGTGAAGAAAGCTAATGGCATGTTGACCTTCACAACAAGAGGAGTTGAGGATAGGAGCAAAGAGGTCCTTCTGCAGTTGTACAGGGCCCTAGTGAGACCACACCTGGAGTATTGTGTGCAGTTTTGGTCTCCAAATTTGAAGAAGGACATTCTTGCTATTGAAGAAGAACATTTTTGCTATTGATGGAGTGCAGCTTAGGTTCACGAGGTTAATTCCCGGGATGGCGGGACTGTTATATATTGATAGAATAGAGCGACTGGGCTTGTATTCACTGGAATTAGGATGAGGGGATATCTTATTGAAACATATAAGATTATTAAGGGATTGGATACGCTAGAGGCAGGAAACATGTTGGGGGAGTCCAGAACCAGGGGCCATAGTTTAAAAATAAGGGGTAGGCCATTTAGAACAGAGATAAGTAAAAACTTTATCACCGAGAGAGTTGTGAATCTATGTAATTCTCTGCCTCAAAAGGCCAATTCTCTGGATGCTTTCAAGAGAGAGTTAGATAACGCTTTTAAAGATAGTGGAGTCAAGGGATATGGGGAGAAGGCAAGAATGGGGTACTGATTGTGGATGATCAGCCATGATCTCATTGAATGGCAGTGATGGCTCGAAGGGCTGAATGGTCTACTCCTGCACTTATTGTCTATTGTCTATTGAATAGTTGCCACATTGGCTAGTGTATTTACTTACATTAAACTGAATGCCCAGATAGTTCACTGTGATTTCTATACCTCGTGAGACCGGGTCTGTTTTACCAACACGGTCGAAGACAATGTTTATTGTTGCCTACCATTTGAGTGGGGAGAAGGAAAACACAAATTAACCATCCAACATAAATTCAAGATCACACATCCAATGTAACGGATGAAAGTTGATACAGTTTAACATGTTTTATTAACACTAAGATCGTTCTGAATTATTTACAATGTCAGATGAAAGCAACAAATATATACATCAAAAGCAATGTATCCATGTTTAAAAGATATGAAACCAACTGTGCAGTGAAACAAAATTGAAGGAACAGGAGAAGACCGTAAAGATCTTGAAGAAATTCAGTTTAAGATTATTGGTGACAATTATCTGAACTCCACAGACTTGCTTCAGTTCTACAACCCTTAGCACTCTGAGCCAATAAAGATTCCATTCTTGAGTATTTCTATCTGGATCCCTCCTCCAGAAGAATTAGTTTCCTTCTATCCACTATCATATCGTTGAAGTTCAAGCAAAAATCTGTTTATCTCAGGATGCAAAGTGATCAGCATCATTCAATCCTTTGGAAAAGAGCTTCAGATTACAACCACTTTGTGAGAAAAGGGAGAGTACAAATTTATGTACTGCATAAATTAAAACTAATTTAAAACAGCTGGAGTTCAAACCATTAAATAATGAATCAGTTGCAGCACAAATAAAACAGCAGCAGATTTTTTCTTGGAATGCTCTGCAGTTTTTTTTTGTCAGTCAATGTTTTATTATAAGGATACCTATCTGAAGAATAAGAGATAGCAGTCAAGCAAGATGCTCATGACCAGAATTTGTTTTATTTAGGATGGAGACAACAACCTGACACAGACCTGGAACATGGTAAGTCCAAGTGTATTTAGTTGTCATCGGCGGTCACTCAAAACGAGTATGACTGTTCTCTACTATGGAGGACGCCTGTGCGTGACTTTGTTTAACGTGGGGAGACTGGTGCACAGACACAGTCCTTGACAGATCTGGGTCAGGAGCCAGTGGCATGGAGTCCAAGACGACGGGGGGGCATTTTCTGCTGCAGCCTTCATCTGCGTTCCCAGCCGTTGTGACGCTCCACTAAAGTCAGCCATCATCCTCCGCCTGTTCCACCGTTGAGATCTTGGTTGGATTGCTCTTTGTCAGGGACCTCCCCCTTGACCGTACCGCCATGGGTGGCCCTACCAGGAGCATAGCTCCAGACGGCATCGCTCTCAGGATCTCAGGACCACACAAGCTTCTCCACCACGACAAGGTGACAATCACGGAGAACGATGTATGGTCAATGCAAACCAATGAAACACATATAGGCATGAGGTGTTATCAACACATGGAACACGATACCAAGTCCAACGTATTAAAAAAGAGAAAATGCTGGAAACTCTCTGCAGGTGAGGTGGCATCTAAATATGGAGAAACAGTTCATGTTTTGGGCCAAAGATTCAAATTATTTCAAATTTCTACCATCTGCATCTATGTGATATTCAAGCCTTAAGTCTTTTGCATACAATCTCATTGTAGCATGGCGATTGCATACAATGCCTGGGCGGCATGGTGGCACAGCGGTAGAGTTGCTGCCTTACAGTGCTTTCAACTCCATAGACCCAGGTTCGATCCCGACTACAAGTGCTGTTTGTACGGAGTTTGTATGTTCCCCCGTGACACCGTGGGTTTGCTCCGAGACCATCGGTTTGCTCCCACTCTCCAAAGACTTACAGGTTTGTAGATTAACTGGCTTGGTATAAATGTAAATTGTCCCTAGTTGGTGTAGGATATTGCCAATGTGCGGGGATTGCTGGTCGGCGCAGACTCGGTGGGCCGAAGGGCCTTTTTCCACACTGTATCTCTAAACTATATTGTTATGGATGGAGACATGCCAGTGAGTGGAAGAGGGTTAGATGTATGTGTGGGCACTGGGAGGAATTTTTTACATTGAACTTAAAGTTACTAAAGCAATTTACTGAAATTAAATACATATTTAAACCGACCTTCTACTTTTCCGACAATAGAATTCATACTACTACATCCTAGTTGGGAGAGAGATTATCATATAAAAGTCACAGAGAAGATGGATGGTTCAAAAGTTAACGCACAACTACAAGGACCACTAGGTCGGCTATGCTTGCGTTAAGAGGTAGAGGAGAATCAGCACCCTGACCTGACCCTGGCTTCCTTCTTCTAATTTTTTTTGCCTCCTGAGGATATTACGTGCATGTGGAAAGGATAGATCGGGATGGTAGTGGGAAGGTTATGTTCAGAATGCTCCTGCTACCATTGGCTTACAGAGTAAATCATCTTAACCTCTGCTATTCATAAAGAGGCAGGTGCCAGGGAACCGGGTATTCTGCTATCGGACACATGCAGACTGAATGTACAGTGTTGGCCCATCCCCACAGTGCACAGAGGACCCCGGATATTAGTTTAATTGATGAATATGGTACGGTCCAATGCCTGCACTTTATCAGGAAATGGCTCCTTGAAGGAAAGGGATGACTTTTTCCTGGGAGGTAGGCCCCAGCCTTTCCTTATAACTAAATCCTTGCAGTCATGGTAACATCCTCCTATCACTGAAGGTGCCCACCGGCACACTCGGCCACTGTTTGGCCAATGTAACCTGTGTCTGTGTCAGATGAATAAGAGTTACTATGTCAAATCCCACCTTCTGTCATGGGTCTGCAGCTCTGCATCCAAATGGATGAGATTTTTTTGTCTCTGCACCTATTGCTTTCTGGGTGAAAAGAAAAATCTCACCTTCCCTTTAATTCCTCTACACATGACTTTAACACTATTCTCCATTTTTCTTTTAGCCCTTTGCTAAGAGGTATAGAGTAAGTGGAAGGACCTCCCAGTTTTATACGCCTCAATTAAATAACCTAGTTTTTAGGTTCCAAGGGAAATAACCCCGGCTTCCTCGTAGCTACAATGTTCCAGTGCTGGCAATATCTTCATAAACTTTTTCTGCCCCCTCACCAGTGAAATTGGCACCTTTCCTGTAAGATGGTAACCAGGCCTGCAGGCAGTCCTTAAATTGAGGTCTAACTTGTATTTTCTGCGTTTCTAGCATAACCCAGGGTTATATTCATTGTTTTGGCTCATAAAGGAATAGATGTTTTATGGTTTTGTATGTACCTACTACTTCGAGCGATATGTGTTTCTCCACATTTCTTGGTATCATTTGCTGTATATTTTCATGCTTACCTACCCCTGCCCCAATGCTAGATTAAATTAAACTGCTATTTTTGCCCAACTGATGCACAACTTCCTCACTGTCAATCACGCACATTATTTTTATTATCTTATTTTATTAAATCCCATAAGCTAGGTCCAAATCGTTAGTGTATGTTACAGAAAGCAAGGGACCAGGTATGGAGCCCTATGTCGCCCCACGAATAACATTATGCCCATCTTTTGAGCTAATTTTGTCACTCTTCCATGGACCCATGGATTTTACTTACCTGACCAGTCTATCAATTGGAACATGGGACCTTCATAAGTTCCTAAATTCAAAAGTGATAGGAGCAGAACTAGGCCATTCAGCACATCACGTCTATTCCACCATTCAAGCATGGCTGATCTATCTTTCCCTCTTAAGCCCATTCTCCGGCCTTCTCCCTATGACCCCGACATAATAATCGGTGTCAAATGTCATATTAAAATCCATGTGGACTATCTCAAACATACTAACCTCGTCGACTGTTTTTGTTATTTCCTCAGAACAATGAATGGTTAGTCAGACACAACGTTCCCTCAACAAAGTCACACAAATGACCCCTGAATAATCTCTGCCTTTCCAAATGAAGATTTACACTCTAAAATAAGCTGGGCTAGAAATCCAGATGACAATATTCAGCCACGATAAATTGACAGCAAGAGTCATAGTTCACAGAGTTTTTGAGAGGCTGCTGCATATGGTCACCGAGAACACTTCCAACAATGCCAAACTGCATATTTAGGAGTGCACTATAGAAGAGTTATACTCACTGTAGATTGGTTTATGCATGACAACCAATCATATATAGGTTAGCATCACTAACCCCACCTTACTGTATCATTTATATTAACACCCACTTCCTGCACTGCTCAGTTCGGATAGCAGTCAGGATGCTCATACAACTAACAATCTACTGTACTGCTAAAGTCTGCATACTGAGTAAAGATGATCTTGGATTACATGGCGTGTACATCTCTTGTTTACACTCACCATAAAGATTTTCCAGACACAGTAGATAGAGAAAAAGTACCCCAGAAAATTAAAATATTTTCCTTGGAATGTTTTTGAGTATTCAATCCTTTCCTGGAAAAGATAAACAGAATCTTTAGCACCATTTCTATGTCTCAAGCATCAATTCAATTTCACCTTTAGGTTACATTTGGATTTCTCCCATCTAGTTATTTTCCATTAATGTGCAACTTTTAAGACTGTGATCTATTTCTTGATCTAGTTCAACTGCATCAAACCTATCAATTCACAGACTACACTGGGTCAAAGGCACGTGAAGTTAGGAAAGGCAAGATTTAAAAGAATTATACTATTTTTTTTTATAAATCACTGACTAATCTTGGGGCCAATTCTGATCACTGTGCATTTGGAAGGATGTCAAAAATGTGAGGTGGAAATCTTAGTGGAAATCTGATATTCTGTGGAGATTCTGAGCAGTGGGATTGTTTACTTTCGAATACAGTCAATTACAGGGAGATTCAATTGGAATGTTCAAAATAATGAATGTTTGAGGACTAAGGGAGATTGTTACCATCAGCAGAAGGGTCAGTGGGCGATGCAGATTTAAAGTAATCTGCGGAATAAAATATATTTTTTTAATGCTGTGAATTCACGCATTCTGAAATGGATAGTCCCAGACAGTAACCTCCAGCCCCCATTAGGAAGGTTTTGAGAACCGCTGCTTCTTTCTGGAGCAAATATCCATTCAGTTCCCCTGCACTCTCATCCACCTTAGTAGAAAGCAAATTACTGGAGGAACAAATTACGGGCGACACGGTGGCGCAGTTGCTGCCTTGCAGTGAATGCAGTGCTGGAGACCCAGGTTTGATCCCGATTACAGGTGCTGTCTGTACGGAGTTTGTACGTTCTCCCCGTGACCTGCGTAGGTATTCTCAGAGATCTTCGGTTTCCTCCCACACTCCGAAGATGTACAGGTATGTAGGTTAATTGGCTTGGTAAATGTAAAAATGTGTCTGAGGTGTAGGATAGTGTGATTATACAGGGGTCGCTGGTCGGCACGGACCCGGTGGGCCGAAGGGCCTGTTTCAGCGCTGTATCTCTAAACTAAACTAAACTAAACTAAACTTAGCAATTTAGGCAATATCTGTGAAGGGAAATAAACAGGGAATATTTCAGGTTGGGACCCTTGATTTTCCTTTCCCTTGCCTGCCAGATCCCCACTTTTTATCCTCCTGTTTTCCCTCTTAAGCGTACTCCTACATTTCTTATACTAATCATGGAATTCACTTCATCCAACTGCCTAAACCTGAAGGGTCTCGACCCGAAACATCACCCATTCCTTCTCACCAGAGATGTTGTCTGTCTTGCTGAGTTACTCCAGCATTTTTATCTTCTGCCTAAACCTGATGTATGCCTTCTTTGTTTTCCTGACAAAACCTTTTCTGGATCCGTCTCCAACTTGGGAGAATAATCATCCATTCTTATCCACTAACTCCTACAGCTTCCTTGACTACACCTCCACCATTTCTGTCTTCTGTAAGGATGCCAGCCCTGTCTTTCCCCACATTTGTTCTCCAGACGTCTTCTAATCCAGGACATCTGAAATGCCCTCCTTTTTCAGGATATACGGTGCCCCTCTTTTGCAGTGATGGTGTCCCCACCCGTATATCCACCATATACCTTGCCATCTGACAGAACAGAGACGGAATTTCCCCAGTCCACACGTTTCATCCAGCTTCAACGTAGTCACGGCACAAGAAACATTTTACCCTCCCCAATCCTTTCTGATATCCGTGCGGACCACTCTCTGCGTGACTTCTTTGTTCACCGATCCCTCCCCATTCTTCTCTACCCCACCCTCTGCACTTTCCCCTGCAACTCTTGGGATGTAAGATCTGTTCCTACACCTCTTCTCTCACCTCCATCCCAGGGACAGTTCTCCGAAATGAGATAGAGGTTCACGCTCACCTCCTCCAAACTGTGTGGTCTCAAAGTGGCCTTCTCTTCACCACTGAGACCAAATGCAGACCTGGCGACCGCTTTGATAAACACTTGGGCTCTGTCTGATGTCACCATCTGGGTCTCCCGGTTGCCAGCCATTTTAATTTCCCATTCCATTCCCACATCAACTTACCTGTCCTCCCATGGTGGGACCAAACATAAGCTAGAGCAACAGCATCTCATATTCTGCCTGGGTAATCTATAACTCAATTGCAAATCTCCTGTCCCTTTCTCCCTCCTCCTATGCACCCTGGTCCATCAACAATCCATTTGCCTCCACAGATCCTCTTGACTCACTGAATTTCTCCAGCAGTTTGTTTCTGAAAATAATGACATAAAAGTGCCAGTGATCAATGTAAGCCCTTTAGGATGGTAGAATCAGATTCACCTGTAATTTTCAAAATGGAATTGAGTAACAATTTGAAAAATTATAATGGGAGCTATGAGAGACGAGCAGTAGAACTGAGGCTAATTGGATAAGCCTTTCATAAAGTTGCAAGAGCTGCTGAAGAATAGCCTCCTTCAAAACTGTCATTTTACTAAAACAAGCGAGCAGATTTTATAGAAAGGGAATGCTTAAATATACTTGATCTTTTCAGTATAAAAAATTCTTACAAACATATAATGGCTTTAGATTTTAGACTCTCAAACCTAAAGTCTAAATATAATGAACAAATTAAAGCGTACACTATGCACAATGCTGCAAACGGTGGGAAAAGGGTCCATTTAATCAATACCTTTGTGGCATGAAGATCAACCGTTTCGAGAAATAATTGTCGGCTCAGTTCTTCCAGAGCATCTACTTCCTGCTGAATGAGTGAAAGATCTGAAGAAAGGTGTTAAAGAAAAGGGCAAATGGACACAATGCACTGTGGCATGCAAATCTTACGTTAGCTGGTGGGATAACAAAGCATCTTGTGGGGGATGACTAATGGAAGAAAGTATCTGCAATTGTCAAAAGGAATAGGCAAGAAAATGTCAGTATATATTGACATTTTCTTGTCCATATGTTTATATATATATATATATTTGGTATATATTTTATATATACCTTTAAACTTCCTTTAAACGTCATTACTAGGCATGCTTCAGGTTTCTTAAAGCACAAAAATGACATAAATTAATTGAAACAAGTGCAAAGAAAAATATATACAACGATGACACCAGAATTGAGAAATTATAATTATCAAGAAAAAGTGAGCAAAAAGAAAAGTGTGAGAGATGATATGAGTAAGATATTAAACATTTTGTAGGTGTTTGTGAGGAGACTGTAGTGGTGGTATTTCCATTGGACAGGGGAGGAGCTTGACATAACTATAAGGTGGTGATGAATAAATCTAGCGGGAAACTCAGGAATTAAACTTCACTGTGTAGAAAGGAGGCGTATTTGGAATCACTCCCACAGCATATATTTGAAGCAAATAACACAAATGCCTTTAAGGGAAGGTAAATTGTTGTAAAGGAATGAAAAATTATGGCAATGTCATGGGGTGAAGTAAGGTTTGAGATTACAGTAAAGTTTAAATACTGGTACCAACCTGCTGAGCCAAATGGCTTGCTTCTGCTCTGTAATTTCTATAATATTCCACATATTAAAAATATCATTGTGTAAAGTATCATCTCCAAATGGAAGGAGAATAAATGAAATGGCATTTAGTTAAAATAAAAGGATACTTTCACCATTGGAAGATGATGATGTTACACTTTTGATCATTCCCCAAAATCCTGCAGGCTTATTCAGTACTTCCCCACGCTGGTACATCATCCTCCTCGCCATTGCAATTCTATCAGGAAACCAAACAAAAAGAGGTTGGATCTCTTATAGACACAAAATGCTGGAGTAACTCAGCGGGGCAAGGCAGCATCTCTAGAGAGAAGGAATGGGTGACGTTTCGGCTCGAGACCCTTCTTCAGACTGAAGTCAGGAGAGTGGGAGGTACATAAATAAGGAAGTGTATAGATAAGGAAGTGTGAGGTTTGAAAACAGGACAAAGGGAATGAAGATCAAATAAAATGTTTTGAAGATCAAATAAAATGGGGGGGGGGGGGGGGGGGGTAGAGGAGCACAGGGGATGTCAGTGAGGACTGAATAGAGGCAGGAATGGGGATCAGTGCGGGATGGAGAGGAGGGGTCTCAGGATAAGGGGAGCGTACGAGAGAAAGAGAGAGAGAGGAAGGGGCAGAGCAGGTGGGCAGGAAGGCCAGCGCTCCTCGGACAACACCTGTCAGGCACGAAAATCGCAACCAAAATATGGAGGGGACCGCGGACAGAATATCCCGGTGGCCGCGCGCGCATGCGCACACTCACACACACGCGCGAGGCTTCTGTGAACGGTAATTTCAGCTCAATCCAGCGCTAAATGCAGCTCATCTGTGCCTGTCTCGCCTACAGCCCTGTCTGGATTGAGACAGTTGGTTAACCTGGCGGGACAGGCAGAGTGAGCTGGGTTTTGCGCTGGCTGTGGATCTGGGGGCACCGCGCCCGTCTGACTCCCGACGCCTCTGGCCACCCCCGGGCGTGTGGAGGCTCTCGGGTGGGGACGGGGATGGTCCAGTGGCGGTTCAGCAGCGATTGCAGCGCCGGAGAGCCGGAATCGATCCTGGCTGCGGTGCAGGGCTGCCGAGAGTGTTTTGGCTCGTCTCCCTCCTCCAATCACCCCCCCTAATCTACTTCCGCTACCGACCGACACCTCCCTCCTCCAAGGGTCTCTTTTGAAAGCTCCGTTGGCGGAGTGGCAGCAGCGGCCGCTAATAGGCCGGGCGGGGTGGGGTGCAGGAGGAGGAGGAGATGGAGCTGCTGTGCGGGGCCCGACATTCGCTCCGACCGTCCGTCACGCCACACTTAGCATCTTTCCCACAACCGTCGCCGACACAAAACGTCACGTTCCTTTTTTCCAGAGATGCTGCCGGACCCGCGGAGTTAATCTAGTTTTTTGTGTCTATCTTCGGTATAAACCAAGTTGCCAAGCCGGGCAAAATGACTCGCCGTTTAGGTTGCCCGGCGGCACTTTGAGTGGTCAGTGGCACCCGGGCAACCGCTAATTTCGAGCCCTGATCATGGTCTGGTTCGGCAGTTCGAACACCCAGGAATGAAGGGGAATACAAAAAGTGATGAACACTGCGCAGTCCATCACGGGTACTGATTTCCCCACCGTCGAGGGCATCTATAGGAGGCATTGTCTCAAAAAGGCAGCCGGCATCCTCAAGGACCATGCTCTCATTTCACTCCTGCCATTGGGAAGAAGGAGTCTGAAAACTGAAGAAGGGTTTCGGCCCGAAACGTTGCCTATCTCCTTCGCTCCATAGATGCTGCTGCACCCGCTGAGTTTCTCCAGCATTTTTGTGTACCGTCTGAAAACTAATGTCTGGGTTCAGGAACAGCTTCTTTCCAACCACCATCAGGCTACTGAACTCTAACTAAACTCCGAACTACAAACTGCCTTGGTTGCACTAATGCACTATTGTTTTTTTTATTTAACCATTTTTATGTTTGTTTATTATATTAACTATTAAGTACTGTGTTTCTAAACTTGTTGCAAGTAAGAATTGCTTTGTTCCGGTTTGGTACATATGACAATAAATACTCTTGACAGTCAGTGAGAAGTGACAAAGGGGAGGTTTGGGGTGCGGGAGAGGTAGAAATTTCTGTGAAAAGAATTTCCCCGAACAAATAGACCACCTAAATTGGATTGAGTTAAAAACACATTGCATAATCTCCTTAATGCAAATTATTTAATCAAGTGACTCCCACTTGTTGTGATATTTACAAGAAAGGCACATCTTTCTCTAGAACATTTCACAACCTCAGAAGGTGCCAAAACATTTTGCACGCAACAAACTAAATTTTGAGACGTGGTCAGCAGACAACTTTCAATAGAGTCGAGAGTGTTTAATTGTCATACGTCCCAGGAACAGAACAATGAAATTCTTACCTGTTGGAGCTTTATAGTCCTAATACAGCCACACAAAAATAAATGTACATCAGTGATATAATAAACTGCTAATCAGTAATACTAGGTAATTAGACCATAACAGTGCACAACCAAAGTACATAGTGCAACTGAAACCACATTAGATCATTGCTGAGGTAGAGTTGTAATTAGGCTTGTACAGTGTGGTTTGAGAGCGTAATGGTTGCTGGGAATAAGCTGTTCTTGAACCTGGAGGTAACGGTTCTCAGGCTCTTGTACCTTTGTCCCGATGGTACCAGCGAAATAAGCGCAGCCATGATTGTGTGGATCTTTGATTATATTAGCTGCCTTTTTGAGGCAGCACATCCTGCACCTCCCTTCGATGGTGGGGAGGTCAATACCATTGATGGACTGACTAGTCAACGCCCGCAATGTTTTGCAGCTACCAGACCTCTGTTGCTGAAAGTTTGAGTTACTGAACAGGCTGTGATGCAACCAGTTAATGTGCTCTCTATTGTGCACCAGTAGAAGTTCGATAAGAGTATTCAGAGACTTGCCGAATCTCCTCAATCATCCAAGTAGAGGGGCTGATGAGCTTTCTTTGTGATGGCATCAATGTGTTGGGCTCAGGACAGGTCTTCAGAGATATGCACACCAAGCAACTTGACTCTCTCTTTGCACTCGTATGTCAGCCAGTATTTTTGCTGTTAATTTTCTGGGCGGGTTTTAAACCCATGATATCTGACTCAGAAGTGAAAATGCTACCAAGGCTCACGCCTACCTGCTGAATTTGGAACTTTTGAGAAATTCCATCTTTTAACTTCATAAAAACAAATCAAAAGACTGGAATTCACATAGATACTTAAAGGTCCAATGACATCAGAAACCATTGACTTTGATTGTTGAGATTCAATATCCAAATCAACTGAGAGGAAGCTTCCAGTTTTTCCCATTATGCTGGATTGTCTTGTGCTCACCAATTTGTTTTCTTTGACATGGTTGAACACTGAACTTTAAACTATATTTTTATCTACACAAACCCATTACACTTTTGACCTCCCAAGGCTGGAAAATTCCAATGGCCGGTCGCATAAAAACAAAGAATGCCTTGCATTGTGTTGAAACCCTTCCCCCCAGAGAAACTGACTTAGAATGCTCTGTGCTATCTGGTACAGGAAGGGAGTCTCCTATAAAAGCAAGATCATTCCAAAGTAAAAATCTATCTTCTTTATTTGTCATGGTATTTAAAAAAACATATTTTATTAATTCATTATTTCTTTTTTTTTTTAAACAAAAACAAAGTTGATCGTTTTACAACACTAATGGTCAGGGGGAGATTTAACAGGGAAATTCAAAACCACAAATGATTTTAACAAGTTTATAAGGAGGATCCATTTCCATTGGTCGGAGAGTCAGTAACCAGAGGTTATAGATTTAAGGTAACAAACTGGCAAAATATCCAAAGTAAAGAGTAGAAATTTTTCTAAATGTAGCAAGTTCTTGTGATGTGGAAAATACCACACGAAAGAACAAAGGGAGAAGAATTATCAGAAATGTCCAAAAGGAGAACAAATAAAACCCCCAAACTGCTGAAGGAACTCAGCAGATCAAGCAGCAGCTTGTGAAGGGAAAGGAATTGTTGACATTTTGGATTGGGACCCTACATCATTCCTTTTGCTCCACAGACACAGCTTGACCTGCCTGCGGCTCCTCCAGCAATATGCTGCTTTTTGCTCCAGCATTTGCAGTCTTCTGTCTCTCCTTTCAAAAAGGGAAGTTGTAAAATAATTTAAAAGGAAATAAACCACCGTAAACCATGAATAAAGCAGTGATGTGTGTCTATATCAGCAGTGATGTGTGTCTATATCAGCAGTGATGTGTGTCTACACTGGCACCTCTCACAGTGCCCAGCATTGATTTGTTTTTGTACCTTAGATCTGGGACCCCAACACTTACAGGTACATAACCTCTGCACTTAAAATAAAAGTCTGCGCAGGTTGTGTGCTGCTGTGCCAGAGACTGGCATAACCCGTGCCCTCTGCTGGTGCTCTTGCATACCACAACACAACTTGCTGAGGAGTGAGTCAATGTGCAAAGGCTGGTGCTGGGTGGGCTGGAGAAGCAATGCAGCTGCTCAGCACAGAGACAGAGGTGGGGTTTGGCTGCACATTGAGTGCATCGCCATTACTGGGGATGGGCAACACCAGCTCCATGTTTAAAAGACAACCAAATCACATGGTTTGTCTCATTGCCCCCTAATGGATATGATGAACTCTGCTGTCTTTCCCTTTTTTTGGCTGCACAACTGTCCTTTGCCTATATAGATTTCTCTTTGCTAAGACGTTCAAAGGTTCACCCCCAACCCACCCAAAAACAATCTTCACATGCAACAATTGCATATTGCCTCAGAGACTCACTCCGCACTGAGCTGTGCAGCAATGAGGTGAATTTAACCATTTCATTGCTGCAGGAGTGCCAGAGAGCTATAATGAATGCTGTAATGATTCTGCTGACACTCTTGTTCCTAGGAATTCAGTCTTAGTGCACAAAAGCGCAAGAACGCTTTGAAAAAGCTGGCATCAGGATTATGGGTTGAAGGAAATCTTCCAGCACTGCATGATTCTACGATGAGTCCTTTTAGCTTTTGAGATACAGCTTGGAAACAGGCCCTTCGGCCCACTGAGTCCGCGTCGACCAGTGACCACCGCACATTGACACTATCCCACACACTAGGGACAATTTTACAAATTTTCCAAGCCAACTAATGTACAAACATGCACGTCTTTGGAGGAAACTGGAGTTCCCCGGGAAAACCCCACGCAGTTCACGGGGAGAACGTACAAACTCCGTACAGACAAGCACCCGTAGTCAGAATCGAACCCAGGTCTCTGGCGCTGTCAGGCAGCAACTTTACCACTGCGCCACTGTGCCACCCAACCGAAGTGCTGACACAGATAGAGGGGTAAATTTATTCCACCACCACGGCTTCGGGCCTTTGATTTATTGATTTTAATTGGGCCTGCTTGATACCGTTTAAAACATGATTTAAATCCAGGATCTCCTCTTAAATCAAATGCATATTTATTAATAACATAGAACAGCACAGTGCAAGAGGAGGCTCTTCGGCCCACATCTTAAATGCAGAACATGCCTACTTACATATAATCCCTAATTCCTGCATTTGCTCAATATCCATACATTCCCTGTATATTCATATATCTATCTAAAAGCCTTTTAAATGTCACTATTGTATCTTCTTCACCACCACCCCTGGCAATGCATTCTAGGCACCTACCAATATATGTGCTGCAAGAACGTATGCTGCATATCTCCTAATCCCATTAGTATTTGACATTTTCACCTTGGGAAAAATACGAGAGAGCATTCTTTATTGTTGAACAAAAAACAGAACATTGGGAGAACTCAGCGGGTCAAGCTGCACCTGTGAGACTTTGGGTCGAGACTGCATGCAGGAACTTCATTCTTACTTACCTCATAAGAATTGGGTAGTTAGAACTGCATTTCATATTTCTATATTTTCTCACATTGCAAAATGCAAAATGTTTCCCAAATTACCCAGACAATCCGCAGCACAGTAGATGGGTCGAACTGCTCAATTATGAAACTGAAAGTTTCAGGTTAAGGCAAATAAGACAATCTCATTTTACGTCATTGCCACGCTTATTTTTTCCCCCCACTATATGTCATTTGTCTTCATTGGAATTCACTTTCTACCTACAGTGTTTAAGGCAATATTAATCTGATTTGAATGGTTCTTACAACAGTCATTTTATGATGCGAGCTAATAATGTAGGTCACAGACCTACGTTATATGGCAAGCATCTTAAAAACCACAGTGATATCACAACGAAGACTTCCTGCAAACCACAAGATGCATAAGAAAAGGTAAAAAGCTTTCAGACTCCAGTTGCAATGCAGTTAAGCCACATCCGTCAAAAACGGTATTATCCCATAACAATATTATGCATATTAGCAAGACTATCAGAGGGAAACAAACAATTAAAACAAATGTTCAAGAAAGTGAGTTTGTCTCTCATGTGCACAGTAAGTTCTAAACAAAGAACATCAATGAATTTTATACCAACAAAACCAAAAAATGCACTGACAAAGTATAACTTAAAAAAAACAATAGGGAGTTCACACTAACCTGGTCAATATTTATATTTCAATCAAAAGATTACATTGCTACAAATGAAACCATGTAAGGCACATAGTTGTGTCTTATTACCACACTGGCTTCTCCAATTGGGACTTCTTGAGAGTTCTGTATATTTTGGAAAGCCCTAACATCAGGAAACGCACAGTACAAAGTCAACTGACTTATAAACTGCATAAAGTTATAAAATGTATACACTGTGTAAAGTATAAACTGACTTTTCTAAACACATTTGATACTGTGGGTGAGTATGCATGCGCATTAGCCTGGGATGCACATTTTCATGCAGCACTGGAAAGGCTCAAGCTGGAAATACTGGCTGTTTTTCACTTTTAAACAAATGTCTCTCAGGAAAGAAACCAAAAAAAAATAGTAGAACATGTAGGAACAAACTATTAATAAATCCTTCAAAATAGTAACAGAAACAGTTGTAGACACACTCCACTTCATTTTCTTATTAATTGGTTTAGATAAAATCTATGACTTTCTCCAACATTTCCATCATTGTTTCCAGACCATTTCGATTCTGAATGCTGTTGTTTTTGATTGGATTTTCTTTCAGTTTCTTGCTCCACTTTCAAATGCTCTCCATTGCATGTAGTTTGTTGAAAGAATGGATGTTGCAAAGGTGAACAACAGGCAAAGTGCAGCTTACCACTAGTTTAAATGTGCGACTGCGAGATTTTTAATCTAAAACCATGACCACAGTTGTTTTTAGTTATGTTACAACCATTTTTAGTAATACCGTGCATTTCCCCGAAATGTCCTTCGTTGGGTAAAGTTTAACATTTAGCCATCTCAGAAAACATTAAAATACTTGACCAAAGCTTGTGGCCAAGGCTTTGGTCTTATAGAACACCATCAAGCACGTGAGGTTCAAAAGTTGAGGAAGGAAATTCCAGAAGTTAGGAACAGGTAGCACAAGGCTCTTAGTTACCATTGCCATAAATTTGGTTTATTCTGGACCCTTCTGCACAAATTCTAACTCACAGTGCCCTCCATAATGTTTGGGACAAAGACGATTATTTATTTATTTGCCTCTGTGCTTCACAATTTGAGATTGATAATAGAAAAAATCACATGTGGTTAAAGTGCACATTGTCACATTTTATCAAAGGCCATCTTTATACATTTTGGTTTCACCATGTAAAAATTACAGCTGTGTTTATACATAGTACCCCCCATTTCAGGGCACCATAATGTTTGGGACACATGGCTTAATGCAGGTATAAGAGTGCTCTCAGCACCTAGTCTTTCCTCCAGTCTTTCCATCACCTTTGGAAACTTTTGCTGTTCATCAACACGAGGACCAAAGTTGTGCCAATAAAAGTCAAAAAAGCCATTATGAGACTGAGAAACAAGAATAAAACTGTTCAAGACATCAGCCAAACTTTAGGCTTACCAAAATCAACTGTTTGGAACATCATTAAGAAGAAAAAGAGCACCAGTGAACTTAATAATCGCAAAGAGACTGGCAGGTCAAGGAAGACCTCCACAGCTGATGTCAGAAGAATTCTCTCTATTATAAAGTAAAATTCCCAAACACCTGTCTGACAGATCAGAAACATTCTTCGAGAGTCAGGTGTGGATTTGCCAATGACCACTGTCCGCAGAAGACTTCATGAACAGAAATACAGAGGCTACACTGCAAGATGCAAACCACTGGTTAGCCGCAAAAATAGGATGGCCGGGTTACAGTTACATAGAAACATAGAAAATAGGTGCAGGAGTAGGCCATTCGGCCCTTCGAGTCTGCACCGCCATTCAATATGATCATGGCTGATCATTCAACTCAGTATCCCATACCTGCCTTCTCTCCATACCCCCTGATCCCTTTAGCCACAAGGGCCACATCTAACTCCCTCTTAAATATAGCCAATGAACTGGCCTCAACCACCTTCTGTGGCAGAGAATTCCACAGATTCACCACTCTCTGTGTAAAAAATGATTTTCTCATCTCGGTCCTAAAAGACTTCCCTCTTATCCTTAAACTGTGACCCCTTGTTCTGGACTTCCCCAAAATCGGGAATAATCTTCCTGCATCTAGCCTGTCCAACCCCTTAAGAATTTTGTAAGTTTCTATAAGATCCCCCTCAAACTTCTAAATTCTAGTGAGTACAAGCCGAGTCCATCCAGTCTTTCTTCATATGAAAGTCCTGCCATCCCAGGAATCAGTCTGGTGAACCTTATCTGTACTCCCTCTATGGCAAGAATGTCTTTCCTCAGATTAGGAGACCAAAACTGTACGCGATACTCCAGGTGTGGTCTCACCAAGACCTTGTACAACTGCAGTAGAACCTCCCTGCTCTTATACTCAAATCCTTTTGCTATGAATGCTAACATACCATTCGCTTTCTTCACTACCTGCTGCACCTGCATGCCTACTTTCAATGACTGGTGTACCATGACACCCAGGTCTCGTTGCATCTCCCCTTTTCCTAATCGGCCACCATTCAGATAATAGTCTATTTTCCTGTTTTTGACACCAAAGTGGATAACCTCACATTTATCCACATTATACTGCATCTGCCATGCATTTGCCCACTCACCCAACCTATCCAAGTCACCTTGCAGCCTCCTAGCATCCTCCTCACAGCTAACACTGCCCCCCAGCTTCGTGTCATCCGCAAACTTGGAGATGTTGCATTCAATTCCCTCATCCAGATCATTAATATATATTGTAAATAGCTGGGGTCCCAGCACTGAGCCTTGCGGTACCCCACTTGTCTGCCAAGAAGTACTTAAAAGTGCAACCACAGTCCTGGAAAAAGGTCTTGTGGACAGATGAGACCAAGATAAAATTATATCAGACTGATGGCAAGAGCAAAGAATGGAGGAAAGAAGGAACTGCTCAAGATCCAAAGCACACCACCTCATCTGTGAAACACGGTGGTTGGTGTGTAATGGCCTGGCATGTATGGCTGCTGAAGATACTGGCTCACTTATCATCATTGATGGTAGTAGCATAATGAATTCTGAAGTGTATAGACACATCCTATCTGCTCAAGTTCAAACAAATGCCTCAAAACTCATTGGCCAGCGGTTCATTCTACAGCAAGACAATGATCCCAAACATACTGCTAAAGCAACAAAGGAGTTTTTCAAAGCTAAAAAAGTCAATTCTTGAGTTGCCAAGTCAATCACCCGATCTGCACCCAAATGAGCATGTCTTTTATATGCTGAAGAGAAAACTGAAGGGGACTAGCCCCCAAAACAAGCATAAGCTAAAGATGGCTGCAATATAGGTCTGGCAGAGCATCACCAGAGAAGACACCCAGCAACTGGTGATGTCCATGAATCGCAGATTTAAAGCAGTCATTGCATGCAAAGGATATGCAACAAAACACTAAACAAAACTACTTTCATTTACATGACATTGCTGTGTCCCAAACATTATGGTGTCCTGAAATGGGGGGGGGGGGGACTATGCATAAACACTGCTGTAATTTCTACATGGTGAAACCAAAATGTGTAAAAATGGCCCTTATTAAAATCTGACAATGTGCACTTTAACCACATGTGATTTTTTCTATTACAAATCTCAAATTGCAGAGTACAGTGGCAAGTAAATAAATGATGGGTCTTTGTCCCAAACATTATGTATGTTCATTAACTTATTCTGGCACTCAGCGAGGCAGACCCTCAGTATTAAAATTCTTATTCTTTGTGTTCAAAAATTTCCACGGTCTCCATCTCTTAATCACACCAAGGCTAAGCCTCTGAAATTCTAAGCCTCTACAATTCACTTATTTTAATTGATCTATCACTGGAGTCTCTGCCTTCAAATATCAAGTGCCAATCTCTGGGCTTTCCTCCCTTAACCTCTCCAGCTTTCTTTTCTTACAACCAATCTTTACTCGTCTTGTCAGTTTTTCCCAAATATGCCTTTGTGTGGCTCAGAGTCAACTACGTGTGATGACAGTGCCACTGCACGCCATTACGTTGAAATCGTTATGTACAAACACAACATTGTTATTATACACTATTTTTGTACAGAACTTGAGCCCTTAACCTTAAATTTTGATGTAAAGAGAAAAATACCTAGTATTCTCTGTTCTGCAGTTATTTACCTCTTCTTCTTGCTGATGATCATATCCATGGTCTGGAGTAACCGCCGCTCCAGCGCGAGAATATCACTATCCGTTACATTCCTAGAGTGCAAAATAAAACACAGCCACAGTCACTTATTAAAATCTGAACTAAGTGAATCCAGTGGATAGTAATTTGCAAAAGGACACAAAGTGCTCGAGTATCTCTGCGGGTCAGGAGTGATCTCTGGAGAATGTGGATAGGTGACATTTCTGGTCAGGACCTTTCTTCACACTGATTGCAACCTGGAGGAACAGCACGTCATATTCCACTTAGGTAGTTCGTGATCTAACGGTGTGACCATTGAATTTTCTAATTTAGGTAAGTAACCTACAAACATCTGCCAATCACAACTCCACCTCACCCATATCCACATATCACTTGCCAGGCTTTGTCCTGTCCCCACTTTTCTTCCAGCTTTCTTCAACCCTCCCATCCCAAACCACCACCACCTCACACCACCACCACAATCAGTCTGAAGAAGAGGTCAAATCCCAATTGTCACCTATGTTCTCCAGAGATGCTGCCTGATCGGCTGAGTTACTCCAGAACTTTTTGTCTTCTTTTGTAAACCAGCATCTGCAGCTCCTTGTGTCACCATTTAATAGCATGATCAAAGGTAGACACAAAATGCAGGAGTAACTCAGCGGGACAGGCAGCATCTCTGGATGGAAGGAATGGCCGACGTTTCGGATCGAGTCCTTTCTTCAGACTGATGTCAGGGAAGTGGGCGGGACAGAGATAGAATGTAGTCGGAGACAGTGCGACTGGTGGGAGAACTGGGAAGGGGGAGGGGATGGAGAGAGATGGAAAGCAAGAGCTATTTGAAGTCAGATAAGTCAATGCTCATACCACTGGAGTGTAAGCAAGCCAAGCAAAATATGAGATGCTGTTCCTCCAAGCGCTGGGCCTCACTCTGACAATGGAGAAGTCCCAGGACAGAAAGGTCAGATTGGGAATGGGAGGGGGAGTTAAAGTGCTGAGCAACCGGGAGATCAGGTAGGTTAAGGCGGACTGAGCAGAGGTGTTCAGCGAAACGATCGCCGAGCCTGCGCTTGGCCTCGCCGATGTACAGGAGTTGACACCTGGAACAGCGGATACAGTAGATGAGGTTGGAGGAGGTGCAAGTGAACCTCTGCCTCACCTGAAAAGGCTGGCGGGGTCCTTGGATGGAGTCGAGGGGGGAGATAAAGGGACAGGTGTTGCATCTCCTGCAGTTGCAGGGGAAAGTACCTGAGGAGGGGGTAGTTTGGGTGGGAAGGGACCCGGGAGTTGCGGAGGGAACGGTCTCTGCGGAAAGCTGAAAGGGGTGAAGATGGGAAGATGTGGACAGTGGTGGGATCCCGTTGGAGGTGGCGAAAATGTTGGAGGATTATATGCTGTATGCGACGGTTAATGGGGTGGAAGGTGAAGATAAGGGGGATTCTGTCCTTGCTACGCATGGGGGGAGGGGAAGCAAGAGCTGAGCTGTGGGATATTCAGGAGACCCTAGCGAGAACCTCATCAATAATGGAAGAAGGGAATCCCCGTTTCCTAAAGAATGAGGACATCTCCGATGCCCTGGTATGGAATACATCATCCTGGGCGCAGATGCAGCGTAGACGGAGGAATTGGGAGCAGGGGATAGAGTCTTTACAGGAAGCACGGTGGAAAGAAGTGTCGTATAGATAGCTATGGGAGTCAGTGGGTTTGTAGTAGATGTCGGTCTGTCTCCTATGATGGAAACGGTGAGATCTAGAAACGGTAGAGAGATGTCGGAGATGGTCCAAGTGAATTTGAGTGAGTTTGAGGATGGAAATTGGTCGTGAAGTTGATGAAGTCAGTGAGTTTTGCATGGGCGCAGGAGGTAGCACCGATGCCGTCATCAATGTAGCGGAGGTATAATTTGGTGATAGGGCCAGTATACGCCTAAAACAGCGATTGTTCAATGTACCCTACAACGAGGCAGGCATAGCTAGAGTCCATTCGAGTGCCCATAGCTACGCCTTGCATTTGGAGGAAGTTGGAGTCGTCGAAGGAGAAGTTGTTGAGGATAAGGACGAGCTCTGCTGGGCGGAGGAGAGTATTAGTAGATAGAAATTGGCTGGTTCCGCGGTCGAAGAAGAAACGGAGGGCTTTAAGACCTTCCTGGTGGGGGATGGAGGTGTAGAGTGACTGGACATCCACAGTTAAGATGAGGAAGTGGGGGCCTGGAAAGCGTAAGTCATTGAAGAGATGAAGAGAATAGCATGATCACATTGCCTGGGGAGGTAATGGAGTGATAAACAGCTGCTGTACATCTCATCTCATTCTAAACATGACACCAAGTGGAATTTGTGGCATGGACCCAGTCACACTTTGTCCTGGGTGTTGTTAGTCTTCCAGTCCTGCTGTGCCTCTTCCTACCCAGGCAGATGGTGAAAAGTCATCACACATGATCTGAACCTCATTTATTTTGTACATGGGTTCCTTCCTTTCAGGTGAGTGAGTGCATGATGGTTGTCACTATGGAGATTAGAGATGTCTTTTGCCCAGGATGAGAAATTGGCAGATGGAGAAAGATCTGGTTTGTGTTCAAAATATAAGGAGTGGGTTCACATTATACAAGAGAAGGGATTGTTCCAAATTTAGGGAGAAGCTGGATTTGACTCAATAAGAGATGGAGAAAGGCACAAGAAACTGAAGATGCTGGAATCTTGAGCAAAACATAAAATGCTGGAGGACGCAGCAAGTCAGGTAGCATCTGTGGAGGGAAATGGACAATGTTTTGCATGGGGATCCTTTCTCAGACTGAAAAATAAAAAAATATAGCATGTTCTTGCTCGCTTCACATCCTAGACCAACTCACCCAGAATTAGAGCCAATCCTTCTCCCAAGTTATGGATTTCAAGAGATGGAGGAAGGTGTAAGAAGGAACTGCAGATGCTGGTTTAAACCGAAGATTGACACAAAAAGCTGAAGTAACTCAGCGGGACAGGCAGCATCTCTGGAGAGAAGGAATGGGTGACGTTTCAGGGCGAGACCCTTCTTCAGATGAGGAAGGTGAGTTGACTACACTGTGAGGCATGATTGGCAGTACTTGCCGGCCTGCTCCAGCTGTGACAAATCCTAATGGAATAATGAAGACATTGAGGCTTTACCAAAATATAATCATCTACGTTCTCACCTCAGGAAGTATGACATGTAGGTGTACGGGCAATTAACTGCACCAAAGCCGGACAACAATGCCATTAGCGTGACACCAATGACACCAACTCTGCTGATCAATTGTTCAATTGATAGAATCCCTGCTGGGGAGAAAATACAAATAAGACATACTTGTACAAAATGCAAGATTTTAAAACATTAACTCCAGAATAACTAGAAATTGCAAAACCTTTCCTACATACCTTTTATTAATGGCCCAGATAAATAAATTCATAACTTAAGATTTTTATTAAAACATGACAGTCGCTTTTTTAAAACATACCTAAAGTTATGTAGATATAAATTTGTGCAGTATTTTGATATTATTCTTGATGGAATTTCATAATGTACTGAAGAAACCATGTAATGAAGATGTCTATTGCCTGCTTCAGTGAGCAGTCTCAGCTATGAGCCTGTAGGTAAGTAGTCAGATCTGTCCCAAGAACTACTAAATATACTTAAACATCAGTTTCAAGCAGAATTGATTCTGAAAATAAGTCTGGTTCGTGACAGGGAAGGATTTGCTTCTCGATTTACAAGGCATTGAAGCAAAGTAGGTCTCGTTTATTTTCTGTGACTCATTTGAATCTGCAACCCTCTAAAAATATTTTTTTAAATCCCAACATATCAATGTGCCTCCAATCTATTCTTCACTCTGTATCTCTTTAACTTTCTCCTGGCATCTGCAAGAATTGATATGCAATTGTAAAATAATATTATAGCCATAACAGCATCTAATCGTAACTTAATAGGGGTCAATGCCAAAAACGCACGATACAGGTGTATGGATTACAATGCATAATCAACTCTTAAAGCCTTTGTGCACCCTAAAATAGAAAAATGCTTGCCTCCAGAGGTGTTGTTTGTGACTAAAACTCATCTGACACTCATTCAGAGCAGTGAAGGAGGAAGTGAGATTAATGGTTCTTGAATGTTGGTTGCATTGGATCCCTTGGTGGAGGAAGTGGAAAGAAGATGTTCTGTGTCTGGCCAATTGCTGTCCAGATAGTCTCTGGACATCAGTCAGAGCAGAGACTCGTGTGTGCCAGTGGCAGAATTCAAGTTCCAAGAACCCAAATGAGTCATCTGAATGACACACCTGCAGAAATTGTGCGCAGGTGCAGCTCCTGAATAAACGTGTTGGGGAACTGGAGAAGCACCTGGATGCCCACTGAAGAAATGGCAGGCAAGTTGGTACAGTGTGTTTCTTGCAGGATGTGGGAAGTCAGGGATACCGCTGGTGCTTCTGGAAACTACACCTGCAGAAATTGTGTCCAGGTGCAGCTCCTGAATAAACACGTTGGGGAACTGGAGAAGCAGCTGGATGATCTCAGGGCCATCCGGGAAAACGAGTGTTTCCTGGACAAGACTTTCAGTGAGGTTGTCACGCCAAGGATACAGGAAGAGCAAAGGTGGGTGACTGTGAGAAAGGGGAGCAAAACCCCTGTTCCACGTTACGAGTTCATTCCAAGAGCTCTTCCGAGTTTGCCCTAATTCGAACTCTGAGATTTATGGTAATGGCCACTCGTCGGTACTCGGGGCTCTCGTGGACATTTTTTAACATGTTGAAAAATCTTCACGAGTCTTCCCGAGTACCTGCCGTTCACGTTACGAGCCGGTAAGAGACGTCCCCGAGCTCCGACGTACCCACTACGTTCATTCTCCGTGCTTTACAGTTTAAAACTCGGGAGAGCTCTTGGAATGAACTCGTACCGTGGGACAGGGCTTTTAACGTGGAGTGCAGGATTCCCCAGTGGCTGTACCTAATGAAAACAGGTAGCTGTCGGGCCAGACGATGCTTCCAGTCCGTGCGGCGAACAGGTCGGTGGCTCCAATCTTAGCGATGTGACTCGACCAGCGAGTCCGACATCGGGCATAGCCATAATGGTGGGTAACTCCATTGTCCGAGGTGCGGACTGGAGATTCTGTGGAGGCAGGCGGGACTCGCGGATGGTCTGTTGCTTCCCTGGTGCCAGGGTTCAAGATGTCTCGAACCAACTTCAGAACATCCTCGAGAGGGAAGGAGAGCAGCCGGAAGTAGGTGTGCATGTGGGCACAAACGACATCGGGAAGAAGAGGAAGGAGGTTCTGCAAAGTGTTTAGTTAGGAAGAAGACTGAAAAGCAGGACTTCTAGGGTGGTTATCTCTGAAACTTCCTGTACCTCGTGCTGGTGAGCGCAGGAACAGGGAGATGGGGATCTGAATGTGTGGCTGGGGGGCTGGTGCAGGGAGCAAGGATTTAGATTTATAGACCACTGGCATCCCTTCTGGGGTAGGGGTGACCTTTACAAAAGGGACGGGTTACACCTTAACTGGAGGGGGACCAACATTCTGGCAGGCAGGTTTGCTAGTCCTACACGTGTGGGATTAAACTAAATAGCAGGGGGGGGGGGGGGGGGTTGACAAATGGAGAGTATAAAGATGGAGTTAAAGGGGAAGTGAGTACAGGAAAAGTTGCAAAAGACTCCCGAATTAATGGGAAGGAAAGTTCGAGAAGGGATAAGAGAGTAATGTCAGGGCAATAGTGTCCAGGGGAAGTGTGAGAGGGGAAGTGAATACCAAAGCTAAAATGTTGTATATGAATGCGCGAAGTATAATAAATAAAGTGGATGAGCTTGAGGTTCAGTTAGAGATTGGCAAGTTTGATGTTGTGGGATTTACTGAGACATGGTTGCAAGAGGACCAGTGCTGGGAAATGAATATTCATACATCCAATGGAAAAGACAGACAGGTGGGCAGAGGGGGTGGGGTAGCTCTGTGGGTAAGAGATTAAATTCAGTCCCTTGCGAGGGGTGACATTGAATCAGGAGATGTGGAGTCAGTATAGATAGAACTGAGATATTGTAAGGATTAAAATACCCTAATAGGAGTTATCTATAGGCCCCCAAATAGTAGCCTGGATATAGGGTGCAAGTTGAATCAAGAGTTAAAATTGGCATGTAGCAAAGGTAATGCTACAGTAGTTATGGGAGATTTCAACATGCGGGTAGACTGGGAAAATCAGGTTGGTACTGGACCCTAAGAAAGGGAGTTTGTGGAGTGCCTCCGAGATGGATTCTTAGAGCAGCTTGTACTGGAGCCTACCAAGGAGAAGGCAATTCTGGATTAAGTGTTGTGTAATGAACAAAATTTGATAAGGGAGCTCAAGGTAAAGGAGGTAGTGATCATAATATGTTTAAATCTACAATTTGAGAGGGAGGAGGGAAAATCAGAAGTGTCAGTATTACAGTTGAGCAAAGGGGACTATGGGGCCATGAGGGAGGAGCTGGCCAAAGTTGACTGGAAAGAGACCCTAGCAGGGATGACAGTGGAACAACAATGGCAGGTATTTCTGGGAATAATATAGATGGTGCAGGCTCAGTTCATTCCAAAGAGGAAGAAAGATTCTAAGGGGAGTAAGAGGTGACCGTGGCTGACAAGGGAAGTCGAGGACAGTATAAAAATAAAAGAGAAGTATAACATAGCAAAGATGAGCGGGAAGCTGGAGGATTGGGAAACTTTTAAAGAGCAACAGAAGATAACTGAAAAGGCAATTCGGGGAGAAAAGATTAGGTACAAAGGTAAGCTAGCCAAGAATATAAAAGAGGATAGTAAAAGCTTCTTTAGGTATGTGAGGAGGAAAAAATTAGTTAAGACAAATGTGGGTCTCTTGAAGACAGAAACAGGTGAATTTATTATGGGGAACAAAGAAATGGCAGACGAGTTGAACAGGTACTTTGGATCTGTCTTCACTAAGGAAAACACATACAATCTCCCAGATGTACTTGGGGACAGAGGACCTAGGGTGACAGAGGAACTGAAGGAAATTCACATTAGGCAGGAAATGGTGTTGGGTAGACTGATGGGACTGAAGGCTGATAAATCCCCAGGGCCTGGTGGTCTGCAGCCCAGGGTACTTAAGGAGATGGCTGTAGAAATCGTGGAAGTATAGGTGATCATTTTCCAATGTTCTATAGATTCAGGATCAGTTCCTGTGGATTGGAGGGCAACTAATGTTATCCCACTTTTTAAGAAAGGAGGGAGAGAGAAAACAGGGAAGATGCTGGAGTTAATTATAAAAGATGAAATAGCGACACATTTCGATAGCAGTAGCAGGATCGGTCCGAGTCAGCGTGGATTTACGAAGCGGAAATCATGATTGACTAATCTTCTGGAATTCTTTGAGGATGTTACTAGGAAAATGTACAAGGGAGAGCCAGTGGATGTAGTGTACGTGGACTATCAGAAAGCCTTTGTTAAGGTCACACAAAGGAGATTAGTGGACAAACTTAGAACACATGGTATTGGGGATAGGGTAATGACATGGATAGAAAATTGGTTGGCAGATAGGAAACAAAGAGTAGGGATTAACGGGTCACTTTCAGAATGGCAGGCAGTGACTAGTGGGGTACCGCAAGGCTCGGTGCTGGGACCGCAGCTATTTACAATAAACATTAATGATTTAGATGAAGGGGTTAAAAGTAACATTAGCAACTTTGCAGATGACACAAAGCTGGATGGCAGTGTGAACTGTGAGGAGGATGCCATGAGGATGCAGGGTAACTTGGATAGGTTGGGTGAGTGGGCAGATGCATGGCAGATGTAGTTTAATGTGGATAAATGTGAGGTTATCCACTTTGATGGCAAGAACAGGTAGGCAGATTATTATTTGAATGGTGTCGTCAGGAAAAGGGGAAGTACAATGAGATCTGGTGGTCCTTGTTCATCAGTCACTGAAAGGTACAGCAGGCAGTGAAGAAAGCTAATGGCATGTTGGCCATCATAACAAGAGGAGTTGAGTATAGGGGCAAAGAGATCCTCCTGCAGTTGTCCAGGGCCATGCTGAGACTACACCTGGAGTATTGCGTGCAGTTTTGGTCTCCAAATTTGAGGA
This sequence comes from Amblyraja radiata, assembly GCF_010909765.2. NCBI lineage: Eukaryota > Metazoa > Chordata > Chondrichthyes > Rajiformes > Rajidae > Amblyraja > Amblyraja radiata. The sequence continues at coordinate 86,655,752 of NC_045961.1, read as the reverse complement.
AGGACATTCTTGCTATTGAGGGAGTGCAGCGTAGGTTCACGAGGTTAATTCCCGGGAAGGCGAGACTATCATATGTTGAAAGAATGGAGCGACTGGACTTGTATACACTGGAAATTAGAAGGATGAGAGGGAATCTTATTGAAATATATAAGATTATTAAGGGATTGGATGCGCTAGAGGCAGGAAACATGTTCCCGATGTTGGGGAAGTGCAGAACCAGGGGCAACAGTTTAAGAATAAGGGGTAGGCCATTTAGCACGGAGATGAGGAAAACTTTTTCACCCAGAGAGTTGTGAATCTGTGGAATTCTCTGCCTCAGAAGGCAGTGGAGCCGATTCTCTGGATGCTTTCAAGAGAGAATTAGATAGAGCTCTTAAAGATAGCAGAGTCAAGAGATATAGGGAGAAGGCAGGAATGTGGTACTGATTGTGGATGATCAGCCATGATCACAGTGGATGGCAGTGCTGGCTCGAAGGGCCAAATGGCCTACCCCTGCACCTATTATCTAGTCCTGTCAACGGGAAAACCTTCAAAAGCCATTTTACAATAATCCATCAACTGTCACTAGATCACCTCTCAATCCACCACACCCCAATAATTCCCAAACGATAAATCACCCCCAATTGGACTCCTAACCAACATTCTGATCCTTCAACTTCCCGTCACCAACTCAGCATTGCTGCAGAGCTGATCACCACATTTTACAGCTTAAACACACGGGGTGGCACAACATTCAGTGCTCTTGTTCTCTCTTGCAAGGTAAGATGGTGTACAGCTGTTGGCCAGAGGCAGACAGCTACACTTGGATTTTGCTGACTGTTTTAAGAAAAGCCTACAGCACAGACCCTGGCAGCAGCAAGGCTGATACTACCAAGGAAAGAAATATCCTCAAAGATAATTCCTCCTCTTCATACTCTACCATCCCATGATCCTCAACCTACTCTTTTATAATCTGCAAGCTGCTGATGGTGCAAACATGTACCCTTATTCCTCTCCACATCAAAACCCTCTCCCTGTACACTTATCATTTCAGACACTAAAGAACAGCAAACTGGCCAGGTAGTGGGGGAACAGCATGAAGGGACACTCAATTTCATACTTGCGACCAGCCACCAGCAGTGATTATTTAGAAAGTAGCAGAAACGAGTTGTGAACAGTGAGATCCTAGACACAAGCAGCAAAGGACAGCACAGTGGCTAGCTCAATGGAGAGTGGACCAGGCATGGAGCATTCCCATAAAGCATGTTTATTTTGTGCTGCCTTTCACTCACCATATTAAATGTCCCTGGTTACTTGATAGTAAATACAAATGCTTTAGCAGGCTGACAAAAGGACACAAAGTGCTGGAGTAACTCAGCGAGTCAGGCATTATCTCTGGAGAACATGGATAGGTGAATTTTCGGGTCGGGTCCCTTCTTTATTTAGCAAGCCATTCGGCGTTCAGTCCTATATTTAAATGGTAACTATTTGTGCCTTCATTATGTATTGGAAAGGGAGCTACCAAGTTTGGCCGCTGAACATGGCAAGAGTGATACATTTATATGGTCTGCACTCTGGGTATATTTCTGTACAGCGTGAACAGCTGCCTACTAAGGCCACTCAGCAGTTTTCACCCTTTATGTCTGTGGCACATTTTGGTATCTCATGGAAGGCAAAAGGTTTTAAACATAACGGAAACAAAGAGGTTATGCATCCCACCACTCATCAAGCAAAGACTTTACTTAGTCAGATATGACCATAGGATCAAAGAGTTCACATCCTGAAGAACAAAATGCATGTGGCCCAGCTAAAACAAGCATCAGATAATGATCCAAAGCTCCATTGAAGGATGCAGTAAAAGGGAAGTGACAGCTTTCAACATTGGTTACAATGTGGGAAAACTAACTGATGACAGAAGTGAACAGTGAAATTGACTGTGGGTAGGAATAAATCAACAAGTTCCCATTAAATGCCAAAACTATAAACAAAGCCACAGTATGTATCAGCTTCATGTGACCAAACCATAAAGTTCCTTTCATGCTTTCTGTTCTCAATGAGAACTATCTAGATGCCAGCATCATTCCATGTCACCTCTATTCACTTTACCTTGCACTTTAACCCATCCTAAAACCCGCTGTAACATGCCTGCCTCGTCTCCACTCAATCTTCCCTTCCCCATTTCCACTGAGCTTCAATTTGTCCAGTCCCCACTGCAATGTCAGCTAGCCAAAACTCCCAATGAATCATCCCCCTACCTGGCAGTAATTATTTTTATCATGTCCATTGAAAACTACTGTAACTCCCCAAACTGTAACTATTTCACGATCCCCCTGCACTGCCAGCACTGCCCCTTCCCCTTGCCCAGCCACTATCCCTCTTGGGATGACACCATCATCCACAGTTCACAACAATGTATCCCTTTTGGAATCGCACCATTCCTAGCCAACAATCAGTCTATCGGAACCAACCCGTCTGATGTCATCTGTTGCCAGCCCTGATTTGTCCTGGTCTTTTCTTGCTTCCAGTTTCTTCCCCCTACAATCAGTCTGAAGAGGGGGCCCAATCTGAAACATTGTGGCGGCACCTGGTGGTAGGCCACGGGCAGAGCAAACCCTTGGCTTTGGAGGGAAGAGTTAGGTGTCCCGGTGTGGGAGGCGCAGGTCACGGGGTTGACCCTTAGGGGCATTTAAGGTCGGGCAACGCCCGTGCCCATTGAGGAGTAGGGAGCAGCACTGTAATAGTAATAAAATACGTCTCGTTCACACAACTTTGTGTTTCGACTGATTCTTGGCTGGACTCCTGCGAGACCCCGCTATAACATCAGCAATCAATTTTCTTCAGAGTTGCTGCCTGACCTGCTGAGTTACTCCAGCATTTCTGACCACCAGTACATCTTTATCTGTGCAGTCTCCATTGCACCCTCATCTATGCAGTCTCTGTTGCCCATCCACCATTTCTCCATACCTCTTCATTCTCCCACTGTGCCCTCCTCTTTTCCAGTCCCATTTCATCTCTCCACTGACTTGTTGGCAATGAACATTCATTCCAGAACCTAATGAATCTTCACACTGGATATTCAGCACTGTATCTTCAATCTGTCCAACCTAATCGCCCTGCAGTCCTGTATTTTCATTCTGTACCAGTCCCAGGCATAGCTCCCACTGCACATTCGCTTTGAATTTTCACCCTGCTCAGTTTCCACTGAGCTTTCAATCTGTGTAGACCCAATTCCTCCATCCTGCCCAGTGCCCTTGAAGGGAAAACCATGTTACCAATATTATTTCATCCCATCAAGTATCCCACCTCCCCTGCTCTGTCCGACTGCACGACCTTCCAAAAGAAGGTTATCTAAGATTCCAACAGGATACAGAATTGGCTTCATTGGTAGGAAGCAGAGGATGGTGATGGAAGGTTGTTTATCGGACTGGAGGCTTATGACTAGTGGCGGCCTGAGGGATCGATGACGTGCCCATTGCAGTTTGTCATCTATATCAATGATTCCGATGGGAATCTACAAGGCACGATTAATAAGTTTGGATGGGATGCAGACGGACACAGAACATAGCTCAACACTTTGCAAGTCTTTGTGGAAACTGTACAGCTGCGGGTAGATAAACATCTCGTCGGTATGTTACCTGTAAAAATCTGTGAATTAATTCATCCTTTCCAGGATGTTAGAATGGACTCACCGTGTTTCGGGCTTAAGATGGGAAATGGGTCTCCAAGTTTCCAGAAAAAGTATATGAATACCAACCAAACGACACAGGCAAACAGGAATCGTTTTCGCTGCACTGAAGAGAACATACTGATTATTTCCACAGAATCACAGAAAGATGCAACATAGGCGATCGTTTGGCCTAACGTGCTCAACAATTGCTCTTTCCCTAGAGCTTACAAATATTCCAAGACCCTCTAAGAAACCTGTGACTGAATTTGCCTGCCACATTCCAGATCATTGTAACTCACTGTATAAAACATTTTTCCATCTCCCTCCAGTTTTTTGGAAAGATACAGCATGGAAACAGCCCCTTCAGCTCACCGAGTTCACGCCAACCATTGATCACCCGTTCTTTCCAGTTCGATCTTATCCCACTTTCACATCCGCTCCGTACATACTAAGAACAGTTGACGGTAGCAATTTAACCTACGAACCCACACCCCTTTGTGATGTGGGAGGAAAACGGAGCAGCCAAAGAGAACCCATGTGGTCAGCGGGAGAATGTGCATACTCCACACAGACCGAAGCACCCAAGGTCAGGATCAAACCCAGATTTCTAGCATGATAACCTTAATTTTGTGTAAACAACTATCCTTTCATTGGAAACAGGATTCACTTTCTCCCGATCTACTTTACCAAGACCGTTCGTATTTCTATTAAATCTCTTCTTATCTTTCTCCATTCTGAACCAAGTAATCATCAGTCTTCCCGGATAACCAGTAGGTTTTTACAAAAGTGGATAATATGAACATAGAACAGGAACAGGCTCGTTGGTCCATAATGTCTGTGATGACCATGTCAACTTAAACTAATTCCATCAACCTACCCTAGTCTATCTCCCTCCACTCCCTTACCACTTACCGCTCTCTGCGTAAAATAAACTTGCTTATAAATCTTCTTCAAATATCATCCCTCATTCCCTTCAGTATTTGACATATCAACCATATGCAAATGTCTCTGGTTATCTATCCTATCCATGCCTCTCAGAATTGTATACACTTCTATCAAGCCATCCCTCAGCCTTAGAGAAAACAATCAAACCTCTCCTTATGACTAATTATTTCTAATCCATGCAACACCTTGATGACTTCTTTTCCACTCTCTCCAAAGCATTCACATTATTCCTGTAATTCAGCAATCAGAACTGTATACAATAGTTCAAATGTGCCCTCAGCAAAATGTTATATAGCTGCAACATGTTTTCCCAAATGTTACAATCAACACTCTGAGCGATGAAGGCAAATATGCATCCTCAATCAAACAAATATTCTATCCTATCTACCTTGTGCTGCCATTTGCATCCCAAGTTCTCTCAGTACATCGATGATCCTAAATGCCCTGCCATTTTTGTATACTTTCCTCTTAAATTTGACCTCCAAAGATGAAACACTTCCACCTGCCATTTCTCTGCCCATATTTCCAACTAATCTAAATTCTGCAGAATCCTTTGGCAACCTTGCTTACTATCCAGATCTCTGCCAATTTTTGTGTCATCTGATCACGATCCTGCAGTAATTTTTGATAACCATCTTTGCTATCTATGAAACCACCCACTTTAGTGTCACCTTACCATGCCTTGTACATTCTAATCCAAATTGTTGATATATACACACACTCAATCAAACAAATATACTCAATCCCTGCACGCATATAGACACCAGTGCACAAGTTCAAACACACAGCAGATAGACACAAAATGCTGGAGTAACTCAGTAGGACAGGCAGCATTTCTGGAGAGAAGGAATGCATGACGTTTCGGGTCGAGACCCTTCTTCAGGCTGGTAAGTCTGACTTCAGACGTATTTTCGGTGTAAACCAGCACCTGCAGTTCCTTCCTACATACACATGCAAGTACCCACATATACTGGCGGTCTCAGCACTGATCCTAGAGGAACATCACTGGTTTCACAGTGCTACAGGTAACTAATGTACCTTAATATTAAAGATTAGCCTACCATGAAGAACCTTTGAAAGCTTTATTGAAGTCCATGTATACATAAGATGCAACCTTCCCCATTTATTGCCATGTTGACTATCCCTAATACGGTTCCGATTTTCCAGATGCAATATGGATCATCACTCCACTTTAGATTCAGATTTATTAATGTGATATCTCCATTACTAAGTTCCAAAAAATTATTCCAAAACCCCTTCCTGCATCGTCATGACTACCAGCAAGAAGCTTGTACAATGGTCCTAAACAATCCATCCATATCTAAAACAGATCCAAATGACCAAGTGATTAATGTTAATGTAAAGGAGTGAAGTCTAACACACTGTAACCTTTACTGAGTCTTTTATTATAGCACATGGTACACACGTCCCAGCACTGACTGCATCTAGTCTTCAGGCGTGCTGGAACCAACAGGGGGAACAAGGGGAGGATATCACAGTTATACTGATATGGGTAGGCGTGGTTAGTGGTATTGAGGTAGCTACGTTATAGGTTGCATGCATAAACCATCTACATCCTTCCCCTTAGAAAATTAAGAAATCAAAGATATAACAGTGGCAGGGAGATTATACAAAACCTGCAAATCTAAACGAAATCACCGTAACGGTCAGGAGGTCTGACAATCCGACCCGAGCGGGTGCGCATGGCACCCTCATCCTCCCCACCCGAAAGAAGAGGAGGAGCAGGAACAGCTGGGAAGGAGAACGCCGGCGGGGACGCAGCCCGGAATGCGGAAGGGGAGCCGACCGGCACAGGAGAGCCAGGGGAAGGGGACTGTGCAGGAGAGATCGGAACAGGCGGTGAGAGAGGAGAGCGGGAAGGGGAGGAGCGGACAGGGGTTGAGAAACCCGGAGGAGCAGGGTGAGGGGACCGCGGCGAACGGGCAGATGGGGGCACGCAGCGAGTCGAGGGGTAGTTAGTGGTTGGAGGCTCGAATCGCAACCGAGGAGCATGCGGGGCCGCAGGGGGAGGCTTAGGCTCGTTGACAGCCAACAGGTGCTGGCGGCTGCGGCGATAGATAGTCCCCTCAAAGTCCACCAAGTAGGACCGTGGCGAATTGTCCACCCCGACCACGGTTGCGAGCCGGGAGAAACCGGTGGAAGTCTGCAAGCGAACGACCTGGCCAGGCAGTAGTGGTGAGAGAGGGCGGCAGGACTTGTCGTGGGAGCGGCGCTGAACTTCATGCCGTTGAGCAATCCGCTGCTGGACAGCAGCAGGCTGAAGGACCTTTGGCACCAAGGATTGTTGTGCGATTGGCATCGGTGGGCGAAGAACGCGTGACATCAGACGTTGAGCAGGGGATCGCATGGTATTGTCCCTGGAAATGTTACGGAGGTTTAACAAATCCTGGTAGAAATCACTATTGGAGAGACGAGACTGCTCGAGCAAGGTCTTGGCGCTGCGGACAGCACGTTCGGCCAGGCCATTGCTCTGCGGGTATTCTGGGCTGCTGGTGAAATGAGTGAAGTTCCACTTCGCAGCAAAAGCTTTGAACTCTGCGCTGGTGAACTGACGGCCGTTGTCGGTCTGTAAACGGACCGGGGACCCAAAGGTGGCGAAGTGTCGGCGCAGCTTTCTGATGACCATCTCAGAGGTGATGGCAGGGAGAAGGTCCACTTCGAACCAGTTCGAGTAGGAATCAACCAACACGAGGTATTGCTTACCACGCCAATCAAAAATGTCTGCAGCCAGCGATGACCAGGGCATGTCAGGGGCCGGCTGTTGCAGAAGCGGCTGGCGCTGCTGGTGAGGGGCAAGAGAGTTGCAATCAGGACAGGAGGCTACACGGGCCTTAATGTACCCTGCCATGCCAGGCCAATAGTACTGTTCTTGGGCATGTGAGACTGTGGCATCGGCTCCTGGATGCCCCATGTGGGCAGCGGTGTAGTACGAGTCGTACAGGGAAGCAAGGATGACCAACTTGTGACCCTTGATGATGATCCCGTCCCGGAGCACCAGTTCATCGCGAACCAGAAAGAAGGGATGCACACCCACAGGCAACGAGGTGCGCTTGTCTGGCCACCCGCGCCTGATGACAGCAGCAAGCTGTTGCAGATCGGGGTCGCTGGCAGTGTGCTCAACCAGGCACTGCAGATGTTTGGAGGGAACGAAATTGACATTGAGAACCTGCAAATCCTCCTGTTCGTAGGGATGTCTGTCACAGGAGGACCGGGGGGCTCTGGACAGCGCGTCAGCCACGTGCATCTCAGTGCCCTTCTGGTACACGATCTTGAAGTCGAACCGCTGGAGCTGCAGCATCATCCGCTGCAGTCTGGCCGGGGCGATGTGGATTGGCTTGTTGAGGATAGTCACTAAGGGTTGATGATCCGTCTCGACAGTGAACCTGGCACCGAAAAGGAAGTCCTTGAATTTGGAGCAGGCAAACACAACCGCCAGAAGCTCCTTCTCTATTTGAGCATAGCGCTGCTCATTGTCCGTCATAGTTCGCGAGGCATAGGAAATGGGCTGCAGCGAGCCGTCATCATAGAGCTGCAGGCAGGCAGCACCGAGTCCAAAACGGGAAGCGTCGCACGTCACCACAATTGGACGCTGCAGATTGAAGAACCGAAGAGTCGGTGTGCTGATCAGCTTCGTTTTGAGGAGATCGAAAGCCTGCTGGTGTTGGGGAAACCAGGACCAGGCGATGTCCTTCTTCGTCAGTTGCCTCAGAGGCGCGCTCAACTCGCTGAGGTTTGGGATAAACTTGCCCAGATAATTGACCATGCCCAGGAAACGCTGCAGGCTGGTAACATCAGTCGGGGCAGGCAGCTCGGAGATAGCGTTTGTCTTCTGCGGATCAGGTTTCAGCCCGCGGGACGTAAAAATGTGGCCAACATATGGCACCTCAGCTACACGAAACCTGCATTTGGACGGGTTAAGCTTTAGGTTGCTCTGGCGAGCGCGGTCTAGAATCCGTCGGAGGTTGCGATCATGCTCAGCAGCATCTCTCCCATAAACAAGAATGTCACCCACAATAATGGCACCCACAATAATGGCACACGGCAGACCGGCAAACAGTTGCTCCATGGAGCGCTGAAACACCTCGCTAGCAGAGTTGATGCCGAACGGCATTCGTAAAAACTTGAATCTTCCGAAGGGTGTGCTAAAAGTAGTTAAGTCTGAGGAGCGTTTGTCCAGAGGTATTTGCCAGAACGAGCTCCTGGCATCGAGGACCGAAAACACTGTGGCCTGACCGACCTGGGCAGCAACATCTTCTACAGTCCGCATAGGGTAGTGGGGACGTTTTATAGCCATATTCAAATCCTTGGGGTTGATGCACACCCGTATTTCGTTCTTACCCTTCTTCATGGTGGCGACCATGGTGGAGACCCACTCGGTGGGATCGCTGACGGCTTCCAACACCCCCATTTTAACCATGTTGTTCAGCATGGCTTCCACCTTGTCCTTCATAGCGAACGACACCCTGTGTGGGGCACGGATCACAGGCGTGACAGAGGGGTCAGTAGCAATCTTGTACACAAGAGGCAGCTTCCCCAATTTGTCATCGAAGAGGTCGGGGTACTCGGAGAGTGGATTCAGCATCACCCGCACTTCGTGGACCGTGCGGTCGAAAGACACTAGACCAAGGTCCTGGCAGGCTTGATTACTCAAAAGAGTCACACAGTCGCAGTCCAGAATGAAGAACGACAGGTCACGGGATGCTTTCTGCAGCACACAATGGAAGGTGGCCCTCCCCACAGGTGTTAGCTCTTCTCCCCCATAAGCACGTAGTATAGAGCGATCAGCAGTCAACAGCTCATTATTCCTTATCTTGTTGAACAGTGATGTTGACATAACATTCACTTTCGCCCCCGTATCTAGCTTCGCAGAGAAGGACTTGTTGTTCACAGTAACGAGCACAGAAGGATCGGGGAGGCGAGATCGACTATGGAGGAGAGTGTAAATACTGGTGTCTCCCATGGAAACGCTGAGCTCAGAGTCGGGGGCAGTGTCGACAGAAGACTGAGAATCGAGGTCATTATCAACCTGCTGAAGGTTGTTTAAGAATTGTCTGGAAGGTTGGGGAGCTTTCCCACGGGAGCGGCATACAGCTGCAAAATGGTTCATTTTCCCACAGAAGTTACAGGCCTTTCCAAATGCCGGGCACTGGGACTGCATGGAGTGGACATAACTGCAGTTGGGGCACTTCTTGGTATTCGGGACCCGAGATGTGTGAGCGGGACGCGGCGGAGGGCGAAAATTGTCCTGCCTGCGACGGGGCACAGCGAAGCCAGTTAGATTTATGGCACGGTTTTCAGACCCCCTCAGCCCATGTGGCGGGACAACCACTTCAGCGATACGGCAGGCATGCATTGCCTGAGTTAGAGTGAGGTCTGGCTTCTGCAGCAGATCTGCACGTAGTTTCTGATCTAGCATGCCGGTGACCAGGATATCCCTGGTGAGTTGATCACGCATGGTATCGAAACGGCACCGCTGAGCAAGGTAGCGCAGGTCAGCGATAAAACACTCAACCGGCTCATCAGGCTGCTGCTTACGAGTAAAGAATCTAGCCCGCTCCAATATGCGGTTGGAGGGCAAGTCACAAATCTCCGCAAACTTGCGCAAGAGACATACCGGGTCATTGGCAGATTCCGCCGGCTCGACGACCTGGTCGTTGTCATCCAGGACCGCTGGAGTGTAGACGAAAGCTTGAGCCCGTTTCATGGCATCTGGACCGGCAAGGTTCAACAGAAGGGAGGCTTTGACCACATCTGGGTCATTTCGGTGCACAATATTAACGAAGTGATTGAAGTCCATCACGAAAGTAGCCCATCGTTCCGCAATGTCAGCGTCAAAGACAAGGGGAGATGGCCTTCGGCATGAAGATGCCATGACAAAATGAAATTAAACACTGATACACAAGGGAGAAATAAAAAAACGATAAACAGGAGGCGCTAGGCTTACTTGCTGACACCATGTAAAGGAGGAAGTCTAACACACTGTAACCTTTACTGAGTCTTTTATTATAGCACATGGTACACACGTCCCAGCACTGACTGCATCTAGTCTTCAGGCGTGCTGGAACCAACAGGGGGGAACAAGGGGAGGATATCACAGTTATACTGATATGGGTAGGCGTGGTTAGTGGTATTGAGGTAGCTACGTTATAGGTTGCATGCATAAACCATCTACAGTTAATTTATTAATTCAGGATATAACTACTGCTCTGCCACCCTCATCTTAAATAGTGTTAATCTACAATTCATGCTTATCGATATACACCAGCTCTCAACCTATCAATTTATTAAAAAATTATCTTCCTCCTGATAAAATCCCTATATAGCCTCACCTCTTCTTTTCTCCCATTCCGTAACATTCCAGGATCTCCGCTCTCTTCCGATTCCAGTCTATTGATCATTTCAGATGTTAATTACTCCAATACTGATGGGTGTGTCCTCAGGGGCCAAGATCTGAGTGCTGTAGTTGCCTTTATAAGCATCTTCACCGTTCTCTCTTTTTGTCTTTAAGACCTTACTCTTTGACAAACATTTGGACCCTGCCTTATTCTCTCCAAATTATAAATTGGCAAATATAGGGGCAATAAATATGGGCGGCACAGCGATAACTTGCTACCTTACAGCACCAGAGACTCGGGTTCGATCATGACAATGCTGTCTGTACGTGTTAGTACGTTCTCCCTGTGACCTTGTGGGTTTTCTCCTGGTGCTACAGTTTCTTCCTAAATTCCAGACGTGCAAATTTGTAAGTTAATTGGCTTCTGTAAAATATCCCTCGTGTGTAGAATAGAAATAGTGTTGAGGTGTTGGCTGATTGGTGCGTACTCGGTGTGCCAAAGGGCCTGTTTCCACCCTGTATCTCTAAACTACAATGAAAATTTATTTTGAATACCAACACCTTTCACTCTCTCACCATTATTTTGAATACCAACACCTTTCACTCTCTCACCTTTTTTTTTTAACTTAAGTGTATGACATTTTTCCACATTATATTCCTTCTTAGAGGTCAAAAGCAAGCATCGGAATGAAACATTTTGGCATCTTTACTAGTATGTTAGTATGTAACAATAGTCTTGAGATAGTCTTTAGTTCAACCTACTGTAAAAATGCAATTTTCTTCATATTTATACACACTGCAGGCATGATATAGCATGATTACTTACAAAGTCGAATGTTGCTGACCACAAAATAGCCGATGTAGAAAGGGACGATAAATATAAGTGCCACGAGTGTGACATATAAATTCAATTTCCAATGAAAATATCGTGAGCTGGAACAAGTCAAAAATATAAATTAGTCTAAATGCATTAAAATGTCTGCTTTGCCAATTAATAGCTTAATTAATGACTGTTACTTATGTTTTTTTTATTTGTACAGTAAAGTCCTTACTTAGCATCTGGAAATAAAATTTAGGTTCCTTATTCTCTGGGATGTAATTATATATCCAAATGAACCTTCTGTCTCCATCTGCCTAGTATTGATCCAATCCAATGAGACCAAGCTAGTTAATTGGAGACTCTTACGCTCCCATGTACTGCGTCACTCACAGTAAATTGATTGCATTCACTTCAGTATACAGATCAAAAGAAGGCTCAGACTAGATGCAAACAGATTTGATAGGATAATAATACCTTCTATCTGGTCTTTATAACAATGAACATGGAATGAATCTGGATGGCTACTTTGCTGGCCAAAATTCTCCATTTCTATCCAATGGCAAGAGCCATAGTCTTCCATTTTCTATACCAATTCAATTTCATTGAAATATTGGTTAAGATATAAGAACTGAAGAATTAGAAACATGCTGGTAATTCTATTCTTGTGCATACACTACCATTCAATAAAATCATGACTGTGTTTTTAAAAATACCACCAACACATTCCTGCATATGTCACATAATCCTTGGATCACCTTAATTCCAAAAAATTATTGACCTCTATCCTAAATATTCTCAACAAAGGATCCTCCCCGACATTTTTGGTTCGAGAATTCCAAAATATCACCATCCCTGAAGAATCTTCTCATTTGAAACTTGAATAACTGACCCTTCACTTTGAAATTCTGCAGGACTTCCCATGGTCCTGGACAATTCAGCCAGTAAATCCTGCACCACCTTGTCAAGTCCTGCAGAATTTCAATGAGAAATTCTCACAATCTTCTAAACTCCAGAAAATAAAGGCATTGGCTGATTAGTCTCCTCCCAGCACCACACCTCCTCCCTGCCCCCATCTCAGGAATCAATCTGATGAACTTTCCTCCACTCTATCACGTTTCGCAAGACCATGACTTGTACACAATATTCGGGATATGATATCACCAGGGAATATCATATAACTAATAAAATGTTCACATCTACTTATGTTGCGTTTAACATACATTTCATTAATTTTATCAATCTTCCAAAAAAAACACCAATCCCCATAAGGCAGAAGTATGATTCATATGAAACAATGGCCACAAATGATAACTAAAGCCAGATGGCGGAAGAGAATTGTGACAATGTGAATGTTGGATGTTCTTTGAAATCCATGTCCAAGATACTGATATAAAAGGAGTTTAAACAACGATAACACAAAGCTGTTGAAAATTGACAAGCACTAAAATATTTATAGATTAAGATTACCTGAACCACAAATGCATCATAAATATTAGAGTTGTCTCTTGGAATAGTTCAGTGAGAACACATTAACAGTTGGTGGCTGAAATCCAGTTGGCTCAGATCCGAAACAAGCAATTCTTAAAGGCTGATTTAATCTCAAATCTCACATGCAATGCAGAGATAACAATCCAAATGTGTCACTAAAACTGAAAGTCTGACACACACGTACATTCGCAGCAATATAAACAATCCTGCTGGGCTATTCAAAGAGCAGAATTCTCCTTGATGACTTGGCTTATAGTTAGCACTCAACTAACATAAATGAAAAAAGATTTTATAGTAATCAGCACATTATAGTCTGCAGAATCCTGCTGTGCAGAAGACCTTCTTGATCATTAACATTACCACAGTGACTGTCATACAAAAATCCTTCCCTGAGATGGTGAAAGATGTAAATGAAATACAAGTCTACTTTTCTTTCAACCAACATCACCAGAAACAGTTTATCTGATCATTCGCTACTGCTGTTTATGGCAGCTTGCTGTGTTCAAATTGATTGCAATGTTTTCTATATTGTAACACTGACTACAGGGGCTTCTTGGGTTATGGAAACCTGACATGAAATTTTGGCTTTACACAAATTCTCCCAGACTTTTCTCTCAGATATTGCACTCAAATCTCTTCATCAGGAAACAATGCATGGGTTAACCACAGAAAACATGTTTGCCTTCTCCAAACTCTCTTTTAGATAAGATCAATTGTCATGAACCCCAAGACATCTCTCATTAGTGCACACTTTCTTTTACTAAACTGCAGCTATTTGGTCACTGATTAGCAGATTAACTCCTTCCGTCGCTCCACAGGATTGCATTCAAATAAACATTTGCAGTAACTCTGTGGTTCGTCCAGCAGTTTTGTTTTTTGATCCAGATCCCAGTCTATTGTGTCTCCAGATAAACATTTGTCACAGTTCACTTACTAGTAACAATTATTTTCATCTACACTGTCTTTCTACAGCCTGCTCTTTACAAAATCGGTTCCGAAGGGCGGCCAAGGCTAAAAATTCCACATTACGTTTTTTGAGAAATTCTGCTGTAGGTTTTGATAACCATCTTCGCTGTGTAGTAATGTACAAATGTACTAATCATGCTCTCTACATTCTCATCCAAATCATTAATATAAACCTGCAAAAGCAATGGGCCCAGCACTAATCCCTGAGGCACACCACTAATCATACATCGTAAATCCCAAAAGTAACCATCCACCATCACCCTGTGCTTCCTTCCATTAAACCAATTCTCTATCCATTCAGCCTGCTCTCCCTGGATCCCATGCGATCTAATCTTCCAGAGCAGCCTAACCTAGAACCTTATCAAATACCTTGATGGAGCCCATAGAGAAAACATCAACTGTTTTGCCCTCATCAACCTTTTTGATTACTTCTTCAAAAAACTCTTCAGATTCAGAAGATCGCTCAGGTACAAGAACATGCTGACTATCCTTAATCAGCCCCAATCCATCCAAATGCATACATATTTTATCCCTCAGAATCCTCTCTTGTACCTCGTTGCCTGCCACAGATGTCAGGTTCACTGATCTATAGTTCCCAAGTTTTTCCTTGCAGCCCTTCTTAAATAGAGGTATATGGATGGGAAAGGAACGGAGGGTTATGGTCTGAGTGCAGGTAGATGGGACTAGGGGGAAATAAGTGTTCGACACGGACTTGTAGGGCTGAGATGGCCTGTTTCCGTGCTGTAATTGTTATATGGTTATATGGTTATAGAGGCTCACTATTAGCCTGTCTTTTGGTACTTGACACGTGTCTAATGATGATTAGTACAGATGTCAGAGGTTATGGGGAGAAGACAGGAGAATGGGGTCAGGAGGGAGAGATAGATCAGCCATGATTGAATAGCAGAGCAGACTTGATGGGCCGAATGGCCTTATTCTGCTCCTATCACTTATGACGCCTGCAATTTATTCTCTAACTTTCCACAGTGTCCTTGGATATATCTGATTGGGCACAAGACCTTAATGCGCCTTAGGACATTCAGCACCATCTCAACTGTAATGCGGACTCTCTGTAAGACGTCTATTAACTGTCCCAAATTCCCCAGTATTCATGTTTCTCCATGGTAAATACAGAAGAGAAATACTCATTGAGGACCTTGCCCATCCTTTGCGACACCACATAGAAGACGACTGCTTCAGTTTTTGAGGGGCCCTATTCTTTCTCTAGTTCTTTCCCTTAAAATGTACTTAGAAAATCTCTTTTGATTTTCCTTAAAATTATCTGTACTCTTAACATCACACTTTTGAAGGCATCTCACTTTTTAGGTGTTCCTTTGGTCTTTGAAATGGACGTATAAATTGGCCAGAGGAAGCAGCAAACCGGAGGACTGGGAGCAATTTAGAACTCAACAGAGGAGGACAAAGGGGTTAATTAAGAGGAGGAAAAAAGAGCATGAAAGAAAGCTTGTGGGGAATATAAAAAATGTTTCTAAAAACTTCTTTAGCTATGTAAAAAGGAAAAGATTAGTGAAGACAAATGTAAGTCCCTTACAATCAGAGACAGTTGAATTTATAATGGGAAACAAAGACATGGCAGAACAGTTAAACAAGTACTTTGGTTCTCTCTTCACTAAGGAAGACTCAAACAATCTCCCAGAAATACTAGGGGACCAAGTGGGAGGGAGGAACTGAAGGGAGTCCATATTAGAAACATAGAAAATAGGTGCAGGAGGAGGCCATTCGGCCCTTCGAGCCAGCACTGCCATTCATTGTGATCATGGTTGATCGTCCCCTATCAATAACCCGTGCCTGCCTTCTCCCCATATCCCTTGACTCAACTAGCCCCTAGAGCTCTCTCCAACTCTCTCTTAAATCCATCCAGTGATTTGGCCTCCACTGCCCTCTGTGGCAGGGAATTCCATAAATTCACAACTCTCTGGGAGAAAAAGTTTTTTCTCACCTCAGTCTGAAATGCCCTCCCCTTTATTCTAAGACTGTGGCCCCTGGTTCTGGACTCGCCCAACATAGGGAACATTTTTCCTGCATCTAGCTTGTCCAGTCCATTTATAATTTTATATGTTTCTATAAGATCCCCCTCATCCTTCTAAACTCCAGTGAATACAAGCCTAGTCTTAGTCAGGAAATGGTGTTTGGTAAACTGTTGGGACTGAAGGCAGATAAATCCCCAGGGCCTGATGGTCTGCGTCCCAGAGTACTCAAGGAGGTGGCCATAGAAATCATGGATGCATTGGTGATACTTTTCCAACGTTCTCTCGACTTTGGATCAGTTCCTGTGGACTGGAGGGTAGCTAATGTTAACCCACTTTTTAAGAAAGGAGAGAGAAAACGTGGAATTATAGACCAGTTAGCCTTACATCAGTAGTGGGGAAGATGCTTGAGTCGATTGTTAAAGATGTTATAGCAGCGCATTTCGAAAGCAATGAAAGGATCAGTCAAAGTCAGCATGGATTTATGAAGGGGAAATCATGTTCGACTAATCTGACATTTTTTGAGGATATAACAAGTAGAATGGATAATGGAGAGCCAGTCGATGTGGTGTATCTCGACTTTCAAAAAGTATTTGACAAGGTCTCGCGCAAGAGGTTAGTGCGCAAAATTAGAGCACATGATATTGGGGGGAGGGTAAGAACATGAATAGAGAACTGATTGTCAGACAGGAAGCAAAGGGTAGGAATTAACAAAGGTACACAAAATTGCTGGGGAAACTCAGCGGGTGCAGCAGCATCTATGGAGCGAAGGAAATAGGCGACGTTTCGGGCCGAAACCCTTCTTCAACAGGTCCTTTTCAGAATGGCAGGCAGTGACCAGTGGGGTACCGCAAGGCTCGGTGCTTGGACCCCAGTAATTTACAATAGAAAATTAACGATTTAGACGAGGGAATTAAATGTGACATCTCCAAGTTTGCGGATGACTCAAAGCTGGGTGGCAGTGTGAGCTGCGATGAGGATGCTATGATGCTGCAGGGTGACTTGGATAGGTTGGGTGAGAGAGCTGATGCATGGCAGATGCAGTATAATGTGGATATATGTGATTATCTACTTTGGTGGCAAGAACAGGAAGGCAGATTATTATCTGAATGGTGTCAGGTTAGGAAAAGGGGAGGTGCAACGAGACCTGGGCATGCTTGTACATCAGTCACTTAAAGTAAGCATGCCGGTACAGCTGAAGAAAGCTAATGGCAAGATGGCCTTCATTGAAAGATGATTTGAGTTGAGGAGCAAGGAGGTCTTACTGCAGTTGTACAGGGCCCTGGTGAGACCGCACTTGTGGAGTATTGTGTGCAATTTTGGTCTCCTAATTTGAGGAAGGACATTATTGCTATTGAGGGAGTGCAGCGTAGCCTCACCAGGTTAATTCCCGGGATGGCGGGACTGACATATGATGAAAGAATGGGTCGACTGGGATGTATTCACTGGAATTTAGAAGGATGAGAGGGTATCTTATCAAAACATATAAAACTCTTACAGTATTGGACAGACCAGATGCAGGAAAAATGTTCCTGCATCTGACATTGGGTGAGTCCAGAATCAGGGGGTCACAGTTTAAAAATAAGGGGTAGGCCATTTAGGACTGAGATGAGGAAAAACATTTTTAGAGAGTTGTGAATCTGTGAAATACTCTGCCACAGAAGGCAGTGGAGGCCAATTCACTGGATGTATTCAAGAGAGAGTTAGATTTAGCTCTTCGGGCTAAAGGAATTAAGGGATACGGGGGGAAAAGCAGGGGTACTGATTTTAAACGGTTGAATGATGGTGCTGACTCGAAGGCCGAATGGCCTACTCTTGCACCTATTTTTCTATGTTTCTATGGTCATTTCCAATTTATAGAAAATTGAGTTTACTGAGTTCTCACGAACAGAACCCTTCTGTAGCATGGATACCATCCCTGTACACTTCAAAGTAACTTAATCAACAAATTGCCTCGGGTTACCCTAAAAACTGAAGCAAAACATTTTTCGATGTAAATAAAAGTGAGGTAAAATGTATCTTTTTGCATTGTTGTGCTTGAGATGTAACCAGAATACAATTAATTCCAAATCAAGTCTTTAAGGAATTCTGCTATCCTTTGTATACAACTCAACTATAAAAGGATGCTCTTGAGCAGACTGGGAGGTTTAAACCTATGCAATTACAATAAAGGATACACTCACCTGCTATTTAAAAGACCCAGAATCTCAAAGATGATGAGTTCAAACATAGTGCAGGAGAAAGCAAACATCACTGAGAAAACTATTTGGACAACATACTGTCGGACCTACAACAAAAAAGAGAGTTGGCATTATAGGAATACCTATAATGGAATACATTATATATAATAAGGAATGCCGCTGCATTTTGAAGAGAGCACTGAATCAGATGTGGAAAAAGAAGGCATTCACAATAAATTGAGGTGGTGTAGAGGTCCATGCGTTATGTAAATACTCCTTTTAATAATGAACCTATACAGCCCTGTCGCTCAGGTGCGTATCAAGTTAATATTTAACTAATACCGTGCCGTCGATCGTGAGCACACACGAGTAAAACACCAAATCCTTTGTTCTCTAAACCCACGACAGCCTGCCCTCCTCACCGCGCGATTGGTCGGCCCAGATCATGCCCGGTCTACACGAGAGTTCGAGCCCGACCAACAAAGGCTCGATACCAAAATGGCTCAGCCTGCCACATGACCCTCGGCGGTGCGTCAGCATGGTCGGTTCCTGATGTCCAAGTGCCACTGGGATGAAGACCCCTGGGACCATAAGCGGGGCGCTGTTCACCAGCTCGGCCGAAGAAATTGCCAGGTCCTCCTTCGGGGCAGTGCTTCCCATCGGGTGGCACTGCGAGTCAGCTACCTCGCCCGCAGCGTGTCTGTTATTTCAACTTTTATTTGTTTTTTTAGTATGTCCAAATGTTTGTTTTAATGTCTCTCGGCATCTTATGTGGGGGGTAGGGGGAAACCGTTTTTCAGTCATCTTACCTTGACGGAGTTGCAACTTTTTTCCATGTCGCTTCTTCGCCCCCCCTCGCAGCCTGACAGCTTGGAGTGGCCTTTCCCAGAGTCGGGCTCAGAGCTTCAGCAGCAGGCGCAGCGTGGACTTTCCATCGCGGAGCGGGGCAATCCCTTGCCGGGGATCGCCAGAAAGGAGTGCTCTGATCGCTGGCCTGGTGACTTTGGCATCGTGGAGCCATGGTCTGCGGAGCTTCTAGCCGTGAGCGTGGTGCGGTCTTACCATCCAGAGCCTGGGATCCCATGCCAGGGATCGCCGGAGAAGAGCTCCGACCACCGGCCGGCGGCCAATAACATCCTGAAGCCGCGGTCTCTGGTAAGGAAGTGGCCGATTCGGGAATTCCAAGCCGCGAGTGTGTTCGATCTGTCCCGTCGTCGGAGTTTCGATCATCCCGACCAGAGGGCTTGTACATGGGGCCGTCCGTAGCGGCGACCACGAGTGAACAAAGGAGGAAGATTGACTGAACTGTATTGCCTTCCATCAGTGAAGAATGATGTGGTGGATGTTTAGGTTATATTCTATTGTGTATTGGGTGTTCTTTTTAATTGTATGGCTGCATGGTAATTCGTTTCAATTTACCTTAATTGGTGCATGTGACAAATAAATTTGAACCTTGAACCTTGAATCTTGCGTATGCCCAGCAGGACCCACGGCAACTCATTCATCCGGTCTGGGCCTGTGAGCTGGGCCTCTAGGTGCTGGTGAAAACGCTCCACTAGGCCGTTTGCTTGCGGGTGGTAGGCCGTAGTGCTGTTCAGATGAGCATCAAGCAGATGGGCCATTGCTGACCACTACTCGGAGGTGACCCGCGCACCTGTCCGAGGGGATGTCCACCAACGCACCAAAGCAGGCGATCCAGTGGACAGTGAGGGCACGTGCACACGTGGAAGTGGATGGCGGTATGGGACAACGCAGCTGTGACCTGGTTGTTCATAGAGGGAGTACAGAGAAGGTTCACCAGACTGATTCCTGGGATGGCAGGACTTTCATATGAAGAAAGACTGGATAGACTCGGCTTGTACACGCTGGAATTCAGAAGATTGAGGGGGGATCTTATAGAAACTTACAAAATTCTTAAGGGGTTGGACATGCTAGATGCAGGAAGATTGTTCCCGATGTTGGGGAAGTCCAGAACTAGGGGTCACAGTTTAAGGAGAAGAGGGAAGTCTTTTAGGACCGAGATGAGAAAATCATTTTTTACACAGAGAGTGGTGAATCTGTGGAATTCTCTGCCACAGAAGGTAGTTGAGGCCAGTTCATTGGCTATATTTAAGAGGGAGTTAGATGTGGACCTTGTGGCTAAAGGGATCAGGGGGTATGGAGAGAAGGCAGGTACAGGATACTGAGTTGGATGATCAGCCATGATCATATTGAATGGCGGTGCAGGCTCGAAGGGCCGAATGGCCTACTCCTGCACCTATTTTCTATGTTCTATGTCTATGTTTCTATGTTCTTGCCTGCGATGTGCTGGACGCAAGTCGTGTACTCGAAGATGTCGGCCAAGTGGCACTGCTGCCGGGATGACCAGGAATCAGACACCTTAGCAAAGGCAAACGTGAGTGGCTTGTGGTCGGTGAAAGCTGTGAAACCCCTGCCCTCAAGGAAGGAGTGAAAATGCCGGATGGCCAGGTAGAGCGCGAGGAGCTCCCGATCGACAGCGCTGTATTTCTGCTCGAGATGGGGGGTCAGATGACGACTGAAAAAATGCGAGGGGCTGCCAGCTTCCATTGATCAGTTGTTCCTGCGCTCCACCGATGGCTGTGCTAGATGCGTCCACCCTGAGAGCTGTTGGTGCGTTGGCCCGTGGATGTACCATCTTTGTTGCCTTTGCCTCTTTGGCGTTGTTAAAAGCGGTCGTGGCTGCATCGTCCCAAACGAGCTCTCTCGGCATGTTGGCCAGGGCCTTGAACAGCGGTTGCATGATCCTGGCGGCTGCTGGCATGAAACAGTGATATTTTACCATGCCGACAAACTCTTGGAATCCCTTCACTGTAGAGGGTTTCGGAAACTGGCGAATGGCCTCGATCTTGGTCGGGAGCGGAACTGCACCGTGCTGGTTAATGTGGAGGAAACTGATGGAAGGGAGGCCAAACTAACACTGGGCAAGGTTAATGGCCAGGCCATGCACGTTGAGCCGCTGGCAGAGGAGCCGGAGGTGTGCACGGTGTTCCTGGCCAGAGCGGCTGGCAACGAGGATGTTGTCGAGGTCAATGAACACGAAGTCCAGCCCGCGGCACACTGTGTCCATGAGCTGTTGGAAAGCCTGGGCGGCGTTCTTGAGGCCGAAAGGCATCCATAGGAACTCAAAAATGGGGTGATGAGAGTCGTCTTGGGGATATCGTCTGGGTGGACAGAAATATGATGGTAGCCACGTATCAGGACGATTTGGGAAAAAACCTTGGTGCTGTCCAGATTGGCCGTGAAGTCCTGGATGTGAGGGACAGGGTATCGGTCAGTAGTTGTGACGTCGTTGAGATGGCGGTAGTCCCCACAGGGTCTCCAGCTTTGGGGACCATGTGAAGTGGAGATGCTCACAGGCTGTCTGAGCGGCGCACTATGCCCATTTCCTCCATCCTGCGGAACTCATCTTTGGCCAGTTGGGGCTTGTCGGGGGGACAGCCTGCGTGCGCGTGCATGGAGTGGCGGTCCGGTGGTGGGGATATGGTGCTTCACCCTATGTAGGTATGTTGCAAAGCCTACCTGAAGCGTCGTTGAAGATCTGCTGATGAGGGTGTGCGCGATTTTGGCGCCGTTTAGAGGGGGCGGGTTTAAAACGCGATTTTCTCTAAGCTGTTCCAATCGAAAATGTTCAGCCTAGTTAATTATTAACGAAAAATCGCTGGAAGACCCCGTCGCAAAAGCTATTATTAGGTTTAAAGGCCTTGAATAATAGTTATAGTAGTTTAAAAATCAATCTCTAAACCCGCGACCGTCAGCAACCGCAGGGTCTCATAAAGCAAATAGCAGAAGTTAGGTTGTATATTTTTACATTAAAAAGGGCTTCTAAAGATCCCTTTATACTAAGTTTAATATTGCGAGTAGCTCAATTTGGGCCCATTATATCGCGCAGTATTTTTCTCGGCATTTGGGGCACAAATCTACCGCAATGTGAACGTTCTAAACCAGCGCGTTCCACAGGGACCCACTGGAAAGCTGATTTAAATGGGCATTTATTTACAGCAATTAAACACTAAATTCCTTCCATTTGGCCTATAAATTAATGTAAATGAGATTTAAAAATCATGTTTTATTGTGAATTATTTGTGAATATTATTTGGACATTTAGGCTATTTAAAAATGTTAATCATTTATTAAGAAATGGATAGATGTTTAGATCTAGTAATTGAAGTCTGAAATTAGCTACAATTAGGTAACTAACTAATTATATGCTTTAATTTCAGGTCATCCAAGTAAGATTATTTTATATTTGTTTCAGAATGCTTCAATCTATGATAACTGAAAATTTCATTCAGTTCTCTTAATTTTTAAGAAAGTTATGGGCTTTTGACTGTTCACGATCACAGCTTTTTTGTTATGTCCATAGAAAATCAATAGGGAACAAGATGCTCATTTCCCAGTATGAAAATGGCCATAACTTTTTAAATACTTGAGATATGAAAGTGAATTAGGTGTCAAATTAAACTTATTTTTATGCTTTATCTGATGGGATAAATTACAGACTTGATTTTTAAAATCTCAAAATTTTGTAACATTGCTACCCTATGCTTGGGCTGGCCGTTGTGAACTGTGAGGTTAGTCGGCGAAACCGGCCAAGATCCAGGCATACTCATTGTCGTAGAAGGTCACCGAGCCAAGATGTGGCGCAGTCAATTCTGCGTGGCTCAAGGCGAGCGACTCGAACATCCCAGAATTGACGAGACGTTGTCCTGTCACATCGACCAGCAGGGAGTGCACCAGGAGGAAATCGGCGCCCAGTAGCGGTTGGGAGAGGTCGGCGATAGTAAAGGGCCAATTGAAGTGATAGGCGTTGAAGGTGAGTGGGATTGTGCGGACCCCGTACGTCTTGATGTTGTTGCCATTGGCTGCGGCCAGAGAAGGTCCCATCTTTCCGGAACGAGTGTCAGCCTCCGATGGGGGCAAAATACTGACCTCTGCTCCCGTGTCCACGAGAAAATGCCGCCCCGAATGACGGTCCCAGGTGCAGAGGAGGCGATGCTTCTGGCAGTAGCCACTACTGGCGTCCGGCCGAGGCATTTCCTGGATGTGTGCAGGATGGTTGGCATCGGCGGGCCTCAGACCCCATATTTGGTGGTAGTAGCACCACTTACCTTTGACGGTGTCGCTCGTGGCTGGCCTCATTGCCGTGCGTGCCTTCGGGGGTCGGTGAAATTGTCGTCCGCGAGGAGCAGGCGGATGTCATCAGGCATATGCTCGAGGAAAACCTGTTCGAACAGGAGGCAGTTCTTGTGTCCATCCGTCAATGTGAGCATTTCATCCATAAGCACGGACGGCTTGCGGACACATAGGCCATCCATGTGCAGGTGTTTGGCTGCCCTGTTGCGGCTGCTGAGACCGAAAGTGCGCAAGAGGAGTGTTTTGAGGCCCTTGTACTTGTCGTCGGCTGGTGGCTGGCGAAGGTAATCGATTAGGCGCCCGGCAGTGTCCTGGTCCAGCGCACTGACCATGTAGTAGCATTTGGTGGCATCAGCAGTGATCTGGCGAATGTGGAACTGGGCTTCAGCCTGTTCAAACCACACGTGGGGCTGTGATGTCCAGGAAGTGGGCAGTTTGATCGAAACTGTGTTTTGCTGATCTGGGTTGTCGGCTGCAAACATGATAAAATCCAAAATAGGCCGTTTTGGATCATCGGGGTCACCACTGTAGAGGTTCATGCGTTGTGTAAACATTCCGTTGAATAATTAACCGATACAGCCCTGTCGCTCACGCTCGGATCAAGTTAATATTTAACGTGAGCAAACACGAGTTAAACTCCAACCGCCAAATCCTTTGTTCTCTACCCCCACGAGGGCCCGCCCTCATGACTGCATGATTGGTCGGCCCAGGTCAAGCCTGGTCCATGCAAGAGTTCGAGCCTGACCAACAACGGTTCGATACCAAAATGGCACAGCCCGTCACAGTGGTTAACAGAGAACTAAGGAAATGAGCTCCGGCCTGTGCATCATGCTTTCGTCAGAGTCATACAGCATGGAAACAGTTTGTTCAGCCCAATTTGTCCATGGAGATCAAGATGCCCCATCTATGCTTGTCCCATCAGCTCATGTTTGGTCCATATCCCTCTGAACCTTTCCTATCCATGTACCTGTCCAAATGTCTTTTAAATGTTATTATACCACCTACCTCAACTACCTCCTCTGGCAGTTCGTTCCATACACCAACCACCCTCTGTGTGAAAATGTTGCCTCTTGGGTTCCTATTAGATCTTTCCCGACTCAGCTTAAACCTATGTCTCCTACTCTGAGTAAATGACTGTGGATTCACCCCATTTGTCCCCTCATGATCTTGTACCCACTCATAAGAATACTCCTCAGCATCCAACTCTTCAAGGAATAAAGTCCTAATCTGCCCAACCTGTCTATAAAACCAAAGTCCTCGAGTACTGGCACCATCCACGTATTTCTTCTCTGCACACTTTCCAGCTTAACGACCTGGTATAAATTCATTTTGCCCATCGGTTGTGTGCGAGCCTTTATTCTTCACATTGTCCTCCTGCACTTTCATAGCCAGCAACTCTGGAGAACATGGATAGGTAATGTTTCGGGTCAAAATCCTTCTTCAGACTGATTTTATATGTTCATTATACCAAGCTCTCTGTGTGGTCAATGTTCATTATACATAGCTCTCTGTGTGCTCTACATGTGGTTTAACCGAGGTACCCGATGTCTACAGCTGTCCACGGAGCTGAGCTTGTGGTCTAACCAAGATACGTGCAGTTCAGTACTATCTACAGCTCAGTGTGAATTTTAGTGTTGGGGAATTTACCTCATAGTCCTTGAATAACTGGCGCATGAAGAAAAGCCATCCAAAGCCAAAAAAAAGTACCTGGTGAGGAAAAAAATAATTTAAATATCCGGTTACAATGGAGCACCAAAATAGTTCAACAATTGTATATACTGTATTGTTTAGCAAAGGCAAATGGCTCAAGACGCATTACAGGTGTTATATCCAAACAATATTTAGGACCAGAATGAATGGGCATGGGAATGTTAGGACAGGTGACCAACAGCTTAGTCAATGAAGACAGCAGATGCCTGCAGATGCTGGAATCTGGAGCACAAGAACTAAACTAAGAAATCACCCGCTCAAGCAGCATTTGTAAAAGCATGGAGATCGTCGACATTTCAGGTTGAGGCCCTGTTTCTGGACTGAATGTAAAGGAAGAATGGCCAGTATATAAAAGTGAGAGAGAATGGTGAGACAGAGTCTGGTAAGTGATGTGAACCCAAATAATTGAGGGATCAAATGCAGATAGAACCAGGTTGGAGAAGGAAATAAAAAAGGTGATCAAAGGAAAAGAGCTACTGAGTGGCCTGGTGGGATTGGAAAAGGAACATTAAGGGATGTTGATTGTCTGAAATTGGTAAATGTAATGTTTATATCATTGGGTTGTGAGCCACCCTAGTGGATACATGAGGCACCGTTCTCCCAGTTTGCCCTTGGCCTCACCGTGGCAGTGGAGAAGACGGAGGACAGACAGGCCAGTATGGGAAGGGGAGTTGAAATGACACACAACGTGATGCTCAAGATGGCAGATGTAGACTGAGTGTAAATGCACTGCAGAACTGTCAGCTAGTCTATGCTTGGTCGCACCAATATAGAGGAGGCCACATTGTGAGCATCGAATGCTATGGATGAGGTTTGGGGGTGGAGAGTGGAGGTTTAAAGATCATCCTGAAGGAGGGAGAGATACAAACAGAGAATCCAGGACATGGTTTGGGCTAGGATAGAAGTTGCAAATTTGAAAGCGATTAGTGTCCAGAGGGCGAAAAGAGACAGATCTGCCTTGAGTACACTGGAATATAATTAGATCAATGCCATTCTCCTGGCTATCTACGTGAAAACCACGCAAAATCAATAACTTACATTTAGCTTTTAATACATAAAAACATTCTCATTAGGAACAGACTAAACATTTGATCAATTATGCGGGTTTAATTACTGAGATAAATGACAAAGACAGAAAGAGATTTGTGAGTGAATTGTAGAATTTTGGTCCTTGTGGTGCTGAAGCCAAGCTCACTGATACAGGAACTGCTGCACCCAGCTTTTATGCATCAGGAATCATGAACATTTATGGAACAAGAGCAAGCCACTTTAGCCTTGCTGTCAACAGAACAAACTAAGTTAATTCCACTTCCTGGCACCCAATGTATTGTTTTTACCAACCTCATCTACTGTATCCGGTGCTCCCGGTGTAGGCTCCTATATATCGGCAAGACCAAGCACAAACTGGGTGATTGTTTCGCTGAACACCGACGCTCAGTCCGCCTTGGGCTAGGCGATCTCCCAGTTGCCAAACCTTTTAACTCCCCTTCCCATACTGACCTGGGCCTCCTCCACTGTCAGTGAGGCCACATGCAAATTGGAGGAACACCTCATATTTTGCTTTGGCAGCTTACAACCCAGCGGTATGAACATTGAATTCTCTCACTTCAATTAACTCCTGCATTTCTTACCCCGCCCTCCCCCCCCCCCCACCTCATGTGTCCCCCACCTCCCAGACACTAGATATCCTACTAATTCCACTGCTCAGATCCTTGTATCCCTGTCATTAGCACATCTTACCCAGCCAACAATGGGCCATTATGGACTCCACCCTTCCTGATGTCATCTGTTGCCGGCTCTGTTTCTTTTGGCCTTCTCTATCTTTCAGTCTGAAGAAGTGTTCTGATCCGAAAGGTCACCTATTTCTTTTCTGCAGAGATGCTGCCTGACCCACTGAGTTACTCCAGCATTTTATGTCTATCTGTAGCTTTTTGCAAACAGAAATGTGATCATCTGTTTTGTGATGGGGACATTGATGATGACACCTCATGGAGAAAGCAGTAGAGTTACAAGATTTAAAAAATATATATTTCTTCTTAGCAGAACACACAGAAACTTGGTTTAACTTCATTTTCAAGACATATCTGACAGAGTGACACTCCTTTAATGATGCACAGGTGTCACCCTAGCTTCAGGCCTCAGAAGTCAAAGTTTGGCAAGTCTGAGTCTGGTAACAAGATAAATGGTAATTTTGTATGATCTGATGATACAATTTCAGCAGCATACCCTTTTACTTGGGGAAAAGTAGAGTGGTAGCAATTCCGCAATGGATCGTAAAGTCAATAAAGAGCACCTGCTGAAAAGTACTCCTCAAGGTATGCCTACTTTGATGTGCTCCACTGCTGAAATGTACTGTTGGGTCACTCTGCTTTTGCCTTTTGAAGTTGAGGGGATCAACAGCAGACATACCAATCAGTTTCAGTTTATTTTATTGTCACGTGTACTGAAGTACAGTGAAAAACTTTTATTGCATGCTAACCAGCAGAAAAACAAAACATGATTACAAATGAGCCATTTAGTGTATAGATACATGATAAGGGAATAATGTTAAGTGCAAGGTAAAGCCAGCAAAGTCCGATCAAAGGTAGTCCGAGGGTCACCAATGAAAGTAGTTCATCATTGCTCTCCGGTTGTGGGAGAATAATTCAGTTGCCTGAGAACAGCTGGAAAGAAACTGTCCCTGTATCTGGCAGTGTGCGTTTTCACACTTCTATACATTTTCCCTGGTGGGCGAATGGTGAAGATGGAGTGGTCTGGGTGCAACTAGTCCTTGATTATGTTACTGGCCTTGCCAAGGCAGCGTGAGGTATAAACGGAGTCAATAGAAAGGAAGTACACAAAAATGCTGGAGAAACTCAGCGGGTGCAGCAGCATCTATGGAGCGAAGGAAATAGGCGACGTTTCGGGCCAAAACCCTTCTTCAGACTGATGGGGGGTGGGGGGGAGAAGGAAGGAAAAAGGGAGGAGCCCGATGCACCCGCTGAGTTTCTCCAGCATTTTTGTGTACCTTCGATCTTCCAGCATCTGCAGTTCCTTCTTGAACACTTTGTCTACTCCACTGCGATATCTCCTCAAGGTATGCCTACTTTGAAGAAGTTTTCCTCCTCTCTCCGGAGACAGTTTCACAACCTCCTCTCTAACTGCACACCCTCTGTGATCCCCCCCTGCCCTCCAACTGTACGATCACATCCTTACCCAGACTCGAGCCCTTGCTGTCTCCTCCCCTTCCTTAACCCTCGAGCTGTCTCCTCCCATCCCCCCGCCCTCGGGCTCCTCCTCCTCCCTTTTTCCTTCCTTCTCCCCCCCACCCCCCATCAGTCTGAAGAAGGCCCGAAACGTCGCATATTTCCTTCGCTCAATAGATGCTGCTGCACCCGCTGAGTTTCTCCAGCATTTTTGTGTACCTTCAATAGAAAGGAGGTTGGTTTGTATGATGATCTGGGCTGCGTCCACAATTCGCTGCATTTCCTTTCCAGACCAAGCTATAATGCATCCTGATAAGATGCTTTCTATGGTACATCTGTAGAAGCAGGCATGATATTCACCTCCAGAAAAAAAGTAGGAAGTATTGGCCGGGGGTCCTAGAGGCCGGCTAGGCCCCCAGCGGGGTCCAGGGGCAGCATCCCGGTTGGGGTCCAGGGGGCCCCTGCATTTTCAATAAATTGAAAGTAATTCATAAGCTTTCTGCTGGTAGTTTACATAACAGAAGCTTAGAATTTTTCTTACACATAGCCAGTAAATTAACCCCCAAAAGATAAATATTTCATTAAATAATTGACTTCATACAGCTAAAAAAATCTTTATAAAAAATGTTACCTGAATTTCTAAATGAGCTATTTGTAGATGCCAAAAGGATACAATAGTAAAACCTACACATCACCTTAGAAAGGTACCATCTCGCATAATTATGCACAATACTGCAAGGCACAGTTAACTGACAATACACTGATGTCACATCTACAACGCTAAGAAGGTAGAAAACTAAAAACCTCTGCCAATAACAATGAAAACAAAAATTCCCAATATAAACAGAAAAAAGGGGAGGGGGTAGCCGCTGCCCGGAAGGTAGGGCCCCGCATCTCTCTAACCCCCACTATCATCGCCGGTACCATTCCCTTTCCTGTCGCAGCTCCATATGGGAAACACAAAACACTGTTGTGTTAATTTATTGATTTTCCCCACAAGAGAGGAGGGGGAGGGGATCAATTCCCTGCAGCCATCACCCCCGTCTGAGCTGTCCGGGCATCCCGGTCACCCCGAGCCCGGGCTCCCATTCGTGGCCCCGTGTCTCACCCGCTTGCTCTCCGGTTGCCTCCGACAAACCGTCACAGCTAGCAAGGTGCCACCGGGCTGATCTCAGCAGTAGCCAAAAAGCATCGTTGTGTTCCCTCCACCCACGGTCTCCCGCGTGTCCCCCTTGCTGGGTGACCTTGCTGACTTCCATCATGAATCACAATGATTCATGCTAGCCCACCTCCAGACTGGTACCTCCACTGACTCTCTTACCCTCACCCTCTTATTTTACGATCTTGCCAACTAAACTGTGTCAAAAAATTGAAAAATCTGATTCATTGTTAGGAAAAGAAAAAAAATCGGAAGAATATCATGCCTGTAGAAGTTGGTGAGAGTTGTAGGGAACATGCCAAAATCTGCCTTCTAATTAAGTAGAGGCGTTGATGTGCTTTCTTGGTCATTACTTCAATAAAGCTGGTCCAGGAGAAATTGTTAGTGATATTGACTTCCATCACAAGCCCCGCCACTGCTGGGACTGTTTTCCCTGGAGCAAAATATGCTGAAAGGTGACCTTGCATTCGTTTATAAAATCATGGGAAACATAGATGAGGTGGATGGTTGTACTTTTCGCCAGGATAGGGAAGTCCAAAACTAAATGGCATAAGATGGGGAGATTTAAAAGGAACCTCAGTGGCAACCTTTTCACAGGGAGTGCTGGGTATGAGCTGCCAGAGTCTGGTAGGAAGACCAATTATGCAAGATCTGATTGATATAATTCCAGAAAATGCACTATTTTACTCAGGGAAAAGTAGAGTGCTGGAATGAGCTGCCAGGGGAAATGGTAAAGGCAAGTACAATTACAAAGTTTAAAAAGTACATGGATAGGAAACCTTTAGAGGGAAGATAGTCACAAAATGCTGGACTAACTCAGTCGGACAGGCAGCATCTCCCATTCCTTCTCCTCAGAGATGGTGCCTGTTTCGCATGTTGTGTCTACCTTCGGTGTCAACCCGCATCTACAGTTCCTACGCAAAGTTTAGAGGGATCTGGGTCAAAAGCGGACAAGTGGGACGAGCTTAGAAAGGCATCTGTGTCGGCATGAACGAGGGGGGGGGGCGAAGGGACAGTTTCCGTGCTATGTGAGTCACATTGTGACTCCGTGAACCATGCTTGAATGATTTCTCCAGGTTCCCAACATAGGAAGAGAGTGTGGGTACACAAAAATGCTGGAGAAACTCAGCGGGTGCAGCAGCATCTATGGAGCGAAGGAAATAGGCGACGTTTCGGCCCGAAACCCTTCTTCAGCCTGAGTCTTCGGCCAGAAACGTTGCCTATTCCCTTCGCTCCATAGATGCTGTTGCACCCGCTGAGGTTCTCCAGCATACCTTCGATTTTCCAGCATCTGCAGTTCCTTCTTGAACAGTAGGAGGAGAGTGCGCCGGCATCCACAGGCCTGGTTACCCAGCGGTGGCGGGTCAGGGGGGGGGAGGCGGTAGAATGGGGCCGAGTGGCCGAGGATGGCGCTGACCAGATGCACGCAGGGTGTGAGCCTCGGCACAGGGCACTGGGGGAAGCGGCAGCGCCGGCCTGCTTTGGGCCTGCGATCCCAGCTACTGACCTGCGAGGAGAACATGATGACGGAGTCCACAACAAACGACATGACGACCTCCTGCTCCCGCACGCGTCATCACCCCGCGACCGCGTGACGCGGCGCGACGCGACGCAGGGCCAGAGGAAACCATGGCAACCAAAGATCCTATAGCTCGCTCCCTGGACGACAAAGCCGTAGTAGCGTCATGGGTAAGCTTCAGCACCATTGTAGTAACCGGCGCTCGTCTCCGTCTGAAGAAGGGTTTCGGCCCGAAACGTTGCCTATTTCCTTCGCTCCATAGATGCTGCTGCACCCGCTGAGTTTCTCCAGCATTTTTGTCTACCTTCGTCTCCGCTCTAGTATCTTTGCTTTGGTCATGGCGTCTTCATACACAAATCAGCTTTTTGTTTCTCAGCTGCAGGTGATCATTTTGTCAGTCCTGCTTAGTCCTCCTTATTAACTGTGAACATACACAATACAATACAATACAATACAATACGGTTTTATTCACCACATTGCACATAAAGTGCAAGTGAAATGAATTTGTGAAAAGAAAAATATTGCCATTAGGAAGGAGCTCCAGAAAATATTGCACCCACTCAACCCCCCCCCCCCCCCCTCTCCCTCTCCCCCCCCCCCCCCCCCCTCCTCTCCTCCCCCCCCCCCCCCCCTCCTCTCCTCCCCCCCCCCCCCCCCCTCCCCTCCGACACGGACACAGAACGATCGCCTTTTTTTGTTAAACATCTATTTCCTTCGGGTGTTTTTTTTTAAATTTCCTCCTTACCATTTCCGTACTTTGTCGATAGCTGCCATGACCCGTTTGATGTCATCCTTCGCCCTGCTCCTGGTCTCGGCCCGCACCGATCTGCCGGACATGCTGTGTGTGTGTGTTTGTTTGGCGGAGTCTGAGGGGAGAAGCGCCGGCACCAAGAGCGAGCGAACATGCGGACAGACGGACGAAAGTAACGATCATAGAGCGGAATAGGTGACATTTCAGGTCGAGACCACTCTTCAGACTGACAGTCAAGGGAAAGAGAAACGGGAGATATAGGCA
Organism: Amblyraja radiata; assembly: GCF_010909765.2. NCBI lineage: Eukaryota > Metazoa > Chordata > Chondrichthyes > Rajiformes > Rajidae > Amblyraja > Amblyraja radiata. The sequence continues at coordinate 86,623,622 of NC_045961.1, read as the reverse complement.
TATCTTCCATTCATTTGTCCTTAGTACCGTCTATATGTCTTGTTCCTCTTTCCCCTGACTCAGTCTGAAGAAGGGTCTCAACCCGAAATGTCATCTATTCCACTCTATGCTCGTTGCTTTCGTCCGTCTGTCCGCTCGCCCTTCGATTAAGTAGCGCAGGATAAAGCTGCGAACTCACGCACAGGATGTGTTTGGGGAAAGAGAGAGATCCCGACATTTGCACATCTCCGTTTATTCCCCCTTCACAGGAATGTTGCATTTATTTTGTAGGTCAACACACAGTTTTCTAAAAACGAAGTATCTGAAGAAGGGTCTCGGCCCTAAACACCACCTATTCCTTCTCTCCAGAGATGGTGCCTGTCCCGCTGAGTTACTCCAGCATTTTGTGTCTACCTTCTTTCTAAAAACAAACCCTGGTCCCGCAATGTTTTAAAACACACAAAAAAAAATTATGTTTTTTGCAGCTTTCGGGTCCCCCCCGATGGCAACTGGAGAGGGAGTGTGGGGGAAAACTGAGAAGGATGGTGACAGAAGAAGACTGGAGGTGATTGAGGGAGTGGGAGAGTGACTAATTGAATGAGGGAACGGGTCTTCTTCTTGCGTATGGCGTGCACAGCCAAAAGTTGTAAGCCAACTTGTTCTATTTGATCTTATTTGATTGTGCATACCAGGTTGATTGCATTTGCGGACCACGTGAAGATTGCAATCTCCCACCCCAGCGAACAGGTGAGGGATGTTAGTGTGAGAGTGGGCGGGTGAAGCCGGTGAAGGGGAGGGGTGAATGAGGGAGGGGAGAAGGTGGAAAGGGGAAGGAAGGGGGTGAATGAGGTGATGGATGAGGGGGGAGAAGGTGGAAGGATGAATGAGGGGGGGTGAATAGGGGACGGGCGGGGGGCATGGAAGAGAGTGGGGGGTGATGGGGGATGGTGGACTTATGGGGATGGTGATGAGGGGGGGGTGAATGAGGGAAGTGTGGGGTAGGGGTGAATGAGAGCAGAGGAGTGGTAGGGGCTGAATGAGGGAAGGGAGGAGGTGAATGAGAGGAGGGTGAATAACAGCAGGGGAGAGGAGGGAGTGTGAAAGAGGGAGGAAGAGGGTGAATGACGAAACGGAAGGAGGGTGAATGAGGGAGGGGAGGGAGCGGGTGAATGAGGGAGTGGAGGGATGGATAAATGAGAGAAGGAAGGGGAGCAGAAGGAGCCGGTGAATGAGGGATGCGAGGGGAAAGGATTGAGAAGGCAAAGGGAGGGGATAGGATGGTGAATAGAGGGAGGGAAGGGAGTGGGCAGACGACAGAGGGGAGAAGTTGGACTAGGGAGGGTGAGGGTGAATGAGGGAGAAGGTGAATGAGGGAGAGGGATGGAGATGGTGAATGGGGAGGGGAAAGGAGAGAGGGTTAATAGTGGAGGGGTGAGTGATGGAGGGGAGGGAAGAAGTGAATGGAAAGGGGTTGAATGCGGGAGAGGTGGGTGGGATAAATGAGGGAGGTGAGGGTGACTGAGGGTGGTAGATGGTGAATGGGGAGAGGAGAGATGGGTGATTGAGGAGAGGAGGAGGTGAATGAGGAAGGAGGGGGTGAAGGAGGGGAAGGAGAAGCAGTGAATGAGGGAAGGGGAAACAGGGACATGAGGGAGGAGATGGTGGGGTGATTGAGGAATTAAAGGTGGTTAGGATGAATGATTGAGGAGAGGAGGGAGGGTGAATGAGGAGGGAGAAGGTGAATGAGCAAAGGGAGAGGAAGGGGTGGTTGAATAAGGGTGGGGAGGGAAGGGGTTAGGGTGAATGAGATAGGAGAGGGGAGGGTGAATGAGAAAGAGGATGAACAAGGGGAGAGGAGGGTGCAGATGAATGAGGGAGGGGAAGGAAGGGGTTAGGGCGAATGAATTATGAAGGAGTGGAGGGAAATGGCTAGGGTGAATGAGGGAGAGAAAGGAAGAACGATGAATGAGCGAAGGAGTGTGTGAATGAGGAAGGGGAGGGAGAGGGTGAATGAGGAAGGGGAGGGAGAGGGTGAATGAGGGAGGGAGGAACAGAAAAAAAGCATTGTGATTCCACTCGAAAATACAGCACTGTGCACACTCTCTGAGGCTCAGAACCAAAAATAGTCATCCCAGTGTCTTGTAACGGTCACTTTCCTTGCATAGATATTTCACTCCAGTTAATATAAACAGAAACATAGAAAAACAGGTGCAGCACCGCCATTCAATATGATCATGGCTGATCATCTAAAATCAGTACCCCGTTACTGCTTTTTCCCCATATTCCTTAATTCCTTTCGCCCTGAGAGCTAAATCTAACTCTTGAAAAAATCCATTGAATTCGCCACTGCTTTCTGTGGCAGAGAATTCCACAGATTCACAACTCTCTGGGTGAAATTGTTTTTCCTCATCTCAGTCCTAAATGGTCTACCCCTTATTCTCAAACAGTGACCCCTGGTTCTGGGCTCACCCAACATTGGGAACATTTTTCCTGCATCTAGCCTGTCCAATATTTTAAGAATTTGATATGTTTGATGAGATATCCTCTCATCCTTCTAAATTCCAGTGAATACAAGCCCAGTCGACCCATTCTTTCATCATATGTCAGTCCCGCCATCCTGGAAATTAGCCTGGTGAACCTGCGCTTCACTCCCTCAATAGCAATAATGTCATTCCTCAAATTAGACCAAAATTGCATACAATACTCCAAGTGTGGTCTCACCAGGGCACTGTACAACTGCAGTAAGACCTCCTTGCTCCTAAACTCAAATCCTCTCGCAATGAAGGCCAACGTGTCATTAGCTTTCTTTTCTGCCTGCTGTACCTGCATGCTTACTTTCGGTGACTAATGTCCAAGCACAACCAGGTCTCGTTGCACCTCCCCTTTTCCTAATCTGACACCATTCAGATAATAATCTGCCCTCCTGTTCTTGACATCAAAGTGTATAACCTCACATTTATCCACATTATACTGCATCTGCCATGCATCTGCTCACTCACACAACCTATCCAAGTCACCCTACAGCTTCATAGCATCCTCGTCGCAGCTCACACTGTCATTATTTATGCCTTGTTGCTATGAAAGATTGTTTCACTGTGTAGCACACCTTCCAGTTAAATAAAAACTGTTGGAGGAATTTAGCACATCAGGCATCATCTATGGTGGGGATGAACAGACAATGTCTTCCCTCCACAAGTGCTGCCTTGCCCACTTCCTCCGGCACTATGTTTCTTGCTTGAGATTCCAACATCTGCAATTTCTAGTGTCTCTTTCCAGTTTAGTTTGCAGCACTTCAGTCAACACTAAAATATGGCACTTCATACTTTGTGCTATATTTAATTGTGAGCGAACCTATCCACTTTACCAACCTCTCCACTCTTGAAGATTGCCGCTATTCTTGTACACTTGTTCAGACTGTTAATAAATCTAAATAATTATAAACGGCACACCTCAACGGTATGCATCTTTCTGTATGCTTGCTATAGTTTTGATTGCTGACCACCAGAGAGCAGCAGCAAGCAACATAACGGTTCCAATGAAGATAGGCACAAAAAGCTGTAGTAACTCAGCGGGACAGGCAGCATCTCCGGAGAGAAGGAATGGGTGATGTTTCGGGTCGAGGCCCTTCTTCAGTTCGGTTCCTATGTTCCATATTACAGCTCCGGCTAGTGGAAGAAACTAATTCTATTGGAAGAATACCTTTTGCTTTTTTTTTAAATAATCTTTTTATTAGAGGCAGGTACATATCATATTAAAAACATTTCATGTATATCATTCCTACATTACTAATATTATCAATTGACATTAACTCTGCTTCTAGTATTTTTTTTTTTATATAGATAGAAAATAAGAAAGAGAAATAAAAAAAGAAAAAAGTGTAATAAAGAAGAATGGAATAATTTACTAAAAATACAACTTTGGAGATAAGTTCGTAAATTATAAAGTATAACTTTTCATCTGATCCTTAATTCAAGTTTCAGTCAGGTTCACGTCCCGAGCCAGTCTGCCCCTTCAAGTAGTCAATGAATGGAGACCATATTCTGATAAAAAAGTTCTTGTTTGTCCATTAAGACAAGTCTGATTCTTTCCAAGTGTAAGGTCTCCGACATTTCCACAATCCACATAGGACCTTTCCAAAATCTTAATATTAATTTTTTCCCAGTTATTATACTATAGTCGATCAAGTGTCTTTGGGTTGTTGTAAATGTTAGGCTTTGTTCTGATATTCCTAGTATTATTAATTTTAAATCGGGATCCAATTGAGTGTTGACAACTTTAGATATTATTCTAAAATTGTCCGTCCAGAAGCTTTTGATTTTTATACAATTTGCGAATGTGTGAGTTAGGTTAGCCTCTAAATATTGACATTTATCACAGATAGGGAAGATATGTGGGAAGATTCTATTTAAATTTTTTTTGGAGTAATGTAATCTATGTAGTACTTTAAATTGTATTAAAGAGTGTCTGGCATTTAATGAACATTGATGTATATGTTGCAAACATTTCATCCCAAATATGGAAGAATTCCTTTCGCAAGTGGCATTCTTGAAAAGGATGCTCATTTAATGAAAACCTTATGATGTAAATCTGCAAGGTAATAGAAAATGCTGGAGGCTAACTTTCAGTCAGTGTATTGAATATAGGATGTGTTCAAGAAGGAACTGCAGATGCTGGAAAATCGAAGGTACACAAAAAAAAGCTGGAGAAACTCAGCGGGTGCAGCAGCATCTATGGAGCAAAGGAAATAGGCAACGTTTCGGGCCGAAACCCTTCTTCAGACTGATAGGGGGTGGCAGGGAGAAGGAAGGAAAAAGGAGGAGGAGGAGCCCGAGGGATGGGGGATGGGAGGAGACAGCCCGAGGGCTAAGGAAGGGGAGGAGACAGCAGGGGCTAACAAAATTGGGAGAATTCAATGTTCAAGCCCGCAGGCTGCAGACTCCCCAAGCGGAATATAAGGTGCTGTTCCTCCAATTTCTGGTGTTGCTCGCTCTGGCCATGGAGGAGACCCAGGACAGAGAGGTCAGATTCGGAGTGGGAGGGGGAGTTGAAGTGCTGAGCCACCGGGAAGTCAGGTAGGTTCTTGCGGACCGAGCGGAGGTGTTCGGCGAAACGATCGCCCAACCTCGCTTGGTCTCACCGATGTAGATCAGCTGGCATCTAGAGCAGCGGATGCAGTAGATGAGGTTGGAGGAGATACAGGTGAACCTCTGTCTCACCTGGAACGACTGCTTGGGTCCTTGAATGGGGTCAAGGGGGGAGGTGTGGAAGAGACCCGTTCTCTTCCATACCCCGCAACACTGCTCTCTCTCCCCATCCCCGCACTCGCACTCTCCCCATCCCCCTAGTCTTCACCTTTCACCCCTTCAGCCGTCACATACAACAAATAATCCTCCGTCATTTCCGCCACCTCCAACGTGACCCCACCACTCGCCACATCTTCCCATCTCCCCCCATGTCTGCCTTCCGCAAAGACCGCTCCCTCCGCAACTGCCTTGTCAATTCTACCCTTCCCTCCCATACCACCCCCTCCACGGGCACTTTCCGTTGCAACCGCAAGAAATGCAACACCTGTTCCTTTACCTCCCCCCTCAACTCCATTCAAGGACCCAAGCAGTCATTAGTCATTAGGTGCGATAAGAGGGAAGTCTTTTAGGACCAAGATGAGAAAATCATAAATCCATATTTGGAATACTGTGTACTGTTTTGGTTGCCCTGCTGTAGGAAGCAGGGCAACCAAATGTTATTAAACTGGAAAGGGTGGAAAAAAGATTTACAAGGATGTTACCGGGTCTGGAAGGTTTAACTTCATTTTAAGAAGATGCTAGAGAGGCTGGGTCTTTTTGCTGTGGGGCACAGGAGACTGAGGGATGACCTTAATAGAGTTTTTATAATCATGAGGGATATAGATAATCCACAGTTTTCTTCCTGAGGGTAGGTATTGAGTAAAACTAGAGTGCACAGGTATACAATGAGGGGTAAAAGGGATCTGAGGGTCAACATTTTCACACAGAGGATGGTGCATATTTCAAACAAGCTGCTAGAGAAGTTGGTTGAGGCAGGTACAATCATGACATGAGACACTGAACAGGTATATGAATAACAAAGAATTGGAAGGATGTGGACTAGACATAGGCAAATGGGATTAGCTTGGTTAGTCAACTCAGTCAGCACTGATAGTCAGGCCTATGGGCCTATTTATGTACTGTGCATTCTGACTCAAAGCATGTGCAGGTCAGGCAGTAATAAAAATAAGGTTAATGTTTAAGGTGAGGTACACTACAGGATGTATAAAGAGCTGATCAGTATGGGAGAGAGACTCAGACACTGCATACGCACCAGCATTGAACAAAATCTTTCTTAGTCCATTTTCATTTCTTCTCATGTCAGGCCACTGGTCTGACTTCCTTGTCTACTGTTGATTTTCAGTCCTTGTAATAATAATGACCTCACACCTTGTCAGGTACACAGTTCATTAGGAATAAGCATCTTCCAGTTCTCACTTGAGAGTTCATTTTTAGACTGACGGATTACAGTAGACCGCGACGCTAACAAGCTAGTGGGCGTAACTACAAAAGCATGACTCATAGCCTGAGCCACTAATCTACATCTACTCAATCTCTTCTTAAATAGAAGGGTTACATTTGTTACTCTCAATCTGTGGGAACAGTTTTGGCCATATGGTTGTATATCTCCATGATGAGAGCCTGTTGATAAACCTGGCAGAGAGCACTTTGCTATGTTATAAATGCAATATCAACGTATGTTTTGTTGCTTTTACGGAAAAACTGAGAGAACATTACAGCTGATCAGATCCAAGGGTGTACTCACTTATTCACAGAAGAAATGTGGCAGCTAGTTTAGGTACAGAAATATTTCCCAAACAGTATTAAGATAAAATGTGTCAGTCTCTTACTTGAGTAACAAATTTGGAGTGAACTACCTGGTCTTCATTTGGGTAGCACCATAGATGTTAACCTTCCCAAATCTTGTGCATGGACTTGATAAATGTCTTATTGGAAAGAGAAAGCCTTTGATAATGCAGTTCTTGCTCAGCATGGACTTGGAGTGTCAGATGGATTTGGAGTCAAGTCTCTGGAGTGGGTTTTGAACCCACAACCTTCTGGCTCAGAAGGGTCAGAATAGTACCCATTGAACCAATATTTAATTAAAAGGTGTTCTCATGCAATCCTAATAGGGAGATTTTCCGGATAAATAACCTAATTATCTACCTCCTGCACCTGCTGTGCTCCACATTGGATATTTCAAAATTTACCTATGAGAAATAAATGCTTCCGCAGTTTTGTCAATCGAGTGAGGTGAGGGTGCAGGCAGGAATTTGTGGAACATTAAACACTAGCAGAGGCAAGCTGGGCAGAATGCCTACACATGTACTGTAAATTCAATGTAATTTATGAAATGCAAAGTTCTATGATACATTGTTTGATATATTATTGAAAAAGAAAAGGGAATGGTGACGCATTTGCTCTGGATATAGGTTGTAATCTTTCCTGGAAGCACACAGAGTGTACATACATCAGAGGTAACATTTATTAATTCATATTTATTTAAAGTTTTCGTATTTAAAACAGAAAGATGTCATTTAACCCATTTAGTGTATGCTAGCTCACTGAGCAATCCCATTCCCCCACTGATTCTCCCTATTATTCCCAACATCACTCCCCAGATACTACTATGTGCCTATATACTAGGAGCAATTAGAATCACCAATTAATTTACTAACCCACAATGAGAAAGCCAACTGGAACACCCAGTGGAAATCCACACATTCACTCGAAGAATGTGTAAACACTGGGGTAGACAAAAGTGCTGGAGAAAATCAGCGGGTGCAATAGCATCTTTGGAGCGAAGGAAATAGGCAACGTTTCGGGCCGAAACCCTTCAGACTGATGTAGGGTGGGAGGGGGAGGGGGGGGGGGGGGGAGAAGAAAGGAAGAGGAGCCAGAGGGCTGAGGGAGAGCTGAGAAGGGGAGGAGACAATAAGGGCTGCCGGAAATTGCAGAAGTCAATGTTCATGCCGCTGGGGTATAAACTGCCCAAGCGAAATATGAGGTGCTGCTTCTCCAATTTCCGGTGGTGCTCACTTTGGCCATGGAGGAGGCCCAGGACAGAAAGGTCGGATTCGGAATGGGAGGGGGTGTTGAAGTGCTGAGCCACCAGGAGTTCAGGTAGGTTATTGCAGACCGAGTGGAGGTGTTCGGCAAAACGATCGCCAAGCCTACGCTTTGTCTCACTGATGTAGATCAAGTCAAGTCAAGTCAAGTTTATTCGTCACATACACATATACGAGATGTGCAGTGAAATGAAAAGTGACAATGCTTGCGGACTTTGTGCAAAAAAACAAACAAACAAACAAACAAACAAACAAACCACAAACAGAATGGAACAGAATCACATATTCTTTTACATATTAAATATTGTGGGCGGAAGGAAAAAGGGAAAAAAAAAAAACAAAAAAACAGCAATTTAAAAAAAGCAGTAGAGCAGTTGACATCTAGAGCAGCGGATGCAATAGATGAGGTGGGAGGAGGTGCAGGTGAACCTCTGTCGCACCTGGAACGACTGCTTGGGTCCTTGAATGGAGTTGAGGGGAGAGGTAAAGCGACAAGTGTAGTATTTCTTGTAAACACTCGAGGTCCCTTTGTTCGGGATCAACTTCGGGAGCTCCTCTGGCTCACAGGAGCTTTGACCGCCCCGATCACAGGAGCCTCGATCGCCCCATTGCGGGACCTTCAATCACCGGCTGTGGGAGCTTCGATCGCCCTGACTGCGGGAGAAAAGGAGGAAGAAGGTAAAAGTTATTTGCCTTCCATCACAGTGGGGAATATGAGGTAGTCGAAAAACAAGATGGACGTGCTTCCTGTTCTGGGGAGGGGGGGGGGGACTCGGAGGGATTTCCGTGAGTGCAGTGATCTCTGAGTTTGCTGGGACATTGCGCCATGAGAACATCCTGGAGTCTGGTGAGAATGTGGACGGCTTTCTGACTGTTTGGATGGACAGAGACTGTAGGGAGAGTGGTAGCGGTCAGTACAACTCTGGTCACATCACGGTGAAGGAGCGTGTGTGTGGCCCAGACATTGAACTGTTGGCTGTGGGTCTCCGCTTATGCTGTGTGCCCTCGGGATTCTCATACGCTACTGTGGTGGCTGTGTATGTTTATGCTGTTTTGTATCTTGTTGCTTTTTTGGTATGACTGTATGGTAAATCAAATTTCACTGTACCTCGGTACACGTGACAATAAAGGACCATTGAACCATTGAACACTTAATAGATAGCCCAGAGGTCAGGATAAAACCTAGATCATTGGCGGTGTGAAGGAGCAGGTAATGAGCTGTATCATTGTTCCATATTAATGTGATTTACTCATTGCTATCTATCAATTATTCCATAACACTGATAGCCTACTCAAACACTGCCAACTATCTGAAAATAATCTCTCCTTTGCAAGCAAGATTGGATATATTGTACAACAGGTACAATATATCACATGACCAAAGTTAGACACTGGTGTAACACAATGGGTCAGTCAACATCTCTGGAGAAAAAGGATGGGTGACGCTTCGGGTCGGGATCCTTCTTCAGACTGGATTTCTTGTCAGTCTGAAGAAGGGTCCTGATCCGAAAGGTCACCCGTCCCTTTTCTCCAGAGATGCTGACTGATCCGCTGAGTTACTCCAGCACTTTGTGTCTTCCTTTGATATAAACCAGCATCTGCAGTTCTTGTCAGTCTGAAGAAGGGTTTCGGCCCGAAACGTTACCTATCCCCTTCGCTCCATAGATGCTGCTGCACCCGCTGAGTTTCTCCAGCATTTTTGTGTATCTGCAGTTCTTTGTTTCTTTATCAGATGACCATCTGCTCCAGATGCTGTAATATCTATATTCTCAGTGGTTCAGTGGTTCACAGGTCATTTGCCTGTGAATTAGAAAGCTGAAGGATAAAATCCCAAACCAGATCCATCACCTTGAATCCAAGATGGCACTTTACTTCAGAAAAACATGCTCCTTTATGGGAGATGCCATTTTTCCATCAGTGTGGAACCAAGATTTTATCTGCTCTTTCAGGTGGAGTTGAACAATTTCATGGTATCATTTTGAAGAACAGCAGGAGGATTATCCTTGGCACCCTGGGGAGAAGGTTTATTCCACAAAAAACATCACCAAAACATGTGATCTGAGTATTTATCACAAAGCCATTTGTGGGATCTTGATTTGCACATATAGTCCACTGTATTTTTTTTTCTGTATTACAGTAGTGACAGTGCTTCAAAAACATTGGCTATTGTGAAATATATACATTTTTGCTTTTTGCACATACAGCCTTGCTGTTTTCAGTAAAAATGGAATTGCTAAACTTTTGCATGTGCCTAAAAACACGTTTTAAATCCTTGATCTCAAAGGTGTCTGACTAGACATCCTAAGAAGCAAATCGGACAAAGATACTGTATCAATGTGTTAGATACAAATGTAATATTCAGGTTACATAGTAATTCATAAAGTAGTTTCTCCTTAATTCACACAAATAACTAGTGATTAGTCTGAAGAAGGGTTTCGGCCCGAAACGTCGCCTATTTCCTTCGCTCCATAGATGCTGCTGCACCCGCTGAGTTCCTCCAGCAATTTTGTGTACCTTAGTGATTAGGGAATGCAGTTTGTATTTTCAGAGGAACCTGATTCTTGTAATACAGTGTGGCCATGTAATTTTCTAGCTGTTGAGAACACAGCTGAGCCAACTCCCAGTTCTTCATGACATTAAAGAAATATTTATTTGAAGTCCCCTTTGATTTGTTGTTTGTTATATCAGTGACGTCATTACACTTGCAATCACTGCTCCATGTGGAATAAACACGTCTTTGATCAGTCCCAGAACACACACGTGCTGCTCTAATAAGAACAAATGGTTCAATCTCAAATGCGATGTTAATAAGATTATCTGCAGTATGAACAGTGCCGAATTGTCTCCATAATAATTCAACACCAATTGAAACATGGTCGAAAACATTACAACATGTGTTAATTTCTGTTTGTTTATGCTGCATCTGGGTTCTACTACCAATGTTCCTTCTGTCACCTTTAATTCTTTCCTTTATATTTGCAGGTTTAGTTGCAATGGTAACTCGTGTTTTCACTTCCATGGGAATTGAATGAAAAGACTATTGGGCATATGTTTCCAGGGGTTTGAAGATGCCAAGTGCTTCACTGAGACTTGGTGCATTATTTATTATTTAGTCTCATCATCAGTGGGCATGTTCAAACACAGTGAATGAAACTATGCCATTTGGCCTGTTATCAAATATTGATTGTTTGAGTGCAAACTGAAAATTACATGATCACTTCATATTTCCATACGATGCAGAAAGAGGCCATTTGGCCCGTTAAATCCATTGCCAACTCACGGAGCGTTATAACCCCCGCCCTCTCTCCCCTACACTCCCCCCAAGCTTACCCCCGACCATTATTTTTCTTTCAACCTATATTTTTCTGCCCACAGTCCCATGGACTCTTCGTATGTCCTGCAACGGATCTACGCGCTAGAGAAATTTGAAGTAGTCGTTCTATCCATCAAACCTGCACATTTTTGGAATGTGTAAAGAAACTCTTGCAATTGCAGGGAGAACTCCACACAGACAGCACTGGACTGTTCAACCGTGAGGCAGTGCTAGTAAAGCAGGCTACAGAATATCTGCGGAGCGAGGCCTGAGGTTAGTGTTTCAGGTTAATTATGTCTCATTAGCATAGGAAGATGCTGAAGATTTAACTATTCATAAGTGAACAGAGTCAGGCAAGTGTGGGTGAAGAGATAAGTAACAAACTGGGGGGTTTGTAATCTAGTGGGAGGCAAGGGAGATTATCAAATGGAAGTTTGACACAAAAAGCTGGAGTAGCTCAGGCAGCATCTGGAGAGAAGGAATGGGTGGCGTTTCGAGTCGAACTCTTCCTCAGACTGGGTAAGGATAAGGGAAACAAAATATATATAGACGGTGATGTGGAGAGATAAAGAGCAATTAATGAAAGATATGCAAAAAAGTTACGAAGATAAAGGAAAAAGTTAGCTGTTTGTAGGGTGAAAATGAGAAGCTAGTGCGACAGGTGGGGGAGGGATAGAGAGGGAATGCCGGGGTTACCTGAAGTGAGAGAAATCAATATTCATACCACTGGGCTCTAAGCTGCCCAAGCGAAATATGAGATGCTCTTCCTCCAATTTGCGTTAAGCCTCACACTGACAATGGAGGAGACCTAGGACAGAAAGGTCTGTGTGGGAATGGGAAGGAGAATTGAAGTGTCCAGCAATTGGGAGATCAGGTAGGTTCAGGCGGGCTGAACGAAGGACTTCAGCGAAACAATCACCCATTCTGTGTTTGGTCTCGTCGATCTTCTACATGGAGACCAAACGCAGACTGGGCGATTGCTTATCATCATGACTATTTTGCATATCTTTCATTCATTGTTCTTTATCTCTCCACATCACCATCTATATCTGTCATTTCTCTTATCCCTAAGCAGTCTGAAGAAGGGTCTTGACCCGAAACATCACCCATTCCTTCTCTCCAGAGATGCTGCCTGTCCCGCTAGTTACTCCAGCTTTTTGTGTCTATCTTCAGTTTAATCCAGCATCTACAGTTCCTTCTTACACAGATTATCAAATGTAATGATGATGATACAAGGTATTGGGGCTAGAAGAGGTGTATTCCTGATGTTATTTTCCTCAACAGAATAGATGTAAAGAGTAAAGCAGCACAGATTTTAAATGTTTTTTTTCTGCAAGGAAATGGATATAAAGGAAAGAAGCCAGGCGGAGCTTTGAGGAAGACCAGGAGAGTGAATTGGATTAGTGGGACTGCTTTAAAAGCTTGTCAATGGGCCAAAATAGCCCCCTTCTGATAATTAATTCTGATAAATTCTGATAATTCTGATTAAAAATAATTACCCAGAGTGTGAAATCCCAAATAAATGATACTCAAATATGTCCATGACAAAGGTATAGAAATTAAATACCTCAGCCAAAAAATAATTACTCTGTATCTTTAGAATTTTCCCTTGCCTCAAAAATGTGTAGTTTTAAACCCCATGAAATGAATGACCATTCTTTATACTTGCTGCATTTGGCAATGTTTTGGTCCTTCCGAACAATGTAATAGAGCACGTGTGATAGAAGCTTTAAAATTATTTTGTAAATCTATTCATCTTTGCTTTTACAACCTTGCATTTGTGTTAAAATGTTCCCAGTGATTAGGTCGCATCTGGAGCAGTGAGCTATTGAGGGAAACAAATTGCTCTTTCCATTAAGGGCTGTACTGGGTCTAAGGAGAGAGCTGGGTCTAAGGAGACAGCACCACAAACCTCCTCCAATTAAACTCATTAATTTATTCTTTCATTACACAGTTTTTATATAACATTTGTGCCACCAGAGTGCCAAGATCAATTAATATCAAACTTTATGACAGTTTGCTAACGACCAATTTACATTTGTTTCTACATATAATATTTACATTTCTTCACTGTTTCTCTGCTAATTACTCTAAAATGCTCCTAGCCCCTTAATTTCTCTTTGACAAGATCATTTTCTTTAATAATTCAGTAATAAATTGTTATTTGCCTTTATTAAGTCATTAATTGTCACTGAATACCACGTGAAGATCCTGTTCAGAGCCTAGGGTTGGTTTGGCCATTGGGTCACGACTGATCTGTATCAGTACACCCTCCCCCTCCGCTCCAACTCTTGTTTATCTGTGTCCACAACAGCACAATTAATAGAACTGCTGCCTCACAGTGTTGGTGACCCTGGTTCAATTCTGACTGGAACTTGCGTGTTGGCAAATTTAGAAATATTACTTTTGGTCCCCAACAGCCAAACCGTTGACAGAGATTGTGAATATCTGGGACCCATGCACAGTTCCTCCAATACTTCACTGTGAAGGGCTTGTTCATTTTCTGTCTGTTAAGCAAGTCTCAATCAACCCCAGTACATTAACTTAATTTCCATGTGCTGTAACATTGCTCGCCAATTTCCTGTGCAGACATCATAGAAAACCTTTAGAAAATTACACCACGTCTAACAGTTTCCCTTTATCTGCTCTAATGGCTACATCTTCAAGGATATCCAATAGATTGGTCAAACATGATTCCCTTTTCATAACTTTCCCTTCCATAGGGCAGCGCAGTGGCACAGCAGTAGAGTTACTGCCAAGCAGTGCCAGAGACCCGGGTTCGATCCTGATTATGGGTGTTGTCTCTACGGAGTTTGTACGCTCTCTCTGTGTGGGTTATCTCCACGTGCTCCAGTTTCCTCCCATACTCCAAAGACTTACAAGTTTATAGGTTAATTAGCTTTGGTAAAATTGTAAATTGGCCCTAGCGTGTGGGATAGTATTAGAGTACAGGGGGGGGGGGGGGGTCGCTGGTCGCCACGGATTCATTGGACCAAGGGGCCTGTTTCAATGCTGTGTCTCTAAACTAAACTAAACTTCTGCTGATACTGCACAATCAAGTTTTTTTAAAAAAGTGTTTTGATACCACATCCTTTACGATGGATCCTATAATTTCCTTACTATCAATGTCAGCGAACAGGTAGATAGTTCTTCTCTCACTCCTGCTTTAAAAATGGGATCACGTATGCCACCTAAAATCCATAGGATCCATCGAGAATCTGTGTAATATTGGAAGATGATTACCAATTCATCTGCTATCACATTTTACTAGCATATACTTTATATCAAATCTGGGATATATAAATCCAGATCATTGAGATTTATCATTTTACAGGCTTATTAATCTCTAGTAGTTTATATTTTACCAATACTAATTTCTTCCACAATCTGCGTTGAGTCATCATTATCACTGCACCTTTTCCTGTGAAAATAGGGAAAAAATACTTGAAAATACATTACAGAAGCTGGAAGTTTGAAATAGAACTAATAATTTCTTAGTCAGTCTTTGTAGAATTCTAAACCAACTTCCCAATCTCCTGGCTTACTCCTTTCTCCAGAAACTTTACAAACGTTTTCTTTTGATCAATACAATCATTCCTCCTATAATGTGCAAATGGACATTATTTCCTGTTGCCTCTCTGTAACTTAAAGTTCAAGTTCAAGTGAGTTTATTGTGCCCCTGAAGGACAATGAAATTCTTGCTTTGCTTCAGCACAACAGAACATAGTAGGCATTGACTACAAAACAGATCAGTGTGTCCATATACCATTATATAAATATATACACACATGTATATTGTTGCAGGTCATGAATTATCTCCCTCTAGCCATTGCATGCCCACTGGCAGACCCTGTAATATAGTTGCCCTCTCCCCTCCAGCCATTCTTCTTCCTACACCCTCATACGTTTCCTTCTTCAGATTGAATTATATGTCTTTTGTACCTGATATACAATTCCATTATGTTATATTCACATTTTACTAGCATATACTTTATATCAAGATAGTTAATTCCCTTTCTCCTTGCCCTGTAGTAGAACAAAATAGTCTGCTCAGCTCCTTCCTCGATCAACAGCTCTAGCTCTTCACACTGTGTTTTTGATTTTCTGTTTTTGGATTGAATTCTGTTTTTAATTTGTGTCTCTGTGATGTCTTTATTACTTGTTATATTCCGATTATATGTTATTCTGATTACTATGTAAGGTGTCCTTGAGATGTCTGAAAGGCGCCCATTAAATAAAATTTATTATTATTATTATTATTAGAAATCTAAATCCAATTTTTTTAAGAACTGCAGATGTTGGAGATCTGAAATAAAAACAGAAATTGTTATGTTTGCATAATCTGGCCTGCTGGACACTCAGTTTCACCCTATCATGGAAATTCCCTTTATTCCATCCATCCACTTTCCCCTCCTTCTCTATCACCCAAACTAACTTATTTCTCCAGTCTGAAGAAAGGTCCCAATCTGAAACATCACCTATCCATGTTCTCCATGACCCTGGCCTGCTGAGTTACTCCAGCAATTTGTGTCTTTGTTTTGGTAAACCAGCATCTGCAGTTCCTTACTTCTTTCCCAGTTCCGGTGAATGGTCCCGGATTTGAAATGTTAAGTGTTACCACAGATTTTGTCTGACCTGCTGAGTTTTTCCAACATCTTCTAATGTAGAAATTCATCTCGTCCACACCCCAGAAATCCATCCTCTATACTGTTAGCATAATTCTTCTTGTCCAGTCTAAATGGATATTAAAGTCCCACCGGGTTACTCTATTGCTCTATTACATATAGCTTTAATTTCCTCGTTTACACTGTTCTAAATTCCTTCTAAAATCGAGAAGCCTGTTGGCAGCACTGTCTGGCTCATTTGCTTCATAGCTCCACTCAATTGATTTAAATTCAAGACTTGATTTAACTGGCTGAAGACCTGTTTAACTATTTCCCTTATTGAAAGTGATACCCTATTTTCTTGTTGCCCATCCATCCTAAATATTAAATAGCCTAGAATATTTAATTCCTAGGTTTGGTCAATGTCCAGCCATAGTTCATAATTCATTTGCTGTCCTGCCAAAATCCATTCACTCCTCCACTTTGGAAAGCTCTGCTTTGGCTGAACTTTTCACTCACTTCCTCTTGTGGAATGAAAAGAGGTGGAATTAATACCATTGAAATATCTTGGAGGGGGTCCAAGCTGTAACAAACTATCAGAGATTTAGGTATTGATGAATGGAAACTACTACCATAAATTTTCAGTTACTAGAAATAAATTTTCTATTCGACACACAGAGGAAACAAAATTATGATGATTACTTCAACCTTAAAAAAATTGTGTTCCTTATTAAATTAGTGGATACAGCAAATGTGTCAATGGAGACTTAACACTGAGAAAATAGTTTGAGTACGTGAGAATGACATATTGGGAGAATAATTCATATTTTGAATAAATGTAACTATAAAAAACTCTGTGAATGTGTTTCATTATCAACTTTGATTTAATATATTTATGACCATTTCCAGTGATTTCACAGAATTATAACTTATGGAATGAGGCCATTCAGTCCATCATACCTGTACTGACCCTTTCAAAGAGATCCCCAATTAGCCCCCCTCTCCTTGATCTTTAAGCACAGCCCTACAGATGTTTCCTTTTAAAAATTCAATCAAACTCCGATGCAGTGAGTAATAGATTTTTGGATATCAAAGGGGTGAAGAGTCAAGAGTGTTTTATTGTCATATGTCCCAAATTGGAATAATGAAATTGTTCCTTGCAGCAGCAACAGCACACAGGTTTGTAAACACAGTACTCTGTAGATAACACAACAAACGAAGAAAAATAAAGTTCAATAAATTAAAAACATAGTACAAAATAAAATAAAGTCCCTAGTGCAACCCAGGCAGTTCATAGTTTGGAGTTTAGTTAGAGTTTGTAGTTTTCAATATCCTGATGGTTGTTGGAAAGAAGCTGTTCCTGAACCTGGAAGTTACATGTTTTGGACTCCTATACCCTCTTCCCAATGGCAGGAGTGAAACCAAAGGACATGGTGTCACGTTTATGATCCATTCATACATTTTGCACAGGAGAAGTATGTTCAGTCTCTTCAACCTGAACTGCCAATCCATTAGATCATTGGTGACTTATAGAAACTTACAAAATTACAAAATTCTAAAAGGGTTGGACAGGCTAGATGCAGGAAGATTGTTCCCGATGTTGGGGAAGTTCAGAACAAGGGGTCACGGTTTAAGGATAAGGGGGAAATCTTTTAGGACTGAGATGAGGAAAACATTTTTTACACAGAGAGCGGTGAATCTCTGGAATTCTCTGCGACAGAAGGTAGTTGAGGCCAGTTCATTGGCTATATTTAAGAGGGAGTTAGATGTGGCCCTTGTGGCTAAAGGGTTTAGGGGGTATGGAGAGAAGGCAGGTACAGGATATTGAGTTGGATGATCAGCCATGATCATATTGAATGGCGGTGCAGGCTCAAAGGGCCGAAAGGCCTATGCTGCACCTATTTTCTATGCTTCTATGTGACCTGTGTGTTAACTCCTTAGTTCCACAATCTCAACAAAAAAAACATCAATCTCAATTTGAAATCACGAGAGAGCAATGGAGTTGCAGATCCCCACAGTTCTGTGTGTGGTGAAGAGTTTCTTGATAAAGGGTTTCGGCCCGAAACATTGCCTATTTCCTTCGCTCTATAGATGCTGCTGCACCCACTGAGTTTCTCCAGCACGTTTGTCTAGCTTCTTGATAAGGTCCCTGAATGATCAGCTTCTGAGCTTCTCCTCCTTTGTTCTGGACTGCACCACTAGAGGGGATTTTCTCTCTACCAATTTCTCCAGATGTTCATCCTGCTCATCTAAACACCTCGACTACAGCCCACTTAATCTTTAATGCTCAAGGAAGTACAGACCTAGAATTTCTACCTACTGCAAAAGCAAACATACCTTTTCAATTTTCAACTAACTAATATAATTTTGTATATGTGCACAACATGTTTATTCTAATGTTAATGAGAACAATATAAGTTCATTGAAGGATCTACCACAATGCAGTGTTTGTACATTGAAGAATATACTCGTGGATTTAAAATGTTCTTGCAGTAAAAAATAGCAAGTCAGAGGTTATGGGAAGAAAGCAGGAGAATGGGGTTAGGAGGGAGAGATAGATCTGCCATGATTAAATGGTGGAGTAGACCTGATGGGCCAAATGGCCTAATTCTGCTCCTATTACTTATGAAAAGATTTTGAGCAATATATTGTGTTCAAAGGCAGCCGGCAGCTCATGAAGGCAACAAAAGCAGGTTCTCTAAGTCAAGCATGTTCAGCAAATATCCACTCACCGAGGGTATAAGATCAAGTTATAAAATTATGGCAAGATACAATTAATTTACAAATATTGTTTCCTTTCGCTGAAAAATTAGTCAATTTAAATGTTTTATGAAGGATTTGTTACATCTTGCATGTAAATAACACCGTACCTCGGTACACGTGACTATAATAAACTAAACTAATAACCCATGTAATTGTTGCGATTACAAATCCCCAAAAATTGAGAAATTATTTAAATAGCAATGTTTTTGCTAATATGATATACAGCAAAATTGGCTCTACGAGAAAATAATCTATATTACTAAAAGTCTGATCTTGACCACTTCCTGTTGTTCTATATATTGATTTTAGAAAAATAAACTGCAACTTACGGCTGTGATTTTTGGCCATCTTTGAGTAAGATTCCTCCGCTGCGCAGGTCAAGAGGATTTTTCCCATCGATTAAAAATAAAAGAGTTATTAGTGTTTAAAAAATGTTGAGATTCTCCTGAAGGCCACGCCCCTTCTGGAGGGACTATAAAACCCAGAAGTGTTGAGTGCCTCAGTCAGTCTCTGCAAGATGGGGGAGCGAGAGGGTCATGTCTCTCAGTCTGAGCTGTGTATAACACTGAACACATGTCTACTAAACTGTGAGTGGTTTTACTGACCTGTCAGTGCCCTTAATGTGGTTTGAAAATATAGTTTGGAAATGTTAAAGCTGTGTTGCCTTTGGTTTGGAAATGCTAAAACTGTGTTGCCTTTGGTTTGGAAATGCTAAAGCTGTGTTGCCTTTGGTTTGGAAATGCTAAAGCTGTGTTGCCTTTGGTTTGGAAATGGTAAAGCTGTCTTGCCTAATTAAAGTTGCATTGCCTAATTAAAGTTGCCGTGCCTAATTAAAGTTGCCGTGCCTAATTAAAGTTGCCTTGCCTTCTATATAATTAAAAGTCTAATTTTGACCACTTCCTGTTTGCGCTTTGTATAGATTTTAGACAAAACGCTATCATGTACAGCTGTGATTTTTGGCCATCTTATTCAGAGCCCCTCCGCTCATCAGTTGCCGAGGATTTTTCTCATCGATGAAAAATAAAAGAGTTATTAGTGTATAAAAAATGTTGAGATTCTCTCTCCTGTCACCCACGCCATGAAGGCCACGCCCCTTCTGGTAGGAGGGGGAGGGACTATAAAACACAGCAGTGTGGGCGTGGCTCAGTCTCTGCAAGATGGAGGAGGGAGAGGTCACGACTCGCTGTCTTTAATGGCCTTGCACCCTGCTTGAAATGGTATGAAACTGCACGAATTTGGTGGCCATGCACCCTGCTTGAAGTGGTAAGAAAGTGCACTTGAATTTGGTGGCCTTGCACCCTGCTTGAAATGGAATTTAAAGGAATAGCCCACCAGCCATGAGTGAGCTGTCAGCACAACAGGCTTGAGTGAGCTGCCAGCACAACAGGCTTGAGTGACTGAGCTGCCAGCCCAAGAATCCATTCGTCCACAATGTCCATACTAGCCCTCTGGAAACCAGTCCATTCAGCCCACAACACACATATTAGTGCTCCAGAAAGCCCCCCCCCCACTGGCCACCAATATTGGAATTGGTGGAGAGGTGGAATATTGAGTTGGTCCCAGTTAGTCTAGTGTTATTTATAGTTTAACATAATATAATTCATCTGATTTCTATATTGCAAAAAGGGTCACATCAGAACAGAACAGGGGTGAAAAAACATCACGAGTTACTGGATGTCCCGATTACCTACCGTTAGCATTACGAGCCGCTACGAGACATCCACCGACTCCTACAGACCCGCTACAGACATTCTCTTTGAATCAAGGGAAAACTCAGGAGAACTCGTGAGTTACCTCGTACAGTGAGACAGGGGCTTTACAGCAACAGAGTTCCGACTTCGATCCTGACTATGATAGGGCTTGGCTGTACGGAGTTTGCACATTCTCCCCATGACCTGTGTGGGTTTTTCCCTGGAACTCTGGTTTCCTCCCACACTCCAAAGACTTACTGGTTTGTAGGTAATTGACTTGGTAAAATTATAAATTATCGCTAGTGTGTGTAGGATAGTGTTAATGTGTAGGGATTGCTGGTTGGCACGGACTCAGTGGGCTGAAGGGCCTGTTTCTGCTCTGTATCTCTAAACTAAATTAAACTAAACATAAGGAATTAGAACAGGAGTCAACCAAATGTCTTTTTACCATGTCCAGGGCAACGTTTCGGCCTGAAACGTTGCCTATTTAAGTCTGAAGAAGGGTTTCGGCCCTAAACGTTGCCTATTTAACTCCTCCATGTCCAGAGTGAGCAGCACTGGATATTGGAGGAGCAGCACATCATATTCCGCTTGGGCAGTCTGCACCCTAGCGGCATAAACATTGAATTCTCCTATTTTCGGTAGCCCTTGCTGTCTCCTCCCCTTCTCAGCTCTCCCTCAGCCCCCGGGCTCCTCTTCCTTTTTCCTTTCTTCTCCCCGCCCCCCCACCCCCACCCAACATCAGTCTGAAGAAGGGTTTCGGCACGAAACGTTGCCTATTTCCTTCGCTCCAAAGATGCTGCTGCACCCGCTGAGTTTCTCCAGCACTTTTGTCTACCTTGTCTTTTTACCATGTTCTGCGATACAATAAAAACTCTGTTGATGAAATGTGTAGGAATGAACTGCAGATGCTGGTCTAAACTGAAGAAAGACACAAAAAGCTGAAGTAACTCAGCGGGACAGTCAGCATCTCTGGAGAAAAGGAATAGGTGAAGTTTTTGGGTCAAGACCCTTCGTCAGATTGAGAGTCAGGGGAAAGGGAAATGATAGATATAGATGTTCATTCCACTGAGGTGGATGTTCATGTTTTATTTTACTTTTCACTTAGTATGGCTGTATGGTAACTCAAATTTCACTGTACCTTAATTGGTTGTGACAATAAATGGAAACTTGAACTTGATGTGGAGAGGTATAGAACAAATGAATGAAAGATATGCAAAAAAGTAATGATGATAAAGGAATCAGGCCATTCTTAGAACAAGCCTGGGTCCTTGGGTCCTTGAAGTCAACTCCACTGTTTCACCTGATCCCATATTCTCTTATTCCACTGACTTAATCCACAGTTCCCGAGAAATTAATATACTTACATAATTCTCTCAGAGAGTGATAGCGGTGTGGAATGAGCTTCCAGTGGAAGTGGTGGAGGCAGGTTCGTTGGTATCATTTAAAAATAAATTGGATAGGCATATGGATGAGAAGGGAATGGAGGGTTATGGTATGAGTGCAGGCAGGTGGGACTAAGGGAAAATAATTGTTCGGTAGGGCCGAGATAGCCTGTTTCCGTGCTGTAATTGTTATATGGTTATATGGTTATAATGAGTATCCTTCAACCACAGAGATAAAAGTAGAAGTTGGAGGGAATAGTTGGCAGGTCAGGGACCCTTTGTGTAGAGAGAAGTTAATGTTTCAGGTCAACGACTTTTCATTAATTTGATCTAAAGTATCTGTGTTTCTCTCCCTCGAGATGCTGCCAGACATGCAGTGAATTTTTCATCTGCTTTAAGCGTGCTTGGCTTCTGAGATCAAGCATTTCTGAACTAACCTAAAAAAGTAAATGGAATAAATATTACATAGAACTTAGAAAAGTACAGCACACTCACAATTTCTGTGCCAAGCATGATGCCAGGTTAAATTAATCACCATTCCTTGCACACCTATGTGCCTATCCAAAAGTCTCTTAAATGCCACTATTGTATTTCCTTCTGCCACCATCCCTGGAAGAGAAAACAATCCACATTTGTCCAACTTCTCCTTTTAGCTAATATTCTTTAATCCAGGCATCCTTCCAGTAAATACTGTATCTGCTGTTCTAGGTGTGGACTCCTGTATATCGGCAAGACCAAGCGCAGGCTCGGCGATCGTTTCGCTGAACACTTCCGCTCAGTTTGCCCTAACCTATCTGATCTCCCAGTTGCTCATCACTTTAACTCCCCGATTCCCACACTGACCTTTCTGTCCTAGGCTTCCTCCATTGTCAGAATAATGTCCAGCGCAAATTGGCAGAACAGCACCTCATATATTGCTGACTTTGACTTCTCTAACTTCAAGTAGCCCTTGCTTTCCCTCTCTCTCCATCCCCTCCCCCTTCCCAGTTCTCCTACTAGTCTAACCATCTCCGACGTTTTATCTTTGTACAGCCCACTCCCCTGACGTCAGTCTGAAGAAGGGTCTCTACCCGAAACGTCATCCATTCCTTCTCTCCAGAGATGCTGCCTGTCCTGCTGAGTTACTCCAACATTTTGTGTCTATCTTCAATTTAAACCATCATCTGCAGTTCTTTCCTACACATCCTTCTAGTGAACTTCTTTGCACCCTCTCCAAAACCTTCACATTCTTCCAGCAAAGGGGAATCAGAACCGATGTAATACTCTCAATACGGCCCAACGAAAATCCTATAAAACGGCATCAAGACTTCCTAACTCTTATACTGAATGCCCCAACAGATGAAGACAAGCATGCCATAAGCCTTCCTTACCACTCTATCTGAATATATAACTACTTTGAGAGAGCTATGGATTTGGACCCCATGATCTCTCAGTACATCAATGTTGTTGTCAATTACATTGCCCATAGAACATTATCCATGAGCAATTGTGTTAAAGCGCCTGTTATGCTGCATCAAGTAAGAATTTAATCGTTCCGTTGCTGGTACATATGCCAATTAAACACTCTTGATGCTTGACCATGAGCCCAGTTTGTTGCTTGTGCTCCCATCCTTCATCTTACTCTGTTAACACATTCCCTCATCTCCTCTCCCCCATGTGTCTATTTGTTTTTCCCTATCCCTGCACCTTCTGGAAAGAGAAGCTGCTTCTGAATTCCCAATTCCTCATAATGGCAAAGTAGTTTTTCCACAAGCAGAAACATTCTTTCTTCTTGTCCACGCTTTCAAAACTTTAAGGATCTTTATTAAATTTCCTCCCGCAATATGCTCTTAAAATGTAGTCTGTTCCTCCTTCTGTAATATAAATGTTCTATCATTTCCGGTATCATCCAAGTAAATCATTTTGAAGGACACTTAATTCACTAAATGGTTGCTCAGATAATATAAAAGCAATATTGATCAGTGAGAACCTCTGCCAGTATCCAATAACATGATGCAAATCTGCAGGGACTTTTTATAACTAACCATATATTGATTAGAGTTTGCACAATATGCAATTATATCATTGGGTTAGAATCTTTAATTCAGTTTTTTACTCAGACAACCTAAGGGTTGCAACATTACTGTAAATAGGCAGATTTAAGTGGTATTTATTGTTGCTCCACACAGATGTTAAGTCTGTTGACCTTTATCTCAGTAGCAAATAATGAAAAGACGTGCTGGCCAAACACACAAGATCTGTTACTCCATTGCCTTGCTGAGATTTGGCTAGGGGTTAATGAGACTTTCGTCACAATACTCTGTGCAACTTTAGTCTTTATATCTAATGGACAATTTGTCTTTGGAGTTTGTGCAGTGCAGATTCATTTGATTGGTCTCTAGGGTTGAGGGGCTTGTTTAATGAGGAGAGGTTGATACCTGCTAGAATTTACAATCATTGGGTTATACAGAAGCAGGTCCTTCGGCCCAACTCATTCATGTTGACCAAGTCGCTTAGCTAGTTCCATTTGCCAGCATTTGGCCATATCCCTCTAAACCATTCCTTATCCGTCCACCTGTCCAAATGTTTGAATTCTACCTACCTCTGGCAGTTCATTCTATATATGTGAGAAAAGGTTGCCCCCTCAGGTCACTGGTAAATCTCTTCCCTCTCACTTAAAACCTATACCCTCAAACATAGAAACATAGAAATTAGGTGCAGGAGTAGGCCATTCAGCCCTTCGAGCCTGCACCGCCATTCAATATGATCATGGCTGATCATCCAACTCAGTATCCTGTACCTGCCTTCTCTCCATACCCCCTGATCCTTTTAGCCACAAGGGCCACATCTAACTCCCTCTTAAATATAGCCAGTGAACTGGCCTCAACTACCTTCTGTGACAGAGAATTCCAGAGATTCACCACTCTCTGTGTGAAAAATGTTTTTCTCATCTCGGTCCTAAAAGATTTCCCCCTTATCATTAAACTGTGACCCCTTGTTCTGGACTTCCACAACATCGGGAATAATCTTCCTGCATCTAGCCTGTCCAACCGCTAAAGAATTTTGTAAGTTTCTATAGGATCCCCCCTCAATCTTCTCAAGTTTTAGTCTCTCCTATCCTGGAAAATAAGACTGTGGCCATTCATTTTATTTATGTTCCTCGTGATTTTTATATACCTCTTTAACGTTGCCCCTCAACCTTCTTTGCTCCAGGAAAATCAATCCCAGACTATTCATTCCATCCTTACAACTCACCCTCCACCTCTGGGCTTGTGAATCTTTTCTGCATCCTCTCGAGCTTAATGACATCCTCCCTATAGCTAGACGATTGGAACTGCACAGAATAATTCAAGTTTGGTCTCACCAACATATTGTATGGATATAATATAATATGCTTTGACCATGTCGGAAGATTGAGAGGTCATGTCACTAAGATTTGCCCTGTTGGAAGATTTCCAGTACCAATAGTAAGTTGATGAGAGTGAGATATGGGAGGGTGGTTTAGGAGCAGGTTTCTAATTCTGCCATTTACACTGGGCTTCTGTCTACTCCCAACACACAGGTTTTCAATACCACCATGTGCTCCTTCTTTATTTTGAATGGTCATAGGCCAGGGATTCTGAGGAGTCCATGAAAATGTTACAATTTTTTTCAAGGAATATCTCCTCCACGTTGATGGAAGTAAAAGCTTTGGTGAGGTTAAAAACAGTCATGCACCATGGCTGGTGCTAATCACTGCATTTCCTTTAGAGGTGTTGCATGCTCACTGTGCTTCTAGATGGATAGAGTCCATCCACACAGTATATGCAGTTGATCTGAAGACCCAGGCACTTTGTAGGCTGACACCAATGAGCAAAGGTTGCCCTGTTGGAAGTGCAGTCCATTGAATGAGATGTTAAATTGTGTTTCCATGTTTGAAATTCAGAAGAGCAATATCTTGGGCTAACGTTCATCTATTAAACATAATTTAAAAACAAGGAACTGCAGATACTGGTTTACGCAAAAGGACACAAAGTGTTGCAGTAACTTAGAGGATCAGTCAGCATCTCTTCATATATGGATAGGTGACGTTTCAGGTTGAGACCAAAAAATACTATTTGATCGCTGTGACATTGCTGTTTGCAGGATCTTGGCAGCATAATTGAAATTATAACTATGTGTACATTTGTAAAATATTCTGGAATGTCTCAAGGATGTGCTTTTCTGAAAGGAATCTGTTTTTATTATGTTGCGGCTGTAAAACATCTTCAATGATGGCAACAACACTGCCTCTCTATGCTTATTCAAACACTGCTGTTATATAATTGTCCTGTGCTACCTTACTGAGTAGGTGGATTTAATCTATGTCACAGCACATGTTTGGTCACCAGCCTTACAATGTTTCCCAACAGTGTAACTGGGACCAGCGCACTATATCTCAGTTTTTATTTCAGACTTGCACACTCTGCAATATTTTGCTTCCAATCACGATTTTTGTTTCTCTGCTTCTGGTTTGGTCAAGTGATTCACCCACAGGCAAACAGCACACATAATCCAATCGTTGTCAATTAATTAATTCCACAATAAGCCAGGCCTTGTGAAATCTGCTAATCAATGTAGAGTAAATAGTTGGATGCAGCGCAGGTCATATAAGTACATTTTTATTTACAATGGATAAATAAAAAAGCACTATTTTATCTGTTAAAAATAGTGCAATTGCAAATCCGACTTGTGCAGAGAGTCTTCCTGGCTGACGCCACATAGCCACATAGTTATTCCTCTTTCTTATTTTATAGAGAGGTCTATAAAATTGTGAGGGTATAGATAGAGTGAATGAATTATTTTTTCCCCTTGGGTAAGGGAATCAAAATCAAGATGCCATGTGTTTAAGGTGAGAGATGAAATATAAACCTGAGGGGCAACGTTTTCATTCAGAGGATGGTGAGTATATGGAATGAACTGCCAGAGGTGGTAGTTGAGGCAGGTACTATAACTACACTTAAAAGACACTTGGGTAGGTACATGGATAGGAAAGGCTTAAAGGGAAATGGGTCAAACGTAGGCAAATGGAACTAGTTTGGATGGTTGGCTGGTTGAGAGGTCTGTTTCCTTGCTATACAACTCTATGACTATTATCAGTTGTTTCCCTTATAAAATTCTATGTCAACCATCCAGGTACCTGCTGCATCTGGAACAAAGGCTCACTGGATTGTCTAGGTTACATTACAGACCAACTGCTGGAGATTGTTTAAGAAGGGACTGCAGATGCTGGAAATCGAAGGTACACAAAAATGCTGGATAAACTCAGCGGGTGCAGCAGCATTTATGGAGCGAAGGAAATAGGCAACGTTTCGGGCCGAAACCCTTCCTCAGACTGAAGGAGATTGCTGGAGATTGGCAGGTAATTGGGATGGGGGAAGAGCTAGGGAACTGATGGGGAAAGGAAGGGAGAGGGAGGAGGTCTGAGTGGGAAGAGGGAGATGAGGATGGAGAGAGGATCACCATTAAATCTGCCTGTCTTCTGCAAGTTTATTCCCCTGCCCAGCTGCCCCAAGCATTGGCCTAGACAGTCAGCATTGGTGGTCCTACGCCCCGCCCTGAGTCTGCCTACTGCTGAGGTAATGTTGTTCACGTGCGGTGTGTGTGCGAGATTTTGCCCAGGGCCAGAACGGGGGGGAGAACTATCTGTGCTTGTGCCCACAAATGTATAAGCATTAATGTCCATACACCAGTAGAATGGAATGAGGGCACTCCGTGGTACTTGTATTGGTATTGGTTCATTATTATCACGTGTATGTTTTGCATACAATCTGGGCAAATCACAACATACATGAGTACATCAGGGAAAGCAAAAATAGAAGGGAAACAGAGTGCAGATTATAGTGTTACAGCTAGAGGGAAACTACAGGTAAAATCAATGGAAGGTCCCAATGAGGGAGATTATGAGATTGGGAATGCATCCTCAGCATATGAGAGGTCTGTTCAAGAGTCTGATCATAGCGTGGCCGTGGAAGTTGTTATTTCCACCAAAGCAGGTGCCTGCCCACTTCCTAGAACAACTAATGCCGCCCCAGAACCTGTGGAAATAAATCAACCTCAATCTCCAGAGACAGTTTAATAATAAGAGGATACCCCAAGGCTGTGGTGTCATCGATAACTTGGTGCAATCTGGAGATGCTCCTGTTCCCCATCCACCTCTGGCTTTCAAATTGCCACAACCTTTCAGTTAGCTGCAAATAAAATGACATCAGTTATTGCAAAATAAAAATTGGTTTGATAAGGAAGTGCTTTCTCACTTTACAATGGGCACAAGTGCCCTGTTTAGGTTCTGTGGTGTTTCCACATCTACTTGCAGCGCTTTCCTGTGTAAAACAGGCAGGGCAAGCTGAGTGGATGATGCGTTGTGTTTAGATGCCAGGCACAGGAATTCTTGGACCATTAACTTAAAACCGACACATTCAGTTTCACATGCCAAGAAATATTTCACATGAAAGACTTAAATAAAACTGGGCACCACATTTTAAGTCAGGAACTCTGAAAGGAGATGCACCAGAAATATTCCAGGAATTAGGAGCTTCGGTTATGCCCGTAGATTGGAGATGTTTTCTTCTCCTGCTCCTTTGGAAAAGTACACCTCCCACCTGTCCCAATCCATGGGCCTATGACCAGTCCAGTGGGGGAGGATTATTCGGGATGGTAGAGAGTACGGAGGAGATTTACTAGAATGTTGCCTGGGTTTCAGCAACTAAGTTACAGAGAAAGGTTGAACAAGTTAGGGCTTTATTCTTTGGAGCGCAGAAGGTTAAGGGGGGGGACTTGATAGAGGTTTTTTAAATGATGAGAGGGATAGACAGAGTTGACGTGGATAAGCTTTTCCCACTGAGAGTAGGGAAGATTCAAACAAGAGGACATGACTTGAGAATTAAGGGACAGAAGTTTAGGGGTAACATGAGGGGGAACATCTTTACTCAGAGAGTGGTGGCTGTGTGGAATGAGCTTCCAGTGAGAGGCAGGTTCGTTTTTATCATTTAAAAATAAATTGGATAGTTATATGGACGGGAAAGGAATTGAGGGTTATGGTCTGAGCGCAGGTATAATGGACTAGGGGAGAATACGTGTTCGGCATGGACTAGAAGGGTCGAGATGGCCTGTTTCCGTGCTGTAATTGTTATATGGTTATATGGTGCAGAGGAGAGTTCCTTAGTTGTGCTCCACCACCTTCACTAGCCGCTGCAATCAACACAATTAATTGTTTTCTGTATATGCTCGAAACGATTTTACTTGTTCAAGTTTTGGTTTGCCAAGGGTCTTGGGAGCACCCTCAGAGGAGCTTGGAATGAACTTTATTGCTGAGTCTAGAGGTGCATCCAGGTCAGAGTGGGATTAGATAGAAAGGGAGATAATGGTGATGACGGAATTTGTTAGAGGGGATACTGTTTTCTAACCGCAGGCAAGTCAGTCAGTGGAGCAGACAACCTCAAATTGAGTGTCAGCAGCAGCAGAGAGAGCGGGGATGTTCTTAGGCAGTGATTTCCTGTGCTCTGGAATATCCCTTCCTGATTCAATGGGAATTGGAGAAAAACTGAAAATATTTGCAGGAGCGAAACTGACTGGGGACTCTCAGGGTCGGCAGAGGCTGGATGGGCTGAATGGTCACCCGTTGGGCTATGAGACTGCATTCCCACAAATCTCAGTCTGCCGGGTGAGAGCAGCGGTAACTTCTGATTAGTAATTCTTCATTAGTAAGGGGATTACGAGTAGAAGACAGGAGAATGGGGTTGAGAGGGAAAGATAGACCAGCCATGACCAAGGGAGGTGCTTGTACATCAGTCACTGAAAGTAAGCATGCAGGTACAGCAGGCAGTGAAGAAAGCTAATGGCATGTTGGCCTTCATTGCGAGAGGATTTGAGTTTAGGAGCAAGGACGTCCTACTGCACTTGTACAGGGCCTTGGTGAGACCGCACCTGGAGTATTGTGTGCCATTTTGCTCTCCTAATTTGACAAAGTACATTCTTGCTATTGAGGGAGTGCAGCGTAGGTTTATCAGGTTAATTCCCGGGATGGCGGGACTGATATATGATGAAAGAATGGGTCGACTGGGCTTGTATTCATTGGAATTTAGAAGGATGAGAGGAGATCTTATAGAAACATATAAAATTCTTAAATGATTGGACAGGCTAGATGCAGGAAAAATGTTTCCGATGTTGGGGAAGTCCAGAACCAGGGGTCACAGTTTAAGAAAATAAGGGGTAGGCCATTTAGGACTGAGAAGAGGATTTTTTTTTTCACCCAGAGAGTTGTGAATGTGTGGAATTCTCTGCCACAGCTGGCAGTGGAGGCCCATTCACTTGGATGTTTTCAAGAGTTAGATTTAGCTCTTAGGGCTAAAGGAATCAAGGGATATGAGGAAAAGGCAGGAATGGGGTACTGATTTTAGATGATCAACCATGATCATATTGAATGGTAGTGCTGGCTCAAAGGGCCAAATGGCCTCCTCCTGCAACTATTTTTCTGTTTCTATGGTGGAGAAGACGATGGGCCGAATGGCCTAATTCTGCTCCTATCATTTATGAACAATATCCATACACCAATATAACATTTCCAGTTGATTGTAACCATTTGGATGAAGCCCAACCAGTAAAACATATGAAAACATATGATTGGTGATGGAGAAACGTTTCTCCCTGAGTTTCCCAGGAGAATGTGCCAGCTGAAGTTATTGATGAATGGCAGGTGGGGTATGGGCACCACCGGGACATCCAAATTTATCACTCAACAGCACTTTCAGGAGATGGCAGTGAGGAGGGACAATTGAAAGCATCCCCAACATCAAAAGCACCATCATGAGGTGACCTCAATATGGTGGCATCTATCATAATGGATCCCCCCCCCCCCATCCAGGGCATGGCCTCCTTTCACTGTCACCATCGGGCAGAAGGTAAATAAATTTAAAGTCCTACACCTCTATGTTCGGGAACAGCTATTTTCCAACAACTATCCGGTCCTTGAATAGAACTGCACAACCCTAATGCTACCTCAACAACAGGACACCATAGACCACCTCATACACTACCATGGATTGTATTTGCTAGAATTTAGAAGATTGAGGGGGGATCTTATAGAAACTTACAAAATTCTTAAGGGGTTGGACAGGCTAGATGCAGGAAGATTGTTCCCAATGTTGGGGAAGTCCAGAACAAGGGGTCACAGTTTAAGGATGGGAGAAATATTTTAGGATCGAGATGAGAAAAACATTTTTTCACACAGAGAGTGGTGAATCTCTGGAATTCTCTGCTACAGAAGGTAGTTGAGGCCAGTTCATTGGCTATATTTAAGAGGGAGTTAGATGTGGCCCTTGTGGCTAAAGGGATCAGGGGGTATGGAGAGAAGGCAGGTACAGGATACTGAGTTGGATGATCAGCCATGATCATATTGAATGGCGGTGCAGGCTCGAAGGGCCGAATGGCCTACTCCTGCACCTAATTTCTATGTTTCTATGGATTGTTATCTAATTGTGTTTTGCAGCCTTGTCTTGCAGAATGTGTGTGTTATTCATGTATCATTTGTGTTTGGGTGTATGTGCGGCGATCCTGCTGCAAGAAAGATTTTTATTACACGTGAAAGTTCATGTGCCTCACCTTATTTGTGCTTATGGCAATAAACTCGATTCAATAACTTTCTAAATCAAAACTTTCCCTCGTCCCAGGTCACAAGGAACTGCAGTTACTGGAATCTTAAGTACAACACACATACACAATAAAAGTGTCTGGGTTGTCTGAAGAAGGGTGCCGACCCAAAACGACGCCTACCTTCATGTCCTTCAGATATGCTGCATGACCCGATGAGTTTATCCAGCACTTTGTGCTCCGATCCTTATCCCGGTTATGGTGAAGGGGGCACTGGGGAGTTGAGTGTACTGCCCCAGAGAAGTCACATTGGTCTGGAGTTATTCTGGAGCAGAGTCACAAAGTTCCTCTTTGAAGGACGTGGTGAACTAGCAGCTTGACAATGATCTGGCAGTTTAATGTTCTCCGCTACTTATATTAGTTTAACCCACTTTTATTTAAACGAAGGCACGAGGAAATGCAGAAGATGGAATCTGGAGCGAAGGAAACAAACCTCTGGGGGGATCTCAGCGGTTCGGGCAATATCTGTGCGGGGCGGGGAATGGACAGCCGACGTTTCGTTTTGAGGAAATGTTTCGACCCGAAACGTCGTCTGTCCAATCCCCCATTCAGATGCTGCTGGATCCGCTGAGTTCCCCCAGCAGTTTGTAGTTGTTTATTTAAAAATAACTTTAAACGTCCCGCCACCAATGCGCGCTTGGGACCAGCCGTAATCCAGCAGCCGTGCACAGCAGAGAGTTTGGGTACCGCCACCCAGTCCTCCGCTTCGGTCCAGGCCGGCGCTCGGCTCACCGTGAACTCGCATCTCTCCCTTTGAACCACGGAGTTCCCGGAGTTAAACATTTCATACTCAAGTGTGATAAAGTGAAGGATGGAGTGGGACCCGGGTTTGCGGGTTGGCGTTATGTGACAAAATGTGACCGAGAGTGCGACTGGTGCTGATGGGGCAAGGGGGAGGGGATCCTGTCCTGGGAACCTCCTTCCCGCTCCGGTCCCACAGACCCACCGACCCTCCCTTCCCCTCCCCTCCCCTCCCTCCCGTCCTGTCCCGAGGCCCCCCGTTTCGCCTCGTCTAGACTATCCCCGGATACCTGGGTCAGTGGGAGCGGACCGAGCAGTGATTTCTGCCCGTGGAGCGCGGTCGCCTCCAGCAGCTTTGGACCCTCCAGTCTCCAGCCGGCACTGTGGACAGGTGAGCGGGCGAGGCGAGCTGCCAACCGGTGTCTGTCTGGGCTTTGGCTCAGCGCACTCGGCGGCGGACAGGTGCAGCCCAGCGGGCGGCGTGGGACCGGGACCCGAGACTTGGGGTAACCTACCCAATCTCCACCCACCCCATCTTCTCATCTGTCCGCGGGCCGACACTCCTCGGCCCATCGGGCGGTGATGGCAAGCGCCGCCTTCTCTCGGGGGAGAGTATCGCGTCCCTTCAGACGCTGATCGCTCTCTCCCCCCCCCTCCTCTCCCCCCACCCTCCTGCTTCTTCTCTCCCCCCCCCCTCCTCTTCCTCCCCCCCTCCCTCCTCCCCCCCCCCCCCCCTCCCTCCTTCCTCCCCCCCCCTCCCTCCCTCCTTCCTCCCCCCCCTCCCTCCCTCCTTCCTCCCCCCCCTCCCTCCTTCCTCCCCCCCGTCTGCGAACGGACGCAGAGCTGGCGGGAGGCTTCCTCCATCCGGACGCCAGCGTCGGACCAGTGCGGGAACATCACGGCGGGCTCCGCATTCCCGTGAAGGCGCCGCCGCTCGGCGGGGGCAGGGTCCCGGCCGGAATGCAGGTGCCTTGCGGCCCCCGGCTCCGACCACCCTCCCGGTGGGAGAGGCCGATGTAAAACACCCCTTAAACCCCGCACCTCTCCTTCCTCTCTCTCTTCTCCCCCTCGCCCATCCACAGCCCGGGGACGCACACATTTTGGAAGATGGAATCTGCCCACCTCTGCCTTCAACAGTTGTTCTGCGGCTCGGCCGATGCTTCTCTCCCCAGGGATGGACTCTCGCCTCTTGCACAGTTATTTGTTGTGGGGCGGGGGTGTCCTTGTTAACACACCGTCCTCTCTGCCTCCCAGGACACCTTGCGTTGGAGCGGGGAGCCGAGCGCTCGCTGGCTTCCCACTGCCATCTCCATCATCCCCTGCCTCTGCCGACAACTCGGGCAAACAATCACGTGAGATAGTGTGGGAGACCGGAATATAATTTTCTATGCGAAATTTCGTCTGTTTGACCAGGCTCTCGGCTCCGGCTACATTATGCAACCGGAAGGACCTGCTTTCCAGAGTGTCTAAGCTATTGGATTGTCCTCCACCCAAATCAATGTGGATTCTTTGGAATATTTTCAGCAAAGGAACGCATATGCTGCAGTGTCTTTGTGGAAAGAGTTTCAAGCGAAGCAAGAGTCCGGTTGGTGAGCATCTGCCCGCTTCCAGGGGGTATGAGGGAGGGAGAGGGAGAGGGAGGGGGGTTACAAGCACTCACTCTGTGGCACCCCCTTCGCCTCTACCCCCGGCCACACGCGCGGGTGTCTGGCGGCCGCCGTGGGTTTGATTGTTGTGTTTTTGCAAATGCATGTTTAGGAGATGCTGGGTGCAGCTGATGGAACAGTCTTGGGGGGGATGCTGGAAGCTACCTCTGACGTTAGCACTGCGGTGTAGTAGATCACTGGTGTTATCGCTGGCAATCCTTACCCCCCCCCCCCCCCCTCCCTCGGCCGGGGACTCGAAGCCACTCGATCAACGGCAAAGAGTTGAATTCGGGGCCCGACCCGCCCCGCCAGAGAAGCGGCCGCTCCGAACCACGATGTGCGCAGTGTGGCGCAAAAGTGCAGACCCTTTCTCAACCGCCGCAGCCAAGTTGGCCCTACACCTACCCATCCTCCCACCCTTCCCTCCCCCCCACCTTTCCTCATTTTCAAGAAGGAGCAGCCTTGGAAACCGCTTGTGTTGAGGCTGGTTGGGTAGGGTAGGGTAGACTAGGCTTCCACCCACCGGCCGCCGTTCTGGGGGTCGGGAGGGAGGGGGTGCGTTGAGATCCCACCCCGGGGGTCCTCCAGATACACGGTGTCAGCATTGCAGTGCTTGGGGGTCTTTGGAGAGATGCTTCCGGTCCGATTCCAATAAAGTTTAGCAAGTCTCGCAAAGGTCGGGTCAGATTATCATAGATGTATTTCGGAGAGGAGGTGCTTCCTGTTCAACCGCTGCGATCGATAATATCCGCGGGCTACGTGTCGGCCGCTCGGGCCCGGCATTGAAAGTTGCCCCCGTTTCAAGTGGGAACATTGATTGTTGCATGGTTTACACATGGACATATCAAGCCTCGCTTTATTAGTGAGCATTTGTAGCTGTCACTGAGTTAACCATCGAGGCCAATCTGAAGACTGTTCATTCCTTCGTTGACGGTAACGGAGTTAGCGACAGAAAGGATAAGCCTTTGCAATGTCCCTCTGCATTGTTTGCCTGAGTGTGTGGAGGTGCACTAACTTATCTCTTGAAAGAACAGAAACACAAACAAGCATTGCCAATGGCAGTTCTTAATCAGGCTCTTGTTTAATAACATGAAACTTATAACTGACCCGAGGGAGAGGGAGTCGGGATTGCGTGCATGTGTAGTCAGGAAAACAAAATCCCAGTTAATTGCAGGCAGACTCTCCGTGTTGAAGCTCCCCGATTTCCGCAGTTGAATGTATTTGCAGAATCTCCCAGCCTCTCTGCTCAAGGGACCACCGCTTCTCATCCTTTTTTAGATCAAAGCGGGATCTGTCACTGTGTGTGTTGTTTTCTCCGGTTGTACTTCCTCGAAACCTTTGCGTAGTCCCGCCGGCGAGGCGACTCGAGGGGGTCGTGTCCTCAGCACGCCATATTATGCATTAAAACTTCACTTTAGTGTGGGGGCTGTGGAGAGGATGGTCTGAGCGACCGCCGTCTCTGACTCGCCGAGCGCCGGGGCTTTCGGAAGCACCAGGTTTCGGCGACTAAAACACAGACCACAGACACTCTCTCGACCCGCGGGGACCGCGTTACCCGCAGAGCAGATTTGTCGCGACCACCCCGGGCGTTACAGATTTGTTTTGAGTCACGAATTTCCCGATTTCTCTCATCATCCCACTTAAGGCTCGCTTGGCGTTGCGCGTCCGATATGCTACTACCTACCCCCTCCCCCCCAAATGCTCATATTTCCGCCACAAATTAAAGCGTTCTCGTTTTACTAACATGCGAATGATCCGAGCTATTGTTCACAAGCTGAACCTGTCCGCCGCCCCCGCGAACCTCCTGTTGCCCCCCGCCCCCCCCGTCACGGTGCACAACGAGACGTCTGCTTAGAAAAAATATTTTTCTCCTGAAGTCTACATAGCGGCGCATTAACGCGATATAAACCTTCCCCAGAAAGGGAAATTAAACGATTCCAAAAACCAGCCCGGCCGTCCGCGTTCCTTCCCGGTGAATGCAGCAGCGCTCGGCCCCGGTTAGTACTGCATTACATTGATTTATTTAGATCTCTGCAAATAGCTTTCTGTTCATCCCGGATTGCGGCTGTACGTACACCGCACGACCAATGTACGTAGACGCGGGCTTCAGTCGGTTTCTTTGGACGTAATGGTTGGAGTGATATGTGTGTGTGTGTAGCTGTTACCCCCAGGCCCCATATATGGACTGCACGCAGCGTGTTGTACATGTGTGGGGATACATGCGTCTCGACGCCTCTGCTTCCCACTGATCAGCAACCTGCGACAGTATTACGGCACCGATGTTTTCGGGAGCGCTGTGTACTACACGGGGGGAGGGAGGGGTGCAGATGCAGCTGCCGTGTGTGAAGGTGTGCACATTACTGCGTGTGGCGGCTTCATGAGTTGTGCAGTGTGTGCGAATACGCGGGCGCGCACACAAACATACACAACAACACGTACACACACACACACGAGCAAACACACGGCTGCCTCCCTGCGTGTGGTGTCTTGCGTGTAGTAAACACAGCGAGTGTCGCATGCTGTGCTCGTTGCATTTGCGGGCTGTGTGTGTGTATGTATGTATGTATGTGTGTGTGTGGGTGGGTGGGGGGGGGGGTCGCGCCTGCATTCCGCCGCCGTGGTCTGCATCAAAAGCCTCAGCAGTGTCGGGAGCGACAGGCCGGGCGCCCCCGGGGGGGGGCTCCCACTCAACCCCCCGCCCGGGGTCGAGGCTTGCGTTGTGGTCCAAGGCGAACCGAAGTGATGTACAGTAGATGTCGTGGACGGAACAAAACGAATCAATTTCCCAGCCTCTCGTTGTTTTCATGTTGCCTCCACATTAAGACCAACGGTGACCTCACCCCCAGACCCCCCCTTAATGACACCCCGCCTCCTATCATGACCAGACCCCTTCCTACCTCACCCCCTTTCATGGCCACCCCCTTTCATGACTACATACTCTGGCTGTTCAGCTTCAGGTCGATGGACGGCAGGTGACCCTCAGAGCAACACTACTCTGGCGGAGACACCCGGCATTGACTCACCTCGGGGGCCATAACTTATCTCAAGATGGGGAGGAAAGACTCTCCGGGGCACAGGTTCGCGTCCAACACGCTTTGGTCTATATCACCTGAATCCAATATGTGCTGCTCAAGTAGATTCGCATTCTGTCCAACTCACCTTTTATCGCTGCTAAAAGTTAGAAATTCGAGTGTACAACGCACAGAGGCCTCTAGCTGACGGGCTGTGGTGACATTAATGCTGTGCCAGACATTATCGTTCTCCCCTTCCCCCTGTATACCTCCCTATTATCCCCCCCCATTCATTGCGATTCCCGTGTGGAATAAGCGCCGTTTCCCCTCGCTCTCCATGAGTGTACGTTTCCTCACAACTTTTGATTCCCTGGCGACCGCTCCGTGGAGTTTTTGCTCTTCCTTGCGTGGCCCGTCTATCAAAAAGGTTCAATCAATGTAAAATCTAAATCGGATCAACCCACATCCTTAATTCAGCACACAGGAGAAACGGGACAACCTCTTCCCAATAAGCAGAAGATAAGCAGCCTGAAGAAGAGTCCCGTCCGCAACGTCACCCATCCCCTTTCTCCAGAGATGCTGCCTGTCCCGCTATTACTCCAGCACTTTGTGTCTTATCTTCGGTATAAACCAGCATCTGCAGTTCCATCCTAACACAAGCAGAAATTTACATTTATGTTCGGTCCTGTAATATTCTTCATAATCCAGTGACAAACAACCTACTCAGTACTCCCAGGTTCAATGCAAGTTTAGCACAATGTATTTATTTATTTATTTTCAATTTCTTAGGTGCTCGAAATGAAACCGGCGTCTAGTTGGCATGTATCTGCCTTCTCATCAGCCTGGTCACCGGCTGCGTGCTCTGTCCATTGCTATTCTCGCTCTTTGTTGCCCTAACCTATTTGGATTCCTACTTTGCAACTAATCTGTAATCTTCTCATTCTCCCAGGCAAAACCTGTATCAACCTATTCCCTACCAATGCTTTGTCCTGTCCCTATATCTTCCAGCTCAACCCCCCCTTCCCCAAATGAGTGTAACGAAGGGTCACGATCCATGTTCTCCAGAGGTGCTGCCTGACCCGCTGTTACTCCAGCACTCTGTGTCTTTTTATACATGCGCTATCACAACACCTTCGCTAAAAATACAGTTTCCAGGTTTACAAGTTTGTTATGTCTTCATAGTTATAGCAGCATAATTCGGGCATTCGGAACAAAAGTCTACTCGAAAACATGGCTGATCTAAGGGATTCCCTCTCAATCCCTTTCCCCTGCCTTCTCCCCATAACTCCTGACACCCTTACTAATCACTAATGGTCTTGTATTTAGTTGCAGTACATCCTAATGTTGACCATCTCCTATGTCCACATTCTGCCAAGTTTATCTGAAAATGTTAAAGTTATGTTTATGATTTAAATCTTTTTATTTGAATTTCACAGCAATTTGCATACATACAATGATAACAGACAGTGACAGTCAAGGCATAATTGTGCAACAGTATGTAAGCGACCCTCAAAGCCCTTACCCACCTTCAACCCACCCGAATCAGGTCGGAACCAAACGGGGACAAACAACACTCACATACATTCACATCCACACAAATATGGTAAGATAAACGAAACAAAAAGTACTAAAAAAAAAAAAAAAAAAAAAAAAAAAAAAAGGGGGTCACTAATAACAGTAAATAAGTAAGTAATTAAATAAATACGTGTGGGGGGGGGGGGGGGGTTAAGGGGAGAGCAGCTGCAGTAGAGCAGAACAATGGTGGAGAGCACTCCGTCCTCTTCCGAGTCCGGGGACAAGTTGAGAGAGTTAACAAGTTCCAAGAAAGGGTTCCATGTATCTAGGAATGTCTTGGTAGAGCCTTTGAGAGAGAACCTAAGTTTTTCAAGCCTTAAATTGTAAAGCACCTCCTTAATCCAGCGGGTGTGTGTTTATGATTATAAAAGTGAAGTCATTAATATAAATTGTGACCAAAGTAATCCAGACTGAAGTGATTCCATTTTCGGCCATATGTTAGCCTGTATTGTCACCTCTACCACTGCTCTGTCTTGAAGTCAGTTACTCGTGCATTCCATGCCTTCTTACTTGGCTCCACATGTTTCCAATAACTATGTCAATAGATCCTTGGAGATTCCAAATACTGGAATCTTGAGCAAAATACAAAGGATCAGGTAGTATCTGAGGAGGGAATGGACAGCAGACTTTTCTGGCCGAGACCCTTCTTCAGTCTGAAGAGGACATTGGACAGGTAACATTTTCCAAACTGAATTGTTGCCTGGCCAGCTGAGTTTCTCTAGCATTATTTTATGATCGTAGATTGTTTGACCTATCTACTCCAAAGCCATGCAGGTTTACATTAATTGACTTGGTATAAGTGTAAATTGTCTCTAATGTGTGTAGTATAGTGTTAATGTGCGGGGATCGCTGATCGGCACGGGCATGGTGGGCTGAAGGGCCTCTTTCCGCGCTGTATCTCTCAACTAAAATAAAAAAACTACACATTTACCCATGT
The DNA here is from genome assembly GCF_010909765.2 of Amblyraja radiata. Taxonomy (NCBI): domain Eukaryota; kingdom Metazoa; phylum Chordata; class Chondrichthyes; order Rajiformes; family Rajidae; genus Amblyraja; species Amblyraja radiata. The sequence goes on along the minus strand of NC_045961.1, from coordinate 86,584,201 downwards.
TTATTTTCTCTTTTTGATCACTAAACAGTTTCTTTTTTCTTCTTTTGTAGGAATTCCATTATTTATTTTGACACAGACCATTCCCTAGACATGTTCTCCCTGCCTGAAATAGTGTTTCTGTCAGATCTCTACCAGTTGCACTTTTTCCTAATGGAGTGTTAACTATTTAACAGTGGCACTGCTACCCTTTAAAATGTGCAGATGCAATCCATCTGGACCAGGGCCTTTATCTTCCCTTTGAATCCCATAATCTGTTCAATAGTTCTTTTACTATTCCAAATGTTACTTTCTGTAACGTCATTTGATGTAGTCTGCACCTTGTAACTCCTGAAGCAGAGTAATATTTCACTTTACTATTGTTTGTGTTTTTTTAAATTTCTTATTAATGTGGATCAATAATTGGCAATACTCCATCTCAATTTTATCCATAATGCCTGAAGAATATTTTTAGTTACCTCTGTTAATTCCACAGTTGTTTTGATAGCCTTTGCTGCCGTTTTCTCGTGTATATATTACTCCTCACCATGTGTACCCCATTCCTTACTCTGATTTTTTCTCTCTCTTTATTCATTCATGGGCTCTCATTTAGTCAGTTGTTGTTTTTCAGTGAATGCTGAACTTTGAACCCCTCTTCAAGTGCTTCCTTTTGTTGCTGCACCTTATCAGTTGCCAATATCTCATTTCCTATTTTACTTTTCACATTTTCTTTCCTCAGCTGCTTTTCATTCTGTTGCCCTGGTCTTTGTCACAAGCTTGTCAATTACTAGCCCAGTGGATGTAATTACTGGTGAAGAGCTACTGGTTGCAGCTGACCAGGAAGACAGCTGGCTCCAGAGATTTAATTGGTGTTGATTTTGTTTTCCAATCTTTCGGAACATGGCTTTCATTCTTGGATGAAGCCAAAACAAAATGCTGGCAACACACATGTGGTCAAGCAAGATCAGGTAAACAAAGTTAATGTTCCAGTTTAGCCTGGTTCTGATAATGGAGGAGGCCTAGGACAGAAAGGTCAGTGTGGGAAGGGGAAGGGGAATTAAAGTGTTTGGCAACTGGGAGATCAGGTTGCCAAACACTTTAATTCTCTTTCCCATTCCCATACTGACCTTTCTGTCCTAGGCCTCCTCCATTGTCAGAATGGGGCTAAATGCAAATTGGACGAACAGCATCTCATATTTCGCCTGGGTAGCTTACAGCCCAGTGGTATGAATATTGATTTCTCTAACTTCAAGTAACCCCTGCATTCCCTCCCTCTCTCCATCCCTCCCCCACCCAAGTTGAACCAGCTTCTCGTTCTCACCTAGCAAACTGCTGACAATGGTCTGTTTCCTTTATCATCGTAACTTTTTTTGCTTATCTTTTCATTCATTAGTTCTATATCTCTCTATATCACCATCTATATCTCTCGTTTCCCTTTCCCCAGACTCTAGTCTGAAGAAGGGTCTCGACCACAAACGTCACCCATTCCTTCACTCCAGTGATGCTGCCTGTCCCGCTGAGTAACTCCAGCATATTGTATCTTCTGTTTAAACCAGCATCTGCAGTTCCTTCCTACAAATAATGGTTCAGTTTGATGACTTTTCATCAGAATCTGATGTAGGGTCATTGGTCTGAAACCTTTTCTCTCCAGAGATGTTGTCTGAACTGCTGAGAATTTCCAGCATTATAATTTTTTAGATAGGATGTCTAACGTGTAGTGTTTTGCTTTTTGGACTTTCCTTTTGTATCATCTGCAGGGGATCTTGTTTAATCTCATGATCTCGTCAACATGCTGAGTAGCTAATTAGATTGGAATGTGCATAAAAATGAGAATATGAGGTACGCAAACGGGAAAGGAAATTCATTAAAAAAATCTGGACTCTTTGACGGAGTGGAAAGAATGATACTGGGAAGGGTCACAGAGATAGTTTAGTAGTAATCATAATAGCACACGATTATTGAAACTCATTAGTTAAATAGACAATAGGTGCAGGAGTAGGCCATTCGGCCCTTCGAGCCAGCACCACCTATTAGCACCATCAGTTAGACTCACTAGTTAAATTCATTCAAAATGGGTTATGAGTAAAAGGATTTGAGCAGGGAGGTTCTACCGCAGTTGTACAGGGTCTTGGTGAGATCACACCTGGAGTATTGTGTACAGTTTTGGTCTCCTAATCTGAGGAAGGACATTCTTGCCATAGAGGGAGTACAGAGAAGGTTCATCAGACTGATTCCTGGGATGTCAGGACTTTCATATGAAGAATGACTGGATAGACTCGGTTTGTACTCGCTAGAATTTAGAAGATTGAGGGGGATCTTATAGAAACTTACAAAATTCTTAAGGGGTTGGACAGGCTAGATGCAGGAAGATTGTTCCCAATGTTGGGGAAGTCCAGAACAAGTGGTCACAGTTTAAGGATAAGGGGGAAATCTTTTAGGACCGAGATGAGAAAAAAAATTTTCACACAGAGAGTGGAGAATCTCTGGAATTCTCTGCCACAGAATGTAGTTGAGGCCAGTTCATTTGGCTATATTTAAGAGGGAGTTAGATGTGGCCCATGTGGCTAAAGGGATCAGGGGGTATGGAGAGAGGGCAGGTACAGGATACTGAGTTGGATGATCAGCCATGATCATATTGAATGGCGGTGCAGGCTCGAAGGGCCGAATGGCCTACTCCTGCACCTATTTTCTATAGTTCTATGTTTCTATGATGTTCAAAGGCCTTTGCTGCATTAAGAGTGCCTAAAAAGCTCCTCACATGTTTGTGTTACATTTTTATTGTGGTTGTGTGTTCTTTATTATTGTATCGCTGCTGACAACCCAAATTCCACCAGCCTGGCTGCGTGGTCATTAAAATACAATACAATACAATACATTGAGTTATTGAACATTTTAATTTTATTGGTGAATATTGGATTTTGCATGGTGTAGGCCTTTACAAGTGGCCTCTTGTCAATTTCCATATCTGGCATTGCATGTACAGATGCCATATGTTGCCATGAATTTCACACCGTGATAACAGCAAGCATTCAGAGTTTTGTGGTGGATGCAGATTTACATCCTCATCTTTAATCCAATTATATTATCGTTACTTGATTTAGTTTGATTTAGAGATGCAGCATTGAAACAGGCCCTTTGGCCCACTGTGTTCACGCCAACCACCCTTCACACCAGTTCTATGTTATCACACTTTCACAGCCATTCCCTACACTTTAGGGGAAATTCACAGAGGCTAACTAACCTAAAGACCCCTCATGTCGCTGGGATATAGGAAGAAACTGGAGCACCTAGAGGAAACCTACGGAGTCATAAGGAGAATGTGCATACTCCACCCAGACAGCAGCGAGGTCAGGATCGAACCCGGGTCTTTTGTGCTGTGAGACACCAACTCTATTTACTGGTTACTATTGGTTAGCTGTTCCTCTCATTTACTGTTTCAGGATGCTCTGCCCTATTTCCCCATTGCGAGATTCAGTAGCAGGTCTTTTGGAATACTTTTTTTCTTGTGTTGCTTGCATACTGTTCTGGATTAAAAATAAGCCCAATGTATATTGTTGATCCTTATTCCCTTATCTCCTTATCCCCTTCAAGAACAGCTACTTTCCTTCAACTGTCAGCTTCTTGCACTGAACCATTCCACCAACAACTAGAGATCAGTCCTGAGCAAATGTTTACAGCATTGGAGACCCTCGGAATATCTTTATCTATATTTACGTTATTGGCTTGATCATGTATTTGTACACAGTGGATGGCTCGATTGTAATCATGTATTGTCTTTCTGCTGACTGGTTAGAACACAACAAAAGCTTTTCACTGTACTTTGGTACAGGAATGAGTTGGTTAGCTTTGCTGAGCTTTTGACAGCACTGGGCCTGTACTCGCTGGAGTTTAGAAGAATGAAGGGGGACCTCATTGAAACACAGAATAATGAAAGGTATAGTGAGTGAATGCGGAAAGGATGTTTCGACTGGTGGGAGAGTTTAAGACCTGTGGTCATAACCTTAGAATGAAAGCATGCTCTTTTAGAAAAGAAGTGAGGAAGAACTTCTTTAGTCAGAGGGTAGTTAATCTGTGGAACTCATTGTCACAGAGAGTTGTGGAGGCCAAGCCAGTGCATATTTTTAAGGCAGAGATAGATAACTTCTTGTTTAGAATGGGTGTCAAGGGTAATGGGGAGAAGGCAGGAAAATGGGATTCGGAGGCAGAGATCAGCTATGATTGAATGGTGGAGTAAATTTGATGGGCCGAATGGCCTAATTCTAGTCCTATAATTTGTGAACTTGGTACATGTGGCAATAAACTAAACTGACTAGTTAACTAACTAACTAATCGTACCTTGGCAATGGAACCCCAAGGGCCACCTTTTGCACTACCTTGGGCTTGTTTACTAATTGAGTATTTTACACCAATGTCTTGTGTTTTTAATACACTTTTTTCTTCTCACTGTCTTGTAGAATTTATTTGTAACTTATGAATAATTATTTGCTTGTTTTTATGTAATTTGTTTTTGTACTTTGTCTTGGTCTCTGTTCCTGTGATGCTGCTTCAGGCAAGATTTTCATGGATAGTTATATGGACAGGAAAGGAATGGAGGGGTATGGTCTGAGCGCAGGTATATGGGACTAGGGGAGAATACGTGTTCGGCACGGACTAGGAGGGTCGAGATGGCCTGTTTCCGTGCTGTAATTGTTATATGGTTATATGGTATTTTCATTATACGTGTACCTCACTGTAGCTGTGAATTTGACAATAAAGTTGAGTTTACTTGCCTTAACTACCTTGATAGGACATTATTATTTATTTATTTACTTATTTATTTATTTATTTATTTTAAAATTTTATTAGAAGCAATGTACATACATCTTAATCATGATATGCAACATAATACATTTCTTTCTTTTTTTAAACTTTAACCAGTAATAGAAAAAGAGAAAAGAGAAAGAAGAGAAAAATGAGGATAGTAGAGAAGTGTAGTCCGCAGTAGTTGGCGTTAAATGAATGATGATGGTTAAGTAGACTAAGTGCTTGAAATTGTGGAGGGGGGGGGAGGGGGGAAGAAAAAAAAAAAAGGCCCCAAAGAGAAGAGGGCCTTAAGAAAAGAAAGGAAATAAGTAAAGATCCAAAGAAAGTAGAGCTAAACAAAAAAGAAAGGGAATGTGCCTAATTCATAACGATTCACACCCATCACCTAGTTCTAAAACAATTACTTTCCAGGGTTGTGTTGCACCATATTACACTTGTAACAAATCAATGAAAGGTGACCATATTCTTAAGAATTGTTCTTGTTTTCCTGCTAGAATGAGCCTCATTGCCTCGAGATGTAATATTTCCGACATATTTGTGATCCACATTTTGTACGTTGGGATAGGAGTGTTTTTCCAGAATTTAAATATCCCTCAATTTTTTTTAAATTTTTTTTTTCTTGTTCTTTTTCTTAATTTGTATTCATATTTATTCCTTTACCTTTCTTCCACTGTGGAAACCTTTAGATATAGCATGGAAACAGGCCCTTTGTCCCACCGAGTCCATGCCAACCTGTGATCACCTTCTACACTAGGACTATCCTACACACTAGTGACAATTTCCAATTAACATACAAACCTGTGCGTCTTTAAAGTGTGGGAGGAAACCGGAGCACCCGGAGAAAACCCATGCAGTCACACGGAGAACGTATAAACTCCATACATACAGTGTAGTCTGAATCGAACCAGGGTCTCTGGCGCTGACAAGCACCGGCTTTGCCACTGTCTCACTGTGCCCCACCTTCTATTACAGTGGTTGGTCCTTTATTGATCATTCATCTTGATCCACACAGATTCTGCTTCTGACACATGGGTAGCTAATTTAATTTTTATACTGCCTTTGTTACTATATACACCATTCAATCCCCATCCTTTTCACCTTTCTCATTTTCCAGAAGATGTCCTAATTCCTGGACATGATTTTGCTCTGCCTCAATAATTCGTGCCATATCCGATTCTTACAATATATCATTCCCTTCAGTACCTCGTTTTATTACGGACATTGTGTACATTGCAGTACAGACAGTTAACTCATCTGCAATGGTAATACCGTAATACAGTTCCAGTTATTTTTAACCATGTTTTTACCATCTTAGAACTCTACTTTCCAGACATTTTATGTTCTCCTCTAGTTTACATTGCCCTGTGGTCTTTCTTACCTTTTAAACTTTTTAAATGTATTGTAAATCCCGTGCCATTGCTCACCCGTGAAATGTCATATGATTGGATTGCCTTAATATTCAGAAACCCATCAATCTCTGTTTTGAATAAATACAAGGTTTGGATAAGCAGACTAAAATTGCACTGGTCCCAATGCAACGCCTTGACTCAAAAAAGTCAAACAACCCTGTGCCTCCGTAGATTCTGCTTGACCCGCTGATTTCAATGGCAGTTTGTCAGCATTTGCAGTCACTCGTGTCTCCGTGTGCAATGCTATGGTGGAGTAAGTGCAGTGAGACTGAATCCCTTGGCAGGTGGGTTGGAAACCCAATGAGAGATTAAAAATACAATACAATACGGTTTTATTCGTCACATTGCACATAAAGTGCAAGTGAAATGAATTTGCCAGCAGCGGTACAATGATAAAGAACACACAATACACAAGAAAAATTTAACACAAACATCCACCACAGCATTCATCACTGTGGTGGAAGGCACACAATTTGGCCAGTCCGATCAAAGATAACACACATATTCTTTTACATAATAAATAATGGAAGGAAAAACGTTCAGTAGAGTTAGTCCCTGGTGAGATAGGCGTTTACAGTCCGAATGGCCTCTGGGAAGAAACTCCTTCTCAACCTCTCCGTTCTCACCGCATGGCAACGGAGGCGTTTGCCTGACCATAGCAGCTGGAACAGTCCGTTGCAGGGGTGGAAGGGGTCTCTCATGATATTGTTGGCTCTGGAGTTGCACCTCCTGATGTATAGTTCCTGCAGGGGGGCAAGTGAAGTTCCCATAGTGCGTTCGGCCGAACGCACTACTCTCTGCAGACCCTTCTTGTCCTTGGCAGAGCAATTCCCAAACCAGATGGTAATGTTCCCCGACAAGATGCTTTCCACTGCTGCTGCGTAGAAGCACTGGAGGATCCTCGGAGACACTCTGAATTTCCTCAATTGCCTGAGGTGGTAAAGGCGCTGCCTTGCCTTACTCACGAGTGCTGCGGCGTGTGATGCCCATGTCATATTCTCGGAGATGTGGACTCCCAGATATTTAAAACAGTTCACCCTATCCACAGGATCCCCATTTATCCTCAATGGAGTGTACGTCCTCGGATGATGTGCCCTCCTAAAGTCCATGATCAGCTCCAGAGATGCTGCCTAACCTGCTGAGCTATTTACGTCATTTATGCGACAGGCCGGAGGTGACAGACGCGCGACGGTCGCGCGGGTCATCATGCGTCCGCGCAGCCGTCTGGAGCGCGTGACGTCATTTGAAGATGGACACAAAATGCAGGAGTAACTCAGCGGGACTGGCAGCATCTCTGCAGAGAAGGAATGGGTGATGTTTTGGGTCGAGACTCTTCTTTCAGTCTGGAGAAGGGTCTCGACCCAAACCGTCACCCATTGCTTCTCTCCAGAGATGCTGCCGGTCCCGCTGAGTTACTCCAGCATTTTGTGTCTATCTCCAATCGTCTTGGCCCCGCTCTGGGAGTAGGAGTGGGGGCGGCTCCGGATCCGCATCGGCCGTGAGCCCCAGGCCGAGCTCGGCGATCGTTTGCCTGCTTCTGCTGCTGTTGGAGGTGAGACGTTGCGCCGCGCCAGGGTCTTGGGCCTGTCCCACTTTGGCCGTCAGTTACACGACAGGCCGGTGGCGCGCGAACTTTTCGTTCAGGACGAAGTCCACACTCCTCCACACCACTCCACACTCCTCCACACCACTCCATGTGCCCGTCCCGCGCTACCCACATGCCACCCACGCGCTAGCCACACGCTAGCAGGTCGCGTAAATGGCGCGCGAATGACAGCCAAGTGGGATAGGCCCTTTACTGCAAGTCTACGGGTTTGGAGAGACCACACCTGGAGTATTATGTACCATTGTGGTCTCCTTATTTACATCTAACATTCATTCAAAACAGAGATGGATGTATTTCTGGATGTTCAGTAGTGGAGAGATATTTGCCAAAAAGGTGCATTAAAAAGATAGATAATTTATGATCTTAATGAATGGTAGGACAGGCTTGAAGGGCCGAATGGCCTACTCCTGTTTCTTTTGTTTCTTCTTTCATAAATTGCAAGCTGGAGAATAACGAGGGCATATCAGACTTAGACATCAAAAACAATCCAGAAATAATGATGGAATTAGAATTTTTCTTCTTTGTCAGAAGTTTTGACCTTAGTCCAATGAAGAGAATATGAATTAATTTAAATTTATAGATGTTTGGTATCTCAAAACCAGAGAACTCCAGAAGGCAGCTTTTCTTTTCCAGATAATGTGTGCATCAAATAGAAAGCATTTTTCATCAAGAAGCAATTTATTTTTAGACATAAACAGAGACGTAGGAAATATACAGCAGGCTGCAGAGCATCTGTGGAAAGGGAAACGGTTAACATTTCGAGTCAGTACTTTTGGATGATTTGGAGATGATCAAACATTACAGAAAATCTTTTTTTTCCATAACTTGTCTCTGCATTTAGCTCAACGGCTATTAAAAGAAAATTGGTCCTCCTAAAATATCCAAACTAACTCAACTGTGAGACTCGTATGCAAATGATGCTAGGACTGGTAAATGAGGAAAGAGGAATTTGAGTCACTCTCTGATTTTAGATCAGTAGGTACTGTCTCACACCGCTTCTTTTCTGCTTCAGTAGATTATGAAAAATCCTTACTACTTCCAACCTGACTGGTGCCAAACAATATAAATCCACTCAGAGTACGGTATGAACTAACGACACAACATAACAGTGAGGGTGTATCTACCCAGTGATTTGTTATTGCCTGTTAATTTAACAGAGACACTAATTTGACCACAATTCCATATCCTGTCCAGATGATTATTTTTGTACTTGTCCTGCTGCTGCCTTACATTTAAAGCCACTCTTGCACAGTTTGTCTGGAGTTTAACCATTTTCATTGTGACATGGTCATTTGCCCTTGTGTGCTTTCTTCCCCTCTGTTGAGATGTGTGGGTCAGTGGCTTAAGTGGCCACTGTAAATTGGCCTGAGTTTAGAGGAATCTGCGGGGTTGATGGGGTTGTAGGGAGAATAAAATGAGATTAGTGCGAATGGCTAGTGGATGGTTGGCATGAGCCTGATGGGCTGAAGGGCCTATTTCCGTGCTATATGTCTCCAGAACTATAGCCTCCACGCCAGTTGTGAAAATGAAAATAAAATCATTCACTCTCAAATGTTTAAAAAATACGACAGGCTTTTCTATCCCAATGTCAACAGAAATCCCGAAACAAATCTGAAATTTAATCATTGGCAAGGAAGGAGATATCCATTGGAGATATCTATTTCTTCATGAGCGATTGAAAATAGGGCACGCTTTTACAGATGGTTAATCCCTTTCATATTATTGGATACACTTTGGCAATCTATTGTAATTGTAAACAATCCAATCTTCCTAAATATATACATCAGTTTTCTATTTTTCACTATCCTGTGCCTTGATGTGAATAAATGGTCCCAATCTAATTAAATCCGGAGTCCCTCAGCTTGTTTCCTAGGTCACTATCTTACACCATATTATATTCTGCGTGGATTCCAGCATAAACCTCAGGATCACCTCTCTCAGCTCTTTTCTCCAGCACCCAGTCCTCGAGGAAGGTGTATGGTCACCAATCTTAGGATAGATTTAAGACTTTATCTTTAGTAGCTGGCACCATCTCCATCGACTAGAGCTTTTTAAGTTTAGTTTAGTTCATTATTATTGTCATGTGTACAGAGGTACAGTGAAGCTGAACTAAACTAAACTAAAATGTCTGTAAGTGTTAGCTCACCTAAAATTCTGTTGCTTACACTCTAACCTGCCCCAGGTCCAGTTAACCGTGTTAGTTTAGAAACATAGAAAATAGGTGCAGGAGGAGGCCATTCGGCCCTTCGAGCCAGCACCGCCATTCATTGTGATCATGGCTGATCATCCCCTTTCAATAACCCGTGCCTGCCTTCTCCCCGTATCCCTTGACTCCACTAGCCCCTAGAGCTCTATCTAACTCTCTCTTAAATCCATCCAGTGACTTGGCCTCCACTGCCCTCTGTGGCAAGGAATTCCATAAATTCACAACTCTCTGGGTGAAAACGTTTTTTCTCACCTCAGTCTTAAATGACCTCCCCTTTATTCTAAGACTGTGGCCACTGGTTCTGGACTCGCACAACATTGGGAACATTTTTCCTGCATCTAGCTTGTCCAGTCCTTTTATAATTTTATATGTTTCTATAAGATTACCCCCTCATCCTTCTAAACTCCAGTGAATACAAGCCTAGTCTTTTCAATCTTTCCTCATATGACAGTCCCACCATCCCAGGGATCAATCTCGCTGCACTGCCTCTAGGGATACAGCTAGGTATCGGTGGTTATGGGGAGAAGGCAGGAGAATGGGGTTAGGAAGGAGAGATAGATCAGCCATGATTGAATGGCGGAGTAGATTTGATCGGCCAAATGGCCTAATTCTACTCCTACTCCTTATAACCTTATGGCCTTATGAAACAGGCCTTTTGGCCCTCTGAGTCCATGATGATCAGCGATCTCCGCTGAACAGCAATCCACTCACACTAGTACTATCCGACACTCATGGGACAATTTACAGTTTTACCAACCTAATTAGCCTCCAAACCTGTACATCCGGATTGTGGGAGGAAACCTGGGCACCTGGCGAAAACCCACTCAGGTTCACGGGGAGAATGTACAAACTCCGTACAGACCAATTCTTCTGGATATTTTTGAGGATGTAACAAGTAAAATGGATAAGGGAGAGCCAGTGGATATAGTGTATCTGGAATTTCAGGAGATTAGTGGGCAAAGTTAGAGCATATGGTGCTACAGTGCCACATGGCTCGGTGCTGGACCGCAGCTATTTACAATATATATTAATCGTGGTGGCTATCCCTCGAGGTCGAGGATGATGGTCTACGTTCTGTTGATTTTATGGACTCCCGGGTGGCTTATGAGTCCAATCCCGGCTTTGAAAGTTCTTCGACATTTAGGACAGGTATTTCCAGAGTTTTCTGTCCCTGGCATTGGTTCCCCAGTCGATTTCACATTTCTTCTTGCTGGCTTTTAAGGCATCTTTGAATCTCTCTTTTACGTTTGCCTTCTTTAAGCTGGGAGTAGAAGGTTTGCTTTGGTAGACGCTCGTATTCCATCCGAACGACATGACCGACCCATCTTAGTTGGTTCTTAATGATGAATGCTTCGATGCTAGATGTTTTCGCTTCATTCAGCACGTTGGTTCTTCTGTCTTCCCAGCTGATATTTAAGCTGCTTCGAAGACATCGTTGATGGAACTTTTCAAGTGTTTTCAGATGGCGCGGTATGTAAACGTGAAAACGCACACCTCCAGATTCAGGGTCAGTTTCTTTCCAGTTCTTCCCAGTTGTTAACTGAAACATCCTATCACCAACTGGAGAGTGGTCCTGAGCTAATATCTACTGTACCTCATTGGAGGCCGTCGGACTATCTTTAATCAGACTTTACTGGACCTTCTCTTACACTAAACGTTATTCACTTTATCCTGTATCTGTACACTGTGGGTGGCTTGATTGTAATCATATAAAGTCTTTTCACTGACTGGATAGCACACGACTCTTTTTTCACTTGGTACATGTGACAATAATAAACTAAACTAAACTGTTCCAAAATAAAATCAGAAGAAGTTGGAAGCACTTAGCAGGTCAGGCCGCATCTGTGGAAAAAGTCAACATTTCAGATTGGGCTGAAGGGTCTTCAACCCGAAACGTTGACTTTGTTTCTCTTCCTACTGATGCGGCCTGCTCTGCTGAATGTTTACAGCATTTTCCTGTTATATTTCAGATTTCCAGCATCTGAAGTGTTTTGACATTTGCTTGCTTGCGGTTCCTAATCGTGCTAGTGTGAAACGGTCTTGTTTGTCATTAATTGTGTGTATATATTGAAACAATTAGTTTTAATTTAGTTTAGTTTAGAGATTCCGTGTGGAAACAGGCCATTCAGCCCATGCCGACCAGCTATCCCCATACACTAGTGCTATCCTATTTGCTAGCTAGCATTCTCGTATACACTATGAACAATTTACAACCTTTACCAAAGCCAATCAATCATACAAACCTGTCTGCCTTTGGAGTTTGTGGGGAAACCGGAGGACCCGAACCAGGAGCTCTGGCGCTGTAAGGCTGTGTGTGTGTGTGTGTGTGTGTGTGTGTGTGTGTGTGTGTGTGTGTGTGTGTGTGTGTGTGTGTGTGTGTGTGTGTGTGTGTGTGTGTGTGTGTGTGTGTGTGTGTGTGTGTGTGTGTGTGTGTGTCTGTGTCTGTGTCTGTGTCTGTGTCTGTGTCTGTGTCTGTGTCTGTCTGTGTCTCTCTCTCTCCATTCCTCTAGAGCTTGTCCCTCCTCCCACTATCCCAGGCACCAGCTACTGTGGTGCACGGTACCTGGATGCAACACTGAGTGAGGAGAGTTGCTCGTGGTTCTCAGCTCTTTCAAAACCTGCCCATGACTTTGGATAAGCTTCCCTTAAGTTCATTCTCTTGAAATAGATGGACATTCTTCTTGAGCAATCCTTGTTTTACACTTGTCGGTAGGTGCAGTGGGAGTGTATCCTGAAAGATATTGATGACATTTTGCGATACACTCGTGACGTGTGTAAGTGAGATGCTGAACATTTCTAGAATTGAAAAGCAAAGCTACTAAGTCTATGTTCACTTGGTCGAGCCAGTTTTGTAGTAAATGCCTACTATTTTCTGTGTGCTTAAGCAAAGCAAGAATTTCATTGTCCTATACAGGGACACATGACAATAAACTCACTTTCAAGTTCAAGTGAGTTTATTGTCATGTGTCCCTGTATAGGATAATGAAATTCTTGCTTTGCTTAAGCACACAGAAAATAGTAGGCATTTACTACAAAACAGATAAATGTGTCCATATACCATGATATAAATATATACACACATGAATAAATAAACTGGTAAAGTGCAAATAACAGAAAGTGGTTATTAATAATCAGAGTTTTGTCCAAGCCAGGTTTAATAGCCTGATGGCTGTGGGGAAGTAGCTATTCCTGAACCTGGTTGTTGCAGTCTTCAGGCTCCTGTACCTTCTACCTGAAGGCAGCAGGGAGATGAGTGTGTGGCCAGGATGGTGTGGGTCTTTGATGATACTGCCAGCCTTTTTGAGGCAGCGACTGCGATAAATCCCCTCGATGGAAGGAAGGTCAGAGCCGATGATGGACTGGGCAGTGTTTACTATTTTTTGTAGTCTTTTCCTCTCCAGGGCGCTCAAATTGCCGAACCAAGCCACGATGCAACCGGTCAGCATGCTCTCGACTGTGCACCTGTAGAAGTTAGAGAGAGTCTTCCTTGACAATCCGACTCTCCGTAATCTTCTCAGGAAGTAGAGGCGCTGATGAGCTGATGAGGTCATAGCTCAGTGCTTCTGATAATATAAAGTATACTGAGCGATGGAGAAAATGCAAATAAGGATGAGTTTTACAAGTGAGCATTTGTATTTATTAGGACATTTTCTAGGGTACCTGACACCTGATGGATCCTATGATAGAAGACCACAAGGTGCTGGAGTAACTCAGCGGGTCAGGCAGCATCTCTGGAGAACATGGATAGGTGACGTTTCGGGTTGGGATCTTCAGACAGCTCCCGATCCCGTGATGTTGTAGACGGAGAAAATGTTTCTATGTGACAGGAGCCAGCATGAGGGAGTTAGTCACCGTTTTGGGAATTCAGTTGGTCATTCCCCAGGGAGCTGGGAGAATGTGGAGCTGTAGGTGAGGGCAGGGATGGATTTAAGGGGAAGTGTGGGAAGAAACTGCAGATGTTGGATTATACTGAAGATAGACCCAAAGTGCTGGAGTAACTCGGTGGGCCAGGCAACATCACTTTTCAGTCTGAAGAAGGGTTCCGACCCAAACATTACCCACCCTTTGTGTCCGGAGATACTGAGTTACTTCAGCGCTTTGTGTCTGTCTTGGGTTTAAGGGGAAGTTGGATAAACACATGAGTTAAGAGGGTGATGGGGAGACAAGGAGTTGTGGGGGGGGGGGAGGCTGGTGTGGGTCAGAAACAGCAGTCCAGAACTGAAAGGGTGCAGGGATAAAGTTGGCACTGTTGTTTCTGTGGAATCCTATAAATGACAAGTGAGCAATGTGCTCCTGTTTTGCACAGATTGATGAATGGCAATATTTCACCTTTTTTTCAGTTAGGCTTTTATTGGCTTTTTATCAATTTGCATTTTTCATCCATCACTATCGAACTGGGCCAATTGGTCCAGTTCCCCAAACTGAAGTGCATCCAACAATGCTAAATGCTCTGGGCAATCTCTGTGCCTGGCCCTCACCACGCTGCTGTTCTTCTTCTTGCGTTTGAGGCAGCAGAAGTCTGCAGCAGGGTGATGCCATCTGGTTTGACATCCGTAGGTGCCCGCCCTAAAACGGGCGCATGCTCCGGGTTGGCGCCAACCTGCGGCGCTGCTGCTGTCTCAGTTTGTTGTCGTTCGCCTGACTGAGGTCAGTTGACAGGGCTCACCACGGGGAGGTCGACAACATAAGCCCCATACTGCTGTTCCACACACACAGACACACTTACATTAATATTCCTGCAAGTTATGGTGGATTTCCTTTTGACTACCCCAGTTCTACCCAAGAGTCAACCACTCGACTAGATTTGATATTAAAAGGTTACCCACGCAGGTGTTTGGGGTGGCACGGTGGTACAGTGGTAGAGTTGCTGCCTTACAGCACCAGAAACATAGAAACATAGAAACATAGAAAATAGGTGCAGGAGTAGGCCATTCAGCCCTTCAATATGATCATGGCTGATCATCCAACTCAGTATCCTGTACCTGCCTTCTCTCCATACCGCCCGAGCCCCTTAGCCACATCTAACTCCCTCTTAAATATAGCCAATGAACTGGCCTCAACTACCTTTTGTGGCAGAGAATTCCAGAGATTCACCACTCTCTGTGTGAAAAATGTTTTTCTCATCTCGATCCTAAAAGATTTCCCCCTTATCCTTAATCTGTGACCCCTTGTTCTGGAATTCCCCAACATCGGGAACAATCTTCCTGCATCTAGCCTGTCCAACCCCTTAAGAATTTTGTAAGTTTCTATAAGACCTGGGTTCAATCCTGACTACGGGCGCTGTCTGTACGGAGTTTGTACGTTCTCCCTGTGAACTGCGTGGTTTTTCTCCGGATGCTCCAGTTTCCTCCCACACTCCAAAGACATACAGGTTTGCAGGTTAATTGCCTTCGGTAAAATTGTAAATTGTCCCTGGTGTGTGTAGGATAGTAGTGTTGTGCTGTCTCTCTAAACTAAAGTTGTGATCACCCAAACCTACATTCCTGACCTTGTATCTTACACCCGACTCTTGGACACTCCCCTGTTCCCAACAACCCTCAATCATTTGAACCAACCATGCTGCAATCTCCTTGACCTGTAAGACATCAAGCCCTAAACTACTGTTGTCCCCAGTTTCAATGGCTACACACATTCCTGGAGTTTTGCCTGACATGCCCTTTCAACATGAACCTCCCTCTAAAGTAATTGCTTTCACACATTCTTGGAAGATGTCCTGCCCAGCTGACCAGTGATCTTTCAACAAAGTGCAAGGCAATGCCACATATTATTACAGCCAACAAAGTGCTGGAGTAATTCAGCGGGTCAGGCAGCATATCTGCAGAACACGGAATAAGTGACGTTTCGGGTCAGGGCGTTCCTTGCAGAATGATTGTGAGGGGGAGGGGGAAGAAAGCTCGAAGAGAGGAGGGGCAGGTCAAAGACTGGCAGGTAAAAGGTTGATACAGGCCAAAACGAGGCAGGTGGGACTAGTGTAGATGGGACATGTTGCGCAAGTTGGGCCAAAGGGCCTATTTCCATGCCATGTCAGGGCTCTCACTTAACTTTTTTTCCCTGTTGCCAGCCGGGCAACCTCGGCAGCTTTTTAGGTTGCCAAATGACAGTTTAGGTGGTCATTTAAGACGGCTTGCATGACACGTGCGATAATGTGCTCGGACGAAGTGCGTAGTTACCAGTCAGAATTATGGTCAATGAAGCATTCACATATTATTTCTGCTTCAAATAAAGTCGCAAACTAAACATATTCACCAATCAAGACATGATATATACCACAATGACATGCAGCAAAATTATAATACAGTATCTCATCTCTTTTTACACATTGCAATGAATGCAATTTCTATTATCTCTTTCCACTTCCAAACAAAAATGTGATTATTCAGCATATGATCAACCTCGGTGAGACCAAGCGCAGGGTTGGCGATCGCTTCGCATCCACTCAGTTCGCACTAACCAACCTGATCTCCCGGTGGTTCAGCACTTCAACTCCCCCCCCCCCCATTCCGAATCCGACCTTTCTGTCCTGGGCCTCCTCCATGACCAGAGTGAGGCCCACCACAAATTGGAGGAACAGCACCTCATATTTTGCTTGGGTAGTTTACACCTCAGTGAAATGAACATTGGTTTCTCCAATTTCAGGTAGTCCTTGCTTTCTCCCTTCTTCCCCTCCCATTCCCAGCTATCCCACAGCCCACTGTCTCCACCTCTTCCTTTCCTTTTCCCGCCCCCACCCCTCCCGACATCAGTCTAAAGAAGGGTCTCAACCCGAAACGTTGCCTACTCCTTCGCTCCAAAGATGCTGCCACACCCGCTGATTTTCTCCAGCTTTGTCAACCAACGGGATCCCACCATTGGCCACATCTTCCCATCTCCTCCCCTGTCGGCTTTCTGCAGAGACAGCTCCCTCCGTAACTCCCTGGTCAATTAGTCCCTTCCCACCCAAACCACCCCCTCTCCTGGCACCTGCAGGAAATGCTACACTTGTCGCTTTATCTCCCCCATTGACTCCATTCAAGGACCCAAGCCGTCTTTCCAGGTGCGACAGAGGTTCACCTGCACCTCCTCCAACCTCATTTATTGCATCCGCTGCTCTAGGTGTCAGCTGCCCTTACATCGGTGAGACCAAGCGTAGGCTTGGCGATCACTTCGCCCAACACCTCCGCTCGGTCCGCAATAACCAACCTGATTTCCCAGTGGCTCAGCACTTCAACTCCCCCTCCCATTCAGAATCCAACGTTTCTGTCCTGGGCCTCCTCCATGGCCAGAGTGAGGCCCACCGTAAATTGGAGGAGCAGCACCTCATATTTCGCTTGGGCAGTTTACACCCCAGCGGTATGAACATTGACCTCCAATTTCAGGTAGTTCCTGCTTTCTCCTCCGCTTCCCAGCTCTCCCTCCCCCAGTCTCCGCCTCTTCCTTTCTTCTTCCCTTCCCCCCTCGCACCCTCACATCAGTCTGAAGAAGGGTCTCGACCCCCTCTCGTCGCCTATTTCCTTCACTCCATAGATGCTGCCTCACCCGCTGAGTTTATCCAGCATTTTTGTCTCCCCATTCGCACAAGTTCTGTTATCCCACTTTCCTCACCCACTCCCTGCGCATTAGGGAGGGGCAATTTTACAGAGACAAGTTAACCCATAAAGCCAATGCGCCTTTGGGATGTGGGAGGAAACCCACATGCTTGCAGGGAGAATGTGCAAATTCAACACAGGCAGTGCCCGAGAACGGGATCGAACACAAATCTCTGCGTGTGAGGCAGCAAGTTCACCAGCTGTGCCACTATATTTTATTTTCCAACACAAGAAATTATACGTTGATAACTTTGGTTACTAAAGAAAAAGAAACTATCCATTTTCAGTCTTAAATCTCTAAGTGACGTTATGTCCCCTTTACAGCTACTGTATGTTTTAATTCAGTTCAAGGCTATGGGCAGTACATTGGCCATAAAGTTGCTGCCTAAAATTGCCAGAGACCCGGAATTGATCCTGAATATGGGTGCTGTCTCTATGGAGTTTTGTTTTCTCGTTTATAACATTGTTTACAGAGTACTATGTTTACACATTCTGTCCTGCTGCTGCAAGTAAGGATTTAATTGTTCTAACTGGGATGTGAGAGAATAAAACACTCTTGAATCTTGATTTACGTCGCTGATGTGTGAGATAGAACTAGAGTACGGGTGATTGGTGGTCAGCGTGGATTCGGTGGGCCAAAGGGCCTGTTTCCACGCTGTATCTTTAAATTAAACTAAAAACACTAAAACCAGAGGAAATCTAAAGAAGGGTCTCTACCTGAAACGTCACCCAATTTCTTCTATCCATAAATGCTGGCTGCTCCATGGAGTTCCCCAGACGCAACTAAATTTAAGGTAGCTCTTTTTTCCCAAGAACCCTTTTTTGCTTCAGTCCAAGTCAAGAGAGTTTTATTGTCAGATAGGACAATGAAATTCTTGCTTGCTGCAGCAAAACAGAATATGTGAACATAATACAGAGCAGGAGATAAAAGTTCAGTGTGTCTATATACCATAGACCATATTTATACACAATAAATAAACAGATAAAATGCAATAGGCTGTTATTTTTCAGAGTTTGGAGTTTGGTGGTGGTGGGTCCACCAGTTTAAATTCCATTTCGAATATTTTTGGAGGGCCAGGAAACCAAGAAGCAAGAGTTACTCCAGGGAGTTACTCCAGCTCCAGGGAGTGATTCTGCGCTGGTTTACAGCCGTCGCGGTGAGGCAGCGACCGGACAGCAATGGCGGGCAGATCTCCCACAATGCAAAGGGAGGGAGAAAGTGGCCAACGCCGACCAGTTGCCGTGGCAGTGCACATGGGCAGGGCGGCACATGCGTACAACCACGGCCGATGATGTGGTTGTGCGCATTTTCAGGGGGAGGATGTGCAGGCCGTGGCAGTGCGCGTGTATAAGGTGGCCGGCCATGCCGAGCGGAGACCCGAGAGCCGAGACCCGGACACGGATGGCGGGCGGAGACAGAGAGTGACAGAGAGAGAGAGATAGAGAGGGGGCCCTCTCGGAATAAAATGATAGGTGTCCCGGGTGCTTGCCAAGCCGAGCAAAATGGCATGGCTTTTAGGTTGCCCGGCGGGACTGTAGATTGCCATTGGCACCCGGGCAACCACTAATTTCGAGCCCTGCATTTATAACTCTAGGACTAGGTAATGGGAGATGGTGGACAAAGGCCAGAGATTAAAAAACAGAAGGTGTGAGACAAAAGGATTGAAGAGTCATAAATTGTGAAGGCAGCGGAAGGAATGTATGTAGGTGGAAGGGGAAGGGCCTGTCAAATCATTACACTTGTCTGGTTTAGTCATGACATTTCTTGTGGTGAGTTCACTTTCCTGGAGATTTCACATCAAGTGTTGGCAACCTTGGAGTTCACATTTTTCTGGCTCACATCTCCATGACACTGAGTACAAACCCACGACATTACTTCCCACATCCACAGATTCTGCGATTCTTCTCCCAGTTATCTGAACTCCCAAGAATTGCTCCATTATTTAACAAACTTTCCCCTCGTTGTTCAGCAAGCTCGAGCAATAATTTCTAAGGGCCGATCTCTGAAAATGTGTCAGCAACTACAGACCACGTGTTTTAAGCTCAGCGATGGAAGAAATGTAACTGAGCTCATATAATTAAGCTCAGAAATAACTGTTCCGTTGCACAGATATCAATGAAGTGACTACGGTATTTCAAAAGACATTTAGTAAATTGCCTTCCAATAAGCTTGTCATCAAGCATTTGCCATTATAGGGACTGTAACAGCGAGGGAAGCACAGTGGCGCAGCGGTAGAGTTGCTGCCTTACAGCACCAGAGACCCGGGTTCGATCCTGACTATGGGTGCTGTCGGTACGGAGTTTGTACATTCTCCCTGTGACCACGTGGGTTTTCTCCCGGTGCTCTGGTTTTCTCCCACACTCCAAAGACGTTCAGGTTTGTAGATTAACTGGCTTTGGTTAAGATTGTAAAGTGTCCCAAGTGTAGAAGAGTGCTAGTGTATAGGGATCGCTAGTGGTCGCGGGCTCGGTGGGCCGAAAGGTCTCTTTCCGCGCTGGATTTCTAAACATTGGGAAACATTGTGGTGAGGGCTTGGTTTTCAGATTGGACGGATGAGTGCAATGAAGCTCCCAGGAGACAGCACTAGGACCACAGTTTTTATGAGAAGAAAGATTTATTGTTTGGAATTATGAATAAGGGAACAATTGCAAGATTCGCTGATGCAACAAGGCTTGCAAATTGTGTGGATGCCTCAATAAGTGAGTAATGAGGGGGGGACCTCATGAAACTTACCAAATAAGGAAAGGACTGGATAGAGTAGGTGTAGAGAGGATGTTTCCACTAGTGGGAGAGTATAGGACCAGAGGCCATAGCCTGAATAAAAGGATGTACCTTTAGAAAGGAGATGAGGAACAATTTATTTTATCTTTGAGTCCTTGAAAAGCGCTATACAAATAAAATGTATTATTATTATTATTATTATTAATCAGAGGGTGGTGAATCTGTGGAATTCATTGCCATAGAAGGTTGTGGAGGCCACGCGAATGGATATTTTTAAAGGCAAAGTGACAGATTCTTGAATAGTACGAGTGTCAGAAGAATGGGATTGAGAGGGAAAGATAGATCAGCCGTGATTGAATGGTGGGGTAGACTTGATGTGCCACATGGCCTAATGCAGCTCCTATAACTTATGAAGTTATGAACTTATGAGAAATGCTGTGGAATGAGTGGATGCATTGCAGATTAAAATTAATGTTCATAATGTGAAAGGCTGTGCTTTGGAGGAAAATGATAAGAGGCAGTATAAACTAGAGGGCCCAGTTCAAACCAGGCACACAAACAGATGTATCTGGGGGTTTATTGGTTCAATTCATAGCAACCAGCAGGGAATGCTGAAAAACTGGTTTAAAAAAATAATTGTTGTTCTTGGAATTAAACATAGAAGTATAGACGACTGAGCAGGGAAGTCATGGTGAATCTTTATAACACTAGTTTGATCACAGCTGCAGAACTGTGTCCAATTCTGAAGTCCAAACTGTCGGAGAGATGTGAAGCTTTGGAGAGGGTTTAGTTTAAAGATGCCACTTGGAGACAGGGCCTTCGGCCCCCCCAAGTCCACGCCGACTATCGATATACCATTCACATTAGTTCTCCGTAATCCAACTTTTGAATCCACTCCATACAGCATACAACTAGGGGCAATTTGCAGAGGCCAATTAACCTCAAAACCCACACATCTTTGGGATGTGGGAGGAGACCGGAGCACACAGAGGAAATCCACGTGGTCACGGGGAGTA
Organism: Amblyraja radiata; assembly: GCF_010909765.2. NCBI lineage: Eukaryota > Metazoa > Chordata > Chondrichthyes > Rajiformes > Rajidae > Amblyraja > Amblyraja radiata. The sequence continues at coordinate 86,562,898 of NC_045961.1, read as the reverse complement.
CGTGAAACCCCTGATCTGGCAGCACCCGAGGTCAGGATCGAACCTGGGTCTCTGGCCCTGGGAGGCAGGAAAAATTGAGGCAAATAATCTGAAGGATGAGGGGCTTCAGTTCTGTGGATAGACTGGAGAGCCTGGGGAAGTTCTCTTTGGAACAGAGGGGGTTGTGAGGGGTTCAGCTGGAGGGATTTCAAATCAAGAAGGGTTTAGTAAGGAAAGAGGAAACTGTGTCCATTGGTGGAGAGGTCAAGAGCTAAGGGACATAGAATAAAAGTAATTGCAAAAGAACCAGAAGTCCCCCGAGTTGAAACGTTATTGTATCGTGAATCATGTAGATACACAGCATGGAAACAGGCCCTTCAGCCCACCTTATCCATGCCGACCAAGTTGGCATTTTGGGATAGCCCCTTTTATCTGCATTTGGCCCATATTCCTCGATACACTTCCTATCTTTTTCTCTGTCCAAATCTCTTTCGAACGTTACAATTGTGTCTGGTTCTCCATCTTCCTATCCTGGTTGGGGTTTGAAATACATTGTCGGGGGAAGGAGTGGAGGCAGATTTAATGGTGGAGTTCAAAGGGAGTTGGGTATTTTTCGGAATGAGAAGGATTTACATTGACTGTAGGGAAGTTAATAAGGAGTAGGAGCAGCAGATTGCTGCTATGTGACACAGGCACTAATTTGATGGGCTGAGTGGTTGCCACGGTTGTATGACTGTGACATTTTCGAGGTTATCATATTTTTGAAGTTGAATAGCTTTCTTCAGCTTTTAGGACACAACAAATGTGCAAAGTCCATCTGGCAGATGTGACATTTTATTTCTTTTGTCTCCAGGTTGCAGTTGAAGTGCGTTGATAACAGGCATTTTGAGTAATGCAAAGATCACAAAACACTGTTGTCATGGTTTTTGTAGAACTCACTGCAGGATTAAAGGAATATTGCACGCTCCCAATCTTTACGTTAATTGGTTATATTAAAGATAAGCATAGAGTTAATATGGCATGAAGATAACAAGACCAATTAAATAACCTGTTAATCTATAAGGACATGACTGGTAATTGAAAGGGGAATTTTCCATTTTTAGACTCTCAGGCGTAACGTTAGGCACCTGTAGTTCAATGGTAAGAGGAAGCATTGATAGTTCTGAAACACTTGGACATTTTAACATGACCATCCCTCCATCAGGAAGTATATTTGTAGGATAATAACTCTCAACACCATTGAGGAGAAAAAAGTTTGGAGGATAACCCAGTTGGACTATTTGGCTCGTTTTAAGTGCTGTAAACTGTATTTATTGCCAAAACTGTACTAAAGGTGCTTTAAAAGGTCCCCAAATTCAACGAGGGTAAACACCTGAAATCTTAGTTGGTGATAGATGGTGCTGACTTTCTAGGAAGCTGCCCACTACGATCTGGTGATATGTGTGGCACGGGCTCCTCCTTTGCTAGGAATGGCGTCTGACAAGAATCAGTTCAAAACAATCCACAACATCACCAAAATCAGTCTGAAGCCCGAAACGTTGCCTATTTCCTTCGCTCCATTGATGCTGCTGCACCCGCTGAGTTTCTCCAGCATTTTTTTGTGTACCATCACCAATATCATCATGTGTAGGAAGGAACTGCAGATGCTGGTTTAAATCGAAGATAGACACAAAATGCTGGAGTAACTCAGCGGGACAAGCAGCATCTCTGGAGAGAAGGAATGGGTGACGTTTCAGGTCGAGACCCTTTTTCTGACTGATAGCATCATGTTGGCTACATGGTCTATCGTTTTGAAGAGTTCCCACAGGCTAGGAAGGAAACAATGCAATATTTAAATTTAAAAAACCCATTTAATATGATGTGAATTGAAAATGATTGAGATCCTGGATTAAATATCATGAATTTATTAAAATAAATAATAAATGCATTAAATATTTATAAATGGATTGCAATCCACAAATGTAAACAAACTAAATGAAAACGAATCATTGCATCATTGAATCGATTTAAAAAAAAACATTAAAGCTGTTGGAAATCTGAAATAAAACCAAAAATGCTAGTAATAACTGAAATAAAACCAACACTTAGCTGGCTACACTCTTCCGGCAGATACGGCTGGCCTGTCGAGTGTTTCGTGCACAGTGTTTTTGTTTTTCACAATTTTGCAGCCATATGGCTTGTCAGTTACACAGTTAAAATTGCTCAGACCTCTTGGCAGCAAAGGATATTTTCAGCCTGTTTACAGCCAGAAGAATAGGCAAATAGCATAAATCTGTGTAATTTGAAATAATATCCTTTGAATCCAGAGAAGGTTGCACACTGTGTGTAAGAACACTGATTTGCCAACAGAGACCTGTGTCTGTAGTTCCCAAAGTTTCATGGAACAATGGTTGTGAATACCGATAGTTCTTCCTTCATCACTGTTGCTATGTGCGAGCTGTCGTTACCAATGCTTTTGTTTTAGTGCTGATGGCCTTCATTCCAATTCCTTGGGACTATTCCAGTAAATCTCCTCTGCACTCACTCCAAAGTCTTGGCACCCTTTCCTGCTAAAGTGTGGAATTACTGACAATATTCCAGCTGTGGCTTAACTGACAATTCTGCAAAGATCTACTCTAGCCTATTCCCTTTCCCTCTTGATTGCGGGCCCCTATTTATAAACATGAGCAATCCAAGTGTATTGAGAACTACCTCATCAACTTGCCCTGTCATCCCTTTAAGGATCTGCATCGAAGGACACCAAGGGGTCTCTCTGCTCATTCGCACTTTCTAAATTGGTGCCAATTATACTAAACTACCTTTCCATATTAGTCCTCCCAGGGTGCAGAGCTTCACACTTCTCTGCAGTGAGCTCCATCTGCCAGGCTTCTGCTTCTTTCATCACCCTGCCTGCTCTCCTCATCACTACATCTTTGCCAAATCTTCATACACTTTGTATCAAACTTACAATGGGGCTCCTTGCATGTGAGTCCACAGTGTTTGTGAAATGTGTGAGGTATTGGGCATGGAACCAAGCTTTGGCTGAAGCGACATCTCAGCCTAAAAAGCATTTGCTCACCATCATCCCTTGGCCCATGTCAAAGACATTGTCATAGAGTCATACAGCCCTTCTACCCACTATATCCATGCTGACCTCTTTGCTCATCTACACTAATCCCGTTTTCCTGCATTGGATCCAGGTCCTTCCTTCTGTGTCTTGCCAGATCAAGTGCTTGCATAAATATTTCTCAAACAGTGTGATTTCATTTCATCTCCTCTGGCTGCATGCTCCAGATATCAACCACTCTCAGTGTAAAGAAAATATTTTGTGCTAAGGTTAGTTTGGCTGTGGATGGTTTGCTTTGGTATGGCAAGGCACGCTTTGGCTGAATATAGTTTGGTGGGGTTTGGTGAGACGTGGTAAGGTTGGTTTGGCTGGAGGTGGTTAAATATGGTAAAGTTGGTTTGGCTGTAGGTGAGATGAGGTGGGGCATGGTTTATGGTGGTGTGTGTGGTATGGTTTGGCGAGGTGAGGTTCGTATGCTGAGAGATTGCCGTGAGAATGCAGTGATATTTGTGCATTTGTAAAGGGAAAACTGTAGGAGTGTTTGTCAAAGTTCAGGGGAATGGGCAGCTTTGAAAAGTCAACACAAACCCTGTGCTGTTAGATTCTGATAAAAAGGTAGATGACCAACAGCATTACATAAAACTTTGTTTCAGCATGTAATGAGGCAAATTATAAAGATGCATGAGGCCAAGAGCAAGTGGAATTATTTTCTCTCCATCCTTGGCCTTGAGAATGAGTAAGAAGGGGGGGGGGGGGGTGATCGCAGCAATTATACTTGCACTGCACAATGTAAGATAAGAACACATTTATCCTTGGATTTCAAAGAAGATCTGTCACTAAATGTGTGACTAAGTTGCTTGTTAGTGAAGGTCTTACTGCAAGCAATGTATACATCAATCTTGAAAACTTCTTTGATACTTTTGCTTTAACCAGTGGAGATGAGTCTGATTAAAGTATGTAGCGTTAAGCACAAAATCTCAGCCTGAACTGTAAATTGCTAATGGCTACAAATGTTAAAGGACAGCTGGATGAACACACAACAGAGAGCGAGAGAGAAGGAGAATGTGATGGGGTAGATGGAGTTACACAGCATGGAAACCGGCCCTTCGGCCCAACTTGACAATGCCGACCAAAGTGCCCATCTAAGTTGATCCCATTTTCAATAAATGGAGGGACATACTTGGGCATATATTGTGCCATATAATAGTTTGATAATCATTAATTGAGATATAATTGATGAACCTTCCTGCTTATACTCTGGTTTGATATCAACATACCTCTTGCCTTTAGACATGGTGACACTGGCCTTTGCCTTAGAGAGCTGTGCTGGTCTTTACGCCTGATTAGGAATGTTCAGCAGTGTCATAGAATGGTCTATGGGAGGGCTAATAGTGAGGGGGAGGACACCATTCTGTACTCTCTCACTTCTGCTGTGCACTGCCTTGCCTCTTGATGGCTTGCTCTGCGCCCTGTTCCCATCAGATAATCGTGGGAGGAGCCATCTTGGTGAACGGCTGCTAGCCAGCAGCCGTCTGTTTTAAATTCGTTTTTTTTAATAGTTTTTAGTGAGTCCTGGTTTTTTTTGTTTGTAGGGGATATGGTCTTTTTAATGTGGGGGGGGGTAGGTGTAACTATATTTTTCGGTCCCTACCTGGTCGGTGTGGCAGCCTTTTCTCCGGGCTGCCCGTCGACCCGTCCTCGTGGCCTACCAGCGGGCTTGGAGCGCCGTTTCCTAGCGGGGACCGCCCAGCACCTCGGCCTCGGCGGCGGCACAGCGTTGGAGCACTGGAGCGGAGCGGAGTGGAGCGGGCGATGCCTTGCCTGGGTCGCCGCGCTGGAGCTCTGGCGAGCTGGACCGCCGAGAGCAACATCTCCGGGCTGCGGGTCTGCGGAGCGGAGAGGCGGCAGTGCGGAGAGGCGGCGCCGACTTTTTCATCGGGAGCCTGGGAGCTCCAAACCGGCGCGGCCTTGTCGGCTTCGGCAGCCGCGGGCTCCAACCAGGAAGCGGCCGTTCCAGGTGGCCCAGCCGCCGAAAGGACTCTCCCGACGCCGGGGCAAGACCACCCGGTGAGAACGGCCAGGGACATCGGGCCTCCGTAGAGGCAATTGCGGTGGCCTCAATAGGCCTGATATTGGGGTGAACATGGGGTGGGGACTGGACATTGTGCCTTCCTCCACAGTGGTATCCACTATGGGGGGATGATTTTTTTGTCTAATTGTAGTCCTGTAGGTCTGTGTCCAAGATGGCTGCCGTGAAGAGAGAGTGGATGCTGGCGCGCTTTGGCTGCCGCTGCTCTCTCTTCACACTGTGTTTTTGATTTTCTGTTTTTGGATTGAATTCTGTTTTTAATTTGTGTCTCTGTGATGTCTTTATTACTTGTTATATTCCGATTATATGTTATTCCGATTACTATGTAAGGTGTCCTTGAGATGTCTGAAAGGCGCCCATTAAATAAAATTTATTATTATTATTATTATCAGAGGGAGTACATAACAACCTCTGGGATTGCTGTTGAACGATATTTTTTATTCTACGCCACTTGTGACTTGAGCCTTTATTGCAACCACCCTAACCACTGCACTTCTGCATACTCACCTGTGCAGGTGTGCCATTAGACTTGTTGCTGGGTTGTTAGTTGCTAAGTTACGGCCAAGGCTACCATGCCTACAGTATTTGCAGCAGTTGTTTAGTTGGCAGCATGATGATTAATGACCCATCACAAACATTTTCTCCTGGAGACAGTTAGTGGAGCTACAAATCTGATGGATTTTCTTGATGGTGATTTACATTGCATTTACATCGAGTTGCACGTTCGATATTCTTTTGTAGTTCTCGGCACGGACACATTCCATGAAATCTAATTACTCTTTGCTGGTGTGTATGATCAACAATGACAACTCCCCACTCGGCCAGCATAGCCGCTTGTTTCACGGCTTGGATAGTTGCCTCAGGACCTACTGTAGGATTAGTTCCACTCCTAGACCGAGGGAGTGTGACAACCTCAAAGGTCAAGTCCATAGAAACATAGAAACATAGAAAATAGGTGCAGGAGTAGGCCATTCAGCCCTTCGAGCCTGCACCACCATTCAATATGATCATGGCTGATCATCCAACTCAGTATCCTGTACCTGCCTTCTCTCCATACCCCCTGATCCCTTTAGCCACAAGGGCCACATCTAACTCCCTCTTAAATATAGCCAATGAACTGGCCTCAACTACCTTCTGTGGCAGAGAATTCCAGAGATTCACCACTCTATGTGTAAAAAATGTTTTTCTCATCTCGGTCCTAAAAGATTTCCCCCTTATCCTTAAACTGTGACCCCTTGTTCTGGACTTCCCCAACATCGGGAACAATCTTCCTGCATCTAGCCTGTCCAACCCCTTAAGAATTTTGTAAGTTTCTATAAGATCCCCCCTCAATCTTCTAAATTCTAGCGAGTACAAGCCGAGTCTATCCAGTCTTTCTTCATATGAAAGTCCTGACATCCCAGGAATCAGTCTGGTGAACCTTCTCTGTACTCCCTCTATGGCAACAATGTCTTTCCTCAGATTAGGAGACCAAAACTGTACGCAATACTCCAGGTGTGGTCTCACCAAGACCCTGTACAAATGCAGTAGAACCTCCCTGCTCCTATACTCAAATCCTTTTGCTATGAAAATCCAATAGAAGTGATGTTAAAATGGTGATGCACCTGCCCCATCTGATTTGGAAAATATCTTCTATTCCAAAGAAGGGTGGCGCACTTCCCCGTTTTTTGGCAGACAATACTCATCCCTCAACCAACATAGCTGAAGCATTATATGGTCATTATTACATAGCGGTCTGTGGGAGCTTGCTGTGTTCGAGTCAACTGTCCCATATCGTACAGGATAAGAGAACCCACTTGTCTGTGGTGCATCTTGAAGCAATTAAATAAATAAAATATCTGCATCCTATGCAGCTTTCCCTTGAGTCATTGAGTCACAGGGAAATACAACATGGAGATGAGGCCCTTTCGCCCACAACGTCTGAGGTGACCATTAACCTTCCATTTATACTAATCCGAGATGAATTCCATTTTGTTCACCACATTCACTTCACCCCCCCCCCCCGCCCCCCCCAAATCCAACGACTCACCTTCACACCAGGGGCAATTTACTGTGACCAATCAACCTACCATTCCACATGTTAAGTTTAGTGATACCCCATGGGAATAGGCCCTTCGGCCCACTGAGTCGATGTGATCACCCGTTCACATTAGTTCTATGTTATCCTACTTTCGCGTCCACTCCCTACACGTTAGGCAATTTACGGAGGCCAACCCACCCACAAACCCGCATGTCTTTGGGGTAAGGGAGGAAACCGGAACACCCGGAGGAAACCCACGTGGTCACAGAGAGAACGTGCAAACTCCACACACACAGCACCCGAGGTCAGGATTGAATCCGGCTCCGTGTGATTTTGCAAAGTAAGAGGAAAACCAAAACCACTGAATGAAACTCATGTGGTCACAGGGAAAATGTGCAAACTCCACACAGGCATCACCTGAGGTCGGCATTAAACCTGGGCGCCATGTTGCAGCGATTTTACCAGCTGTGCCATTGTGCTGTCCCTTTGCTACTACTCTGCCAACAAAAAAAACTCTAGGGAGATATGCACCAATTAGTCAATTGTAGCAAGGCACACGTAAAGATCCAGAAAGTCTTTCCAACAGGGGTGGAAATGAATTGATGCGTGCTGTCTTTATTTTTCTTAATAATCATTCCTCTCTGAAATTCCGGTAAAGGAATAAGAATAAATGATGTCCCTCCTAGACTAAGGGAATTATTTTCTCCTTGATGTGCTTTGCATTCAAAGAGCAGCACTTCTGTCGAACGGGCTAATGAAAATGTTAATTGCTCACACTGTTCTTCAGCTGTCCGACCCTCAAGGAATGACCCTATTAATCCACACTTCCCGCAGAAGTGACAATTATTTGATTTTTATTTCTAATACATTATATTTAGTGGATTACAAAGCCATAGTTTAAGGATTCGCTCCAGCAGTGGGGCGTCCTGATGCACTGAGGGCTGAACAACGACTCCTGTGGTGTTTCAAATCGGACACATCCCAGTGATTACAGGAGAGAACATTTTTTCAATAGGGTTGTTATCAGAAGGCGAGGCCTTGCTAGTGGGGCTTGAAATGGGCAACTGAGATAACCACTGAACAAGTAAATTTATTTATGAAGCACTCTGGGGTTTGTGGGTATTCCCTCCGACTGCCTTCCCAAGCCAAGACCAGAATTCCCAGTTATTCCCAGGATATTGTTGGAAGCCAAGGATCACTGGCTTTCCTTGGTTCCTATTTTCCCGCATAAGGGAGGTGTTCCTTGGACAGTGGTTCTATTCCAAGACTATTTCACGACTCCAGCGACCCAGGTTCGTTTTCATCCTTGGGTCCTGTCTGTGTGGAGTTTGCACGTACTCCCTGTTCCTGCTCACTCCAGTTTTTTCCTCCCACATGCCAAAGATGTATGAGTCGGTAGGCTAATTGGCTGTTGCAAATGGTCCCTGGTGAGTAGGTGAGTGGTAGAACCTGGCTTGAGTTGATGGGAGTGTAGGAAGAAGAGGGTAGGTTTCAAGTAGAAAGTGTAGTTGGACTCACTGGGCTACAGGGCCTTTTTCCCTGCATTATGACGTCATAAGAAATAATAGGGCCTTTTATAGCAACCCCACCATCCAATAAAATCGCAGTGGTCATTTCATTACCTCTATGCTCATCCCAGAATTTTCATTAAAGAAGGACTCCAGCAATGTATTTAACTCTAATTTGTGAGTTTGAAAGACCGCAGACACACAAAAGTAAATGATTAGAGTTGTCTCTGTTATCCCCTCTTCCCACAACCTATTGTCCCCACATTTCCCACAATCGCTCACCTAAATTAGAAGAAATTCACTGCAACTAGTTAACCTAAAAACCCACATGTATTTGGGATGCGAGAGGAAACAGGAGCATCACAAGACATATACGATTAATGGCAGGGCCTTGGGGAGTGTGGTTGAACAGAGAGACCTGCAAGTCAAGCCAAGCCGAGTTGATTGTCACATGCACATGTACGGTGTGGTACAGTACATTGTTCTCTGAAAGTGTCAACTTGGGAAGATGGGGAAGTGTAGACAGGGTGGTGTGCAGGCATTTGCATGCTTACCCACCAAAAGAGGCATTGACTTTAGAGAGACAGTGTGGAAACAGGCCCTTCAGTCCACCAAGTCCGCACAGGCCAGCAATTTCCCCATACACCAGCACTATCCTACACACTAAGGACAATTTAAAAGTTTACTAAAGCCAATTAACCTACAAACCTGTACATCCTTACAGTGTGGGTGGAAACCGGATTACCTGGAAAAAACCCATGTGGTCACAGGGAGAACATACAAATTCCGTGCAGACAGTCAGGTTGAACCTGGGTCTCTGATACTGTAAGGCAGCGACTCTAACGTTGCGCCACTGTGCTGCCCAAAAGGAGTTGGGCATCATATTGTAGTTGCACAAAATGTTGGTACAGCCACACTTGGATTATTCTGTAGGTCTGGTCAGCCCGTGACAGGAAGGATGTGAATAAGCTAGAGTGCTTACAGAAAAGATTCACATGGGTATTGCCCGGATTAAATGGCTTGAGTTGCAGTATGAGGAGAGATTGGAGAAGCAGCTTTCCCTGGAGTAACGGAGGCTGAGAAGTGACATGATAATCTTATATTATTAAAAGTCTGACCTTGACCACTTCCTGTTGTTCTGTATATTGATTTTAGAAAAAACGCTGCCACTTACGGCTGTGATTTTTGGCCATCTTACTCAGAGTCCCCCTCCGCTGCGCAGGACAAGAGGATTTTTCCAATCGATGAAAAATAAAAGAGTTATTAGTGTTTAAATCATGTTGAGATTCTCTCTCCTGAAGGCCACGCCCCTTCCGGAGGGACTATAAAACCCGAAAGTGTTGAGTGCCTCAGTCAGTCTCTGCAAGATGGGGGCCCCAAGAGGGTCACGCCTTGCAGTCTGAGCTATGAATAACACTGAACACATGTCTACTAAACTGTGAGTGGTTTTACTGACCTGTCAGTGCCGTTAATGTGGTTTGAAAATATAGTTTGGAAATGCTAAAGCTGTGTTGCCTTTGGTTTGGAAATGCTAAAGCTGTGTTGCCTTTGGTTTGCAAATGCTAAAGCTGTGTTGCCTAAATAAAGTTGCTTTGCCTTCTATATAATTAAAAGTCTAATCTTGACCACTTCCTGTTTGCGTTTTATATTGATTTTAGAAAAAACGCTACCACGTACGGCTGTGATCTTTGGCCATCTTACTCAGAGTTCCCCTCCGCTCATCAGGTGCCGAGGGTTTCTCCCATTGTTGAAAAATAAAAGAGTTAGTGTTTAAAAAATGTTGAGATTCTCCTGTCAATCACGCCATGAAGTCCACGCTCCTTCTGGTGGGAGGGGGGGAGGGACTATAAAACCCAGAAGTGTAGGCGTGGCTCAGTCTCTGCAAGATGGAGGAGGGAGAGGTCACAACTCGCTGTCTTTAGTGGCCTTGCACCCGGCTTGAAATGGTATGAAACTGCACTTAAATTTGGTGGCCTTGCACCCTGCTTGAAATGGAATTTCAAGGAATAGCCGTGAGTCAACTGCCAGCCCACCAGCCCAAGAATCTCCCCCCCCCCCCCCCCCCCCCCCCCCCGGCCACCAATATTGGAATTGGTGGAGAGGTGGAATATTGCATTGGGGGACCTTGGGGGACCAGCCCTCCCGTGTGATGCTGGGACCCAAAGGGTCCCACTTAGTCTAGTAATATATAAGATTAGGAAGGGCATGGATAGGGTAGATAGCCAGAGTTTGTTTCATATGGTAGAGGGTGTCTAAAACTAGAAAGCATAGGTTCACGTTGAGACGGAAGGGATTTAAAAGGGATTTGAGAGGTGAATGTTTAACACAACGAGCAGTTGGTATCTGGAATGAGCTGCCTGAGGAAATGATGTAGGCAGAAATAGTAACAACATTTCAGAAGCATCTGGACAGTTATTTGAATGAACAGAACATGGAAGGATATGGAATTAATATCCAGACATGATGTGGTCAGCGTATGTGTGGTGGGGTGTAAGGCCTGTTCAACTCTATGACTATGTAAGTGTGTTCTTATACAAAACTACTGAGAAGGAAGTGTAGACTGATGATACAATTCGAAAATTGGCAGAGTGGAAATAGTTATAAAACCTGCCTGTTTCACAGACAGCCCATTATTGCATGGATGGCGGGCATGATATGAGTGTGTTTCTGTAGGAGGAATGTTAAAAACACAAGTGGAAAACAATTAGATTTCCCGAGTGACTCATTCCACTGGGTGTCCCACACACTGAAGTGTGGTCACTGCACAACAGGAATTTGACCACAATCAGTTACCACAAGCAGAAGGTGATAACAGATAATCTGTTGTAGCTGCTTGTTCTTTGGTCAGTATTGATCAGGACACGCTGATAATTCTCTTGATCAAAAAGCAATTTGCTGGAGGAACTCGGGCAGTATCTTTGGAGGGATATCAACAGACGACGTTTTGGGTTGGGATCCTTCTTCAGACCTCATGCTCTTTGAATCTCCCATGGGAGGGTAGATAGGAACACAGTGCAGGTTCTCATCACAGAGAGTCCGTTAGCCCATTGTGCAGCACTTCCTCAGCCACCCCCAGCCACAAAGTGGCGCTCTCTCTGTCCTGCCTCTTCCTCAATGAACACTCCCTCAGTATTTACCCTCCTGCATTTGCAGCGTCTCATAAGAATTAACCCACTTACAGTGCGGCACTCCCTCAGTACTGCACCTTCCACAGTGCACCCTCCCTCAGCATCTCCCTTCCCCCACCCTAGCAGGGAGGGTCTACTGCAGTTGTACAGGGTACTGGTGAGACCACACCTGGAGTATTGCGTACAGTTTTGGTCTCCAAATCTGAGGAAATACATTCTTGCCATAGAGGGAGTACAGAGAAGGCTCACCAGACTGATTCCTGGGATGTCAGGACTTTCATATGAAAAAAGACTGGATAGACTCGGCTTGTACTCGCTAGAATTTAGAAGATTGAGGGGGGATCTTGTAGAAACTTACAAAATTCTTAAGGGGTTGGACAGGCTAGATGCAGGAAGATTGTTCCCGATGTTGGGGAAGTCCAGGACAAGGGGTCACAGTTTAAGGATAAAGGGGAAATCCTTTAGGACCGAGATGAGAAAAACATTTTTAACACAGAGAGTGGTGAATCTCTAGAACTCTCTGCCACAGAAGGTAGTTGAGGCCAGTTCATTGGCTATATTTAAGAGGGAGTGAGATGTGGCCCTTGTGGCTAAAGGGATCAGGGGGTATGGAGAGAAGGCAGGTACAGGATACTGAGTTGGATGATCAGCCATGATCATATTGAATGGCAGTGCAGGCTCGAAGGGCCGAATGGCCTACTCCTGTACCTATTTTCTATTTTTCTATGTAAGTAAGTACATACACATTAACTCCCCTCAGGTTCTGCCCCTCACTTACATACTAGGGAACATTTCCAGCAGCTAATTAACATATCAACCTGTACAATTTTGGGATATCGGAAGAAACCGGAGTTCCTGGGGGAGACCCACACTGTCTCAGGAAGGTTGTGCAAACATCACACAGACATCACCGCCGGTTGGGATTGAACTTGGGTCTCTGGCGCTGTGAGGTAGTGGCTCCATTAACTGCACCAACGTGCTGAACAATGGACAAACTAGCTCAAATTTATTACGAAAAGAAGTGATCTCGTGCTGACCCTGGGGGTCTCGACTGTACACTTTGCTCAGTCTCACTACCATTCTCTGCTTCCTGTTATCGAGACAAATTTCTACCCATGCTTCTACGACCAGTTTTATTCCTCACCCTTCAATTTAACGTGATGTTTTTCAGTGCTGATGAAAGTCTTTGACCTGGAACATTAACCACTTTTCTTTCTCTATGTCTGCTGTATGGTCTACTAGGGTTTCCCAGCACTTGATGTCTTTATTCTAAAGTCTTTTGTTTGTATTACAAATTATGTTTCATTAAATTAATTTTACTGTGTTGGAGGTGCTATTTAAGTGCAGCTTGGTGCGGCTGCATAGCTTTTAGTACCCCAGTTAATAGGAATATTCGAGGCATGCAGTAATCTTGATTCCAAGAAGGAGAAACCACGTTACAAATAAACTATCGTTAACCAACATACTGTGAAGGGGAAACTGAATTGAGGGTTTTATAATCCACTACCGGTCAATATTAATTGCTGGCCAAATGTTTGCTTCAGTATCTCATAGAAACACAGAAACATAGAAAATAGGTGCAGGAGTAGGTCATTCGGTCCTTCGAGCCTGCACCGCCATTCAATGTGATCATGGCTGATCATCCAACTCAGTATCCTGTACCTGCCTTCTCTCCATACCCCCTGATCCCTTTAGCCACAAGGGCCACATCTAACTCCCTCTTAAATATAGCCAATGAACTGGCCTCAACTACCTTCTGTGGCAGAGAGTTCCAGAGATTCACCACCTCTCTGTGTGAAAAATGTTTTTCTCATCTCGGTCCTAAAGGATTTCCCCTTTATCCTTAAACTGTGACCCCTTGTCCTGGACTTCCCCAAAATCGGGAACAATCTTCCTGCATCTAGCCTGTCCAACCCCTTAAGAATTTTGTAAGTTTCTTTAAGATCCTCCCCCAATCTTCTAAATTCTAGCGAGTACTAGCCGAGTCTATCCAGTCTGTCTTCATATGAAAGTCCTGACATCCCAGGAATCAGTCTGGTGAACCTTCTCTGTACTCCCTCGATGGCAAGAATGTCTTTCCTCAGATTTGGAGACCAAAACTGTACACAATACTCCAGGTGTGGTCTCACCAAGACCCTGTACAACTGCAGGAGAACCTCCCTGCTCCTATACTCAAATCCTTTTGCTAGTGTATGTCCATACACTAATGCTTATATGATGTATAATCATAGTTACAGCATATCAACATTATTTCAGTTCATTGTGTTATAATATGGTGTTGCTCTCCTAGGAGCAGAGGAGGTGAAGGGGAGATTTATGGTGGTGTTAAAATCAGGAAGGGGTATTGAAAGATTAAATGAAAGACTGTCTCTCGGGGCAGGAGAGTGGGTTTTCAGTGAATGAGGTGGGCAGAAGAACCAAAGGGGAGAGGAGGAGATGTTTGTACAGGCGGCAAATTGCTTGACCTGGGTTACGCTGCTGAAAGGGCTGTGGAACTGGATTCAACAGGCACTTTCAGATTTAAAAATATTTGATGGGGAAAAGGTTGCAAGGTGATGGGGAGAGATGAGGAGGTCTGATGGGCCCTGTGCCAATTTCCTCAGCTGAATGGGACTTAAATGGTCAAATGCAATATCAGAAGACGGAGTTATAATTACGTGGAACATTCTGTAGCTGATGGATTAGCTCATTAGCTTGTAGCTGAATGACTATTAATATCCCTCGTATTACACTGAATTAGTTACTGGATTGCACGTCTGACTGTTTTAAATGTCAGATGTCCTTTTTTCTTGGCACGAAATCATTTAATGCAATTTACAGCAGAAATGCTTTTTGTTTTCTCCCTGGTGGAGGCTATCGGGTATTCTTCCAATAATGTTAGCTCAGCAGACGCCCTGATGTCAAAGCTGAACCACCTGACGTAGGTGTTGCTGACAGTGGAAAGAGAATTACGATGAGAAGTTCTTCATCTCTCTTTGCCATTTTCCTTTTGTTACTGCATGAGGTCACGGTTGGGGAAATGGAATTCTCGGCCCTTGTCTTCTCCTGTTACCTCGCCAATGCTTTTTTTGTACCCACCTGACGCTTTGCTGTGGTATCAGACCCTGACCTCAGTCATACAAAGTATTCTCAAACCCTTGGGTTAGATCGGGTAGATGCACAGAGTCTCTTGCCCAGAGTAGGAGTGAGTAAGGGTGTAGAAGAGATTCACAATGATGTTGCCAGGACTCAAAGGCCTGAGCTATTTAGGGAGAGGTCGAGTAGGCAGGAACTTTGTTCCCTGGAGCGTAGAGGGGTTGAGGGGTGATCCTGAAATCATGAGCGGTATAGATAGGGTATATCTTTTCCCCAGAATAGGAGAATCGTGAACCAGAAGACATGTTTAAAATGAGGGGGAAAGATTTAATAGGAACCTGGTCTACTTGTTAGGCTGATTGTTAAGCTTAGGCTGATCTACTTGTTTGTTGACTCTGCAAATCTAGACAAACAGTAAAGGGCCTGTCCAACTTGGGCGTCATGCGCGCGTAATTTATGCGACATCTTTTACACGTCACGACGCGCGCATGGTGCGCATTACGCGTGCATGGTGCGTGGTGACGTTGGCGGTGATGCGCGGTTGCGCACAGCACCCTAGGATTTTCGGATGTACAAAATCTTCGCGCGCCATCTGCGTGACACGCAAATGACGCACAAGTGGGACAGGCCCTTAACACGAGGCACTTTAAAGGTGCTGCACTCCCACATCAGTCCAGCTAACTCCTGCCTCTATCCACAGAAGACTATGAAAGATCGCAGATGGCAATTCATATTTGGCAGCATTGTCTGACGATGCTTTAATTACAGAATGGCTCTCGTGGCTCCATATAAAACCCGCAAGAAGATCAATCTGAAGAAGGGTCTCGACCCGAAACGTCACCCATTCCTTCTCTCCAGAGATGCTGCCTGTCCCGCTGATTGAGTCCAGCATTTTGTTTCTATCTGGCAAAATCAATTGTTTGGTCAAAATAAATTCAGAAGATTGTATAATTCCCTGACAAATCTTTATAATTGGCAACATATAATTGTCAGAGCTGGAAGAATCTCATCTGCTTTGGACTAAGTTAAGTTTAGTTAGTTTAAAGTGCCTATTGCTAAGACAACTGCTGTGGCGACATAATGCACTCCTAGAGTGTATGCTGTGGTGACTTAACTGTGACGCACTCTTCAACCCACCGCTGAACTTGCTTTGTGTTCAGTGTTACACTGCAGAACTGAAGGTACCTATTTTCACCCCGAAATGTTTAGAGAAAGAGGCCCTTCGGCCCACCGAGTCCACACCGACCAGTGAACCCTGCATACTAACACGATCCTACACACACTGGGGACAATTTTTTTACAAGCCAATTAACCTACAAACCTGTACGTCTTTGGAGTGTGGGAGGAAACCGAAGATCTCGTATAAAACCCACGCAAGTAACGGGGTGAACGTAGAAACTCCGTACTGTTAGCACCCGTAGTCAAGATCGAACCCGGGTCACTGCCTAAGAAGGCAGTAGCTCCACTACTACACCACCATGCCGCCTTGATTTCTTGCCCTATATCTTTTAACAATTAAAAAAAAAACATTATTGAATAATTTTAGGATGGATATTATCTAGGTTTAAAAACTAAATTGGAAAGACTAAGGACTGGAACGGGTTACAGAGATAGGGTAGGTAGGGAGGAGCAAGAGGAACTTACACATAGCGAAGTGTGTAAGGACTGCTCGGGGTGACGGAGATTGGGAGGGGTGTAGAGGCCCAAGGCAGTTATGGACATGGGGTGGGTATAGGAACCAGAGTAGTTACAGAGATACTATAGGGTGTCGAAGCCTGAGGAACATGGAGAGAGAGAGAGAGGGGGGGTAAGGGCCATGGGAGAGTTACAGAGACGGAGCAGTGTGAGAGAGGGGGTTGTAGAGATAGATAGGAGTGTTGGGGCTGGAGAGGGTAACAGATCTATAGGGTGTGTTGTAGGGGTTGAAGGTGTTGCATAGATCAAGAGGGGTGCAGGGGTTGAAGGGGGTTATAGAGATAGGGAAGGGTGTTGAGGCAGGAGGGTTATTGCAGAGACAGGGAAGGTGTAGGGGATGAACGGGGTTACAGAGATCAGGAGAAGGGTAGGGGCTGGGAGAATAGTAACAGAAGGATTTACATGCTGCATCTCGAAAGTTTAAAGTTTCTCCTGAAATCCTGAATGGATTCATTAGGGAGTTAGATGTGGCCCTTGTGGCTAAAGGGATCAGGGGGTATGGAGAGAAGGCAGGTACAGGATACTGAGTTGGATGATCAGCCATGATCATATTGAATGGCGGTGCAGGCTCGAAGAGCCGAATGGCCTACTCCTGCACCTATTTTCTATGTTTCTATGTTTCTATTAGTTATAATTTCAGCCCCTAATTCTGGTCTTACACTGGAAGCAATTTCATTCCATCAGTATAGTTTTTATTTTTCAGGATGTTGCCTGGATTAAAGGGTGTTAGCTCAAAAGGAAGGTTGGATAAATGTGGATTGTTTTATCTAGACTATCAGAGGTTAAGTGGAGAACTGATAAAAGTAGATGACCTTATGAGAGCTATAGATAGGGTAGATAGTCAGAAACCTATTACCAGGTTGAAAAAGGGCATAGATTTAAGGTCAGTGGGATAGTTAGAGTAGATGTGCTGGGCAAATTTTTAAATGCAGAGAGTGATAGGTGCTGCCTGGGGAGGCAGATATGAGAGAGGGGTTTAAGAAGGTTTTAGATGTGTACATGGACACATAGAGGGTTGTGGGTTACATGCAGGCAGAGGAGATTAGTTTAATTTGGCATCATGTTTGACCCAGACATTGTGGGCCACAGGGCATGTTCCTATGCTGTATTGTACTGTTCTATGTTCTTAATCTTTCAATACTCGTATAATCACATCAAACTCCATCAAATCAGTCTTAACTCCAAACAAGAAAAATGAGCTCCAACCTTTCTCTTTAGACATCGGCCCTCAATTCTGAATTGATAGTTGCTACACGACTGTATAAAAGATAACATTTATCAAGGTCTATTCACTGTAGATGATGTACACAGCCAGTCAAAAGAGCGGGATCATGCTTCCTTCACTGATGTACGCCTGCCTTATTATTTCCATTGGTATACACAGAGGACACATTGGTGCCCACAGACAGCACTGGAGACAAATATTTCTCCCTCCGGGATGGTGAACCTTGAACACATTCATCAGACTTGCTTGCTGCCTTGGAGACTCAGGCCACAAGCTGGTAGCAATCAGCCAAAGAAATCCCGAGTGGTCCCTTGATGCTGCGGTCTCTGCGTGCCTGCTGCATTTGGATGTCTCAGTGCATTAGATACTTTCCCACTTGCATGGCTGGAAGTCCTTGGTTTGGTCTTTCTGCACTAACGCTAATGTATATCCCGTCCTCTTCCAACAATTTAATCCAATCTGTGGAACTTTAGAGTGGTGGACCAGTAACTGCTTCCCTCGGTTCTTATTGATAGAAATTCTGCCTTTTTGTGCAGTTTTGGCCAAGTTTTGGATAATATGTGCAATAGATTTCATTTTAAATGTAGTTTGAAATTACTAAATGTATCGGGGTGTTTGTTAATAGTAGCTATTACAGCAAAATATATGGTCAGCAATGCGTGTAGGTCCCACATTTGACAAACTACAGATCCCCCGCAAGTAGGATTAGTCATTTTTTTATACAACTCATAGAACCTGCTGATGATATGCTAGCTGGTCTTTCTTCAGGCATTTCAAAACTCCAGAGCCTGTCATTTTCACCCAGAATAGACACAAAATGCTGGAGTAACTCAGCGAGACAGGCAGCATCTCTGGAGAGAAGGAAAGGGGTGACGTTTCGGGTCGAGACCCTTCTTCAGATGATAAGGAAATGTAGAATGTTTCGTTGTTAGCTGAGGGGAAGGTGACAAAGAGGCATACAATCTGTAAAATTAATCAGAAGGACAGTGAAACTAGTCGGAGAACTAGGGTGGGGGAGGGACAGAGAGAGAGAGGGAAAGCAAGGATTACATGATTCTTGCACCCAGCTCTTTTCTCCCTTCACCCCTGTGCTCATAGAGTCACTTGCCTACTGGCTAAACTATGTCCCCATCTTCAAATGCATCACCTCCAGCTCTCATGCTTAAACTCTCTCAGATCGCTTTACGCTGTCAAATTTTCCCACTTGTGCAGCCCTCGTATAATTTGTGGTTGTGGCTTCAGGCGCAAAGACTCATATGTTTTGGAATTCCTGGCCTGAATTTTAGTTTAGTTTAGTTTAGAGATACAATGCAGAAACAGGCCCTTTTCTGCCCACCGTCTACACCAACCAGTGACCCCTGTACACTAGCACTATCCTAAACATTACGGACAATTTACAATCTTTACCAAAACCAATTAACCTTCAAATCTGTATGTGCGGGAGAAAACCGGAGCACCTGGGGAAACCCCACGTGGTCACGGGGAGAACATAAAAACTCCAGACAGACAGCACCCATAGTCAGGATTGAACCCAGATCTTTGGTGCAACTCTACCCCATGCACCAATCTGTAGCCCCCTCCTCCGCCTCTCCAGTTCTGTTTTCAAGTTAAAACTGACGTGCTTTTATCATCTGCCCTGATGTGACTCAGCATTGTTTTTCTTTATTTAATAGCCCTCATGTGATGTTTCTGTTACAATAAAGGTGTCAAATGGATGTTTTCTCTCGTTACTTTCAGCACCTTGGAGAGTGACGTATACAATGGACTGCACACACCCAGTGATGCCTTCATTACTTTCTGCTGCGTATAAGCTGAGGTTTGGCTGTTCTTGTCTGGGCTGCGCCAGTCTGGCTTTGTTGCAGACAGCTAGTATGCAGAATTGTCCAATTTCTTTAGGCGCGGTACAGTGGTGCAGATGGCACAGCTATTGCCTCACAGTGCCAGAATCCTGGGTTTGATCCTGACCATGGGTGCTCTGTGTGGAGTTGCACATTTTGCCTGTGACAGTGTGGGTTTTCTCCGGGGGCTCCAGTTTCCTCCCACATCCCATAGATGTGTGGGTTTGTCGGTGAATTGAACTCTGTAATTTGCCCCAAGTGTGTGGCAAGTTGTGGATGCAAAAGTGAGATAACATAGAACTAGTGTGAGCAGGCGATTGACGATCAGTATGTATTCGGTGGGCCAAAGGGCCTGTTTTCAGTCTGTATCTTTAAACTATACTTTCCTCCCATCTAACTTGGCCTGGATTATTTGACATGCATCTTTTACTCTTCCTGGGGATCACACACCCATGGGAGATGGTAGTCTTGTGTGACACAAGCTATTGCCATTGAACAAGATACGATGGAATGCGGAGGGTCCTTTTCTCCCTGTGCATTTGTGCTACTTCCACCACTGTTCTGTGTCAGTGTTGAGTTCATCCTTTGCATTTGAGCTCATTCTGAGTCATTCTGATACAAACAGCATCATTATTTTCAGCCATTTCAGTCTTTTACTGGGAAGCAAAAGTAAAGAGGTAGTTTTCTAATTTTTGGGCAGTTTGAATGAATATGATGGCCCAGTTTCCTGAAAGTATGCACCGCCATTAAGCTGTCCACTGTTTAGCCATCATTGTCCTGGAGACCCTTGGAGATGGAAAAATAAAGGGAGACAACAGAGCTGGCACTTGTGTCCATAATTCTGCTGCTTTGAATTTTCCTCTTATTCTTGCACAGTTGTGCATTGGAAAATGTAGAGCCCATTCTGCTCTATTTCCCCTACAACAAAACCCTGCACTAAATGCCTTATCCCTTATCATGCATCTACCCCTTATCATCTATCTACAGAACACACTGCAAATGGATCGATTGTAATCATGTATTGTCTTCCTGCTGACTGGTTAGCACACAACAAAAGCCTTTCACTGTACCCCGGTACACATGACAATAAACTAAACTGAAACGCTTCCTTGCGATTGCTTTGGATGTAAACCTAATCGTGTCGGTGACGAGGATCAATGTGATTTATTGCGGTAAGATTGCTCTGAGTTCAACTCCCAGTTGTCAGGAAATTGTGTTAGTGTTGCAAAGATGAAACAATTTGAATTTCTTTGCTTTCAGCGACTGGGCTTTATAATTTCAAAGTACCATCTCTGTCTGAAGCCCATTCAATTTGTGAGATTGTTTCCCAGAAATGTACGTGATTGTTTTTTTCTGCATGGCGCTGTTCCTGCAGACACCTTGCCTGCACTCTCTTACCTCAAGTGTCAGTCACAGTGCATGAGTAAAAACAACATGTGCATCTTTTACAGTAATCACAGTCATTGCACCAGTTGTGAGTAAACCCTGTCAGTTGTGACTCATTGGGTGCTGGGTTTAAAGCCCACAACATACTTATACATTTCCATGTACACTGAAACCATCAAAATGTATCCCACAAACACATTGCCTGTATCATTACATTTATCAAAGGTATCAAAGGTATTTTATGAGTCACATTCACATACACCCAGGTGTAGTAAAGTGAAATGCTTTTTGCCAAAAAGAATACAGACATAACACCAATAAGAGTCTTAAACACAAAGAACATCCCCCCACAATGGCTCCCACCATGAGGGAAGGCAAACCGGACACCAAGTGGCGGTCGGTGTTGCCTTCCGGTCGCGAGGGGGGCCCCCGGTGGGGGTCCCTATACGCAGGGATTCTCCCCCTCTACATTGGGGACCTGGGGTGGAGGGTACTGCATCGAGGTGTACCCTGCAACCTGTTTCTCTCGCGGTTCACAGACTCGCCAGCCGCCTGCCACTTTTGCGGGCTGGAAGAGTCTGTGTACCACGTGTACATGGAGTGCGTGAGGCTGCAGCCACTGTTTCAATACCTAAAGGGGCTGCTCCTTGCCTTCTGGCTGCATTTCTCACCCACCATCCTCATCTTTGGACACCCTGTGCGTAGGGGAGAGGGTAGGGCTGAAGATGTCCTGGTTGGGTTGCTCCTGGGCCTGGCCAAGCTGGCCATCCGCGAGTCACGGCGCCAGACGGTGGAGGGCTCTACCCGAGCCAGCTGCCTGCCCCTTTTCCGGGGATACGTCCGTGCCCGGGTGCGGATGGAAAGGGAATACGCCCTGTCTACGGGCACCCTGAGGGAGTTCCGGGACCGCTGGGCACCGAGGGGGGTTGAATGTATCCTTGACAAGGATTGCAATATAATTGTTTAGCTCGTCTTGTATTATGGTGGTGTTTTGTTTTATTGTATTGTCAATACTATTTTAATATGTGAATAAATATTTTTGATTAAAAAAAAAAAAAAAAAAAAAAAAAAATGAGGGAAGGCAAAAAGTCCAGTCCCCAACCCCAGTTCACCCATAGTCGGGCCCATTGAGGCCTCCACAGTTGCCTCTACGGAGACCCGATGTTCCAGGCCGTTCTCGCCGGGTGATGTTGCTCCGGCGTCGGGAGAGTCCTCCCAGCGGCTTGGGAACCCTGGAACGGCCGCTTCTGCACTGGAGGCCGCGGCTTCCGAAGCCAACAAGGCCGCGCCGGTTGGAGCTCCACAACTGGCGATCTCATCTAGAGATCCCAGGCTCTCGGTGTAAAGTTCAGCGCCGCCGCCCGCAGCTGGTCGCTCCACAGTCCCGCAGCTCCGCGATGTTTTACCCGGCGGTCTCAGCTCACCGGAGCTCCAGCGCGGCGACCCAGGCAAGGCATCGCCCGCTCCGCGATAGCGCTCCAGCGCTGTGCCGCCGCCGAAGCCGAGGTTCTGGGCGGTCCCCGACAGGAAACGCCGCTCCAGGCCCGCTGGTAGGCCGTGAGGACGGGTCGAAGCTGCAGCCCGGAGAAAAGCTGCCTCTCCGACCAGGTAGGGACCATGAAAGGTAGTTTCCCCCTCCCCCCCCCCCCCCACATAAAAAAGTCTAGATCTCCAAACAAAACACTTAACTAACTAAAATAAAAAATAAAAAGATGAAGAGACAGACAGCTGCTGGCTGGGCAGCCATGCACAGGACAGCGCCCCCTCGACCCCTCAATAATTTACATTATTTTTTCAGGATGTAGGCATTATTAGTGTAGCCAGCAACTTTTAATTTGCCCTCATAATCACCCCCGAGATGGTGGTGGTGTTGGTCATAGACTCATACAGCGTGGAAACAGGCCCTTCAGTTCAACTTGCCCATACTGACCAAAGATTATAGAGCAGAGCAAGAAGCGCTACTCTGCGAAAAAAAGCGTAGTATGACATGGGTATGACACGACGCCATTTTATTGAGCAGCAATTTACAATAATATTAATAAAATTTACAACATTATTAACTAAATATGTGATCGATTATATATAAAACACTGTTCCCTACAACACTGATTACACCAAAGATGATAGAGCGGATCAATCTTTGGAACGGATTACACCAAAGATACTAGAGGAGCATTGCCCGCCCGCTACCTCGGGAGCGCCTCCTGCCGGCCGCCTTCATCTGGTATCGGGGGGACCGAGAATCAGTCCTGGATCAACTCAGGAGTGCAGGAAACGTCCTCGTCCCCCAAAGATACTAGAGGTGCCTCTAGTATCTTTGCTTTTCCCTGCGACCTGATGTAAGAGCAGATTGTGTAACTGTGGAGTCCGTCCCCGCTACCAAAGATGTGGCGTTTGGCATAGACAAATGGCGGCCGTGACGTTCCGTTACGTACTACACGTCAGCCCATTGGATTTCGGAGGAGTGGTCTATCTTGCTCTGCTCTATAATCTTTGATACTGACTAACATGTCCCATCTACACCAGTTCCACCTGCCTGCGTTTGGCCAAATATCCCCCTAAACCTGCCTAATTGCTTCTGTTGCAATAGTCCCAGCCACAACTACCTCCTCCGGCAGCTCGTATCTTCTTGAACCACTGCAGTGCTTCACGTCCACAGTACTGTTGGAGAGGGAGTTCTTGGATTTAGATCCAGTGATGGTAAAGGACCTGTGATATATTTCCAAATCAGGATGGTATGTGACTTAGAGAGGAAACCTGTAGATGGTGGTCCAATAAACCCTTGCTATTGCGGACTTCTTTATAAAGGATCTTGGTTATTGCGGAGAGACCTACTAAACTTCACCACCAGGCTGGGCTGCCAACACCACCGCAGACCCACACTGCCTCTCCGGGCCACCTCCAGGCTGAATCATACAGTATAGAAACTGGCCCTTCAGCCCAACTTGTCTGTGCCAAACAAGATGCCCCATCCATGCTCTTCCTACCTGCTCGTGTTTGGCCTATATCCTTCTAAGCCTTTCCTATCCATGCACCTGTCCAAATATATTTTAAATGTTGTTATAGTACCACTTTCAACTATCTCCTTTGGCAGTTTATCCCATATACCCACCACTCTATGTGTGAAAAAGTTGCCTCTCAGGTTCCTATTAAATCTTTCCCCCCCTCACGTTTAAACCTATGTCCGCTGGTTCTTTATTCCCCTATTCTGGGTAAAAGATTATGTGTATTCACTCTATCTATTCCCCTCATGATTTTATACACCTCTTTCAGATCACCCCCCCCCCATTCTCCTGCGTCCCAAGAATTAAAGTCCGAACCCGCCCAGGCTCTCCCTATATATAGCTCAGTCCTTTGAGTCCTGGCAAAATTCTCATGAATCTTCCCTGCACTTTCCAGCTTAATGACATCCTTCCAATAACAGGGTGATCAAAACAGAACACAATACTCCAAATGTGGCCTCATCAACATGATGTATTGTACAATTGTAACATAATATCATATTTCGATATTCAATATCCTGACTGATAAAGGCTAAAGCCCTTTTTCCCATCTCCACCCCTTTCTGCCTTGGTTAACTCATCCCTTCCCACCCAAACCACCCATCTTCCCTTATACCTCCTCCGACTCCATTCCAAGGACCCTGACAGTCCCTCCAGGTTAGACAGAGGTTCACGTGCACCTCCTCCATTTTCATCTATTGTATCCGGTGTTCCCGATGTGGGCTTCTGTACATTGGGGAGACCAAGCGCAGACTCGGCGACCATTTCGCTAAACACTTACGCTCGGACTGCAAAGGCCTACTGGATCTCCCAGTTGCTAACCATTTTAACTCCCCTTCCCTTTCCACACTGACCTTTCTGTCTTGAGCCTCCTCCATTGCCAAACTGAGGCCGCACGCAAATTGGAGGACCTCATACAAGCACCTCATATTTCGCTTGGGTAGCCTACAACTCAGCATTATAAACGTTGAATTCTCTAATTTTAGGTAACTTATACAAACTCTCCCCTCCGCCTTCCCCCCTTCCTTAATTAAAAGTTGGTTAATCAGTTCCACAGTTCACAATGATGTATCCCTCTTGGTATCACACTCTCCCCAGGCAACAAGCGACCTTTCGCTGCCACCTTGCCTGATGTCATCTGCTGCCGGCCTGATTTGCTCTAGTCTCTTCTTGCTTCCAGTTCCTCCCCCCAAAAATCAGTCTGAAGAAGGGTCTCGACCCAAAATGTCATCTATCCATTTTCTCCAGAGATGCTGCCTGACTCGCTGTGTTACTCCAGCATTTTGTGCCTGTCTTGTCCTAATCTGAGGAAAGACATTCTTGCCATAGAGGGAGTACAGAGAAGGTTCACCAGACTGATTCCTGGGATGTCAGGACTTTCATATGAAGAAAGACTGGATAGACTCGGCTTGTACTCGCTAGAATTTAGAAGATTGAGGGGGGGTCTTATAGAAACTTACAAAATTCTTAAGGGGTTGGACAGGCTAGATGCAGGAAGATTGTTCCCGATGTTGGGGAAGTCCAGAACAAGGGGTCACAGTTTAAGGATAAGGGGGAAATCTTTTAGGACCGAGATGAGAAAAACATTTTTCACACAGAGAGTGGTGAATCTCTGGAATTCTCTGCCACAGAAGGTAGTTGAGGCCAGTTCATTGGCTATATTTAAGAGGGAGTTAGATGTGGCCCTTGTGGCTAAAGGGATCAGGGGGTATGGAGATTCCAGTGCTTGACGTGTTTCCCCTTCATACTAACTGATAGCTCCATTATGAACACTTGCAGTCACTTTGATTGAGAGCAGACTGACAGTGGTGAATGGCTGGTCTGGATTTGCTTTGCTTTTCATGAACATTTCATGAACATGAACATTTTATGGCACATCTGCCCAGGTGGAAAATCAGTTTGGATGGAGGATTTAAGTAAAGTTATTTTACTACAATTGCATAGGTGACCACACCTGGAGTATTATGTGCAGTTTTGGACTCCTTGCCCCCAAAAAAAGCATGTCATGTTTTAGACCGTGAATGGTAAAGATTCACCAGTTTGGTTCCTGGGATGATGTATCTGTTGTGATGTGGACAAACTAGGTCTCTATTAAAAGAAAAGGGCAAAACTCCGAGATAGTTCAGCCAGGTAGATAAGAAGGATCTTTTGCTTGGCTGAAGAATCCAGAACAGTCTCGAAATAAGGGGTAGAACATTTAGTACTGATATGAAATGGTTACTTCAAGCAGAGGGCGGTGAATCTTTGGAATTCTCCACCATAGTGAGCTGTGATGACTTACTTACTGAACAGAGATCGATGCATTTCCAGATATGAGGAAGAATCAAGATTTGGGAATCAAGAGCGGGCTAATGGCGCTGAGGAAAGCAATATCAGCCATAATCTAGTTGAATGGTACAACAGGCTTGTGGGGACAAGTAGCCTCCTCCTGCTCCCATTTACCATGTCCATTTGTGATGATTTAATGATTGTTAAAGGTTAGGCCTGATTTTCTTTCCTGAATGTTTGTTAACTTTTCCTCCTCCGCACTGTTCTTGAAGAAAAATCTAACCATTGACCTGCAGATTAGGAAAATGTGAAAAATGTGATGTCAATTTCCCAGGAGCACGTCAGATGCTGTAAAAAATATATTCCCAAACTAAGCTCTAAATCTTTTACTGAGCGCGAAGACTTGTAATCTTCATTCTCCTCCCAGCCTGGATCTTTTTACCGATTTGATAAATCAAAACTAGCTTGCCTGATTTTACAGGCCATGAAAATAAGCGTGGATTGGTTTTATTTCTTAGTTATTAATAATTTATAATGTCATCATTACATAGGATTACATTTTGATTGGTTGCTCCAGTGAGACTAAAAATATTTTACTTCTCGACAGCTGATATAACTGTCAATCGCATAGAGTAAACTTGGGCGTCATTTGCGCATCACGCAGATGGTGCACAAAGGTTTTGTACATCCCAAGACCTGGGGCGCCGCACGCGTCACTGCCTACGTCACCACGCACCATGCGCGCGTCCTGACGCGTAAATGATGTCGCGTAAATGACACGCAAATGATGCCCAAGCGGAATAGGCACTTTATAGAGCATGGAATCGGGCCCTTCAGCCCAACTTGCCCACACCGATCAACATGTCCCATCGACACTAGTCACACCTGCCTGCGTTTGACCCGAATCCCTCTAAACCTCCTCACCTACAAAGCCCTCCACCATCTGGCCCCCCCATATCTCACTGACCTCCTCTCCCCCTACCAACCCTCACGATCCCTCAGATCCACATCAGCCGGTCTCCTCTCCATCCACAAGTCCAACCTCCGCAGTTTTGGGGACAGAGCCTTCTCCAGGGCAGCTCCCAGGCTCTGGAACTCCCTCCCCCAACTGATCCGCAATTCCGTGTCCCTCACCATCTTCCAGTCCCGCCTCAAGACCCATCTCTTCACCTCTGCCTATCCTTAGCCCCACGTCCCCCTCCCTTTTCATCTGTGCATTAATTACCTCATATTGTGTTTTGTATTGAATTCTGTCTTTACTTTGTGTACTAGTCATGTCTCTACTATTTATTTCATTCCCCTTACATGTTTTTCCTCTACCTGCTAAATTTTTGTAAGGTGTCCTTGAGACTCTTGAAAGGCGCCCATAAATAACATTTATTATTATTATTATTATTATTAAACATGTCCTATCCATGTAGCTATCAAAATGTTTCTTAATCGTTGCGATAGTACCTGCCTCAACTACCTCCTACGACACTTCGTTCCATACTCCCACCACTCTTTGTGTGAGGTTTGACTTAAGAAATTGTATTTCAGATTTCCAGCACTTGATATCTCTTTTAATTTTCAAGAACTTCCGTTGCCCATTTACTGAATCTGTTTTCTTTCCTCTCTTCCCCAAACCTACCCCCTTCCCAAGTTCTGTATCTTCCCCAGGTGCTATCCCTTCAATGTTTAGATGTGCCCTCCCTGCCAGACATGCTGTGAAGTTCCAAATTAGTTTTGTATGTTATATTAGAATACAAGTCAGCAGTGGTAAGATTTACAGTGACTTTTGTAGCCAAGAGTGCTGGAAAATGTTGGAGAAACTCAGCAGGTGAGGCAGCATCTATGGAGCGAAGGAAATAGGCAACATTTCGGGCCGAAACCCTTCTTCAGACTGATGTGAGGGTGGGTGGGGGAGGGGGGGGAAGAGTCAAGAGTGTTTTATTGCCATATGTCTCAAAACGGAACAATGAAATTCTTACTTGCAGCAGCACAACAGATATGTAAACATAGCACTCAGTAAAAACCCATAATAAACAAAAAAAAGTTCAGTATATATATATATATATATATATATATATATATATATATATATATATATATGAACAGGAAAAGAGTGCTAGAGACCCAGGTTCAATCCTGACTACTGGTGCTGTATGTACGGAATTTATATGTTCTCCCCGTGACCTGAGTGGGTTTTCTCTGAGATCTTTGGTTTCCTCCCACACTCCAAAGACCAACAGGTTTGTATGTTATAGGTAGACACAAAATGCTGGAGTAACTCAGCGGGTGAAGCAGCATGTATGGAGAGAAGGAATTGGCGACGTTTTGGCTCTCCATTCTCTCCAGCGATGCAGCCTAACCCGCTGAGTTACTCCAGTATTTTGTGTCTACCTTCGATTTTACCAGCATCTGCAGTCCTTTCTTAAATGGGTTTGTAGGTTAATCAGCTTGGTATAAATGCAAATTGTCCCTAATGTAGGATAGTGTTAATGTGCAGGGATCGCTGGTTGACGCAGATTCGGTGGGCCGATGAACTTCTACAGGTGCACAGTAGAGAGCATGCTGACCGGTTGCATCGTGGCTTGGTTCAGCAATTTGAG
Organism: Amblyraja radiata; assembly: GCF_010909765.2. Lineage (NCBI taxonomy): Eukaryota > Metazoa > Chordata > Chondrichthyes > Rajiformes > Rajidae > Amblyraja > Amblyraja radiata. Next base: position 86,534,048 of record NC_045961.1, on the reverse strand, counting down.
TGCCCTGGAAAGGAAAAGACTACAAAAAGTAGTAAACACTGCCCAGTCCATCATCGGCCCTGACCTTCCTTCCATCGAGGGGATTTATCGCAGTCGCCAGAGTCCAGAGGCTGGCAGTATCATCAAAGACCCACAACATCTTGGCCACACACTCATCTCCCTGCTACCTTCAGGTACAAGGTACAGGAGCCTGAAGACTGCAACAACCAGGTTCAGGAATAGCTACTTCCCCACAGCCATCAGGCTATTAAACCTGCCTCGGACAAAAAATTTATTAATAACCAATTATCTGTTATTTGCACTTTATCATTTTATTTATTCATGTGTGTATATATTTATATTATAGTATATGGACACACTGATCTGTTTTGTAGTAAATGCCTACTCTGTTCTGTGTGCTGAAGCAAAGCAAGAATTTAATTGTCCTATCACGGACACATGACAATAAACTCACTTGAACTTGAACTTGAACTGTTTCCGTGCTGTATTTCTAAACAAAAATATATAATGTAGCAGTTTTAACATAGTCATCTCGTTTACACTCAACAGTACATCCACTTACCTTGATATGATTTGTCCAGTAACATGATGTGTCTCAGGCAGAGTGAATGGGTTGACTTGTCTCCCAACACATCAATCCTTGTCTTCTATTAGTGGACTTATTTACATAATAAGTAAGGAGAAAAACATTCTACAGAATCTTCTATGACCTTGAGACATCCAAAGGTACATAAAAAAATAATTGCAGATGCTATAGCAATGTTTAGCAGGTACTATTGCAATATTTAAGAAACATTTAGATGGGTATATGGAAAGGATAGTAGGATATCAGCCAAACGCAGGTAGGACTATTGTAGATGGGGCATGTTGGTCGATGTGGGCAAGTTGGGCTGAAGTGCCTGTTTCCACACTGTATAAAGTGTGTCATGATATGACCAAATCTCCTGGAATCAACATCAAATATTCTTGCTTCGAACCCAGCCTCACTAATACAAACCATTTTCTTTTCTCTACAATTTTATCACCTGCAATTGCTATCCTCTGTGGTGCACTGGAGTAACATTCAGCGCCACCTGTGTAAGAAGGAACTGCAGATGCTATTATATACCGAAGATAGACGCAAAGTTTTGGAGTAACTCAGCGGGTTAGGCTGCATCGCTGGAGAAAAAGGATGGGTGACTTTTCAGATCGGGACCCTTCTTCAGCATTACCTCCTGGGCAGGGACCTGTCGACCGGGCTAATGTTGCTCAGTGAGTTCAGCAGATAGAAAAGGCAGCAACCTTTGCAGACACTGAACGTAGAGAGTACTGGCGATTGGGGAACAATGAAGGAGCATGAATGAAGATAACACCCAACATTAAAAGGTGTCCCAGAACTATTTTCTAAAGTTATAAATAGTAAGAAGATTGGATTGATTACAATAATGTAATTGCATTTTCAGAACCTCACCAAGCTCACTTGCAACAGGATATCTATACCTGTAGTTTTTGTACACAGGGAGTGGTGGATACCTGGAACATACTGTCGAGGGTTGTTGTGAAGGCAGATACAATAGCGACATTTAAGAGGCTTTTAGATCGGCACATGAATATGCAGGGAATGGAGGGATATAGATCATGTACAGGCAGAGGAGATTCATTTAGCTTGGCATCATGTTCGACACGGATATTGTGAACCAAACGGTATGTTCCTGTTCTGTACAGTTCTATGATCCACCTTATCCCGAGCAGTGATTACTTTTTTACTCTAATGAAAGACACAAAGCGCTGGAGTAATTCAACGGGTCAGGCAGCATCCCTGTAGAATATGGATAGGTGATGTTTCGAGTTGGAAACTTTGTTCAGACGGAGTTTTACTCTAACGAAGTCTGTATCATTGGACTACTTTCATTCAACATAAAGCCATACGTTAATCTGTATTTAATGATGCCTCCGACATTGCCTCTTCCTTCTCTCTGATTACCTTCAGTCTGTCATTGGTGGCGGTCCCTTTAAGTTTTATCTCTCTCTCTCTCTCTCTCTCTTTCCTTTGTCCTTCCTCCTTCCCTCCCTCCTGCTACCAAAGCCTAGCCCCTCCACAAAACCTCTACCTTCAACCCAACACTGCTCCTCTGCTCTGATATTTCTGTGAGTCACTCTGATTTATAGTGTTCCTGCAGGATCGACTGGCCGTGGCAGCACGTTCAATATTCAAGCTGTGTTCAATCACTTGGCAATTGCACCAATGCATTGGTAAATTGCACTGTTTCAAATAAGGCTGTGGGTTTAGGATGCTAGCTGTACGCTGAGCGAGAGCAATCTTGCGATAACTTTCGTAGAGAGGGCTAGCACTTAGCCACAGTCTGGAGTTGGTGCTTGGTCAGGCTAGGTCCCAGGAGAGATTTTAAAGGCTTGTTCACCCATTGCAAAATTCCACTTTTTTTTCCAGATTTGGAGAAGGCACAGAAAATGCACATTCCATTTCAAGTTTAAAACAAATAATTTTAATTACAATGTGTTCAGTTGCTGAAGTGCAATTAGCTAATTTTGTGTTTGAGAAGAGTCAAATTGCAGGCTAACAATTGGAAATACTAACAATTTATTGCACTATTGATTATTATATATTTATTGTGTGGTTGACTTAATGTGCCTGTAAAGCTGCAGTAAATAAGGATATCGTTGTTCCTTTTCCGGTGCATATATGACAATGAAAGACTATTGACTCGTTTTTTAATTTAGTTTAGAGATACAACATGGAAAGAGGCCCCTTGGCTCACTGAGTCCACGAAAACCATCAATCTCCCATTCACACTTGTTCTGTGCTATACCCCTCCCCCATCCCCTTGCTACATCATTTTACACAGGTCAATTAATGTACAAACCTACATGTCTTTGGGACGTGGGAGGAAATCAAAGCACCCCGGAGGAAAGCCATGGGTTTACAGGGAGAACATGCAAACTCAACACAGACAGCACCCGAGGTCAGGATCTCTGGACTCTGGCATTGTGAGGCATCAGCTCTACCAGCTGCTCCACTGTGCCCCCCTAGTAAAGCAGTCCTGACTGGACTTTGTAATCAAGCAGAATGCTAATGCCCCTGTCCCACTTAGGAAACCTGAACGGAAACCTCTGGAGACTTTGCGCCCCACCCAAGGTTTCCGTGCGGTTCCCGGAGGTTGCAGGTGGTTGCCGGAGGTTGCAGGTAGTGGAAGCAGGTAGGGAGACTGACAAAAACGTCCGGGAACTGCACGGAAACCTTAGGTGGGGCGCAAAGTCTCCAGAGGTTTCCGTTCAGGTTTCCTAAGTGGGACAGGGGCATAAGGGTAGAAATTCACCCATAGTGAATGGGTGTTGGTAGTTTGACTGGAGATTCCGGTGACGCTGGAGAGAGCTGAAATGTGTTTGATTTCATGTTGTGGAATGAACCATTGGAGGACGGGTGGGGGCTATTGATGGAAGGGAGCCGGGAGCAGATGGTGAGATCGCTATCATCACACAGCCTTCAGGCAAGTTGGCAGACTAATTAAATGGGCTGCCGTGCAAAATGAAGTGAGCAATGTGAGAAGCATGTGATGGTGAATCCGGACAACAGGTTCATGGAAAAGTGTGCCACAGAGGGAAAGGTAGAGTGTAAGAAGGAACTGCAGATGCTGGTTTAAACCGAAGATAGACACAAAAAGCTGGAATGACTCAGCGGGACAGGCAGCATCTCTGTGTCCATCTAGGGAAAGGTAGAGGATTGATTTCTGCAGAGGCTTGTATCTGATCAGGACGTCTCATGGCTCTGCTGGGAATTATATCACAGCGATAAGGCAAGTGATCCGGCAATCAATTTATGCACTGCAAACGATTTGGCAAAACATTTAAACTTTAGACTCTCTGTGTGGAAACAGGCATTTCTGTCCACCGAGCCCTCACCAACCAGCGATCACCCTGTACACTAGCACTATCCACAACACTAGGGACAATTTACAATGTTACCGAAGCCAATTAACTTATAAACCTGTGCGCCATTGGAGTGTGGGAGGAATTCAGAGCACCCGGGGAAAACCCACGAGGTCACGGGGAGAACGTACAAACTCCGTGCAGACAGCACCCGTAGTCAGGATCGAACCCGGGTCTCTGGTGCTGTAAGGCAGCCACTCTACTGCTGTGCCACCGTTTTATGCACTGCAAGAGATATGGCAATTAATTTATGCACAACCAGCGATATGATGATGGCCAGATAAAGTACATCAAATGATGAGGGGGGATAGACATGGCAGACTGCAGAAAACGATTCCACTTATCGGAGGCAGATTAAGCTAGATTTAGGGTAAGGGAGATCATTTTTGGAGGGGTTATGACGGGGACCTGTTTCACCCAGACACTGTGGGTATCTGGAATACACTGCGAGAGAGAGTGGTGGAAGCATAGCCACTGACAGTGTAAGAAGCGTATAGACGAGCACTTGAATCGCACAGACATCGAAGAGTATGGGCTAAGTGCTGGAAGCTGAATTTACTACGGATGGGGTTACCACTGATATAATAATAATAATGATGGATGGGATTTATATAGCGCCTTTCTAATACTCAAGGCGCTTTACATCGCATTATTCATTCACTCAGTCACACTCGGTGGTGGTAAGCTACTTCTGTAGCCACAGCTGCCCTGGGGCAGACTGGCGGAAGCGTGGCTGCCAATCTGCGCCTACGGCCCCTCCGACCACCACCAATCACTCACACACATTCACACACAGGCAAAGGTGGGTGAAGTGTCTTGCCCAAGGACACAACGACAGTATGCACTCCAAGCGGGATTCGAACCGGCTACCTTCCGGTTGCCAGCCGAACACTTAGCCCATTGTGCCATCTGTCGTCTCATGGACATGGTGGGCCAAATGACCTGTTTCAATTCTGTACGACTCCATAACCGTTAAGTGATTACTGCAACTTTGGGTATGAATGGTGAAACTGAATCTTCTTCAATTACCTAAGATGCTAATGCAACGTTTAATCTGTAAAATGGCCCCTGCAATGGTGCAGCACTCTCTTGGTACTGGTGTCAGAGTGGTGTGACATGGTGGTGCAGTGGGTAGGGCCACTGCATCACAACACCAGTAACCCGGGTTCAATCGCAACCTCTGTGTGGCGTTTTCACGTTCTCCCCGTGATGAGGTAGATTTCTCCTGCTTGGTCCTTTTCCTACTGTCCCAGCCACATGTGGTGGGAGGGTGGGGGTGTGGTCATTGTAAATTGCCCCTGGTGTTTGGGTGGCTGGCGGAATCTGGAGTGAGTTGATGGGAATATGAGGAGAATAAAACAGGATTAGAGTAGGATTAATATCAGTGGGTGGTTGATGGTCGGCATGGAGTTGGGGGGCCGAAGGGCAAAGAAACATAGAAAATAGGTGCAGGAGGAGGCCATTCGGCCCTTCGAGCCAGCACCACCATTCATTGTGATCATGGCTGATCGTCCCCTATCAGTAACCTGTGCCTGCCTTCTCCCCATATGCCTTGACTCCACTAGCCCCTCGAGCTCTATCTAACTCTCTCTTAAATCCATCCAGTTACTTGGCCTCCACTGCCCTATGTGGCAGGGAATTCCATAAATTCACTTCACAACTCTCTGGGTGAAAAAGTTTTTTCTCACCTCAGTCTTAAATGACCTCCCCTTTATTCTAAGACTGTGGCCCCTGGTTCTGGACTCGCCCAACATTGGGAACATTTTTCCTGCATCTAGCTTGTCCAGTCCTTTTATAATTTTATATGTTTCTATAAGATCCCCTCATCCTTCTAAACTCCAGTGAATACAAGCCTAGCCTTTTCAATCTTTCCTCATATGACAGTCCCGCCATCCCAGGGATCAATCTCGTGAACCTACGCTGCACTGCTTCAATGACAAGGATGTCCTTCCTCAAATTAGGAGACCAAAACTGTACACAATACTCCAGATGTGGTCTCACCAGAGCCCTATACAACTGCAGAAGAACCTCTTTACTCCTCTACTGAAATCCTCTTGTTATGAAGGCCAACATTACATTAGCTTTCTTCACTGCCTGCTGTACCTGTAAGCCAACTTTCAGTGACCGGTGTACAAGGACGTCCAGGGCCTGTTTCCATGTTGTCTATCTCGATGGCATGGGACTTTCACATGAAGCTTTCCAATGTAATAGGGCAACCGTTGAACAGTGGATGATGGGGTAATGCCTCCAGCGCCTTCAAGGTCGGCTGCAGGAGGCAACCCCGGGACACTAAGATGGCCGGGCGAGGAGAGGAGGTGGATGTCGGTTCGTGGGAACTGCTCTAGTACATTGAGCGTGTCGACCGTACTTTGGACTTTGAATAATGGTGCCAAAAATGACTGTGCCTGCATGTGTAATATGTTCAAAACGAATTTCACTGTGCAGTTGCACTATAAAGCAGCATTGAACCATTGAACAGAGGCAGGAGTGACATCCCCATCACTGTCGGGTGGGTAATAATGTGTAGGAAGGCACTCTGCAGATGCTGGTTTATACCACAGATAGACACAAAATGCTGGAGTCAGGCAGCACCTCTGGAGAAAATATATTATGTTTATTGCCCTTCTGCTGAAGTTATCATCATTGCACAGCAATGGTTTTCGCATCACCTTCCACACAGAAATGATCAAATCAATGGAGCGTGCGGAGGGGTGATGAAGGTTTGTGATGAGCAGGAAGCCAGGGTGAGAGTGTGAATATAGAGTCAGCAACACTGTAGTACTAAACTACAGACTGCGATACAGTTATTTACAGTAAATCACTGGGCTGGCACCCAGAGTCATGAGTTCAAATTCCACCAAGGCAACTTGAGACTTTCAATTCAAACAAATAAATAAATCTGGAACTTTACCAAAAAAGGAACCCTTGTAATGGTGACAAAAATGATATTGGGTAAAAACAGGAAATGTCGGAAACACTTGGCAGGTCGGGCAGCATCTGTGAAGGATGCTGTTAAGGAAATGGGAGATAGCTGAGGTAGGAAAAGGATGAGACCTTCGAATAACAGGAAATAGAGGCTGGGGTAGAGGGTGAATGGGAGGTGTGTGAGCTAGGGAGTGACAGTGGAGTATTTAAGGGTGGCACTGTGACACAGCTACTATCTTAAAGCTCCAGATCAATCCTGAACTCTGGCATTGTCTTGCATGTTCTCCTTGTGACCATGTGGATTTCCTCCGGGTGCTCCGGTTTCCTTCCACATTTCAAGAGGAGCAGCTCAGTTGGTTTGTTTCCCCTAGTTTATGCAAGTGGCTGGAATCCAGGTGGAGTTGACGGGAAAGTGGGGATAATAATAATAATAATAATAATAATAATAATAATAATAATAATAATAATAATAATAATAATAATAATAATAATAATAATAATAATAATAATAATAATAATAATAATAATAATAATAATAATAATAATAAACTGTATTACGGACTCAAGGTCCAGACAAGGGGCAACATTACATTAAAAATGCATTGCATATCAAATATCATAAATATATATAAAATCATGGTATATCACATAAAAACATCATAATTTATATTTAACAAAAATCCACGATACTTAAGTTAAAAATCCAGATTAAAAGATGATCAATGTCCTACAACGAGACAACGATACCAGTGTCTCCACAACTGGGATTCGTAGCGTGTAGTGCTAACCCTTATGTTTGTCAAGGCCACAATAAGCACATTTTTAGAGTCATTTATCCTGCAAATGAATTTATACATGTGGTGTCTTAGGACAGCTTCTAAAGTACTGACTCCTGCAGCCACAAACATATTACTGGCACTACACCATCTAGGTTGCCTTAGCAGTGTTCTCATGGCATCGTTATATGCCACCTTTAGTCTCTGTATACTTGTCTTTAAATAGTTCGACCACAGGTGCGCAGTGTAGAGGGGTGTGCAGTATGCTCTAAATAGCGACATCTTCACAACTTCTGCACACGCACCAAATTTACGCAAGAGGATATTTGCCTGTACATACAGCATGCGTCGTTGCCTATAAATATCCTCATCATCTGTCATTTGTTCTGTAATAATATGCCCTAGATATTTTATCTTATTACAGAAACTAAGATTGTTGTCAGACAATTTAAAAACAGGATATTTTAGGCATTTATCCTCTTTGGTTCTACAGACCATAACAGCACTCTTACTATAAACTGGGATTATTGTAGGATCAGCATAAATGTGTAATGGATGATGGTTAGCTTTAGCCAAAGGGCTGCATTCTCTCTACGATGCTACAAAGCAGCCCGACATATCCCAATTCCTCCTGTCCCACGAGCATGCGACTGCATGCGGCAAGCGCGACCTAACTTGGTCGCTTGAGCCGTACGGCCTCGCGGGGCCGGTCCCACTTCGATTGCCGGAGCCGTATGGAGTTGTGCGGAGCTGGTACCAACATCGCGCGGGGCTCCGAAAAACTGACACATTCCAAAAATTCCGCGCGGCAACGGCCTGCCGGCCCACAGCCGCATTGTGGCCGTACGCACCGCCTCGACGGGCATGCGCAGCGTCTCGACACCGTACGAAGCATCTCAACGCCGTACGTCACGCGCAAACTTCCTGCGGACTTCGCTCGAACTTCACGTCAACTCGTACGGATCACTCGACCTCCGCGCGGCCCCCGCTTCCGATTTGGTCGCGCTCGCCACATGCAGTCGCATGCGCGTGGGACAGGCCCTTTACTCCTGTACTTGGTTTATTAGTTACTAGTTATAAAGCCAAGAGATTGCTGGCTTTGACTGCAACCCTGTCTTTTGGTCTCTGTTTCCTACTTTCAGCCTGGCCTGGTTTTGTGTGAAACACAAAGTGCAGGCGGATGAGGGGTGTATAAAATCATGAGAGGAATAGGTTGGGCAGGCGCACAGTGGCTATTGCCCAGAGTAGGGGAATTGAGAATCAGAGGACATAGATTTAAGGTGAAGGGGGAAAAATGTAATAGGAATCTGAGGGGCAACTTTTTCACACAAAAGGCAGTGAGGAGGTACCTGAGGAGGTTGTGAGGCAGGCAATATCACAAGGTTTAAGAAACAATTAGACAAGTACATGTACAGGGCAGGTTTAGAGGGAGATGGGTCAAATGCAGGCAGGTGGGATTCGAGTAGATGGGTCATGTTGGTCAATGCAGGCAAGTTGGGCCGAAGGGCCAGTTCTATGATTCTAAAAAAACAAACTGCTGGAGAAACTCGGTGGGTTAGATAGCATTGGAGTGCAGAGAGATTTACAAGGATGCATCAGGACTTGAGGGCCTGAGCTATAGGGAGAGATTGGGCAGGCTACGGATTTATTCCTAAGAGCGCAATAGGATGAGTGGCGATAGAGGTGTATAAGATCATGAGGGAAATAGACATGGTAAATGCACCCAGAGAAGGTGAATCAAGAAACAGGGGACGTATGTTTAACGTGGGAGGGGGAGATTTTTTGCACAAAGGCGGTAGGTACATGGAACGAGCTGTCAGAGGAGATAGTTGATGCAGGTATTGTAACAGTATTTAAAAGACAATTGGACGGGTATATGGATAGTAAAGGTTTCGAGGGATATGGGCTAAACGTGGGTAGATGCGATAGGGTAAATGGGGCATTTTGCTTGGTGTGGGCAGGTTGGGCTGAAGGGTCAGTTTCCATGCTGTATGACCATGACTATGAAACTATCTGTGGAGGGAATGGACAGGCAACGGTTTGGGTTGGGACCCTTCTTCAGGCTGGTGTGGGGAGTTGGAACATGGTCAAAGAGCAGGAGGGCAGCAGTATTCACAGAGGGGGGACAGTGTGAGAGGCTGTCGTAGAACTCCTGTCAAGGAGAGGAGGAGAACCTCCTCAAAGTGGGCATAATTTGAGTAGATTACACAATGAAGCAGTAAAATTGAGACACAAGTAATTACAGATGCTGGAATCTTCAGCAAATAAAAGGCAAGTACTGGAGGCACTCTAAAGAAGCATCTTAATCCAAAAAGCCATCCATGCATTCCCTCCACAGATGCTGCTTGACCTGCTGAGTTCTTCCAGCACTTTGTGTTTTGCCTAAAAGTTCAGCATCTGCAGCCTCTGGCTTTGTGTTGTTCAGGCTCTCTGTTCATTCAGTCTCTCCATCGTCTTTCTGTTCAGGGCATGCCCTCACTCCTTGAATCATTAACACCTGAAATACACAGTGACCTCATATGGCAGATGGTACATATCAAGAACTACTCACCAGGCCTGTTACTTAAAATAAATCATGTACCACCAAAATAAAATCAATGTTATATTCCTGTATAACTCTTTTATATTAATTGCTGTATCCTTCCCAAGAGAAATATCAAAATGTTCACAGCATAAAGCAAACATGAGAGGGGAAGCAGAGTTTTCGATGCCATTTAATTTAGACGTTATAGATACAGATTTTGGCCCACAGGGTCTGCATCGACCAGTGATCAGCCCGTACACTAACACTATCCTACACACAAGGGCTAACTTTAACAAAGCCAATTAACCTATAAACCGAAGAGTGACACAAAAAACTGGAGTCTCAGCGGGACTGGCAGCATTTCTGGAGAGAATGAATGGGTGATGTTTTGGGTCGAGACCCTTCATCAGACTGGTTATGGATAAGGGAAATATAGAAACATAGAAAATAGGTGCAGGAGTAGGCCATTCGGCCCTTCGAGCCTGCACCGCCATTCAATATGATCATGGCTGATCATCCAACTCAGTATCCTGTACCTGCCTTCTCTCCATACCCCCTGATCCCTTTAACCGCAAGGGCCACATCTAATTCCCTCTTAAATATAGCCAATGAACTGGCCTCAACTACTTTCTGTGGCAGAGAATTCCAGAGATTCACCACTCTCTGTGTGAAAAATGTTTTTCTCATCTCAGTCCTAAAAGATTTCCCCCTTATCCTTAAACTGTGACCCCTTGTTCTGGACTTCCCCAACATCGGGAACAATCTTCCTGCATCTAGCCTGTCCAACCCCTTAAGAATTTTGTAAGTTTCTATAAGATTTACAAATATAAGAAACGAGAGATATAGATGGTGATGTCGAGAGGTAAAGAACAAACTTACAAACCTGTACATCTTTGGAGTATAGGAGAGAACTGGATCACACGGTGAAAACCCAAGCTGTCACGGGGAGATTGTACAAACTCCATGCAGACAGCACCCGTAGTCAGGATGGAACCCGGATCTCTGGTGCTGTAAGGCAGCAACTCCACTGCTGCATCAATGTGCCGCTCCACAGTTGGAGTTGGTGACAGTAGTTTGAGGCCAGACAATTATTTGAAGGCTTTCCTGGCCAAAGGAAGGAAATGACCGAGGGTGTTAGCAGCAGGTGAACTGGGAAGGGGCGTTCAGTGGAAATAGTGGCTCTCGATAATGAAGCAGATGAGTGGTAAGTACCTTGTTGATCTGATTCAGAGAACATAGAACAGTACAGGCTTTGCGGCCTACCATGTCTGCATTAGCTATGATGCCAATCTAACTAATTATTTCTACTCCGCGTGGCCTATATATCCCTTCATTCTCTGCCAGTTCATGTGACTACTTGAATGCCTCTTAAACATTGGTACTTTATCTGCTTCCATCATCGCTCCTGGCAGTGTGTTCCATGCACCCACCGCTCTCTGTAAGAAAATATTTTCCTCACACATCTCTTTTAAACTTTCCCTCTCTCATCTTAAAGTTATGGCCTCTAGTATTTGACATTTCCACCCTGGGATAACGATTCTGTCTATCCTATCTATGCCTCTCATTATTTTATATACTTTGGCCAGTTCTCTTCGGTCCCTTAATGAAAAGGCAACAATCCATGTTTGTCCAACCTTTCCTTATAGACATCCTGGTGAACCTCTTCTGCACCCTCTCTGAAACCTCCCCATCCTTCCATAAATGTGGTGACCAGAACTGCACATAATACTCCAAATATGGCCTAACCACAGTTTATACAGCTGAAGCTGACTCTTTTACTCATTGCCTTGACTGAAGATGCATTGCTGTATGCCTTTGGTACCATCCTATCCACTTGTGTTGTGTTTACAGAAGGCTATGGACTTGCACCCCATGCTTTTTCTGTACATCAATGCATGTAAAATATTCTTGAACATTCTTGCTTGTGTCAGACTCTCCCGCAAAGCACAGGCTGATTATAGAAACATAGAAACATAGAAAATAGGTGCAGGAGTAGGCCATTTGGCCCTTCGAGCCTGCACCGCCATTCAATATGATCATGGCTGATTATCCAACTCAGTATCCTGTACCTGCTTTCTCTCCATACCCCCTGATCCCTTTAGCCACAAGGGCCACATCTAACTCCCTCTTAAAGATAGCCAATGAACTGGCCTCAACTACATTCTGTGGCATAGAATTCCAGAGATTCACCACTCTCTGTCAGTGTAAAAAATGTTTTTCTCGTCTCAGTCCTAAAAGATTTCCCCTTTATCCTTAAACTGTGACCCCTTGTTCTGGACTTCCCCAACATCGGGAACAATCTTCCTGCATCTAGCCTGTCCAACCCCTTAAGAATTTTGTAAGTTTCTATAAGATACCCCCTCAATCTTCAAAATTCTAGCGAGTACAAGCCGAGTTTATCCAGTCTTTCTTCATATATGCTGTAGCTAAGTAGATCTACCAACGGGTGCAGAAGAATAGGTTCTGGGGAGCCAGGGGGGTACTTTGTTTTAGGGAAGTGCTGAGGGGTGGCCTGATTAAACGCATTATAATGACAGAAAGGTTGGTGCTGGTGTTTATGGGCGAGACAAAGTTTAACACCATAAATATCAGGAAGTCACAAATAAACTGCAGGGAATTTGGGAGAAACCTCTTTCTCTGGGGAGCGGGGAGAATGGGACACTAACTCCACAGGAAGAGATGGAGATGAAGAACAGATAGGTTTAAGGGCAAGCTGGATAAATACACAAGAGCGAGAGGGAGATGGGTGATGGGGGAGATCGGGGAGGGGTAAGAGGCTGGTGTTGAGTGAACACACTAGCACAGAGCACTGGGGCTGAACAGCCTGGTTCCGTGCGTTTTGATACAATCTCTCACTGCAAAGTAACCATTCTCATAATGAAAACTTACAAACACAAATTAAGCAACACATTCACAAAGAGGAACCGACCATCCCAAATCTTGCCCACTGTTCATTTAATGACATGGTGTGAATTTATAGCTCAGTGCACTTGATTAACAGAGAACAAAGTAAAATCTAATTGATTATTGATTATTGATTAGCTTCGTGTCTGTTCATACTGACAATAGCTATAAGCAGCCAAGTATGGAATTTTGCGATAGGTCGCTCAAGCATATTGACCGATATCAATGTAGTTGTAGAATTATGGTTGTGATTGCTGTTACTAATCCTTAAACTAGAAGGAATCATGTAATCCAGATGTGGTAAAATATTGCCGAATATTGACAGAGGCATGACCTGTGCACAACCTTGACTAAAGCACACGAACTGACCCGCATTCAAATAGCAGGAAAAATTGAGTATTGAGTTGACAATACACCAGAGACCTGGTTTTATTCTGATCTTGAGTTGAAATTTTGTTTGTGTGCTACCCAGTTGTTATGTTAATGTTAAAACATGCTTTTCAACCCTCTCTCTCCGTCAACCTCCCCTACCCTAGTTGTCGTACTAGTTTCACTGTTATCCTGTTGAGTTTCACTGTCTGTATAACTCATTAACACCTAGCCCACTGCCACCAATGGACCATTGTGTGCTCCACCTTTCCTTGGTCATCATTACCTTTTGCGCATCTTTCATTCATTTGTTGAATAAAGGGGACTATGGAGGCATGAGCGGGGAGCTGGCCTAAGTTGACTGGAAAGAGACCCTAGCAGGAATGACAGTGGAATAACAATGGCAGGTATTTCTGGGAATAATACAGAAGGTGCAGGATCAGTTCATTCCAAAGAGGAAGAAAGATTCCAAGGGGACTAAGGGGCGACCGTGGCTGACAAGGGAAGTCAGGGCCAGTATAAAAATAAAAGAGAAGTATAACATAGCAAAGATGAGCGGGAAGGGAGAGGATTACGTAACTTTTAAAGAGCAACAGACGATAACTAAAAAAGCAATACGGGGAGAAAAGATGAGGTACGAAGGTAAGCTAGCCAAGAATATAAAGGAGGATAATGAAAGCTTCTTCAGGTATGTGAAGAGGAAAATAATAGTTAAGACCAAAGTTGGACCCTTGAGGACGGAAAAAGGTGAATTTATTATGGGGTATAAGGATATGGCAGACGAGCTGAACAGGTACTTTGGATCTGTCTTCATTAAGAAGACACAAACAATCTTCCTGATGTACTAGTGGCCAGAGGATCTGGGGTGATGAAGCAAATTCACATTAGGCAGGAAATGGTGTTGGGCAGACTGATGGGACTGAAGGCTGATAAATCCCCAGGGCCTGATGGTCTGCATCCCAGGGTACTTAAGGAAGTGGCTCTAGAAATCGTAGACGCATTGGTTATCATTTTCCAATGTTCTATAGATTCAGGATCAGTTCCTGTGGATTGGACGGTAGCTAATGTTATTCCACTTTTGATGAAAGGCGGGAGAGAGAAAACAGGGAATTATAGACCAGTTATCCTGACATCGGTGGTGGGGAAGATGCTGGAGTCAATTATATAGATGAAATAGCGGCACATTTGGATAGCAGTACCTGTACCAGGATCGGTTCGAGTCAGCATGGATTTACGAAGGGGAAATCATGTTTGACTAGCCTTCTGGACTTCTTTGAGGATGTAACTAGGAAAATGGACAAGGGAGAGACAGTGGATGTAGAGTACCTGGACTTTCAGAAAGCATTTGATAAGGTCCCACATAGGAGATTAGTGGGCAAAATTAGAGCACATGATATTGGGGGTAGGGGGTAAATTAATGATTTAGATGAAGGGATTAAAAGTAACATTAGCAAATTTGCAGATGACACAATGCTGAGTGGCAGGGTGAACTGTGAAGAGGATGCTATGAGGATGCAGAGTGACTTGGACAGGTTGGGTGCATGGCAGATGCAGTTTAATGTGGATAAATGTGAGGTTATCCACTTTGATGGCAAAAACAGGAAGGCAGATTATTATCTGAATGGTGAAACCTGTCAAGTTGGGAAAAGGGGAAGTACAGCGAGATCTGGGGGGGGGTCCTTGTTCATCAGTCACTGAAAGTAAGCATGGAGGTACAGCAGGCAGTGAAGAAAGGGAAAGGCACGTTGGCCTTCATAACAAGAGGAGTTGAGTGAAGGGGCAAAGAGGTCCTTCTGCAGTTGTACAGAGCCCTAGTGAGACCACACCTGGAATATTGTGTGCAGTTTTGGTTTCCAAATTTGAGGAAGGACATTCTTGCTATTGAGGGAGTGCATCATAGGTTCATGAGGTTAAGTCCCAGGATGGCGGGACTGTCATATATTGATAGAATGGAGCGGCTGGGCTTGTATACTCTGGAATTTAAAAAGGTTGAGAGGGGATCTTATGGAAACATATAAGATTATTAAGGGTTTAGACACGCTAGAGGCAGGAAACATGTTCCCGATGTTGGGAGAGTCCAGAACCAGGGGCCACAGTTTAAGAATATGGGGTAAGCCATTTAGAACGGAGATGAGGAAAAACATTTTCACACAGAGAGTTGTGAGTCTGTTGAATTATCTGCCTCAGAAGACAGTGGAGGCCATTTCTCTGGCGGCTTTCAAGAGAGAGTTAGATAGATCTCTTAAAGATAGAGGAGTGAAGGGATATGGTGAGAAGGCAGGAACGGGGTACTGATTGTGGATGATCAGCCATGATCACAATGAATGGTGGTGCTGGCTCGAAGAGCCGAATGGCCTACTCCTGCACCTGTTTTCTGTTGTCTATTGTTCTATATCTCTCTATATCAGCGTTTATATCTCTTGTTTCCCTTTCCCCTAACTCTCAATCTGAAGAAGGGTCTCGACCCGAATCGTCACCTGTTCCTTTTCCCCCGAGTTGCTGCCTGACCCGCTGTGTTACTCTAACTTTTTGTGTCTGCTTTCAGCACCGACTGACCAAGCAGGCTTGCTTACGTAAACAATTGGGAGCTCAGTAAATAGCTTTGCTCACCTGAAAGAATTAGTAATTCCTGAGGCCTCAGATCATTTAGCCTCAGGAAAGTAAAACCTTTCTTTCCAGGGACATCCGAGATTTAGCTTGACTAAATTGCACCTGCTCTAATGCCTATTTTCAGAAAAAATAGTTGACTGTTTTTTAGATTCGGGAAGAGGCACGGGTTTATTGAGTATGTTGTGCATGCTGCAAGTCTGTTCAGTTCAGTTTAGTTTATTGTTACGTGTATCGAGGTACAGTGAAAAGCTTTTGTTTTATGCAGTCAGCAGAAAGACAATACATGATTACAATCGAGTCATTTACAGTGTATAGATACATGATAAGGGAGTAACGTTTAGTGCCAGGTAAAGCCAGCAAAGTCCGATCAAGGACAGTCCGAGGGTCACTAAGTGGAGTGGACACGAGTGGACTGGCCAAATTTTATGCCTTCCACCACAGTGATGAATGCTGTGGTGGATGTTTATGTTACATTTTTATTGTGTTTTTGTGTGTTCTTTTTCATTGTACCGCTGCTGGCAAATTCATTTCACTTGCACTTTATGTGCAAGTGACGAATAAAACTGATTGTGATTGTGTTGTGATTGTGAAAGAGGTAGATAGGAGAGAGAGTGAGTTTACTGGGCTTTACTGTGGCAGGGGATCCAGGGCGCTCTCCAGGCCAGCCCGTTGTTGGAGTCCCCAGAGTACGGTTGAAAGGCATGAAACTCGTGTACAAAGTAACTGCAGATGCTGGTTAAAACCAAAGAGAGACACAAAAAGCTGGAGTAACTCAGCGGGACAGGCAGCATCTCTGAAGAGAAGGGATGGGTGACGTTTAGTTTCGTTGATATTTTACATTCATTTTAATAAATGTTTCATTTTTATTTTTATTTGGTTGAAGTGGTTTTCTCCCTCATTTCTCCATTATTGATCTGAATCCTTAATATCTCACTTCCTGTTTAACTTGTCGATGGCTTGAATGTACTCATGCATAGTATGAATTGACTGGTGTAATAATAACCATTTTGCTACCCCTTTCCCATTTCTCAGTTCCACCCAAATAGCCTCCCTAGACGAGCCCTCTAATCTATCCTGCCAAAGCACTGCTGTAATATCTTCCCTGACAAGCAATGCAACACCTCCACCTCTTGCCCCTCCAATTCTATCACACCTGAAGCAACGAAATCCTGGAATATTTAGTTTCCAATCACAGACCGCCAAATGGGGAGCGAGAATTGGGAGTGCAAATATGTACGGAGATCGCAGATATTAGTAGTAAGCACAAGGTAGTGATTGTGGGAGATTTCAATTTTCCACACATAGACTGGGAAACACATTCTGTAAATGGGCTGGATGGTTTGGATTTTGTAAAATGTGTGCAGGATAGTTTTTTGCAGCAATACATAGAGGTACCTACTGGAGAAGGGGCGGTGCTGGACCTACTGTTAGGAAATGAGACGGGTCAGGTGGCAGAGGTATGTGTTGGGGAACAGTTCGGGACCAGTGATCACAATACCATTAGTTTCAATATAATTATGGAGAGGGTCAGAACTGGACCTAGGGTTGAGATTTTTGATTGGAGAAAGGCTAACTTTGAGGAGATGCGAAAGGATTTAAAAGGAGTGAATTGGGACATTTTGTTTTATGGGAAAGATGTGGAAGAGAAATGGAGGACATTTAAGGTGACATTTTAAGAGTACAGAATCTTTATGTCCCTGTTCGGGTGAAAGGAAATAGTCAAAATTGGAAAGAGCCCTGGTTTTCAAGGGAAATTGGACACTTGGTTCGGAAAAAGAGAGAGATCTACAATAATTATAGGCAGCATGGAGTAAATGAGGTGCTTGAAGAGTATAAAGAATGTAAAAAGAATCTTAAGAAAGAAATTAGAAAAGCTAAAAGAAGATACGAGGTTGCTTTGGCAAGTAAGGTGAAAGTAAATCCAAAAGGTTTCTACAGCTATATTAATAGCAAAAGGATAACAAGGGATAAAATTGGTCCATTAGAGAGACAGAGTGGACAGCTATCTGCAGAGCCAAAAGAGATGGGGGAGATATTGAACAATTTCTTTTCTTTGGTAGTCACCAAGGAGAAGGATATTGAATTATGTGAGGTGAGGGAAACAAGTAGAGTAGCTATGGAAACTATGAGATTCAAAGAAGAGGAAATACTGACACTTTTGAAAAATATAAAAGTGGATAAGTCACCAGGTCCGGACAGGATATTCCCTAGGACATTGAGGGAAGTTAGTGTAGAAATAGCAGGGGCTATGACAGAAATATTTCAAATGTCATTAGAAACGGGAATAGTGCTGGAGGATTGGCCTACTGCGCATGTTGTTCCATTGTTTAAAAAGGGTTCTAAGAGTAAACCTAGCAATTATAGACCTGTTAGTTTGACGTCAGTGGTGGGCAAATTAATGGAAAGGATACTTAGAGATAATATATATAAGCATCTGGATAAACAGGGTCTGATTAGGAACAGTCAACATGGATTTGTGCCTGGAAGGTCATGTTTGACTAATCTTCTTGAATTTTTTGAAGAGGTTACTCAGGAAATTGATGAGGGTAAAGCAGTGGATGTTGTATATATGGACTTCAGTAAGGCCTTTGACAAGGTTCCTCACGGAAGGTTGGTTAAGAAGGTTCAATTGTTGGGTATTAATGGTGGATTAGCAAGATGGATTCAACAGTGGCTGAATGGGAGATGCCAGAGAGTAATGGTGGTTGGCTGTTTGTCAGGTTGGAGGCCAGTGACTAGTGGGGTGCCACAGGGATCTGTGTTGGGTCCACTGTTGTTTGTCATGTACATCAATGATCTGGATGATGGTGTGGTAAATTGGATTAGTAAGTATGCAGATGATACTAAGATAGGTGGTGTTGTGGATAATGAAGTAGATTTTCAAAGTCTACAGAGAGATTTAGGCCATTTGGAAGAGTGGGCTGAAAGATGGCAGATGGAGTTTAATGCTGATAAGTGTGAGGTGCTACATCTTGGCAGGACAAATCAAAATAGGACGTACATGGTAAATGGTAGTGAATTGAGGAATGCAGTTGAACAGAGGGATCTGGGAATAACTGTTTCCTGAAGGTGGAATCTCATGTAGATAGGGTGGTAAAGAAAGCTTTTGGTGTGCTGGCCTTTATAAATCAGAGCATTGAGTATAGAAGTTGGAATGCAATGTTAAAATTGTACAAGGCATTGGTGAGGCCAATTCTGGAGTATGGTGTACAATTTTGGTCGCCTAATTATAGGAAAGATGTCAACAAAATAGAGAGAGTACAGAGGAGATTTACTAGAATGTTGCCTGGGTTTCAGCAACTAAGTTACAGAGAAAGGTTGAACAAGTTAGGTCTTTATTCTTTGGAGTGCAGAAGGTTAAGGGGGGACTTGATAGAGGTCTTTAAAATGATGAGAGGGATAGACAGAGTTGACGTGGATAAGCTTTTCCCACTGAGAGTAGGGAAGATTCAAACAAGAGGACATGACTTGAGAATGAAGGGACAGAAGTTTAGGGGTAACATGAGGGGGAACTCCTTTACTCAGAGAGGGGTAGCTGTGTGGAATGAGCTTCCAGTGGAGGTGGTGGAGGCAGGTTCGATTTTATCATTTGAAAATAAATTGGATAGATATATGGACGGGAAAGGAATGGAGGGTTATGGTCTGAGTGCAGGTAGATGGGACTAGGGGAGAATAAATGTTCGGCACGGACTAGAAGGGCCGAGATGGCCTGTTTCCGTGCTGTAATTGTTATATGGTTATATGGTTATGGTTATCGCGCGGCGCTCCGGGATTTTGTGCCGAACTAAATCTTCGCGCGCCACCGGCCTGTCGCGTAACTGACGGCCAAAGTGGGACAGGCCCAAGACCCTGGCGCGACGCAACGTCTCACCTCCAACAGCAGCAGAAGCAGGCAAACGATCGTCGAACTCGGCCTGGGGCTCACGGCCACTGCGGATCCGGTCCGCCCCCACTTCTACTCCCAGAGCGGGGCCAAGAAAATTGAAGATAGACACAAAATGTAGGAGTATCTCAGCGGGACTGGCAGCATCTCTGGAGAGAAGGAATGGGTGATGTTTTGGATCAAGACCCTTCTTTCAGACTGAAGAAGGGTCTCAACCCAAAACACCACTCATTCCTTCTCTCCAGAGATGCTGCCGGTCCCGCTGAGTTACTCCTGCATTTTGTGTCCATCTTCAAATGACGGAAAAGCGCTCCAGACGGCTGTGCGGACGCATGAAGACGCGTGCAACCTTCGCGGAACCGTCGCGCCTCCACGTGACGACGAGGTCGCGTAATTAGCGTGCCAAGGACACGTAAGTGGGACAGGGGCTTTAGTGTATTGCTGGTCGGTGCGGACTTGGTGGGTTGAAGGACCTGTTCCATGCTGTATGTCTAAAGACTAAAAGCTGTAGTGAAAATCAAAAATGGAGAATATTTACAAAAGTTATTAAATAATGGACCTTGGCAAGGGTTGGTGTCTGTAGAATCTTATAGGAGGTGTCCTTTGAAGACTCTGTGATTATACCGAGACCCTTAGAATGTTGTGTTCTTAGAACTGGACAACCTTTGTGGTGGATAGGTTAATGCTATCTGTGGTGGAAGAGCTGGTCCATTTACAAAAGAGGCCCTTTTTATAACTGATCAAATAAATTCACACTAACTTGCTTAAAACGAGTAGGTTGAGAAGGTTGTATGGCAAGGTCCCTCATTGAATAACTTTTTTTTTTACATTCTGCATTCCATTTTGGTGAATATTTTCCAACAATCATTTCTGCACAAACCAAACGTATAAAGTTCCCGCTCTCTTTCTACTTAAAACCTTGCAGTGATTCACGATGGTATTCGTTTCCTCTCCTCCACACAGAATAAAAGTGAAAATCAGGTGTTTTTTGCCAGATTAAATTTGATACATTCGAACATGAAAAATGTTGAAAGATTGCTTGTCTGATGGGAAGCAGGCAGAAGGCATACATGAGTCTTGTTCTGGTTGGCAATATGAGATAGGCAGAGTGTGACAGGGACCTTAACTGTTCAGGTTCCCTCGACCATACTAGAGCTTTTGACTACATTTCATCTATTTCCCGCACCTCTGCTCTCACCCCCCGCTCCTCCCAGGCAGAGTAAGAACAGAGTTTAATTAATCCTCACTGCCACCCGCCAGCCTTTGCATTGCATGGATCATCCTGTGCAATTTCTGCCAGCTCCAACAAGATTCCATCACTCGAGACGTCTTCTCCTGCATTCCCCTTTTGGCATTTCAAAAGGATCACTCTCTTTGTAACGCCCTAGCCTATTCTTCCAACCCCGCTCTCTGCTCCCTGTCTTCCGGCATTTTCCCATAGGAGATGCAACACCTGTCCTTTCACCTCCGCCTTTCCACCACCTATAGACCCAAGCAGTCTTTCTACAAATGTGTTTAGGGCAAAGTTCAGTAGGTTCTTAAAAAGCATCGGGTGAAAGGTGAAAGGTGACTGGGATGACTAGAAGTATGGAGTGGGGATTGCTATTGGATTAAATGCCCGAACAAAGTCTTTAGACTTTATACGCTAGAGGTAAAGCATGGAAATAGGCCGTTTGGCCCACCGAATCTGCACCGGCCAGTGATCACGGACCCAGACACGAACACCACCCTACACACTAGGGACAATCTACAGTTTTATCGAAGCCAATTAACCGACAAACCTGTACGTCTTTGGATTGTGGGGGAAAACCGGAGCACCGGGAGAAAACCAACGTGGTCACATGGAGAACGTACAAACTCTGTAAGGACAGCGCCTGTAGTCAGGATCGAACCCGAATCACTGGCGCTGTGAAGCAGCAACTCTACTACTGCGCCGCTCCAAAGTGGTAGTAGAACCTGCATCAGAGCAAGTGTGAGAGAGCAAGAAAAATACAGTCAACTTTTCAATGATTCCAAACATACAGTGTAGAGACACAGGAACTGAGAGGCCAGTGCCTGCTCCTAATCCAAATGTTTGCATGGATCTTTGCGAAAACAATTAGTCATACTTTTGGCAGACTGCTGCACACCTCAATTCCCTGGCCGATTTTAATGCCACAGGCACAAGTTGAAAGTCATTCATCAACATTGCCGCTATGATCTCTAGTGACTGTTTGTGCTGCATTTACATCCCCAAGAGCATTCAGTTGTCGAGCCACAAAGTCTGGAGCACCACGTCAACAGGGATGTAATGCTAAGGCTTTATAAGGCACTAGTTAGACCGCAGTTGGAGTATTGTGATCAGTTTCGGGCTCCATATCTGTGGAAAGATGCGCTGGCGTTGGGGAGGGTCCAGAAGAGGTTTACGAGAATTATCCCAGGAACGATTGGTTAATAAATGAAGAGCATTGACAGCGCTGAGCCGGTACCCGCCGGAGTGTAGACGGATGAGGGGGGGACCCATTGGAACTTACCGAACAGTGAGAGGCCTGGATAGAGTGGATGTGGAGAGGATGTTTCCCCTAGAGGGAGAGTCTAGGACCAGAGGGCACAGCCTCAGAATAAAAGGGTGTACTTTTAGAAAGGAGACGAGGAGGAATTTCTTTAGCCACAGGGGGTGGATTCATTGCCACAGATGGCTGTGGATGCCAAGTCAATGGATATTTTTCAGATGTATATGCAGATTCTTGATTAGTAAGGCTGTCAGGGGTTATGGGGAACAGGCAGCAGAATGGGGTTGAGAGGAAAAGATAAATCAGCCATGATTGAATGGTGGAGTAGATGTGATGGGCTGAATGGCCTAATTCTGCTCCTATAACCTATGAATATGAACTTACCTCAATATTATTTTTCTATATCCTATAATGGTGCATACTCATTTCTCCCAGTAGCCCCCACCACTTCTGCCACCCCATTCCCTTCCACCTATATATCTCATACATTTCAACCCTCTTCTCTCCATAATATCACCTTTTTGTCTCCCGCTTTGTCCAACCACTTGTCAAGCAACCCCCCACCCCCCCCCCTCACCTGTATCCATCTATCACTTTGTAATAACATGGAACTGCAGGTGCAGGTTTATACCAAAGATTGACACAAAATGCTGAAGTAACCCAATGGGCCCGGCAGCATCTCTGGAGAAAATGGATAGGTGACATTTCGCATCTGAAGAAGGCTCTTGACGCGAAACATCACCTATCCATTTTGTCCAGAGAGGCTGCCTAACCAGCTGAGTTACTCCAGCATGTTGTATCTATTCAGCTATGACTTGTCAGATTTGGTCCTGACCCCACCTCTTTTCCAGTTTTCTGCCCTCTGCTACAATAAGTCTGAAGAAGGGGTGGCCCGGTAGTGCAGCGGTAGAGTTGCTGCCCTACAGTGCCAGAGACCCAGGTTCGATCCTGACTACGGGTACTATCTGTATGGAGTTTGTACGTTCTCCCCGTGACCTGCGTGGGTTTACTCCTGGTCCTCCGGTTTCCTCCGACAACTCCAAAGACGTACTGGTTTGTAGGCTAATTGGCTTGGTAAAATTGAAAATTGTCCCCAGCGCCTATATGATCGTGCTTGTGTACGTGGATCGCTGGTCAGCGCGGACTTGGTGGGCCGAAGAGCCTGTTTCCGCGCTGTATCTCTAAATAAAACTAAACTAAGGGTCCCGATCCGAAACGTTGCCTATCCATGTCCTATAGGGATGTGGCCTGACCAGTTGAGTTACTTCAGCACTTTTGTGTTTTACTCAAGATTCCAGCATTCCAGTTCCTAGTGTCTCTATACTGGATGTTTGGAATCATTCAGAACTTGGTGGAGTTGACTGCAGTTCCCTTGCTTTCTCACACTTGCTCTGGTGTGTACTCGGTTGCTTCTAGCACTGCAGTTATTTTAGGAATTGGTGCAGTGCAGCTGGTTCCCAACCGACTGTTACAATGGCTGGGTTTCTCTTTGAACAATGTTCCTTTCTTGAGGGTTAATGAGGCACCCGGACCCCTGATTTAAAACTGCGTTGGCTTCGAAGTCTTTAGGATTGTCTCCTTGTTGGCACCATCACTACTCTCGAGTATTCCCTAATTTTATCTTGGCATCCGAAGCGTAATTGCATCCACAGCTCGTCCCTGACCGCAAGCACCCCCTCCCATCCCACCTGCTTCTGCTGCTCCTTGAGGGGAGATGTGTCTTTGTGTAAATCCTGGGTCAGCAATGTTCTCAATTATTGTGCTTCTCTGAGTTTAACTGGTTTGCAGCACATGACCAAGCAGTGGCTGATCGATACAGACCTGGCGCCCGGCGAGGTTTGGTTGGCTCTAATATATATTTTAAAATCAAATCAAACGTTTTGTTTTTGACATGTGCCAATTGTTTTATGAAACTCCTTTTCATAAAGCTCCATTATGAAACTCCATTTGTAACAAAATGGCCATTCCGAACCCACAGCGCGCTCTTTCCAGAGCTCGGTGTTCAGTGTCAAAACTGTGTGTGTGTGTGCATGTGGCGCATGCATGCGTGTAAGTGCAATATGCATGTGCGTGTGTCTGTGTATATATATCAATGCCTGGTGTTACTGATGTATAAATACTTGGTGAGGTAGAGATTTCCAAGATATCTGACCACTAGTTCCAAGATGATTTGTGTCACTCTGTTGTTCCTCCAATGGAATCAGCACCTTGTCCTTCTATGAGTTTCAGAAGATTATTGGTTATATGCATAATTACCTATTAATAATAATAGGTGGTATAGCTGCTGCCTTACAGCGCCGGAGATCTGGGTTCGATCCCGACTATGGGTGCTGTCTGTAAGGAGTTTGTACTTTCACCCCGTGACCCCGTGGGTTTTCTCTGAGATCTTCAGTTTTCTCCCACACTCCAAAATCGTGCAGGTCTGTAGGTTAATTGGCTTGGTATAAATGTAAAATTGTCCCTAGTGTGTGCAGGATCGTGTTAATGTACGGGGATTGCTAGTGGTCGCAGGCTTGGTGGGCTGAAGGGCCTGTTTCCACGCTGTTTCTCTAAATTATTCAACCAATCAATCAATCAATCAACCTTTATTGTCATCTTGCAAAGCAACAGCTGTACAGTGCAAAATGAGAAGACGTTTCCCAGGGAATACCGGAGCATCCCACATGAAACTTAAAACATTTCACACATAATAACAATAAAAAACAATCCAGTCCCTGATGAAACAGTATAAATAGTTAAAAGCAGGTAAAACAGCAACATTAAAATACAGTAAACCAATCATTAAAATGTCCAGGGCAGCTGATTTGAGTGGCCAGTGCCAGAGTTATTAAAATGTCAGTGCAAAGCCGCAGAATCAGGTGACTGTGAGTACAGAGTGACTGTTTAGCAGCCTCACAGCCTGTGGCAGGAAACTGTTTAGCAGTCTGGTTGTCCGGGCTTTGATGCTACGGTATCTCTTGCCTGATGGCAGGAGATCCAGGTGTGTGTGTGGAGGGGGTGCAGTTTGTCCTTAGTTATTCTCAGAGCTTTTTTCAGACAGTGGCTCTGGAACAGTTCTTGTACCGAGGGTAGGGAGATGCCAATGATCCTCTCTGCTCCCCTCACTACCCTCTGCAGAGCCTTCCTGTCTGAGCAGTTACAGTTGGAGTACCACGTGTTCACGCAGTACGTGAGTACAGACTCCACCGTGCCCCTGTAGAAAGTCAGTCCTGAGGATGTTGGTGGGGAGTGAGGCCTGTTTGCGTTTCCTCAGGAAGTGCAGTCGCTGAGGGGCCCATTTGACAATCCCAGTGATGTTCCTGGACCAGGTGAGACTGTCTGTAATTTGCACTCTGAGGAACTTTATGCTCTCCACTCTCTCCACCGTGGTGCCATTGATGTTGAGGGGTGTTTGTTTAGGCTGCGACCTCCTGAAGTCGACAATCATCTCCTTTGTTTTGTTGACATTTAATGCTAAATTGTTGTTGCCGCACCAGTCCACTAATTGTTTTACTTCCTCCCTGTACATTGATTCCTCATCTCCGCTGATAAGTCTATGAAACTAAACTAAACTAAACTAAACTAAACTAAACTGGCCATCGACAATGACTTGAGCAAAATATACCCATGGATTAACTCTTCGGGTCAGGAATCATATGTGCAGGGGGAGGGGGGGAATGGACAGATGTTATTAAGGGCCGGGACCTTCCGGCAACAAACACTTCACAGCTTATGGGCCCCATCAGTGAGATACATGGTCCTGTAATTCTGCCCCGGCACTCTGAGGCCACAAAGAGGACAACTGAAGTAGAGTTCTCATTCCAACAGGAATGCAAACATTGGTTTGTACAAATGAAGAGATAAATCTGAGCAGGGGTGGAGTCCTCAACCCTTGAAGGCACCTCCAATATTTGATAAGATCTTGGTTGACCTGATTGTAACCTCAACTCCGTATTCTGTTCCTTGCAATCTTTCACCCCCCTTGCTTATCAACAATGGATCCTCATAAGTCAAAGGAGCAGAATTAGGCCATTCGGCCCATTGAGTCTACTCCGCCATGGCTGACCTATCTTTCCCTCTCAACCCCATTCTCCTGCCTTCTCCCCATAACCCTTGATACCCGCACTAATCAAGAATCTACCTTAAAAATACCCAATGACGGCCTCCACAGCCGTCTGTGGCAACGAATTCCACAGATTCACCACCCTCTTCCTCTGCCCTCAAGACATTCAAAGACTCTCTCTCCTCCACCTTTTGAGAAAGAGAATTTCAAAGACTGGTGGCCCTCTGAGAGAACAAAAAATAGTTTGTGCATTTTATGCTTTTAACTTCTTCCTTTTTAAATCATTTCTACTCTCTATGTTTCTATTCTCCCTGTCTGTTCAGTTTGGAAACAACATGGGGATTGTTGGAGATATTTCAACCCATTGTGTCTGGTCCATCCATTAGCCATAATAATGATTAATATTCTCTCTCACCATCCATCTACCTCCTCCTCCCCCTCCCAGGCCCCGTAAGACTATGAGAGGAATAGATAGGGTAAATGTACAGTCTTTTACCCAGAGTAGGGTGATCAAGAACCAGAACATAGGTTTTAGGTGAGGGGGGAAAAGATTTATTAGGAACCTGAGAGGCAACTTTTTAACGCAAAGGGTGGTGGGTATATTGAACGAGCTGCCAGAGGAGGTAGTTGAGGCAGGTACTATCACAATGCTTAAAATACATTTGGACATGTGCATGGAAAGGATAGGTTTAGTGGTTCAGTGGGATATGGGCCAATCGCAGGCAGGTGGGACTAGTACAAATGGGGCATGTTGGCCAGCGAGGGCAAGTTGGGCTGAAGGTCCTGTTTCCACACTGTATCACTTTATGACTGAGACTCGACTCATACAGCATCAAAACAAGCCCTAGGGCCCCACTAAGTGTGGTGATCTGGGGTATTTTATAATATTGAAGGCATTACATTAGATCCAGTTGTTGTTTTAGTTGCTCCTAATGCTGCAACAGAAGTCACAAAATAGTAGGAGTCTATGATTCTACGAGTAAGCCACTCGACCCCTCAAGCCTGATCTGCCAGACAATATGATCATTACTGCTGTACCCCTGACCCCATCACCTTCTTTGTGCCAGTTCCCCATTGCCCTCAATTACCCGATCTTCCAAAAATGTATCGGCCTTCCCTTTTAAAACACCAGACGTCTGGTCTTCACAATCCTCTGGGGTACAAATTCCCGAGATTGGCCATCCTGAGAGAGGATGAATCTAAGCGCCTCATTGTAAATGACCGCCCTCTTGCCTTGTAACCTGCCATCAGCAGCGTTTGACAGCACTGGGTCTCTACTCGCTAGAGTTTAGCAGGTTGAAGGCGGACCTCATTGAAACTTACAGAATAATGAAAGGAATTGATAGAGTGGATGTGGAAAGGATGTTTCCATTCATGGGAGAGTCTAGGACTCAGAATTAAAGGGCGCTCTTTTAGAAAAGAGGTGAGGAGAAACTTCTTTAGACAGAGGGTAATTAATCTGTGGAACTCATTGCCACAGATGGCTGTGCAGGCCAAATCAGTGAATATTTTTAAGGCAGTGATAGACAAATTCGTGATTAGAATGGGTGCCAAGGGCTATGGCAGGAAAATGGGATTAGCCATTATTGAATGGATCAGCCATGATTGAATGGCGGAGTGGACTCAATGGGCCGAATGGCCCAATTCTACTCCTATAACTTGTGATCATAGGAATACGGGGATAATAAGGTGGGCTCAGTATAGGATTGATGTAGATGGATATTTGATGCCCAGCAGAGGCTTGGTGAGCTGAAGGGCCTGTTTCAGAGCTGTGCGACCCAATGGTTTTTGAAAGTGTGCTTGTCCCAGAACCGTTCGATGATGGGTTAACCAAAACACAATGGCAACCGTTAACTGGAACCATGCAATGGCTTGAAATGAACATTGTACAACCACCACCATCACCCATTCATCTAATGCTGTAAAGCATGCCAATACATTGCTGGCCATTGTTCTACACACTTCCTGCCAATTGGTAATTAAGCTGTATTAACACTCCCTTTCAAATTACGATATAAGTTTATCAAAGTAGTAATTGGCGACCTCAAACAATTATTGGAGCATGTTGAAGTAATTTACGTAGTACTGCCAGTAACAAATAATAAAATGGTGTGCTCCACCACTAACATAAATCACAGTTGGGATCCAACCTTAACACTGATAAATTATACAATTCAAGGAGGTGTTACTCTTTAAAATCCTTTACAGTAGCTCGAATGTGTAATTTTATGCTAACACTGCTTATTGTGTTCTTTCATGGTGGCAACTGTTCAATTAACTTGAATTGCGTTATTTCAGTGGATTATTTTAATTGGATGCACCAGATAATTATTCAAGTTCAAGATGATTTGAGTATAGGAGTAAAGATGTCCTTCTGCAGTTGTACAAGGCCCTGGTGAGACCACATCCGGAGTATCGTGTGCAGTTTTGATCTCCTAACTTGTGGAAGGACGTTCTTGCTATTGAGTCAGTGCAGCGTAGGTTCACGATGTTAATCCCCGGGATGGCGGGACTGTCATATGAGGAAAGATTGGAGAGACTGGGCTTCTATTCACTGGAATTTAGAAGGATGAGAGAGAATCTCTTGTAAAAGGACTGGACAAGCTGGACAAGGAAAAATATTCCCAATGTTGGGGGAGTCCAGAATCAGGGGCCACAGTCTAAGAATAAAGGGGAGGCCATTTAAAACTGAGATGAGAAAAAACTTTTTCACCCAGGGAGTTGTGAATTTGTGGAATTCTCTGCCACAGAAGGCAGTGGAGGCCAATTCACTGGATGCATTTAAAAGAGAGTTAGATAGAGCTCTTGGAGCTAGTTGAGTCGAGGGATATGGGGAGAAGGCAGGCACGGCTTACTGATTGTGGATGATCAGCCATGATCACAATGAATGGTGGTGTTGGCTCGAAAGGCTGAATGGCCTCCTCCTGCACCTATTTTCTATGTTTCTATACAACATTCGACGTGAACTCCCTGCCTGAGAGGGTGCAGATTCAATCGCAACTTTTGGGAAAAATACGTTGCTTTTGTACTTGGGCTCCAATGTGTACTTTATCTTACTGGACTGTGTATTTGCGAAGAGAGTCTGGAGAGGCAAGGGCCTTTGTCATGCTTTATCCCGAACAGCTCCATAACAGAGGACTCTCTGATTTACGGACTGTTTCCAGGGACACATTCGGAGACGGACGACAAGTGCTGCTGGAAGCTCATCAACTCTGTGAAAGGTGCTCTGAGTCTGCCCGAAACGTGTTGGCCTGCCAGCAGAGCGAGATGTCTGTTCCAGGCTGCAGGAGTGCAAGCTAAGGGACGCACATCCCTAAGGTACATGCTAAGGTATGTGCTAAGGGACGCACTAAAGCTTGGTGCAGCCAACACCAAGGCTCTGTTGGGGGCAACCACAGTCCAGGGTCCTTCTGCTGCTGCATATTGGGGGGCAGGATGTGGTGGAGACACCCCTCAAACGAGGGAAGGGATATCACACCAGAGGGCCGAACGTAGACACAAAATGCTGGAGTAACTCTGGAGTGAAGGAATGGGTGACGTTTCGGGTCGAGATCCTTCTTCAGACTCACCCCAGGGGGCCACATGAGTGGTAAGGGTGCCTGGTTATAATATTTCTGTGAACAATATAACATATAGCGTTAATGAATGTATGTGTAGAACAGTTCTTGCACTGTGTATATATTTTATTCTGAATAAAGTTTATTGCGATCAAAATAAAATCTCACTGGAATGTGGGAGATACCAGCCTCCATGTCCTCCCACAGATGCTGCCGAACTCGCTGAGTTCCTCCACCACTTTGTTTTTTATGCTTGGGAGACCAGACTGCTTAGAAGGTTGAGACCAGAAGGTTTAGCCAGACGATGACCAAAAACATTGGGCCAGAGCTACTGCCAAGATTACAATGGGTCAGACTGCACCCTAGGCCACCCTATATACGGCAGATGGCACAATGGGCTAAGTGTTCGGCTGGCAACCGGAAGGTAGCTGGTTCGAATCCCGCTTGGAGTGCATACTGTCGTTGTGTCCTTGGGCAAGACACTTCACCCACCTTTGCCTGTGTGTGTGAATGTAATTATGTGAAGCACTTTGGGGTCAATGCAAGTTGACTAAAAATGTGCCATATAAATAAAGAATTTTTTTTTATTTTATTTTTTTTTATATACAAATCCTCTAGCTCCTTGTAGCAAGGAAGATTCCGTCAGCTCTGAATGCGGCAGATTTCTGGGCAATGTGTCCTGCACCACGGCTGGTTTTGCTCTCAGCGTTCCCACTCTCGTGCCTCAGGAAATTGCTTTTAATTGCACATAATCACCCACTAAATGTGCCATGGAAAGTTTGGGCTGGTAATTAATAGCGCAAGGAATTTCTTAATGATATCTGCATTCCTCAGCTAGTTCAAGATGAATGAGAATTGTTGTGACATCTCAAGAAATATATTTACCTTGACAAGCTGGGGTGCTAACTCCATTTAAACCATTAGGGGGCCAATAGCAGGTGCCAGTGGTCTCTGGTGTAGGTAGTGCACCTTGTCCCCCAGCTCTTAACACTTGTGCTCCTCCCTTCTGTCAGTGCTGAGTTCAGCAGGTGTAAAATAGCAATGTGTGGATGTAGGGTCAGGGCAGAGCTGGTTCATGCTCAGTTGACTGGTGACTCTCCATAGATCCTCTGGTCAAAAATCCAGACATTTCAATCCACTGTGCCATGACTACTTTGCAGCATGTTTATCACTGACAATGGATCTCTTTTGATGAGTTTTTTTCAAGGTGTACAGTTTTGAGATTGTATTTGCTTGCAGTTTTGAACTTAACCTTCGTTAAATTATACTGAAAGGACACGAGGATGTTCCTGGGACTCGAGATTGTGTTATAGGAGAGGATGGGCAGGCGAGGATGTTATTCCTTGGAACTTAGCCTGAAATGCATCCATAGTCGGGATCAAACCTGGGTCTCTGGTGCTGCAAGTGCTGTAAGGCAGCCACTCTACCAGGGAACAGTGAATCATTGCTATTGTGGGCTTTTGCCATAGATTAAATTAAGTTTGTGAAACCCCAAAGAGCCAGTGTGAAGCTGGATCTTGAGGTGAAGATGGGTTAAACTGTTCGGGGTTGCAGTACTGAGAAAATTCAATTGAGGGCAAGTCAGATGAGGCCAGTGCAGGCTCTTGGTAATGTGGGATGAGGTGCACTTTGAGCCTGGCATTATGTAGCTAATGTCAGACATATGCAAATGCTGGCGAGAATTAAGAATGATTGCTTTGGTTTTGCTTAAACTTAGTTTAGTTTAGTGAAAAAGCGCGAAAATAGGCCTTACGGCTCACCGAGTATGCACTGGCCAGCGATCCCCGCATATTAACACTATCCTACACCCACTAGGGGCAATTTACACTAGTCAATTAACCTACAAATTTGTGCATCTTTGGAGTGTGGGTGGAAACCGAAGATCTTGTAGAAAACTCACGTGGTCACGGGGAGAATCTACAAACTGCATACAGAAAGCATCCATAGTCGGGATCAAACCCGGGTCTCTGGTGCTGCAAGTGCTGTAAGGCAGCCACTCTACCGCTGCACCACCATGCCATTAATCAAAGGGAAAGAAATTCTTACATTTGCTCAGCACCCTTCTCAACTGTGGGATGTAACAAAATGTTGAAGTCAAAGAAGTACCTTTAGGATGTAAGATCATGCCAGCGAATTCACACGCAGGATCCTCACGCAAACTCTGATGCAGTAGTGTGAGGTTGATATCGCTGTAATTATCGGCTGAAATCTGCAGGAAGATCATGGCTTCTCTTCCTCCAATGGTGACTTGGATCTTTCCAACATGGAAGGATCTGTCCAACGAACATATGCTGGAGTAAGGGTCAGGCAGCATCTCTGGAGAAATGGAATGGGTGACGTTTTGGGTTTTAACCCCTTCTTCAGACTGAAAGATAGAAGTGAGGGATGGGGGGAACTGGAGACAAGAAAGGGCCAGAACAAATTGGGCCTGGCGACAGATGACCTCAGGAAGGGTAGCATCCATGATGTCCCATTGTCGGCTGGGGAAGATTTGCTCATGAGAGGGATACAAGGATGCGGTTGTAAGCTGCCCAAACGAAATATGAGGTGTTGTTCCTCCAATTTGCGTGTGGCCTCACTCTGACAGTGGAGGAGGCCCAGGACAGAAACGCCAGTGTGGGAATGGGAAATGGAGTTACAATGTTTGGTAATCAGAAGATCAGATTGGCCAAGGCGGACTGAGCGCGTGTTCAATGAAATGATCGTTTAGTCTACGTTTGGCCTTGCCGATATATAACAGCCCACACCGGGAGCACCGGATACAGTTGATAAGGTTGGAGGAGGTGCAAGTAAACCTCTGCCTCACCAGAACCCTCACCTTGGGGCACAGTGGCGCAGCAGTACCGTTGCTGCCTTACAACACCAGAGACCCGGGTTCGATCCTGACTACGGGTGCTGTCTGTACGGAGTTTGTACCTTCTCCATGTGACAGCATGCGTTTTCTCTGGGTGTTCCGGTTTCCTCCCAGATCCTAAAGACGTTCAGGTTTGTAGGTTAATTGGCTCCTGTAAATTGTAAATTGTCTATAGTGTGTAGAATAGTGCTAGTGTACGGGGTGGTCACTGGTCGGTGTGGACCCAGAGGGGTGAAGGGACTGTTTCCATGCTGTATCTAAAGAAGAGACTGCTGGGATCCCTAGATGAAGTTGAGGGAAGAGATATAAGGACAGGCGTTGCAAGTATTGTGGTTGCAGGTTGTGGGAGAGGGGGGGCATTCATCTCTACATCCATGGCCTGACACTGCCTCAAAAAGCAGACTTTGGAATTGCGTAGAATGTCTTTTCACTTTCATTGCCTTTCTCCCTGCCTCCATATTTAGTTAAGTATAGCAACCTGAAGTTGCCTATAAAAGGCCGCAGGTTGTTGCAATGGTGATGCCTTCTGAATTATGACTCAATGTTATGCCTCAACCTGGTGACTCTTGCAATTGCTTGTCATTATTATCTTCCGTGTACAAAAGGCAGATACAATTGACAGCCAATTGCTAATTTGTATGCACTCAGTTGATCACCACTGTGCACAGACGTGGTGAAAACGTGTTAAACATTTCATTGTGGGAGAGAGTAATTTTTATTTTCTGTGATTGTTTAACACGTCATGATTTCAATCCTTTACCTGAAGGTATCTGTACCAGAATGCCTGAGTTGTTATACTGTACTTCGGGAGAGAAAAGATTCTCCTATACCGAGCACTTTCTCTAACGTGGGTTTAGGACAAAAAATACATTCCAATCTTTTTATGTTCACATGTTCATAAGTGATTGGAGCAGAATTAGGCCATTCTGCCCATCACATCTACTCCGCCATTCAATCATGCCTGATCTCTCTCTCTCTCTCTCTCTCTCTCTCTCTCCTCTCTCTCTCTCTCCTCTGCAATAGAATTCATCACTTGTCATACGTCTTCACCTCCCTTCGACTCCGATTCTCTCTGTCTCATCATCTCGCCCTCTCTCGGTCATCTCTCTTCTTCTCTCTTTCCTCCTCTCTCAACTGCTCCTCTCTCCTCTCTCTATTCTCGTCTCCTTCCTCTCAGTAGCCCTCTCCTCTTCTCCACTCGTCCTCTCTTCCTCGGTCTCTTCTGGGTTTGTTCTCTCTCGTCTTACTCTTCCTCTCTCTCTCGGTCCCTCTCCCGTCCTCCCTCTCCTCTACCTCTCGCCTCTCCCTCTCCTCTCCTCTTCCCCCTCGTCCTCTAGGATCCCTCTCCTCTTCCGCCTCTCCGCCCTCCCCCGCCCCGTCCCCTCCCCCTGCCCGGCCTCACCCGCTCTCCTCTCCCTTCCCTCTCCTCTCCCTTCTCCCCGCCCCGTCCCCTCCCCCTCCCTCTCCCTTCCCTCTCCCTGCTCCTCCCTCTCCCTCTCTGTCCCTCGCTCCTCTCGCCTCGTCCCTCGCCCTCTTCAGCCTCTCCAGGCCCTCCCTCTCTCCTCTCGTCCCTCTCCCTCTCCCTCATCCTCTCCCTCTGCTCCCTCTCCTCTCTCCCTCTCCTCTCCCTCCTCCCTCGCCCCCTCCCGCCTCCCCCTCCCCCTCCCCCTCGTCCCTCTCCCTCTCCCTGCTCCCTCTCCCTCTCCCTCTTCCTCTCCCTCTCTCCTCTCGCCTCTCCCTCTCCTCTCCCTCTCCTCTCCCTCTCCCTCTCCCTCTCCCTCTCCCTCTCCCTCTCCCTCTCCCTCTCCCTCTCCCCATACTAATCTCGAATCTATCTATCTCTGCCTTAAAAATACCAATTGACTTGGCCTCCACAGACTTCTGTTTTGCAATGGATTTCACTGATATTCCACCCTCTAGCTAAAGAAATTCCTCCTTATCTCCTTCCTAAAGATTGGAGGAAAAAAATACATTTCAGGATTTTGTCCATTGTCCTAAATTATAGGAGCATATTTCATTGCTGCTGTGTTGAGCAAGTGCATGGAACAGATCCCAATATTTTTTTGGGGGGGTAATTGTGGCGTTATTATTTTTGGACATTAGGTCTGCACCACCACCGTGTACGAGGTTCCCCTCTGAAGAAGCACAGCATTTTGAGTTGGAAATAACTCGCCAATCCTTCATTGTCACTGGGTCTAATCCTGGAACTCCCTCCATAACAGTGCTGTGGGAGCAACTTCTGCAGAATGACTGGAACAGTTCAAGAAGATAGCTTACCAACACCTCCTCAATTGGGATGGGCAATAAATGCTGGCCTAACCAGCAACGCCCTGATCCTGAGAATGAATATAAAATCAAGAAGGCTACCCAGAAAAGTTAATTGCCCTGTGACAGACCATGTGTCTTTGCATAGAGCCTCATTGGCTATCAGGGGAAAACAATGAGGGGCTAATGTTATTTGCGGCTCACATCAGCACAGTGGCCCAGCAGTAAAGTTGCTGCCTTAGTGCCAGAGATCTAGGTTCGATCCTGACGACAGGTGCTGTCTGTATGGAGTTTGTACGCTCTCCCCACACGAACTCCCTGCGTGGATTTTCTCTGGGATCTCCGGTTTCCTCTAGCACCAAAGACGTACAGGTTTGTAGGTTAATTGGCTTGGTATAGTTGTAAATTGTCCCGAGTATGTGTAGGATTGTGTTAGTGTATGGGGATCGCAGGTCATAGAAACATAGAAGCATAGAAAACAAGTACAGGAGTAGGCCCTTCGAGCCTGCACCGCCATTCAATATGATCATGGCTGATCATCCAACTCGGTATCCTGTCTACCTAAGCCTTCTCTCCATACCCCCTGATCTCTTTAGCCACAAGGGCCACATCTAACTCCCTCTTAAATATAGCCAATGAACTGGCCTCAACTACCTTCTGTGGCAGGGAATTCCACAGATTCACCACTCTCTGTGTAAAAAATGATTTCCCACTCGACGTGAACTTTGTGGGCTGAGGGGCCTGTGTCCGTGGCTGTATCTCTAAACTAAACTAAACTGAACTGAACAATGGGGCATCTGTCCACTGCTGAGCATCCCTGAGGTGCATGCTGGGATTTGGTTGCCATGGAGGCGTTCATACAAATTAAGCTGGCACGGTGAAACAGCGGGTAGAACGGCTGCCTCATAGTTCCAACAACCTGAGTAAGATCCTGATCTTGGGTGCTGTCTGGGAGAAGTATACACAATCTTGCTGTGGCCACATGTGTTTATCTTCAGATGCTGCAATTTCCTTCTGCATCCAAAACGTATGTGGGTTGGTTGGTTAATTGAAGGCCAGTGAGCACCCTGTACACTAGCACTATCCTTCACACTAGGTGCTATTTACAATTTTACCTAAGCCAATTAACCTACAAACGTTCACGTATTTGCAGTGTGGTAAGAAACCAGAGCACCCGAAGGAAACCCACGTGGTCACGGGGAGAGCGTACAAACTCCGTACAGACAGCACCCGTAGTCAGGATCCAACACGGGTCCCTGGTGCTGTAAGGCAGCAACTCAACCGCTGTGCCACTGTGCCGCCCCCTATGTGTGTCGGTAGGTGATGGGAGTTGATAGGAATTGTGGAGAATTAAATGGGATTAGTGTAAGTAGGTGGTTGACAGTCAGCATGGAATCAGTGGGCCGAAGGGCCTGTTTCTGTGCTGTATCTCTCTGTGATCAACAATGAGAATGAAATGTTGGGGGAATGCCATGCGATTGTGGAGTCGGGTAGGAAGCGAACTGCTGAAGAGCTGTCTCCACAATGAATCCCATCCTCAATCCAGCCTGTTGCTGCTGTTAACTATTTATTACCGCATCCATCAATAATTTGCATTTACGTAAAGCAGTTAATGCCATAAAATGACCCAAAGTAATTCCAAGAAGGAGTCATGAAAGAGGGGGGCACAGTGGTGCAACAGTAGAGTTGCTGCCTTATAGTGACCCAGGTTCGATCCTGACTACGGGTGCTGTCTGTATGGAGTTTGTATGTTCTCCATGTGACTGTGTGGGTTTTGTCAGGGTGCTCTGGTTTCTTCCCATACTCCAAAGACGTACAGGTTCGTAGGTTGATTGACTTTGGTAAAAACGTGTAAATTGCTATTAGCGTGTGGGATAATGCTAGTTTATGGGGGTGATCACTGGTCGGGGCGGACAGTGGGTCGAAGCACCTGTTTTCACTCTGTACCTCTAAAGTCTAATGAACTTAACATCAAGTCTCGCAGAGGAACAGTTGGACAAGTGATCAAAAACCTGGCAGGAAGTAGATTATAAGGATCCTTAAGGATGGAGAGATTTCCAGAGCTCAAGGCCTGGGCCGCTGAAAGCACAACTGCTGGCTGTGAAGTGAGGGGAATTGAGGAGGGGCATCATGAGGCCAGAGATGGAGGAGGGTGGAGAGTTGTAGAGCCGAGCATGTTTCCAGCGATTGGTGGTGTAAGAACAGAGAGAGAAGCCAAATGAGATGGCCGCAAAATGCTGGAGTAACTCAGCGGGACAGTCAGCATGCCCCGGATAATTGGATGTTTCTCATCCAGCCTCGTCAGCACTGCATTCAGAATTATTGCACCGTCGACTACAGTAACCTGGACTATCTCCCGCTGGAAAGGACATTGTTTACCTTCTCTGCAGTGTTACCGTGGCTAAAATAGCTTTGGAGTGCACAACTCAGCTTTTTATTAGTTGCCAGAAGAAGTTAATTGCGTCTCCCTCTAGCAATGCATCAGTGGATCAATCATTCAGCCAATTGCTGATCTCACTCTATGGAACCACAAAAATGATTAGATTTAGATTTCAGCGGGATGTGCGACCTGCTTAAAATAATTGCTTATGAGGACTAATGAGTTGAAAATGAATACAAGACATTGACCCCGAGGGTCTATACGGAAGGAGTCCTGTAGTGATCAATAGTACAGGATATGCAACCCCTCTGCTTCTTGCTGGAACTCCTTGTCTACACCAACCTTCCCACCATCTCCCCCACCTCTGCCACTCCCTCTAACTAGCTTTCCCTTGTGTTTGCTCTGCAACTCCTTTGCTCACTCACCCCATCCCGCCAAAACCACCCCCTCCCCAGAAAATCCCCAACACTAGTCGTCCTACCAGTTACACTGTTCGCATCCTTGTATCCCTTTGTTATCACTTCTTCCCCAGTCAACAACTGCGGTGTTGACTGGGGACTGCAGACTGCGGTGCTTCCGGCTGCGGCACGGCAGGTACTTTAAAACTGACTGCCGGCCTGCGGCCTACACCAGCCTGAAGCCGCGGTCTCTGGTTGGGAAGAGCCGATCCTGGACTCACCTTGTCTTTGACTTTGTCCCTTACCATCTGGACGCCCGCAGCAACGGCTGTGGAGGGTGGTGGTCCCGACCACGGGGGAAAATGGAGGAGGACTGGCCAAGCTCTGTGCCTTCCACCACAGTGATGAATGCTGTGTTGGATGTTTGTGTAAAATTTTTATTGTGGTTGTGTTCTTTATTATTGTACCGCTGCTGGCAACCCAAATACCACCGACCTTGGTTGTGTGGCAATTAAATTATTTCTATTTCTATTTCTAACAATGGGCCATTTTGGGCTCCCCACCCTTCCTTGGTCATCTGTTGCCGGCCAAGGCTTTGTTCTGGCCTTTTCTCACCTCCAGTTCCCTCCCCGAAACTTTCAGTCTGAAGAAAGGCCCCAACCCGAAACATGACCCATTCTTTTCTCCAGAGATGCTGCGTTACTCCAGCACTTTGTGTCTATTTTCCCTTATGTCCATCACTGTTGCTCACCTTGATCCTTCGCAGTGAGAGTGTGTTCCAGTTGATTCCAGCTGTTTGGAGAAAGAAACTTCTTTGGATGTCCCTGATGGATTTAATAGTTATTTCCTTGTTGCCTTATATTGATGGCTATCAGGTTTTACATTCCACTGCCATTTACTCAGGGAAAGTATGAAAGGAATAAGGAAATGCCGGAGATTAAATAAAGATTTTGCGCATTAGATGAAGACGTCTAAGATGAAGAACACAGATTAATTTCTGAGAAATGGCTCCGGAATAAGAGGCTCAAGGATATTAGAAATACTAAAAAAAAAACTGGAATCAGAAAAATAATGGGCCTGAAGATAATAAATCCTCAGGTCTTGATGACCTGTATCCTGTGGTTTGATCGAGGTGATTCCCAAATCACTCTGGTTCACACCACTGATTTTCCTTTGTTCATAGAATGGAACCAGGGGATAGCCACCAGTGATCCATCATTATTTTAATCATAGAACCCTTTGTCCATGCTGAGGTGGCAAGGTGACCATATACAAGGTGTCCATGTCCAAGGTGACAAGGTGACCATATACATTTG
Source organism: Amblyraja radiata (assembly GCF_010909765.2). Lineage (NCBI taxonomy): Eukaryota > Metazoa > Chordata > Chondrichthyes > Rajiformes > Rajidae > Amblyraja > Amblyraja radiata. The sequence continues at coordinate 86,494,829 of NC_045961.1, read as the reverse complement.
TACGATTTCCTCATGTTTAACCCATATCCTTCCTAACCGTTCCTATTTATGAAACTGCCCAATATCTTTTAAATGTTATTGTACCTACCTCAACCATGGCCTGTGGCAGCTCATTCCATGCACGCATGACCCTTTGTGTGGAAAATGTTGCCCCTAGGGTTCCTATTAATGTAGTCCTATTTCCTATTAGATTCCTATATCAGGTTATAATAGGTTCCACGGTTCCTAACAATATGCTCCTATTTCACCTCTCACCCTAAACCATTACCTTCTCGTTTTTGATTCCTCAATTACAGGATAAAGGCTATGGGCATTCATCCTGCCTATGCCCCTCCTGATTGTATACACTTTTGTAATCAATCACTTAGCCTGCAATGTTTAAGAAGGAACTGCAGATGCTGGAAAAATCGAAGATAGATAAAAATGCTGGAGAAACTTAGCAGGTCAGGCAGCATCTATAGAGAGAAGGAATAGGTGACGTTTCGGGTTGAGACCCTTCTTCAGACTGATGTGGTGGGGGCGGTAAGGAAGAGACGGAGACAGTGGGCTGTGGGAGAGCTGGGAAGGGGAGGGGAAAGGGGGAGAAAACGGAGAATTGGAGAAGTCAATGTTCATACCGCTGGGGTGTAAATTACCCAAGTGAAATATGAGGTGCTAGCCTTAGTCTGCCATTACTTCTTTGCTCCTTCCTCTTCACTCTGCATTTGAATAATTCATGACAGGATGACCCTAAAACATTTGCCGCCTCCTACATGTGTCCGCTATGCACCACGTCATCTCCCAGCACGCCCACTATTGTTCTTGCCTAGCACTAGTCAACTTTGTTTAGCGTTGTACTGTTTTCCACCCTAATTTGGAAAAGGTAGAGAGAGAGAGAGTGTGACTCAGTTTATGTAAATATGTATCAGTGCAGAAATTTGGAGATCCAAAAATGGCACAAAATACAGTAGTGAAGTATTGCGCTTCGAACACCTTGTTGCTTTAATTCGTATGGAGCTCAAGAAACAGTAAGAATAAAGAGCAATATCTCAAGTCAAGTCAAGTCAACTTTATTTGTCACATACAAGTACAAGATGTGCAGTGAAATGAAAGTGGCAATGCCTGCAGATGGTGCAAAAGCTACAGAACAGAATAGAACAGAATCAGTATTTACATGTTAGAAAATAATTTTTTACAAAAGACACAACACAACAGTAAATTAGTACAGTAAATGAATCCCTGGTGAGATCAGAGTTTACAGTCCTGATGGCCTGTGGGAAGAAACTCTGTCTCATCCTCTCTGTTTTCACGGCGTGACAGCGGAGGCGTTTGCCTGACTGTAGCAGCTGGAACAGTCCGTTGCTGTGGTGGTAGGGGTCCCCCATAATGTTGCTGGCTCTGGATCTGTACCTCCTGGTGTATAGGTCCTGCAGGGGGGCGAGTGTAGTTCCCATATTGCGTTCGGCCAAACGCACTACTCTCTGCAGAGCCTTCCTGTTCTGGGCAGAGCTGTTCCCCAACCAGATTGTGATGTTGCCGGACAAGATGCTTTCTACAGCCCCAGAGTAGAAGCACTGAGGGATCCTCAGAGAGACTTTGAATTTCCTCAGCTGCCTGAGGTGGCAAAGGCGCTGCCTTGCCTTACTCACCAGTGCGGCAGCGTGTGTTGTCCATGTCAGGTCCTCTGTGATGTGGATCCCCAGGTATTTAAAGCTGCTCACTCTATCCACAGTAGTCCCATTTATCTCCAGTGGCGTGTACATCCTCGGATGTTGTGCCCTTCTAAAGTCCACAATCAGCTCCTTAGTTTTTGTGACATTCAAGAGGAGGCTGTTGTCCTGATACCAGAGTGCCAGATCAGCCACCTTCTCCCGGTAGGCCTTCTCATCGTTATCGGAGATCAGGCTCACTACCAGTGTCATCAGCAAACTTGATTCATAGCAAAAGGATTTGAGTATAGGAGCAGGGAGGTTCTACTGCAGTTGTACAGGGTATTGGTGAGACTACACCTGGAGTATTGTGTACAGTTTTGGTCTCCAAATCTGAGGAAAGACATTCTTGCCATATAGGGAGTACAGAGAAGGTTCACCAGACTGATTCCTGGGATGTCAGGACTTTCATATGAAGAAAGACTGGATAGACTCGACTTGTACTCGCTAGAATTTAGAAGATTGAGGGGGGATCTTATAGAAACGTACAAAATTCTAAAGGGGTAGGACAGGCTAGATGCAGGAAGATTGTTCCCAATGTTGGGGAAGTCCAGGACAAGGGGTCACAGTTTAAGGATAAAGGGGAAATCCTTTAGGACCGAGATGAGAAAAACATTTTTCACACAGAGAGTGGTGAATCTGTGGAACTCTCTGCCACAGAAGGTAGTTGAGGCCAGATCATTGGCTATATTTAAGAGGGAGTTAGATGTGGCCCTTGTGGCTAAAGGGATCAGGGGGTATGGAGAAAAGGCAGGTACAGGATACTGAGTTGGATGATCAGCCATGATCATATTGAATGGCGGTGCAGGCTCGAAGGGCCGAATGGCCTACTCCTGCACCTATTTTCTATGTTTCTATGTTGATGATGGAGTTGGAGCTGAACCTGGCCATGCAGTCATGTATGTCATCTTTTGTTACCTCAGCAAGTGTGTTTATTAAAAATACATTTGCAAACCATTTGCAAGCATTAGCGGGTTATTCATTTAGGCAGTGTGGAATGCTAATATGAGTCACTGCTAAATATTTAAGAACTGAAGTCAGTAAGATGAATGTTTTAAATTTATATCTGTGTAATGTGATGCAAAGCACAAAACAACAGAATTGGTCAAAATCTTGTTAAGTGATCAGTGGTTTTGGTGCCATACTGTCGTTCAACACTAAAGCAATGTTAAATAATTTCTCCATAGAAAATAGACTGCTGTTCTAAATTCTTGTAATAAACGGAGTGAGTTAAAAAAAAAAAGGACTTTGAGTGTTTTGAGGGTGGAACAGTGGTACAGTTAGAGTTGCTGACTTAGTGGCGGCGCTGGTGAACGGCTGCGGCTCGCCTGCAGTCCGTTTGTTTTACTTTTTTGTGTTGTTTTTTTCGTTTTTATGTAGCTAAGTTTTTGTTTTTTTAGGTTGTGTTTATGTGTGGGGGGTGGGGGGGGGGGGTTGAAACAGGGCTTGCTGTCTCTCCCTTCGGGGGAATGCGACTTTTTTGTCGTATCCCCCTTCTCTGCCTCCGTCTGCGCTGAGGCCTAATGGCGGAGCTGGCGACCTCGAGGCTCCGGAGGCAGCCTGTCAGGACTCGCACTGGGCTCGCTCCCGTGAGGGCGGCCCAGCTCGGGGCTGGAACGGCGCTACCGTGAGGGGCTGAGAGGCTCCCATGTGGGCGGCCCAGCCCGAGGGTGGAACGGCGCTCCCGTCGGGGCGGCCCAGCTCGAGGGTGGAAACGGTGCTCCCGTGAGGGCGGCACAGCTCGAGGGTAACGGCGCTCCCGTCGGGGCGGCCCAGCTCGAGGGTGGAACGGCGCTCCCGTCAGGGCAGCCCAGCCCGAGGGAAACGGCGCTCCCGTGGGGGAGGCCTGGCGCGGGGCTGAGACGCTCACGTGAGGGCGACCCGGCTCGGGGCTGGAACGGTGCTCCGGTGGCTGAGACGGCGTTCTGGCGGCGGCGGCCTGAGTCCGGGGTTCGGCCGCGGGCCAGTGGACGACGTCGTCAACAGCTGCGTCCGCTGGACTGGAGGGCGGCAGCTTCCACCACCCCCGGGCCGCGGTGTTTGAACCGGCCCGTTCGCAGAGTTCGGTGAGCCGCGGGACTGATCTACCATCGCCCGGTGGGGAATCGCCTCAGCGCAGAGGGAGAAGAGGAGGGAAGAGACTGCAGCCCTAAGATTTTTGTCTCCATCACAGTGAGGAGGTGCTTGGTGGACTCACTGTGGTGGATGTTAATTTGTGTTTACTGTCTGTTCTGTTGTCTATTATTGTATTATTGTATGTATGACTGCAGGCACGAAATTTCGTTCAGACTGAAAGGTCTGAATTGTAGGTTGCCATTGTAGATTGTAGGTTGTCATTGGTGAGGTTGAGTTTGGATGTCTAGGATTAGTTTGACACTCAGTTTTGGGGTTCTGATGTTGCTGGCAAAGCAAGTATTTATTGTCCAAACTTATTTGCCCTGGGTAAGGTAGTGGTGGGCAATCTACATTCATTGCTGCAGTGCGTGTAGTGAAACTGCTTTCACAGTTTGAGGGTTTCACAGCTTGGACCCTGCTATGGTATTTCCAAGTGATGGCCAGAGACCCGGATTTGATCCTGACTATGGGCGCCGTCTGGACAGAGTTTGTACATTCTCTCTGTGACGGTGTGGGTTTTCACTGGGTGCTCAGGATTACTCTCACTCTCCAAAGACTTACGGGTTTGACTCAGCGGGAGAGACAAACATTATTAGTCTGAAGAAGGGTCTCAACCCGAAACATCACCAATTCCTTCTCCAGATATGCTGCATGTACCGCTCAGTTACTCCAGCATTTTGTGTTATCTTGGGTTTAAAACAGCATCTGCAGTTCCTTCCTACGCTTGCAGGTTTGTATGTTAATTGGTTTTGCTAAAATTGTAAATTGTCCCTAGTGTGTAGGATAGTGCTAGTGTACAAGTTGATCACTGGTCAATGCGAACTTGGTCAATGATAATTATGTACCTACATGTACCTACAGTGCATTCAGAAAGTATTCAGGCATCTTCACATTTTACACATTTTGTTACATCACAGCCTTATTCTAAATTAGATTAAATTCTTTTTTTTTTAATCATCAATAAATGTACAGGCCAATGGCACCGGCCAAATAATTTCCATTCATTATCTACTCTTTTTCAATGTTTCCTCTCGTTTGAAAGAATATTTGAACTGAGAAAACCACTGAGAATGCTGAGCTTATCAAGGCAGGTTGTGACGTGGAGAAGGTCAGGAGTTGAGTTCTTCAGGATCATGTCCAGTCAGGATTGCAACTCCACTAGGGGGCTTACCCCTGAGAAAGGGAGGAGGGGGCTACCAACGCTCCCAGCAATTACAGGCCAGTCATCTTATGCCACTGTCCCACTTAGGAAACCTGAACGGAAACCTCTGGAGACTTTGCGCCCCACCCAAGGTTTCCGTGCGGTTCCCGGAGGTTGCAGGTGGTTGCCGGAGGTTGCAGGTAGTGGAGACTGACAAAAAGCTCTGGGAACCGCAAGGAAACCTTGGGTGGGGCGCAAAGTCTCCAGGGGTTTCCGTTCAGGTTTCCTAAGTGGGACAGGGGCATTAGCATGGCGTAAAGGATGAGGTGTGAATGAACTCCATATGTGGAGCCAGACATGTGGAGTTCAGTTATTAACTGTACTGGTTAGGATGGTGGAGGCTCATTAATCTGCCTTCCCTGTTATTTGACCCTATTTACAATTTTGCTGCTGAATGCTGAATAGGAACAGTACCTGTATAAGGTTAGGGTGTCAGTTTGTGGGCAGCTAGGCAATCTGAGATTATCGGCCTCACTGCTCACTGCCACTTTGTCCGGCCAATGTCGTCATTCCTTCAGGCCAATTCCATCTTCCATTATGCACCCAGCTTGATGGGCCGAATGGCCTAATTATACTCCTATCCCTTATGACCTTATGCATCCAGACTGGGGTGATGCTGGAGTGTTCAGGCTGAACACCAGTTGTTTAAAAGGCACTTTGGTGAGGTCGCATTTAGACATTGGTGAGGCCGTATTTTCAGTATGGTGTTCAGTTCTGGGCAGCATGTCATAGGAAAGATGTTCTCAAGCTAGAAAGGGTGCAGAGAAGATTTACGAGGATGTTGTCAGGACTCGAGGGCCTGAGCTATGGGGAGAGGTTGAGCAGGCTAGGACTCTATTCCTTGAAGCACCGGAGGATGAGGGGTGATCTTTTTGAGCAGTACAAAGTCATGAGAGGAATAGATCGGGTCACTTGTCCAGAGTAGGAGAATTGAGAACCAATAGGCATAAGATGAGGGGGAAAGATTTAACTGGAACGTCATGGGTAACTTTTTCACACAAAGGGTGGTGGGTGCATGGAACAAGCTGCCGGAGGAGGTTGTTGAGGCAGGTATTATTGTACTGTTTTTTTTTTATTTTTTATATTTTATTTTATTAGAAGTAAGTACAGTCATATGGCACCAAAGTGCCTAATATATATTTTCATAATTCATTTCATGTACAACTTCTTTTTTTGTTTTTTTTGTTACACTGAAAAAAGATTAGAATAAGAAAAAGAAGTTAGATAGTAAAGGATAGAAAGATGTGAAATATATAGTGTGTGAAAAAAGAAAACGAGTAAATGAAGAAAGTTGAGAGAGAGAATAGAGAAAAGAAAGTAAAATAAAATAGAAAAGGAGATCATTATTTATAATCTTGACCAACCCTCGTCCAGTCCTGAAACAGTTATTTTTTACAATTGTGTTGCACCATATGATTCCAAAAAAACGACGAATGGAGACCAACTCGTTATGAATTGGTCTGATTTATCCATTAGGAGGAATCGCATTTCCTCAAGATGAGCGGTGTCCAACATACTTGCAATCCACATTTTAAGCGTTGGTATTGATGTACCCTTCCAAAATTTAAGAATTAATTTTTTTGCTATTATTAAACCATAGTTAAGGAATAAATTTTGAGATGTGTTCAATTTATTCCCATCTTCCATTACGCCAAATATAATCATTTCAGTATTAGGTTCCATTCTTGTCTTGAATAATTTTGTAAATATTTCAAAAATATCATTCCAAAATCTATAAAGTTTTATGCAGGAAACTAAGGAGTGTGTTATAGTTGCCTTTTGGGCTAGACATTTATCACAAGTGGCGGATATATTTGGATAAAATTTGTTCAATCTTGTTTTTGAATAATATAATCTATGTACAATTTTAAATTGAATTAGATTATGTCTTACATTAATTGAACATTTGTGAATATATATCAGGTATTTTTCCCATTTAACCTTCGTAATTTTTATCATTAGTTCCCGTTCCCACTCTTCTCTAAGTACCTCTGTCGATGGTAGGTCTATATTTAGAATACTATTATATAAATATGATATTAATTTTTGTGAGTCAGCTTCAATATTCATTGCTTCTTCCAATAAATCAGGAGTTACTTTTTGATATCCTTGTATATATTTTTTCACGAAATCGCAAATCTGTAGATATTTAAAATATTGGTTGTTTTTCAATTTAAATTTTAATTGTAGTTGTTGGAATGATAGTAAGTTTCCCATTTCGTACATATCCCCGATCCTTCTAATTCCGAGACTTTCCCATTGGTTATATGTCTTATCAATAAGAGATGGTTTAAATAAAGGGTTATTCGCTATTGGCATTAACAGTGATAGATTTCTTAATTTTAAAGATAATTTTATTTGTTTCCAAATTCTTATTGTACCATATATAATTGGGTTCTTCTTATATATTGTGTTATTCAGTTTTTTTGGGGAGAAGAGGATCGTTCCTATATTACAAGGATGGCAATCCTCCTTCTCCATTTTTATCCATTCTGTCTGTTGGGTAGAACTATCCAACCAATAAATCATATTCTTAATATGCACTGCCCAGTAATAATACATAAAATTTGGAAGTGAAAGTCCCCCGACCTCTTTTGGTTTACATAAGTGTTTTTTTGTGATTCTATGTGATCTATAGTCCCAAATATAATTAGTAATATTAGAGTCTAATTTAAAAAATATATATTTTGGTATATATACCGGTATAGATTGAAATAGGTATAGTAATTGTGGTAGGAAGATCATTTTTATTGCATTTATTCTACCTAATAATGATAAGGGAAGTGTTTTCCAAAATTTAATCAACGTATTAAGTTTATTTAATAAAGGTATGAAATTAGCATTGAATAATGCTTTATATTTTCTAGTAATCTGAATACCCAAATATTTAAATTTTTCTGTTGCGATTTTAAAGGGGAACTTCAATAAGTGTGTAGGTTCTTGAGGTTTTAATGTCATGATTTCACTTTTATTCCAGTTTATTCTATATCCAGAAAAAGACCCAAATTCCTCTATTAAGTTTAATAAATTTGGTATGCTCGTTTGTGACTTTGTAATATATAAAAGTATATCGTCTGCATATAATGAGATTTTATTCTTTGAGTCCCTGGTATTATAGCCCTGAATATTCGGATGAATTCTTATACTTTCAGCCAGGGGTTCTATCATAAGGGCAAATAGCAGGGGTGATAGTGCACATCCCTGCCTATTACCCCTTGATAGTTGAAATTTTTGAGATAACATGTTATTAGTTAAAATTCTTGCCATCGGTTTATCATATAATAATTTTACCCATGTTATAAAATTCTCTCCCATATTAAATTTTTGTAGCACTTTATATAAGTATTGCCACTCTACCTGATCAAATGCTTTCTCTGCATCCAAAGAAATAATTGATATATCTTCTTCCTCTACTTTATGCGAGTACATTATATTAAACAGGCGTCTCAGATTATTAAATGAGTATCTTTTAGGTATAAACCCCGTTTGATCAGGGTTTATCAATTTACTAATATATTTGCTTAATCTTCTTGCTAAAATCTTTGCTAAAATTTTCTGATCTGTATTTAAAAGTGATATAGCTCTGTACGAGCCCGAATCTTCTAAATCTTTATCTTTTTTTGGAATAAGCGTAATAGTTGATTCTGTTAGTGTTTCAGGTAGTTTGTTTTCTTTAAAAGCATGGGAGTATAAATTAAATAAATAAGGGGTTGTTATCTCCTGAAATTTTTTATAAAATTCATTATTAAAACCATCTGGTCGGTGTCTTACCATTTTTCAGCGATTTTATTGTTTCACCTATTTCTTTGATTGTAATTTGAGCTCCTAATTCCTCTTGTTCCAAAAGGTCCAGTATTGGAAGATTACAATTATCTAGAATTTTTTTTATTTTACTATCTTCTATTTTAATTTTAGATGTATATAAGTTTTGGTAAAATTGGGCAAATCTATTATTAATATCTTTAGGTAGTATTAGTAATTCACCTTTCTCTGATTTAATTTTGGTTATAGTATTTTCCTTTTCTTGTTTTTTCAATTGGCGAGCTAAAAGCTTATGTGGTTTGTCACCAAACTCAAAATGTTCCAGTTTTGTAATTTGGAATAGTCTTATTACTCTTGCCGATAAAATTCGATTAAGTTTAAATTTCAGTAATATTATCTTATTGTGTTTATCTGTCGTGGAATCTTTGGCATTATCCAACTCTAACTGTCTGATTTCTTGTTCTAACAACAATTGTTCTGTCTTATTCTTTTTATTTTGAAAACTTTGATATGAAATTATGATTCCTCTCATAAATGCCTTAAAAGTTTCCCATAATAAAGAAGGCAAAGTACCTGGTATATCATTTGTATCGAAAAAAAGTTCCATTTGTTGTTTTAAATATTGATAGCCTTGCACGTCATTTAAAATATGTGTATTAAACCTCCAAAAATTTTTTTTACCCGGCATTCCCTCAAATTTTACTGAAAATGTCAACGGAGAGTGATCTGAGATACTACTAATGTGGTATGTTGGGTTGTTTGTATATGGCATTAATTTCATATCCACTAAAAAATAATAAATTCTTGAATAAGTTTTATGCACCGAAGAGTAAAACGAGTATTCCCTTCCAACTGGATTAGCAGATCTCCATACATCTATTATATTAGTATTTTTATATATGTATTTAGAAGTTCGCTAGTTTTAGATTTTAAATTACTCTTCTTTTGTTTTGCTGATTTATCTAGATATGAATCTAAAACACAGTTAAAGTCCCCCCCTATTATCACATTTTGGTAATTAAACTCTGATATTATGTCAATAATTTTATCAAAAAGTTGGGGGTTATCAAAATTCGGAGCATAAATATTTATCAAAGTTAGTGGGGTTGCATAAATTTCACCCGAAACTATAATATATCTTCCCTCTTTATCTGATATGGTATTCTTTAATTTAAAAGGAATACCTTTCCTAATAAGAATAGCTGTACCCCTAGATTTAGAAGTAAATGAGGAGTAGTATGTTTGACCTATCCAATTCGCCTTTAATCTTATTTGTGTTTGTTGTTTCATGTGTGTCTCCTGCAAAAACATTATGTCGCTTTTCAACGATTTTAGTTGGGCAAACATTTTACCCCTCTTAATTGTCATAGGAAAGATGTTCTCAAGCTAGAAAGGGTGCAGAGAAGATTTACGAGGATGTTGTCAGGACTCGAGGGCCTGAGCTATGGGGAGAGGTTGAGCAGGCTAGGACTCTATTCCTTGAAGCACCGGAGGATGAGGGGTGATCTTTTTGAGCGGTACAAAGTCATGAGAGGAATAGATCAGGTCACTTGTCCAGAGTAGGAGAATTGAGAACCAATAGGCATAAGATGAGGGGGAAAGATTTAACTGGAACGCCATGGGTAACTTTTTCACACATAGGGTGGTGGGTGCATGGAACAAGCTGCCGGAGGAGGTTGTTGAGGCAGGTATTATTCTACTGTTTAAGAAACATTTCGACAGGTACATGGATCGGACAGATTTAGAGGAATTTGGGCCAAAACGCAGGCAGGTGGGTCTAGTGTAGGTGGGACATGCCGGTTGATGTGGACAAGTTGGGCCGAATGGCCTGCTTCTATGATGTATGACTCTATGACTCATTTACATAAATGTACAGTGGGACATTGCTGCAGAAGACTCAAAACCTAAGGGTGTAGTCCCGATCTCCCAACCTACCTCTTAGCGGCCTTGAACTTTTTTGAACCAGCACTTGTTCCGGAACATTAATGCTATATGCTACACATTGGTATCCTTCTCTTTGCGCTACCTGTTGTACTTGGGTTTGGCATGATTGAACTAGCGTATATCATGATTTGCCTGATAAGCATGTAAGCAAAGTTTTCAACTGTATCTCAGTACACGTAATGATAGGGGGCGGCGCGGTGGTGAAGTTGTACAGTTGCTGACCTACAGCGCCAGAGACCCAGGTTCGATGCTGGCTATGGGTACTGTCTGTATGGCGTTTGCACGTTCTCCCGGTAACCTGCATGGGCCTTCTCCGGGATGTCCGGTTTCCTCCCAAACTCCAAAGACGTACAGGTTTGTTGGTTAATTTGGCTTTGGTAAAATTGTAATTTGTCCCTAGTGTGAGTAGGATGGTGTTAGTGTGCAGAAATCGCTGGTCGGCGAGGACTCGGTGTGCTGATGGGCCTGTTTCCGCACTGTATCTCTAAACGAAACAAAAAAATAGTAATAGAAACATAGAAAATAGGTGCAGGAGTAGGCCATTCGGCCCTTCGAGTCTGCACCGCCATTCAATATGATCATGGCTGATCATCCAACTCAGTATCCTGTACCTGCCTTCTCTCCATACCCCCTGATCCCTTTAGCCACAAGGGCCACATCTAACTCCCTCTTAAATATAGCCAATAAACTGGCCTCAACTACCTTCTGTGGCAGAGAATTCCAGAGATTCACCACTCTCTGTGTGAAAAATGTTTTCCTCATCTCGGTCCTAAAAGATTTCCCCGTTATCCTTAAACTGTGACCCCTTGTTCTGGACTTCCCCAACATCGGGAACAATCTTCCTGCATCTAGCCTGTCCAACTCCTTAAGAATTTTGTAAGTTTCTATAAGATCCCCCCTCAATCTTCTAAATTCTAGCGAGTACAAACCGAGTCTATCCAGTCTTTCTTCATATGAAAGTCCTGACATCCCAGGAATCAGTCTGGTGAATCTTCTCTGTACTCCCTCTACGGCAAGAATGTCTTTCCTCAGATTAGGAGACCAAAACTGTACGCAATACTCCAGGTGTGGTCTCACCAAGACCCTGTACAACTGCAATAGAACCTCCCTGCTCCTATACTCAAATCCTTTTGCTATGAATGCTAACATACCATTCGCCTTCTTCACTGCCTGCTGCACCTGCATGCCTACTTTTAATGACTGGTGTACCATGACACCCAGGTCTCGTTGCATCTCCCCTTTTCCTAATTGGCCACCATTCAGATAATAGTCTACTTTCCTGTTTTTGCCACCAAAGTGGATAACCTCACATTTATCCACATTATACCATCTGCCATGCATTTGCCCACTCACCCAGCCTATCCAAGTCACCTTGCAGTCTCCTAGCATCCTCCTCACAGCTAACACTGCCCCCCAGCTTCGTGTCATCCGCAAATTTGGAGATGTTGCATTCAATTCCCTCGTCCAAATCATTAATATATATCGTAAATAGCTGGGGTCCCAGCACTGAGCCTTGCGGTACCCCACTAGTCACTGCCTGCCATTGTGAAAAGGACCCGTTTACTCCTACTCTTTGCTTCCTGTCTGCCAGCCAGTTCTCTTTCCACATCAATACTGAACCCCCAATACCGTGTGCTTGAAGTTTGTATACTAATCTCTTAATCTAATACTTATACCGTGTTCTCAGTACTAGTGATCGAAGGACCTGTAACTCTCGCCACTGAGTCCTGTATCTCGTGCCACATCATCATTCACCCTGAGAGTCCGTTGTTATTTTTATTTTATTTGTGCTTATTGTGCAACTGGGCAATGATAATTGGCTCCTGTTGGACGAATGTGCATGTTGTGTGAGCGTTGCAAGTGCTGCCAAAATCGTGCAACTTGGCACCCTGGTGGGTGAGAAAGGAGGCAAGATATTACGGGAGACCCAAGAAACTGCAGATGCTGGAATCTTGAGCGAAAAAACAAAGTGCTGAAGGAACTCAGCGAGTCAGGCAGCAACTGCGGAAGGAATGGATAGTCAACGTTTCGGATCAGGACCCGTCTTCAGATTGATGGAGAAGGAGGGAGAAAGCTGGAAGACAGAGGTGGGGGTGGGATAAAGTCTTGCTTCATGGAAGGAAGCGGAGGGTGATGGTGGAAGGTTGCTTCTTGGACTGGAGGCCTGTACCTCATGAGAGGAATAGATTGGGTAGATGCACCTTGCCCAGAGTAGATGAAACAAGGACCAGATGGCATAGGTTTAAGGTGAAGGGGAAAAGATTTAATAGGAATCTGAGGGTTAACATTTTCACACAAAGGGTGGTGGATGTATGGAACAAGCTGCCAGAGGAGGTAGTTGAAGCAGGAACTATACCCAACATTTAAGAAACAGTTAGACAGGTAAATGGATAGACCATTCTCCTGCCTTCTCCCCATATCCTCTGACACTTGTCTTATGGTATGCCAGAGATGCAGCCTGACCCACTGAGTTACTCCAGCTCTTTGTGTCTTTTTTTTGTAAACCAGCATCTGCAGTTTCTTGTTTCCACACTTTAACTAGATGCGGCCAGTTTCTTTATTAGTATTAGATGGTGTTCAGGTGTTTTGGGATGGGTTTTGATGGAATGAGTAAAGAGTAAACATTTCCAATGGAAGAAGGTCATAAACCAACAGCAAATAGGGCGGCACAGTGGTGCAGCGTTAGAGTTGCTGCCTTCCAGTGCCAGAGCTCGATGCAGACTGCAGGTGCTATTTGTACAGAGGTTGAACGTTCTCTCCCTGTGACCGTGTGGGTTTTCTCCGAGTGCTCCGGTTTCCTCCCACACTCCAAAGATGTCCAGGTTTATAGGTTAATTTGCTTTGTAAAAAAATTGTAAATCATCCTTAGTGCGTAGGATAGTGCTAGTGTACGGGGTGATCGCTGGCCAGTGCGGACTCGGTGGGCCGAAGGGCCTGTTTCCGCGCTGTACTTCTAAAGTCTAAGCATGCTAAATCATTGAGAAATTAGCAAAAATAGAGAGGATGGGCTATTATTGTACAGTGAGTTGCAGTGATCTGGAACACACGGTGATAAGGCAGATTTTATGCGACTTTCCAAAGGGGAAGTACTGGAGCTAAAAATGTGGCCCGGCTTTGTGGATTAGCTAGAGCTGTGGTATTAACTGGAGCCAGCAGATGCCTAGTGGGCCAAATGGCCTCCTTCTACACTGAAAATCTCTCTTGATATCAATTTATAGTTCATTTTGGATATCAATGGACTAGAAATCTTGCATGAGTCAAGATACTGATTCTTTAATAGAAGCCAACTTGATCCCACTGTCATTTTCTTGAAACCACTGAGAGCTCACATGCATCAGCGGTATGCTTAGCTTTTCATTTGGAATTTTGAAAGAAGTGGAAATTGCTGAGTACAATTTCACAAGATGCGTCTGCATGCAGATAGAATATTTGACTGAGCTTTACAGAGAGGTAAAAAAAAAAATCACGATTGTGATGATTAGTACAAGGACCTCTTTAAAGAATAGGAACATTAGCAATTTTAATTTCCCAATGTTTGTTCACTGCTGTTGCATGTTTTAATTTTGTGATTGCCAAACTGCAAGTGCTGCCACTTCAGACCTGGGGAAAAATAGCATTTTTTTAATAAACACATTAAAGATGAAATGGTGAGTCACGTCAAAATTAATTGAGCAAATTATATCAGCTCGGTGCGCCACTTATTTGACTCACTCTTTGTAAAATTCCAAATCCTTTCTTTTCCGTTTATCGGTCCACTGGAGACTTGGTTGCTTTGAACAGCAGATAGTTTGGCAGGATGCTGCTAATTACCTCACGTGACCTGTAAGCGCCCATGACAAGAGGTTTCCCAGCAGTGGTTTGAGCTGATGGTCCTGGCTTTAAGACAACCCAGGCATGAACATGTGGCTAGGACGTACCTTGGTGCTCTAAGCTGCAGATCAAGGGCTTCCAAGCGTTTATTCTCTCACATTATCTGTGTGCTCTGCTTTTCTTTGTGGGTGAGGGAAGCAGAGTAAGTCTCTCATAAGTACATTAAACCCACGTGTATGGATTCATATGATCCTGCCTCTCATAAGTGAGTCTGTGCCTGAAGACTCTCTCATGAGTATATGTGCATACATAGAAAACTACACAAGCAAACATGCTCACTTTTTCACTATCCCTACCTTGCTCCCTCACTTTCCCTCTCTCTTTTCCTCTCTCACACTTGCTCCTTCTCACATTCTTTCTCTTTTTTCTCTTTTATTTTGCCCTACACTCTTTTTCTCTTCTCTTTCTTACTCTTTCTCTCACGTCTCTCTCACTGAAGGTAATAATAATTTAAATTCGGATTATCGAGTGACAAACCTGTCGGTGTGGGTATTCTGTGTTGTACATGCACCTCGTGAAGTTTGGATTATTTGATAGAAAACCAACCACCTGAATCCTGTGTGTGATCAGTGCAAACACCCACATGTTGCTTATTTAAATGACTGTTGTACTGGATGGAATAGTGTAACTTAACCATTGTTCATTCTGATTTAATGTAAAATGTGCTCTCACTACCAGTTTTTATCTGTCATTCTGTGGCCTTTCAGGATACACAGTGTGGAATAATAATAATAATAATAATAATGGATGGGATTTATATAGCGCCTTTCTAATACTCAAGGCGCTTTACATCGCATTATTCATTCACTCCTCAGTCACACTCGGTGGTGGTAAGCTACTTCTGTAGCCACAGCTGCCCTGGAGCAGACTGACGGAAGCGTGGCTGCCATTCTGCGCCTACGGCCCCTCTGACCACCACCAATCACTCACACACATTCACACACAGGCAAAGGTGGGTGAAGTGTCTTGCCCAAGGACACAACGACAGTATGCACTCCAAGCGGGATTCGAACCGGCCACCTTCCGGTCGCCAGCCGAACACTTAGCCCATTGTGCCATCTGTCGTCCTAATGAATGTCGTCCTAATGAATGTCACAGAGAAATTAGTTAATCACACCAATATTTTGACGTGGTTTTGCTCTATTTAAATTAGTCGAATAACACACTTCATATACATTGTATTAAAAAAGTGAATTAAATTGTTCAGTTCTCACTTGTTACTATAGTTCTGCTTTAAAACATATTTATTTCTTTATTCGTAAAGTCACTCAGTGGTTCCACAAGGCTTTCCGTGAAAGTTCCTACGTCCTGCTGTTTTCACAGCAGGTTCACTGCTACTCCGTGAGTGGCAACTGATCCTACCTATTCATGAGCATCTAAAGCCCCCGTCCCACTTTCGTGTCCTTGGCAAGCTAATTACGCGGCCTCGTCGCCGCGTTGAGGCGCACGGGTATCGTGGGGCCGCAATACGCCTGTGCGCGTACGCGCTACGTTACGCCGGAGGAGCGTGAAGATTTTGTTTCCCTACAAAATCCCGGAGCGCCGCGCAATACCGCACACAACTCCATACCCCTCCGCGCTTCTCCATGCCACCGTCCCGCACGGCCCACACGATACCCGTGCGCCTCAACGCGACGACGAGGTCGCGTAATTAGCAAGCCAAGGGCATGTAAGTGGGACAGGGGCTTAAGAGTGAGCTGCCCTGAGGACTAGCTCTTGTGCTTATAGTGGAGAGACCAGTGCACACTGCGGCAGTCTCAACCACAGCTCAGTTAAGCCCCTGTCCCACGATGCGAGTTTTCCCAAGAGCTCTCCCGAGTTTAAAAACAAAAATCAAACTTGTGGTACTTCATCACGAGTATTTTTTTACTCTTGTGGTTTGTGGTTATGAGGGAATTGTTGAAGGTGTTGCATTACTACGATTGATGCAGGGCATATTTCCCTGATAAAAGAGCGTTGTGAGCCTTCCTCTGAAATTGCGGATGTACACGGATCAATTGAACCTTGATGCGCTTATTCTTGCTGATGTTTGTCGAGGAAAGGAGCATGAAAGATATATAAAAAAAGGCTTGTGACACAGACACACAAAATGCAGGGACAGTGCAAGTCAAGAGTTCGAGAATGCCTCCATTTCCTCAGAAATTTGAACAGATTTGGCGTGTTGCTGAATACTCTGTTAAAATTCTAAAGAAGATGGTGGAGAGCCTACTGACTGCTTTTATAGAGATGCAAGGAACTGCAGGTGCTGGTTATTTAAATAAAAACAGACAATGTGCTGGAGTAACTCAGTGGGTCAGGCAGGATCTCTAAAGAAGAACCTCGCCCTGAAATGTCACACATTCCTTCTCTCCAGAGATGCTGTTTCTCCCGCTGAGTTACTCCAGCATTTTTTGTCTATCTTCAGTGTAAACCAGCATCTGCAGTTCCTTCCTACACATCTCTGGAGAACATGGTTGGTGACGCTTCTGGTCGGGACCATTCTTCAGACTTGACTGTTACTGGTTGCATCACGGCCTGCATTGGGCATCCCAATGCTCGAGAATGAAGGCGGCTGTAAAATGTGGTGGACGTTGTCTGGTCCATCAGCAGTACTGACTTTGCCACCATTGAGAGCATCCACAGGAAGCTCTGTCTTAGGATGGCAGCTCATATCATCAAAGACCCTCATCTCTCTGGCCATGCTCTCATCTCACTGCTACCATTTGGGTAGAAGGTACAGGTGCTTGAAAACCATGATGTCCTGTTTCAAAAGAAAACTTTCCTCCCACCAACCATTAGGTTCTTGAACCAAACTGCATAATCCTAACCACAACCGTTCTTAGCTCTGATACACAAGGACTACTATGATCACTGTAGGTACTTTGATTTTGTACACTATCATGTTCTAGTTTACATACAATACTTAATAATTTATTGTATATTTATTTCTGTTGATGCACCTATTGTAAAACTGCAGCAAATAAAAGTTTCATTGTTCCAGTTCATGTCTGGTGCATAAGACAAAGAAGCTCTCTTGAATTATCTGAATAGTGAAAGATCTGGATAGAATGCATGTGGAGAGGACGTTGCCACTAGTGAGAGAGTCTAGGACCAGAGGCCAAAGCTTCAGAATAAAAGCATGTACCATTAGCAAGGAGATGAGGAGGAATTTCTTTATTCAAAGGGTGAAATTTGTCAAGTTAGGAGGGATATGGATCAAGCACAGGCAGGTGGGACTAGTGTAGATGGGACCACTCTGCAAAGTGGAGTGGAGCGGGCGATGCCTTGCCTGGGTCGCCATGCTGGAGCGACGCGCTGGAGCTCTGGTGAGCTGGACCGCCGAGAGCAACATCTCCGGGCTGCGGGTCTGCGGAGCGGAGAGGCGGCAGTGCGGAGAGGCGGCAGTGCGGAGAGGCGGCAGTGCGGAGAGGCGGCAGTGCGGAGAGGCGGCAGTGCGGAGAGGCGGCAGTGCGGAGAGGCGGCGCCGACTTTATCATCGGGAGCCTGGGAGCTCCAAACCGGCGCGGCCTTGTTGGCTTCGGCAGCCGCGGGCTCCAACCAGGAAGCGGCCGTTCCAGGTGGCCCAGCCGCCGAAAGGACTCTCCCGACGCCGGGGCAAGACCACCCGGTGAGAACGGCCAGGGACATCGAGCCTCCTTAGAGGCAATTGCGGTGACCTCAATAGGCCTGACTTTGGGGTGAACATGGGGTGGGGACTGGACATTGTGCCTTCCTCCACAGTGGACGCTGGCGCGCTTTGGCTGCCACTGCTCTCTCTTCACACTGTGTTTTTGATTTTCTGTTTTTGGATTGAATTCTGTTTTTAATTTGTGTCTCTGTGATGTCTTTATTACTTATTTTATTCTGATTATATGTTTTTATTCCGATTAATCTATGTAAGGTGTCCTTGAGATGTCTGAAAGACGCCCATTAAATAAAATGTATTATTATTATTATTATTAGAGTTCATGGAGTTATTTGCGGGAGTGGATTCAATGGATCAGTTCCAACAATTCATGTCCTAGTTTTCAAATGTGAAGGAAGGAACTGCAGACGCTGGTTTACAACAATGATAATCACAAAATGCTGGAGTAACTCAGCGGGTCAGGCAACATCTCTGGAGACAAGGAATCAGCCATGATCATATTGAATGGCGGTGCAGGCTCGAAGGGCCGAATGGCCTACTCCTGCACCTATTTTTCTATGTTTCTATGAATAGGTGATGTTGGGTGGTGTCTGAAGAAGGGTCTCAACCCGAAACATCACTTAATCCTTTTCTCCAGAGATGCTGCCTGACCTGCTGAGTTGCTCCAGCAATTTGTATCTATCCCCAGTTTTTAAATGTTCAGAGAGAGCTGACTATTCCTGCACAATATCCCATCACTATTTTAATGTATTCAGTTCAGTGAGAGTGACTCACTCCCTCCATCTGTATTGGTGAGGAGGAGTCCATGTGTGTGTGTGCGTGTGTGTATAAGGGTGAAGGGAATCATATTTGCATTGTACTTCCATGTGTGTACACTTTTCTGCTGTGTTTGGTGATAGGACATGGCAAAGCCAGCAGTACAACTCAGCATTGCCATCTCTGTCATTACTCATATGCGTAATCTTGTGTGTGGGACCTATAATGTAATAATGCCTTACATTAATGGTGAGTGACAATGTTCTCGCCACATCGATCCTTCAACACCTTATTTCTTCTATTTCAGAAGTGAATTTTTTGCAAAACAGAGGCAAGCACTTCCATATGGGAAAAGAAACCTCTGCATTTAATTATTTCCAGTGTTATGAGGCTCTTTACTGTTGGATAGGTCAATGACACTGGGTGCTGTGTGAATGTGAAACTTCAAAAATAATAAGCCCGTTAATGACCAGAATTCAACTTATTCCTAGTCCTTCTGGGTGAAGTGACATGTTGAGGGAGGGGCATTGGGATAGTTTTTCCTCAGTATTAAATAACTTTTTTTTTATAATAAATTTAAATATATTTAAATAAATTTAAAGTTTTTTTTAAAATAACCTTATTTTAGACTTTTAGAGCTACATTGAGAAAACAGGCTCTTCGGCCCACCAAGTTTGCGCTGAGCAGCAAACACCCGGCACACTAGCACTATCCTACGCACCAGGGACAATTTACAATTTTACCAAAGCCTACATATCTGCAAGTCTTTGGAGTGTGGGAGGAAACCAGGGGACCTGGAGAAAGCCCATGTGGTGACAGGGAGAACGTACAAACTCCATACAGACAGCGCCCGTAGTCAGGATGGAACCCGGGTCTCTGGCGCTGTAAGGCAGCAACTCTACTGCTGCACCACCATGCAGCCCTTATTCTGTAGCTATTTCCCCCTTGCTCAAGACCCTTCCACTGGAAACCATTTCAACATCTATCCTGTCGAACCACAGTGGGATCTTTTAGGTTTGAATAAGGTCGCTCCTCATTCTTCTGATCTCCAACGATTATACACTCCACAATCTGCCTGGATTATTTGCATAACTCATAGCGCCATACAACACAGCTATGTTCTTCCATGGAAACCTGGATGTCTATTTATGCTAATCTCACATTCCTCAGTTAAACCCATATCCCCCTCCTCCTTTCCCATCTAAATGACAAAGGCCAGAAGCTCCTCACTGGGAGAAATAGAAGCTCTGACTGATCTCTGAAAACATTGTGCTGTAACTCTGCTTAAATTAACGAAGTAATGATCATTTAACAAGTAATGACCTATTTCTGTACAGCCGATTTTTGGATTAGTTTAGGTTTAGAAATTTACGGCAGTGGTCCGATGTTGCTCGCACGTGCACTCTTTATAACTTTCTCACACTGACATTTAAGCTGAGCTCTCCAGTAACCTTTCACCAAACACATGTACGAATGTTGCACAGAGAAAGGTAAAGGGCAAGTGGTGACTTGAAGGCGTTTGTGGAGGTGCATATCAACAATTGTTAAGCCTGACGAGTGTTTCTATTTGGGATGAAGACCAGAGTCTGGGGCCCGACCGTAGGCATTCATAATCCAGTGGGGAATTCAGAAGACCTTGCTCCCACATGTTGGGGTGGATGGCTTGAAGGGGAAGCTGGTGAAACTCACGAGAGAGAGAGGGAGAGAAAAGGAGATGGTGATGGAGCAGATGGAGAGGGTTGGGAGGAGGTTGGTATGGAGCAGGGGACACCAGCGCAAAACAGATGGGCTGAAAGTCCTGTTCCTGTGCTGGAACTTCTTGGTAAAATGCAATCAAGTCCATCCAATGTGAGAACTGGACTACGGTTTATCAGAGGCAAGATAGGTGTAAACATTTTGAAGGAAGACAACATTTTTAATTTGAACATGGCGAATTTCTGAGCTTGACCTTCTTATGCTCTAGTTTAAGGGATTTTAAGGTGGTTGATAGAATCACGGTGGTTCAGCGGTAGAGTTGCTGCCTTCCTGACTACGGGTACTGAAGTACGGAGTTTGTATGTTCTCCCCGTGACTTGCGTGAGTTCTCTCCGAGTGCTCCAGTTTCATCCGTCACTCCAAAGACGTACAGGTTTGTAGGTTCATTGGCTTCAGTAAAGATTGTAAATTGCCCTTAGTTTGTCGGATAGTACTACTGTATGGAGATCGCTGGTCGGCGTGGATGAGCTGGGCCAAAATGGCCTGTTTCCACGCTGTACCTCTAAACTAAACTAAACAACATCATTTACCTTTTGATTTTGCTTTGGATTTACAAATCACAGTCACAGGATTCTGCAGCACCATGGAGGCCACTCAGCCCACTGCCCCATACTGGCTCTTTGAAAGAGCTCTTCCATCCTTTACTTAAACTTTCACAATTCCCTGTTTTGTTTTGTTTTTTTGTTTATTTTATTAGAAGTTAATACAGTACAAAACAGTACAGTGGAACCTAATTTTAGGTGCCAACTATGTCATACCGTAATCCATTCTATGTACAACCTCTATGTTTTGAGAAGCACAATTCCCTGTTGAGTCCCTTTTTGACAATAGGTTCCAGTTCACAGCAAGATTCTGAATTAAAACATTCTCCCTGTTTTCGATCTTGGCAACTACTGAAGTAGGACCCACCTTACATAGAAACATAGAAAAATAGGTGCAGGAGTAGGCCATTCGGCCCTTCGAGCCTGCACCGCCATTCAATATGATCATGGCTGATCATCCAACTCAGTATCCTGTACCTGCCTTCTCTCCATATCCCCTGATCCCTTTAGCCACAAGGGCCACATCTAACTCCCTCTTAAATATAGCTAATGAACTGGCCTCAACTACCTTCTGTGGCAGAAAGTTCCAGAGATTCACCACTCTCTGTGTGAAAAATGTTTTTCTCATCTCGGTCGTAAAGGATTTCCCCTTTATCCTTAACCTGGACCCCTTGTTCTGGACTTCCCCAACATTGGGAACAATCTTCCTGCATCTAGCCTGTCCAACCCCTTAAGAATATTGCAAGTTTCTATAAGATCCCCCCTCAATCTTCTAAATTCTAGCGAGTACAAGCCGAGTCTATCCAGTCTTTCTTCATATGAAAGTCCTGACATCCCAGGAATCAGAACCTCAATTTCCTCTGTTGGAAAATTAAAAAAAGACACAACGTGTTGGAGTAACGCAGCAAGTTAGGCAGCATCTCTGGAGGATAGACACAAAATGCTGGAGTAACTCAGCAGGACATACAGCATTTCTGGAGGACATGGATAGGTGACGTTTTGGGTTGGAACCCTACACTGTGTCTTCCTTTGTATACCAGCATCTGCAGTTCCATGTTTCTACTTGCCTCTGTGCGGTTTCCCTCGCTAGGGAACTTGTGTTTTGAATAAATCACTGGGTTTCACTTTTGTTTAGAGATACAGCTTGGAAGCAGGCCCTACGGCTCACCAAGTCCATGCTGATCATCGATTGCCCATTCACAATAGTTCCCACTTTTTCCCACTTTTCTATCCACTCCGTACACGCTAGGAGCAATTTACAGAGGCCAATTAACCTGCAAACCTTTAGAATGTGGGAGGAAACCAGAGCACCCAGAGGAACCCCACGTGGTCACAGGGAGAGCGCGCAAACTCCACACAGACAACACGCAAGCTCAGGATCAAACCCGGGTCTCTGGCGGTGTGAGGTAGCAGCTCTACCACTGCTGGTATGTCGGATGTGTACAATTTTAATACATTTTTATTTATATAGCAGCACTTGCACAGTAAGACATTGTCAGATGCTTTGCTGTATATTAAACTAGTGATGTCTGATGGAGATAGTGAACTGCTGGAAGAACTTGCCGGGTAAGGCAGCATCTGTGAACATTTAGCTTTGGCAGGTACTGTCTCCTGTGTATCCAGCAGGTACTGTCTCCTGTGTATCCAAAGGAACTTGAGATGTTGTTCATCCAATTTGCCTTTGGCCTCTCTGTAGCAATGGAGAAGTCCAAGGACAGACAGGTCGGTGTGGGAGTGGGAAGAAGAGTTAAATTGACGTGCAACTGGAAGCTCAAGATGGAAGTAAGACAGAAGCGGGTGCTCTGCAAAGCGGTTGCTTTGTCCACCCTTAGTTTCACCATGTAGTGAATGCCACAGCGTGAGGATTAGATTAGAAGCATTGACTGGGTGTGTGAGAAACTATACTGGATCCACCCTTGGCTCACAGCAACAAGCCATTCTTTTGACTTCTGGAGCATCGGCCGCCTCTTGTGTCCTGCTTTCAACAGCTGGCAATAATTCACTTGGTGTATTAATTTGTGTAAAGTGTTGAACCACTATTAATGAACTTTTAGTCTGACAATTGCCCTCTTTTCAGGTGCTGCACAGATGAATTCCTTGGGCCACCCATTTTTAATGCTACGTTGATTTAAACAACGCAACATCAATTCCCCAGGTGGGATTTGAACTTGTCTGCAGATCAGTGATTCTGACCACAATGCTACTGAGCTGCACAACCTGGCCATGAGCCAGGGATCGTTATCCCAAGGCACAGGGGAAGTGCATTGGAGGATCACGCATTAACTAAAAAAAGGACACAGAGTGCTGGAATAACTCAGTGAGCCAGGCAGCATCTCTGTAGAACGTGGACAGGTGATGTTTCGGGTTGGGAATTTGTAAGGGTTTTCCATCGGTCTAACTCCCTACCACCAGCACGGTGGCGCAGCGGTAGAGTTGCTGCCTTACAGCGCCAGAGACGCAGGTTTGATCCTGACTATGGGTGCTGTCTGTACAGAGTTTGTACGTTCTCCCCGTGAGCGCATGGGTTTTCCCCGGGTGCCCCAGTTTCCTCCCACACTCCAAAGAGGTACAGGTTTGTACGTTAATTGGCTTTGGTAAAAATTGTAAATTTTCCCTAGTGTATAGGATAGTGCTAGTGTACGTGGATCGCTAGCCGGCACAGACTCAGTGGGGCGAAGGTCTTGTTTCCACACTATATTTATAAACTAAACTAAATCTCCCAACCATGCTACAATTTTTTTCCTTTGCCAAGATTTCTCCGGTTCCCCATTGGAAAGTTCCTGCTGAATCCACTCCTGCTACTCTTCCAAGCAGCATATCCTAGATTCTCTCAATTTGCTGAGCAAAAACACTCACACCTCTCCCCTCTGGTTCTTCAACTGCTCACCTTCACACCAGGTCTTATGTGAAACACTCTGGAAACACCCTGGAAACACTCGTTTTACTTGCACTCCTGTTTGCAAACACCTTCAGTCCAATCACCTAATCTGAGGAATCACCTAATCACCTCATCTGCAATCACCTTTGCAATTGCAATCACCTAATCTGAGGAAAGGCATTCTTGCCATAGAGGGAGTACAGAGAAGGTTCACCAGACTGGATAGACTCGGCTTGTACTCGCTGGAATTTAGAAGATTAAGGGGGATCTTATAGAAATTTACAAAATTCTTAAGGGGTTGGACAGGCTAGATGCAGGAAGATTATTCCCGATGTTGGGGAAGTCCAGAACAAGGGGTCACAGTTTAAGGATAAGAGGGAAGTCTTTTAGGACCGAGATGAGAAAATCATTTTTTACACAGAGAGTGGTGAATCTGTGGCACAGAATCTCTGCCACAGAAGGTAGTTGAGGCCAGTTCATTGCTATATTTAAGAGGGAGTTAGATGTGGCCCTTGTGGCTAAAGGGACCATGGGGTATGGAGAGAAGGTAGGTATGGGATATTGATTTGGATGATCAGCCATGATCATATTGAATGGCGGTGCAGGCTCGAAGGGCCGAATGGCCTACTCCTGCACCTATTTTCTATGTTTCTGTGTTTCTAGTACTTTCTGCTCTGAGGAGAACAATCCAAACTCTTTGTGACACAAACTGCTGGAGTAACTCAGCGGGTCAGGCAGCATCTCTGGAGATCACGGATCGGTGACACTTCGGGTTGGGACCCTTCTTCAATTGCTTTCTGACCCCTTGAGTTACTCCTGCACTTAGTGTCTTTATTTTGTAAACCAGCAGCTGCAGTTCCTTCTTTCTTCTTCACACTTTAACGAACCAGTTTAATTGTGTTTCAAGTATAAATATCCCACAGTTCATAGAGTCATTGATTGAGGAAGCACGCACTTAAGTTTGTGCTGACCATTATTCAACATTTATTTGTTTTCCACACATTCCCAGCAACGTCCCCCAGATTCTATCATCCACCCGTAGAGGATCCAGACGAGGTTTACGAGAATGATCCCAGGAACGATTGGATTAACGTGATGATCATTTGACGGCACTGAGCCTGTTCTCGTGAAGTTTAGAAGGAGAAGGGGGATCTCATGGAAATTTACCAAATTGTGCAAACGCCTGGTTAGATTGTTTGTGGAGAGGATGTTTCCACTAATGGGAGAGTCTAGGACCAAAGGCCACAGCCTCAGAATAAAAGGACGTACCTTTAGAAAGCGGACGGGGAGGAATTTCTTTAGTGGTGAATATGTGGAATTCATTGCCACAGATAACTGTGGAGGCCGTCAATGGATATTTTTTAGGCGGAGATTGATAGATTCTTGATTAGTCCGGGTGTCAGGGGTTATGTGGAAAAGGTAGGAGAATGGGGTTGAGAGGGAAAGATAGGTCAGGCATGATTGAATGGCAGAGTAGATTTGATGGACCGATTGGCCTAATTCTACTCCTATAACTTATGAACACACAATAGGGGCAATTTACGGGGGGCAATTACGTTTTCAACCCTCATGTCTTTAGGAAGATGGGGGAAAAAACGGACCGTCCAGTGAAAATCCATGTGGTCACTCCACATGTGCAAACTCCACACTGACAGCACCAGAGCACTGAATCTGGGTGTCTGGATCTGTGAGGCTACTGATTAGTAGTTTGATCAATTACCTTTCTTCCCTGGTAGGTTCACCCACATCGCCCTCCTGGCCAAGGAAATCTTCGCCCTCATAGGAGCAGAAATCCCTTCAGTGCCCGACCTTTTTCCTGTGTGGAAGATATTTCTACCCCCTCCCTTCCCCTTGCCCCCCTCCCACACTGTGCACACACATTTATCCCACCATTCCCCCATCACCCCAGTCACCCTGCTCCTTTCCCTCCTCCATGCACTCATCTCCCATTTCTAAGCTTTTTATTGCTTTTTCCCATTCCTCTTTCGCCTACACAAGTTCACGTCATAGGAGTAGGCTTAGGCCATTCGGGCCATCGAGTCCATTCTGCCATTCAGTCATGGCTGATCTCTGCCTCCTAATCCTATTTTCCTGCCTTCTCCTCATAACCCTTGACATCCTTTCTAATCAAGGATTTATCTATCTCTGCCTTAGAAATATCCACAGACTTGGCCACCACTGCCCTCTGTGGCAATGAGTTCCACAGATTAACTACCCTCTGACTAAAGAAGTTCCTCCTCACCTCCTTGCTAAAAGAGCTCCCTTTAATTCTGAGGCTATGACCTCCGGTCCTAGATTCTCCCACCAGCGGAAACATCCTTTCCACATCCACTCTATCTATGCCTCTCCTCTCCCACGCTTGTCCTTCCCTCTAGACTTACTCTTTTTTCCGTATCTTTTTGTCCCTTATTTTTATCACAAGCCTTTGTCACTCATTCCATCCATTTGGCAACCAGCCCAACCCCCACCTTCCCCTGCCACCACCGATATCCATCTATCACTAGCCACTCTTTATCCCACCTCGATTTTCCAGCTTTCTCCCCCTCCACTCCATCAGTCCGACCCTGACCCTAAATGGTACCTGGTCATTTCCCTCCACAGATGCTGTCTGACCCACTAAGATCTTCCAACACTTTTGTCTTTTTTTGCTCGATTCCAGTATCTGCAGTTTCTTGTAAGTCCCATTCCCTGTAACCCTGCAATGTTCTCACATCACTAATAACTCTTTGGTATTTTACTAAACAGAGAATAATTTGCAGAGGGCAATTAACTTACCGACCAGCATGTCTTTGGACTGTGGTGGGGAAATTAGATTAGTGGGAGAGGGAAATGGCCACAGGGAAAAGGTGCAAACACCATACAGATAAAATTCAAGCAACCAGTTTTGGAATAAAACACCAGGCCTGTCTCCAGATTGTTATTCATGTTACAAAGTCCCCAATGCTACAACCAAGAGCTTGTATCGCAGCAGCATTCTGTTGTTTTACATGGATTTCCATTCCTCCAGTGCCCTTAACAACATCATGAGAGCCCAAAGCCAACAAAGTACCGTGAAAGTGTCACCCTGATTGTCACACAGCAAACACAGCAACCAACATGTGCACAGGAAAATCACATCAACAGGAATTACGAGTTCATCCATATTAGTTAATGTAGCAGGTTGGGGGGGGTCAGATGTTGTGGCCAAGGTCACAGGGAACAGAGCTCCTGTTCTGCATCACAATCAAACCGGCAGAGTGCACATCGGGATGGTTTAACGTCTCACGAATGTATGGAGGCACAAGAGCCTGCAGGAACTCAGCGGGTCAGGCAGCATCTGCGGAGGTACATGGATAGACAACATTTTAGGTCGGGAACCCTTCTTCAGATTGAAAAGAGATGTCGTCTGTCCATTTCCCTCCACAGATGCCGCCTGACCCACTGAGCACGTCCAGTACGTTGTTTTTTACAGCAGAATGTGTGCCATTTTCAAACACTTCATTTTTTTGTTTAGAAATACAGCGTGGAAACAGGTCCTTCAGTCCACCGAGTCTGTGCTGACCAGCGATCCCCGCACACTACACATTAGGGCCAATTTACAGAAGCCAATTAACCTACAAACCTGCACATCTTGTGGGAGGAAACTAGAGCACCTGGAGAAGACCCACATGGTCACAGGGAGAACGTGTAAACTCCACACAGCCAGCACCCGAGGTCAGGATTGAACCTGGGGCTCTGGCGCTGTGAGACAGTTATTCTACCACTGCGCCTCTGTACCGGGATATGATTCATGCTTGGAGTGTAAGGTATAATGAACATTCGGCACATCTGAACACAATCTAAATCTTGTGATCTTGTAAGGCATCACTGGGTAAGGCCAACATTAATTGCTGTGTGTGGAGATACGGCAGATATACTGTACAATGTACCCTGACCGGTAGCATCATGGCCTCTATAACAATTCCAATGCGCAGGAACACTAGAGGCTGCAGAGAGTGGTAGACTCAGCCTGGTCCATCATGGGCACAGCCCTGCCCTCTATCAAAAGCATCTAAATGAGGCGCTGCCTCAAGAAGGCGGCATCTGATATTCAGGATGCCCTCCGTCCGGGTCATGCCTTCTTCTCGTTGTTCCCATCGGGCAGGAGGTACACAAGCCTAAAGTCACACACCACCAGATTCAGGAACAGCTAATTTCCTACAACTATCAGCTTTTTGACCCAACCCGCGTAACCCTAGCCTCACCGTAACAACGAGACACTACAGACCACCTCTACAATGGACTTATTTTGTCTAATTAGGTTTTGCACTAATAGCCAGTTTATTTTCACAGTCCTTTTTGTATCTTTTTACTGTCCTGGAGAAATGTATTTGCAATTTATGTATAATTAATGTTTCGGTATGTCTCACCACACCTGTGTTTACGACAACATACTCGACTTGTCTTGACTTTTTGGACTCCTAATCTGAGGAAAGACATTCTTGCCATAGAGGGAGTACAGAGAAGGTTCACCAGACTGATTCCTGGGATGGCAGGACTTTCATATGAAGAAAGACTGGATAGACTCGGCTTATACTTGCTAGAATTTAGAAGATTGAGTTGGGATCTTATAGAAACGTACAAAGTTCTTAAGGGGTTGGGCAGGCTAGATGCAGGAAGATTATTCCCGATGTTGGGGAAGTCCAGAACTAGGGATCACAGTTTAAGGATAAGGGGTAAGTCTTTTAGGACCAAGATGAGAAAATCATTTTTTTACACAGAGAGTGGTGAATCTCTGAAATTCTCTGCCACAGAAGGTAGTGGAGGCCAGTTCATTGGCTATATTTAAGAGGGAGTTAGATGTGGCCCTTGTGGCTAAAGGGATCAGGGGGTATGGAGAGAAGGCAGGTACAGGATACTGAGTTGGATGATCAGCCATAATCATATTGAATGGCGGTGCAGGCTTGAAGGGCCGAATGGCCTACTCCTGCACCTATTTTCTATGTTTCTATGTTTGACTTGACCAGTCACCCACGAGGAGGTGGAGGTCAGCTCTCTTTTTGAATCTCTACAATCTATCCGATAAAGGTTCTTCTTCCATGATGGACCTGAGCTATAGGGACAAGGTTGGGCAGACTAGAACTTTATGCCTCTGAACACAGCAGGCTGAGGGGTGATTTTATAGAGGTGTATAAAACCATAAGGGGAACAGATAGGGAGAATGCCCAGAGTCTTTAACCCAGGGTAGGGGAATCTAGAACCAGAGGGCATAGCTTGAAGGTGAGAGAGGCAAAATTGAATATGAACCTGAGGGGAAACCTTTAAGGGCCTGTCCCACGAGCATGCGCCTGCATGCGGCAAGCGCGACCTAACGTGGTCGCTTGAGCCGTACGGCCTCGCGGGGCCGGTCCCACTTCGATCGCCGGAGCCGTATGGAGCTGTGCGGAGCTGGTCCCGACATCGCGCGGGGCTCCGAAAAACTGACCGTGTTCAAAAATTCCTCGCGGCAACGGCCTGCCGGCCCGCAGCCGCATTGAGGCCGTATGCACCACCTCGACGGGCGTGCGCAGCGTCTCGACGCCGTACGCAGCCTAGAGCAAACTTCCCGCGGACTTCGCTCGAACTTCACGTCAACTCGTACGGAATCACTCGACCTCCGCGCGGCCCCCGCTTCCGGTTTGGTCACGCTCGTCGCATGCTCGTGGGACAGGCCCTTTACACTCTAGTGCGGTGGGTATATGGAATGAGCTGCCAGTGGAGACAATTGAAGCAGGTACTAAAACATTGAGAAGACACTTGGACATGTACATGGATAGGAAAGGTTTAGAAAGATGTGGATCTAACGTGGGCAAATGGGACTAGCTTAGATGGAGTATCCTGGTCAGAATGGACGAGTTGGGCTGAAGGGCCTGTTTCTGGGCTGTATGACTTGATGACACTAAGTGGAGAGAATTCCAAAACACTCCAGATCTTTGTCGATGTTGGGAGTTTGTAGAGCTCACTCTGAACTGGCGCACCTAGTTCAGATCACCACCTCATCTAAAACAGCAGGAGCAAGTTCACGTAGGGGAGCTGAGTCTTCCAGTTTGCTTTGTTCATGGACCGGAAAAGATTCATAAGTGGTAGGAGCAGAATTAGGCCATCATGTCTGCTCCACCATTCAATCGTGATTGATCTACCTTTATCTCTCAACTCAACTCTCCTGCCTTCTCCCCATAACCCCTGAAACCCGCACCAATCCTGAATCTGTCAATCTCCGCCTTAAAAATATCCATTGTCTTGGTCTCCACAGCTGTTTGTGGCAATGAGTTCCACAGATTCACCACCCTCTGATTAAAGAAATTCCTCCTCATCTCCTTTCTTAAGATACATTCTTTCATTCTAGTATTACTAAAGGTACGTCCTCTGGTCCTAGACTCTCCCACTAGTGGAAACATCCTTTTCACATCCCACTCTATCCCGGCCTTTCACTATTCGGTATCAATGAGGTACCCTTTCATCCTTTACACCAGCGAATACAGGCCCAGTGCCGTCAAACGCTCATCATATGTTAATCACAAGTATCGGTTTTACCTCTCCAGTGGGACATTGAGGGATAATCTACTTCTCTGATTTTACTGCATTCTTCAGGAGAGCAAAGAAAGTGCGGCCTAGTTTGCTAGTATCCTGCTCCCCAAACCAAGCCCTGAAGGCCATGAATGGTGGACTTCCAGGCCTATGTTATTTCAGGCTCACTGCACCTGGACTAAGGTAGAATGGGTGCTGGCTCATGACCTGGACAGTATCAGAATACTTAATCAAACTGCAGAGAATTACATTTTTGAAGATTGTGAAAATGAACCTGAAATCATTGGCATTCGAGTAACTTCACAGCTGTGGTCAGGATCGCACAGCACAGGGCTGGGAGTAGTGCAGATGAGCAATATTTCATGAGCTGCAGTATCTTAGCAACAGGGAACATATTTTATGACATCAACATTGCAGCAAATGTCCATCATACAAGAGCAGCACATTGTTCTGCCTGAACTTTACCGTGCACCACAGTTGAGATCATTTTCATTTGGTTTTGAGTTAATGAGAGGATTTATCTCGAGAATGTATATTTCAGCAGATGATCACTTGGCTCTAACGCTTGACGTTTTGGTGTGACCTGTGTCAGTGGAACGTGAACTTTAGCAACAGTCGGGAGAGCAAATAATGATGGAATGAAGAGCGAATCTTACCCAATGGAAATAATGATCCTTTAGTGTTTAATAATATGCTTGGTGGTCATTGTGTAAGAGGAAAGTCTAATCTTATATAATCTCTGTTAGCTTCTCATGAGTGGGTGGACATGACATGAAGAAAATTAAATGGAAAATAATGACAATATGCACGGAGACATGCATGGGAGAGATTAACTGTTGGATTTTCAACGTGGATTCAGTGAGGTAAATTAAAAGTTCACTGATTTTGAGAGGCAGCTTGAGTGTAGACGGAGTCAATGATTGTGAGTCAAAACTCGGGAAGGCAGAAACACTTCCAGATAGAAACATAGAATCATAGAAACATAGAAAATAGGTACAGGAGTAGGCCATTCGCCCTTCGAGCCTGTACCGCCATTCAATATGATCATGGCTGGTCATCCAACTCAGTATCCTGTACCTGCCTTCTCTCCATACCCCCTGATCCCTTTAGCCACAAGGGCCACATCTAACTCCCTCTTAAATATAGCCAATGAACTGGCCTCAACTACCTTCTGTGGCAGAGAATTCCAGAGATTCACCACTCTGTGTGTGAAAAATGTTTTTCTCATCTCGGTCCTAAAAGATTTCCCCTTTATCCTTAAACTGTGACCCCTTGTTCTGGGCTTCCCCAACATCAGGAACAATCTTCCTGCATCTAGCCTGTCCAACCCCTTAAGAATTTTGTAAGTTTCTATAAGATCCTCCCTCAATCTTCTAAATTCTAGCGAGTACAAGCCGAGTCTAGAGAAGGAGAGGAAGGGTGGGAGGGGAGATGGAAAGGGAGAGGGGGAAGTTGGAGGAGGGTAGATGGAGGCGGTGAGAGAAACATGAGGCAAAGAACTAAAGGTAGCACAATTCCAGGAAATGTGATCTATGATTAGAAAAAGAGAGGAATTGGTCGTGACAATGTACATCATGGAGACTGAGATGAAGATTCTGCACGCATCAAGAATTAGGTACCTTCGTTAAAGACACAGTAATGCCATTACCCTGTGGTGCTGGAAGTGATGGTGAATTACATAGCATGGAAACAGGCTCTTTGGCCCAACTGGCCATACTGACAAACACGTCCCATCTGCACTAGTTCCACCTGTCTACGTTAGGCCCATATCCCTCTAAACCTATCCTATCCATGTACTTGTCAAAAAGTTCCAAACCTTGCAATAGTTCGTGCCTCAACTACCTCCGCGGCAGCTTGTTCCATACACCCAAACATCCTTTGTGTGGAAAAAGTTACCCTTCATGGTTCTATTAAATTTTTCCTCCTCTTCTTAAACTTATGTCCTCTGGTTTTTGATTTCCCTACTCTGGTCAAGAGACTCAATGCAGAAAGTGTTGTGGATATTGTATCTATTCCTGGAATAAAGCATTGTCAATGGCTGTAGGTTTCACAGGTCCCCCCCCCCCCGCCACCAACCCCCACCCAGATGTCGGCCATCCTCCATGTGGTGGACATGGCCCAGCCACCACAGTCTGCGCTGCCTGAGTAGAGTGTACATACTGGGAAGGCCAGCACGAGATAGGATCTCGCCGTTGGACACTCTGTCTTGCCAGGATATGCCCAAAATACGGGAGATGCTTCTAAGGTGAAAGGTGTTTAGTTTTCTCTTCTGCCTGGCATACGTAGTCCATGTCTCACTGCCGTACAACAGCGTGCTGTTGACACAGGCGTGTTCCCCCACCCACCCAATCCTGTCCCTTGATGAAAGAATGGGTCGACTGGGCTTGTATTCACTGGAATTTAGAAGGATGAGAGGAGATCTTATAGAAACATATAAAAGGATTGGACAGGCTAGATGCAGGAAAAAAATTCCCGATGTTGGGGGAGTCCAGAACCAGGGGTCACAGTTTAAGAATAAGCGGTAGGCCATTTAGGACTGAGATGAGGAAAAACTTTTCCACCCAAAGAGTTGTGAATATGTGGAATTCTCCGCTTCAGAATGCAGTGGAGGCTTATTCAGTGGATATTTTCAAGAGGGAGTTAGATTTAGCCCTTAGGTCTAACGGAATCAAGGGATATGGTGAAAAAGCAGGAATGGGGTACTGATTTTAGATGATCAGCCATGATCATATTGAATGGCGGTGTTGGCTCGAAGGGCCGAATGACCTATCCTGGAAACTATTTTTCTATGTTTCTATGTTTCTCACCCCAGAAAGGCAGATTCCCTCACCAGAAAAAAATCCAAAAAAAATCTTCCTCTTCCCACCCTATGCTTCAGCTGCCTGGGCCCTGCGCTTAAATTTGCTCCCGAAATATCTCTGCCTTCCCCCTCATAGTTTGACCTCATTACACCCTCATTCTGTAACAGTGCTTTTGGACACAGTATCCCCCAAATCCTCCAAGGTACCGCCTTGGGTCCAAGTTTTGTTGGATGATGCCAAGCTCCTAGTTTTAACACGTTGGGATATAGTGTAAACATCAGGCATACCCTCTATCTGTGGATATTTTACTGTCTTGTCACAATGGAATCAAATGTTGCTGCTGTCTATGTTCTTTCATCGCACAGTTAAGACCCAAGAATGATTGGAATGAACCTCAGGTAGTGACTGTATCTCCCAACAACTGGCGATATTTACTAAAGCTTTGATTACGACCTGTTCTCATGATTGAAACTAATTACTCTTCAAGGCAGGAATCCATTCTGTAGGGCTTGGAGTTCATCATAGGAACATAGAGAGAGAGAGACAGAGACATACAGCATGGCAACAGGCCCATCGACCCACTGAGTTCATGCTGCCCATCTATCACCCATTCACACTGAACCTACTACATTCATCGCATTTTTTAATTCTTCCCTTATTCTTATTAAAACCTCCCCGAATGTACAACTAACCTACATCTGCAGTTGTACAGGGTCTTGGTGAGACCACACCTGGAGTATTGCGTACAGTTTCGGTCTCCAAATCTGAGGAAGGACATTATTGCCATAGAGGGAGTGCAGAGAAGGTTCACCAGACTGATTCCTGGGATGTCAGGACTTTCTTATGAAGAAAGACTGGATAGACTCGGCTTGTACTCGCTAGAATTTAGGAGATTGAGGGGGGATCTAATAGAAACTTACAAAATTCTTAAGGGGTTGGACAGGCTAGATGCAGGAAGATTGTTCCCGATGTTGGGGAAGTCCAGGACAAGGGGTCACAGCTTAAGGATAGAGGGGAAATCCTTTAGAACCGAGATGAGAAAAACATTTTTCACGCAGAGAGTGGTGAATCTCTGGAACTCTCTGCCACAGAAGGTAGTTGAGGCCAGTTCATTGGCTATATTTAAGAGGGAGTTAGATGTGACCCTTGTGGCTAAAGGGATCAGGGGGTATGGAGAGAAGGCAGGTACGGGATACTGAGTTGGATGATCAGCCATGATCATATTGAATGGCGGTGCAGGCTCGAAGGGCCGAATGGCCTCTACTCCTGCACCTATTTTCTATGTTTCTATGTTTCTATGTTTTCATAGAAAAGATGGCATCCAAGCCATGTGACTTTCTGCGTGCTTGTCCCAGAAGCGGATCTGCAATTACTCATTACAATCGCTCCACTCTCTTAATCCTCTGCTCCAGCAGCATCATTTCTTACTGTAACGATGTTCTTCTTAATCTCCTGCCCTTATCCTGTATAAATCACAGTAAATATAAATATGTATCCAGTATTATCACTGTGGACGGCTCGATTGTAATCATGTATCGTCTTTCTGCTGACTGGCTAGCACGCTTTTCACTGTACCTCGCTACATGTGACATTAACATAGCAAAGATGAGCGGGAAGCCAGAGGATTGGGAAACTTTTAAAGAACAACAGAAGGTAACTAAAAAGGCAATACAAGGAGAAAAGATGAGGTACGAAGGTAAGCTAGCCATGAATATAAAGGAGGTTAGTAACAGCTTCTTTAGGTATGTGAAGAGGAAAAAAATAGTGAAGACAAATGTGGGTCCCTTGAAGACAGAAACAGGTGAATTTATTATGGGGAACAAGGAAATGGCAGACGAGTTGAACAGGTACTTTGGTTCTGTCTTCACTAAGGAAGACACAAACAATCTCCCAGATGTACTAGGGGACAGAGGACCTAGGGTGATGGAGGAACTGAAGGAAATTCACATTAGTCAGGAAATGGGGTTGGGTAGACTGATGGGACTGAAGGCTGATAAATCCCTAGGGCCTGATGGTCTGCATCCCAGGGTACTCAAGGAGGTGGCACTAGAAATCGTGGATACATTGGCGATCATTTCCAATGTTCTATAGTTTCAGGATCAGTTCCTGTGGATTGGACGATAGCTAATGTTATCCCACTTTTGAAGAAATGAGGGAGAGAGAAAGCAGGGAATTATACACCAGTTAGCCTGATATCGGTGGTGGGGAAGATGCTGGAGTCGATTATCAAAGATGTAATAGCGGCGCATTTGGATAGCAGTAACAGGATCGGTCCGTGTCAGCATGGATTTACGAAGGGGAAATCATGCTTGACTAATCTTCTGGCTGGAAGGGCCGAATGGCCTACTCCTGCACCTATTGTCTATGTATCTACATATTAAATTAAACTAAACTAAACTAAAACTAAACATAGCACAGAATTTACAGAGGCCAATTAACCTATATTACTCGTATGTTACTCCCAACTCCATATCCTCTAACTATGTTCACCAACCTCCGGTGTGGGCTTAATGAAATGCTTCTGAAAATCCAAACACGGCACATCCACATTCCCCCTCATCCAGTCTAATAGATACATCCTAAAATATCTCCATTAGATTGGCAAACATAATTTCCCTTTTATAAATCTATGTTGACATGCTCAATCAGATTATCATTTTTTAAGTGTCGTGATATGACATCTCTTATTGTAAGATCAAGAATTTTTCCTGCAGCTGATGTCAAGTATCGCAATTCCCTGTGTTTTCTCTCCATCCTATTATCATCTTAAACAGAATGATTAGAACAGCTCTTCATTTAAAGTCAAGAGAACATAAGCACAACCTCCATCCCATTGCAGGTCTCACCCTGAACCACCGACTATTCCTCTGCCTCCACAGATGCTTCTGACCTGTTGAGTTCCTCTGAAATGTGTTTTGTACAAGAACAACCCAACCTTACTGAGCACATCGAATCTCCCTAAGCACCTGTATCGGTCTGGTGAACTCAGAATATCAACGACTGATGGGCAATCTTAGAGGTTTCTTTGAAGTGCTGACAGGTTCAAAGATTAGTTTATTGTCTGCTGTACCAATTAAGGTACAGTGAAACTCGAATTACCATACAGCCACACTAAAAAAACAACAAGACACACAACTACATAAAAGTTAACATAAACATCCACCACTGTGGATCCCCACGTTCCTCACTGTGATAGAAGGCAATAAAGTCAAACCTTCTTCCTCTTTATTCTCCCGTCGGGGCAGTCGAACCATCCACAGTCGAGGCGATCGAAGCTCCCGCAGCCGGCGATCGAAGCCCCCGCGTTGGGGCAGTCGACGTTCCTGCGGCTTGGAGCTCCCGAAATCGGTCTCTAATCAAGCAACGCGAGCTCCACGATGTTAAAGTCCGCAGGCTCCCGCGGTTGGAGCTCCAAGGGCGGATCCCCAACAGGGTTCGCCAGCTCCACTGTTAAAGTCCGCAGGCTCCCGCGGTTGGAGCTCCAAGGGCGGATCCCCAACAGGGTTCGCCAGCTCCACTGTTAAAGTCCGCAGGCTGCCGCAGTTGGAGCAGTTACTCCAGCTTTTTGTGTCTACCCTCATCTTAATGACTTTACCAATGGCAGCTCTGCCTTTACATGGCAAGGCTCTTTGATGAACCTCTAGGTAAAGATTGGAAGTTCTAAAGCCAGCAAACACAATGAATGTAGTTTGGTTAAAAGGTTGGCATGGATGCAGTGGGCGGAAGTGCCTGTTTCTATGTTATATTATTCTATGACTTTGCCAAGGAGGTAGATCTTAAGCAGCATTGTAGGAATGGAGTAGGAGGGAGAAAATCATGGAGAGAAGGCAGGTACAGGATACTGAGTTGGAAGATCAGCCATGATCACATTGAATGGCGGTGAAGGCTCGAAGGGCCGAATGGCCTACTCCTGCACCTATTTTCTATGTTTCTATGTTTCTATGTTTATGTTTACCTTCCTAATTACATGCTGGAACTAACTTCCTGTGCTTTAGGCACAAGGGCACCCAGATTACTCTGCACTGCGGGGTTCTGTAGTTTATTCTGCTTTCTGCTTCTTAAAAGTGCCTTCAGATCCATGTTGTTGGTGCTTTGTTAACCCCTTAGGGGCTGCACGGAGGCACCGTGGTAGAGTTGCTGCCTTACAGTTCCGGACATCCGGGTCCAATCCTGAATATGGGCGCTGTCTGTATGGAGTTTGTACGTTCTCCCTTTGTACTTGATCTCATGGGTTTTCCCTGGGTGCTCAGGTTTCCTCCCACTCTCCAACGATGTACAGGTTTGTAGGTTAATTGGCTTCGGTAAGGATTATAGATTTCCCCCTAGCGTGCAGGATAGTGCTTGTGCATGGGGATCACTGGTCGGCACGGACTCGGTGGGCCAAAGGGCCTGCTTCTGCACTGTATCTAAACTAAACTGTGGTTTAGGAAAAACACAGTGCTCCTGAAAACAAAACCAAGTGTCCCAACTCATCAAAAAACTGTGCACTTGTCTATAAATGTGGTGTTCACATTAACCATGGTGACGTCAGATGCCTATTATAGAAGCTATAAATAGAAATTGACATGGACTAGGAGGGACGATGGATAACTGCTAATTACTTTTATAATTGGATCTTACTGGGGCTTTCTTAAACTAGTGCAATCGGGGAAAGACGTCAACGTGCTAAGCCTGGCCTGATTTCTGCTCCTCTCCCAGCTACCATTGGAACCTGTTGCTTTTCCCTGCAGAACTTTTCGTTTGAAAGTGAAAGTCATCAGGGATCAGCCGACTTGGCCAAATGTCCTCCTCGTGTGTGGTGACATAGCACAGTGTGGAGAGGGTTCGTTTGACTGTTCGAGTCGTGGTGTTGGGCCCTCGGAGAGAAATTCCCAAGTTCCCCGCTTTTTTCCTACGGTAACCATCCAATTCCTTAAAGCTTGGACTGAGTGACTGCTGCCACACTCCAACATACAACAAGCTTCAAATCACAGTCTCCACATACAATACAGCCTAGGTTTAATGTGAGAGGAGAAAGATTTAATAGGGAACCTGAGGGACAACCTTTTCACACAAAGGGTGGTGGGCATATGGAACTGCCAGAGGAAGTCGTTTGGGCAGCTACTATCACAACATTTAAAAGACATTTGGATAGGAAAGACTTAGAAGGATATGAGCCAAAGACACGCAGGCAGAAGATACATAGGATTGTTCGGTGAACTTTTGTAACTATGTCAGTGCGAGAAATGTGGTGACACTTGTGCAACTGCCTAAATGAGGTCTGCTGTATGATTTTACTGGTTGGATGCAACATTAATCTTTTCACTGTACCTAGGTACATATGACAATAAAGTATCATTGAATCATTGAGGTGGGACAAGCGTAAATGGGGCATTTTGGGCAGCATGGGCGTTGGACCGATGGACCTGTTTCCATGCTGTATGAATCTATGACTATAAAGGCAAATTGCTTTTCCTCGCATCCCTCTTGTATCTTGGCCCATCACTTCTATTTACCATCTACCAAATGGGATAGTATCCTTCCGCTGCCCCGATCTCTCCACAGACAACATCAGCTTCTCCAATCCAACCTTGAGATTGAGCTCCTGCTCTCCTAGAACCATTCCTGTGAGTCTTCTCTGTACCCGTGTTGTGTGGTGAAGAACATGTGATGCAATCTTCCAATGGTGGCCCCATCAGTGCTTTAAGGGCCTGTCACACGAGCATGCGGCAAGCGCGACAAACCGGAAGCGGGGGCCGCGCGGAGGTCGAGTGATCCCCGTACTGGGCCGGTCCCACGAGCATGCGACTGCATGCGGTGAGCGCAACCAAACCGGAAGCGGGGGCCGCGCGGAGATCGAGTGAGTGACGTGAAGTTCGAGCGAAGTCCGCGGGAAGTTCGCGCGTGACGTACGGCGCCAAGACGCTGCGTATGGCGTCAAGACGCTGCGTATGCCCGTCAAGGCGGTGCGTACGGCCTCAATGCGGCTGCGGGCCGGCAGCCCGTTGCCGCGCGGAATTTTTAAACACTGTCAGTTTTCCGGAGCCCCGCGCGATGTCGGGACCAGCTCCGCACAACTCCATACGGCTCCAGCGATCGAAGTGGGACCGGCCCCGCGAGGCCGTACGGCTCAAGTGACCACGTTAGGACGCGCTTGCCGCATGGAGTCGCATGCTCGTGGGACAGGCCCTTAACTCTGGGTCACCGTTTCTCTCTGTGTTTGTGGTCTGTGGCCATATTTACAAAGCCCAGGGGTCTCAGTCTGAAGAAGGGTCTCGACCTGAAACCCTCGCGTGTTCCTCTTCTCCAGACAGGCTGCCTGACCCGCTGAGTTACTCCAGCATTTTGCGTCTACCTTCAGAATTATAGGAGCGTGGATATATGGACAATATGGAGCAGGGGGAAGTTAGAGACAGGGAGTGTTGGAGCCACAGAGCATTTTGAGATCTCCTGAGGTGATCCTGGGCTAATGGTGATAACTGGTACCATTCTGCCATGTGATTTCTCGTTGAGCTGGTGATGGTTTCCTCTGACCTCTAGGGAAAACGGGGTGGGGGTGGGGGGGGGGGGGGGGGGGAGAGAATAGCAGCCAGGGGGCTTGGGAATGAACTAGCTTTGTGCAGCAGCCCATGAGTATTGACAAAGACAGTGTCAGAGAGAATCTGCACTAATGTCCCAAAGATGGCCCTTGTGACTTTTTATCCTAGATAATTTCTACGTTTTCATTTACAGTACTCTCCTGGGTGTGTCCCAAATCCATAAGCCTTCCAAAAGTGTCTGTCTGCTTTGTGCTCCAGATAAACTATCGATGATGCGCACAGGAAGAGAAAATGAGCTTTGCTTTTGGTATCTGCTTTTGTGTTTGATTAATGCCCTCCATAAAATTTAAACCAGTGTATCAAAAAGCAGAGAGCATTAGATTTCATCTTGAGAACGTAGTATTCTATTAATAATGAACAGCACCTCATCTCACAGCTATATTAATCCAGTCAAGTCTTCAAAGATTTCACCCAGCAAACCCATTAATCACTGGTTCAGTTCTACTGGAGAACTGGGTCCATTTCTGGGCTCCTGACTTAAAGAAGGATGTCGATGCCTTGAAGAAGGTGTGGAGGTGGAGGTTATGGAAGTGGTGCCAGGGATAAGAAAATTCCAGTCTTTGGGAAGTCTGGAGGGGGAGAGGGTCAAGAGTAGGGTTGCCAACTGTCCCGTATTAGCTGGGACATCCCGCATATTGGGCTAAATGGGTTTGTCTCATACGGGACCACCCTTGTCCCATATTTGACTGCTACTACTCGGGTCGAGGGGACTGTCGGGTCGGAGCACCACGTCCGGCCCCACCTCACCCGTCCCGACGTAGTGCAGCCCATGGAGTGCAGCAGTAGTGCCTCGCCCGTGGTCCCCGTCGGACGGCAGCCCGGCCAGCTGTCCGACCTTCGGACCTTCGTTTATCGCCGACACCACCACCACCCCTCCTTCTCATGGACGATCATCGGTTCATGTGTTGGAAGGGGTGTCGGACTTTGCGCGCGACACGGCGCCCGGGCCTAAACTCCTCAGTTGGCCCGCCCGGGCTGGCCCATCCAGCACCCGGGCCAACTCATCATTCACCCAGCCACGGACGAGTTGGTCAATGAATTGCCGTCGGGAATTTGTCCCTTATTTTGACCTTTTGTCCCTTATTTGGGAGTGAGAAAGTTGGCAACCCTAGTCAAGAGTCAAAAATGATTTATTATCATATGTCCCAGATGGGACAATGAAATTCTTATTTGCAGCAGCACAACAGAACATGAGAACACAGTACACTGTAAACAATATAATAAACAAGAGAATATAAAACATACTCACAAATGCACATATATAGTCACGACCGCCAATCAACTGGCCCATTTTCCAAGTCACTGAGACTTCTTAAACTAGTGAAGGATATTCACAGCAACTAGAAAAATAAATGCGTCATTGTGATTATATTTCTAGTAATTGGCGTTCAATTCCTGGAGACTCCAGAAGAGTTCAAGAGGGGTGGAAATGCTGGCATTAAATACTGCCATTCAATGCATTACAGTGCATTCAGAAAGTATTCAGACCCCTTCACTTTTTTCACATTTTGTTACGTTACAGCCTTATTCTAAAATGGATTTAAATAAAAATTTAATCATCAATTTACACACAATAGCCCAGAATGAAGAAGCGAAAACAGGTCTTTAGAAATTTTTGCAAAGTTATTTAAAATAAATAACTGAAATATCACATTTACATAAGTATTCAGACCCTTTGCTCTGACACTCAAAATTGAGCTTAGGTTCATCCTGTTTCCATTGATTATCCTTGAAATGTTTCTACAACTTGATTGGAGTCCACCAGTGGTAAATTAAATTGATTGGACATGATTTGGAAAGGCACACACCTGCCTATATTTTGATAGTGCCTGTCAGAGCAAAAACCAAGCCATGAAAATGAAGGAATTGTCTGTAGATCTCGGAGACAGGATTGTATCGAGACACATAGATCTGGGGAAGGGTATAAAACAATTTCTGCAGCATTACAGGTCTCGAAGCGCACAGTGGCCTCCGTCATTCTTAAATGGAACACCTCTGGAACCACCAGGACTCTTCATAGAGCTGGTCGCCCGGCCAAACTGAGCAATCGGGGGAGAAGGGCCTTGGTCAGGGAAGTGACCAAGAACCCGATGGTCGCTCTGACAGAGCTCCAGAGTTCCTCTGTGGAGATGGGAGAACCTTCCAGAAGGACAACTATATCTGCAGCACTCAATCAATCAGGCCTTTATGGTAGAGTGGTCAGACGGAAGCCACTCCTCAGTAAAAGGCACATGACAGCCCACTTGGAGTTTGCCAAAAGGCATGAGAGACAAGATTCTGTGGTCTGATGAAACCAAGATTGAACTCTTTGGCCTGAATGCCAAGCGTCACGTCTGGAGAAAACCAAGCACCGCTCAACACCTGGCCAATACTATACCTACGGTGAAGCATGGTGGTGGCAGTTTCATGCTGTGGGGATGTTTTTTAGCGGCAGGAGCTGGGAGATTAGTCAGGATCGAGGGAAAGATGAACAGAGCAAAGTACAGAGCGATCCTTGATGAAAACCTGCTCCAGAGCGTTCTGGACCTCAGACTGGGGCAGAGGTTTACCTTCCAACGGGACAATGACCCTAAGCACACAGCCAAGACAACG
This sequence comes from Amblyraja radiata, assembly GCF_010909765.2. Taxonomy (NCBI): domain Eukaryota; kingdom Metazoa; phylum Chordata; class Chondrichthyes; order Rajiformes; family Rajidae; genus Amblyraja; species Amblyraja radiata. Next base: position 86,452,197 of record NC_045961.1, on the reverse strand, counting down.
CAGGAGTGGCTTCATGACAAGTCTATGAATGTCCTTGAGTGACCCAGCCAGAGCCCGGACTTGAACCTGATCGAACATCTCTGGAGGGACCTGAAAATAGCTCCCCATCCAACCTGACAGAGCTTGAGAGGATCTGCAGAGACGAATGGGAGAAATTACCCAAATACAGGTGTGCCAAGCCTGTAGCGTCATACCCAAGAAGACTTGAGGCTGTAATTGCTGCCAAAGGTGCCTCAACAAAGTACTGAGTAAAGGGTCTGAATACTTATGTCAATGTGATATTTCAGTTATTTCTTTTTAATTACTTTGCAAAAATTTCTAAACACCTGTTTTTGTTTTTTTATTATGGGGTATTGTGTGTAGATTGATGATAAAAAAATAATAATTAATCCATTTTATAATAAGGCTGTAACGTAACAAAATGTGGTAAAAGTGAATGGGTCTGAATACTTTCTGAATGCACTATAAATGCACTGAGCGTGAGATGCTGAGCAGAGAGGGGAGCAAGCAGCCATTCAGGTGGCAAGAGAGTTGCTGTGCATAAAACATAGGGAAATATGCAGCTTAGAAACAATAGTTAGTTTATTGTCACATGTACCGAGGTACAGTGGAAAGCTTTCTTATTGTGTGCTAGCTATCCAGTCAGCAGAAAGACAATACATGACGACAATCGATCCAGTTACAGTGTATAGATACAAAATAAGGGAATAACGTTTAGTGCAAGGTAAAGCCAGCACAGTCCGATCAAAGGTAGTCCGATGGTCTCCAAAGAGGTAGATAGTGGTTCAGCACTGCTCTCTGGTTGAGGTAAGATGAACCATTGACACACAGCACAGAAGTAAATGGGAGTAGCTTAAAAGGACATCTGAGTCAACATGGACAAGTTGGACCAAAGGGCCTTTTCCTGTGCTGAATAACTCTTAGGCTTGAAATAGCCCATTCAGCCCCTCTGTTGCTTGCTGGAATTTCTGCTTTACTCCAGCCTCCTTTCCATCACCACCCACTCCATCCCTCTCTCTCTCTCTCTCTCTCTCTCTCTCTCTTGTGTGTTTATCTAGCTTCTCCTTAATCCCATCACTACTGTTTGCCTCGACCTCTCCCCATGGGAGCAAGTTCCCAGTTCTCCATGGAAACAAGCTTCTGAATTCCTAATTGGGTTTATTAGAGATCATTTATATGCTTGTGTTTGGCTCTTTGTGTTTATTTTACGTGCAGCAGGTTCGAGGCTGCTCTTCCAAAGAATGACACATACGTGGTTGTAGACATAATCTCCACCCTCATTGAAGGATGTCATTAAAGAAATGTTCGCTTGTTAAGCCATTAATTAACTGATGACTTCTATAAATCTCCCTTGCCAGTCCAAAGTACTGCCGATTATATTAAGCATGATGTGGTGTCTGATGTTATTAGGCTCAGTAATGACCACCATCTATGGACGGGGAAGGTGTTGCTCATTTCCACGTCCGGCAGCAATTCATGTTCAAATGTCGTGCAGGCTCGTCCATAAGTAACAGGTTGTAGCTTAAGTTGCAACCGCTGTCTAACTAACGACAGTGCTTCCATGTGCCGTGCATTAAATGCACAGCTTTGTATCATTTTACAAAGCAAATAATGTGAATATCTACAGGTACTTTTGTGAAGCAACATCGTTAAAATGGAAAGTAAAAAAACTAACTGTTCGAGGAACTCAGCGGGTCAGGCAGTATCTGTGATGGAAATGGACAAATGGTCAGGACCCTTCTTCAGGCTGGAATGAGTCCAGGGGTTGGACTTGGCTTTCTTTACATGCATTAGACAAAAATAGCTATAAAAAAAAAAAAATCAGGTTTAATAAAAAAAAAAGGTTTAATAAGGGCAAAAACACTTATACCTGTACTTAAATTTTGGAAAAATGCGGCAACACCAACGCTCAAAATGTGTATTTCACATATGTCGGAAACGGCATATTTGGACGACATGCGACTCCTTCTAGCAGGTAAAGCAGACCAATTCTTATTGATTTGGTCTCCTTTTATCGATTTCTTATAAGCATATGGTGCAACACAACCATAGAAATAAAATGTTTTAGAATCAGGTGGCGAGTGGCTTCAATAAAATAGGTATCTAGCTTTCAATCTCCTTTTGCCTTTTCTTCTTTTATTTTTATTTTCTCTTTTTCGCCTTTCTCCTTCTACTTCTTCTTTATTCTTCCTTCTTTCGGACTATCTTTCTATCTCACGCACCACTTTTATTTGCTACTCTTTTCTTCCTTATTCCTGTTTTGCTATTAAATTTAAAAAATAAGAAGTTGTATATGAAATGTAATATGTCAACAAGTATTAGGTACTGAGGTACCACAGTATTGAACTTACTTCTAACATAGAAACATAGAACATAAGTGCAGGAGTAGGCCATTCGGCCCTTCGAGCCTGCACCGCCATTCAATATGATCATGGCTGATCATCCAACTCAGTATCCTGTACCTGCCTTCTCTCCATACCCCCTGATCCCTTTAGCCACAAGGGCCACATCTAACTCCCTCTTAAATATAGCCAATGAACTGGCCTCAACTACCTTCTGTGGCAGAGAGTTCCACAGATTCACCACTCTCTGTGTGAAAAATGTTTTTCTCATCTCGGTCCTAAAGGATTTCCCCTCTATCCTTAAGCTGTGGCCCCTTGTCCTGGACTTCCCCAACATCGGGAACACCAACATCGGGAACCCTAACAAAATAAATTTAAAAAAAAATAAAAATCAGCGTTTATTTTCTACCAGTTAAAACTCTAGCATTATATGTTACGTTGCCAACCATGCTTTTCTCTTTTAAAATATGGTGATAAAAGTGCAATTATTGTGCACCGACTACTGGTAAGTCCTGTTTGTTTGTGGATAGGAAATAAAAAATTCTGGTCAATTATGTAACCCAGCCGAAACAAAGAACTGCAGATACTGCTCAATACACAAAAGGACTCAAAGTGCTGGAGTATCTCAGCAGGTCAGGCAGGATCTCTGGAGAAAAAGGATGGGTGACATTCGGGTCAGGATCCTTTTTCTGAAACTGACCCGTCTTTCCTTTTCCTCTGGAGATGCTGCCTGACCTACTGAGTTATTGCAGCACTTTGTGTCTATCTTCGGTATAAACCAGCATCTGTAGTTCCTCTCTATACATGGATATGTGACATTTCTGGTCGAGACATTCCTGACCTATCCATGTTCTCAATGGATGCTGCCTGGCCTACTGAGCTATTCCTGCACTTTATATAACTTAGTAACTCATGGAAAAAGCCAGGTTAATTGAAATTTAGGTAACAATGAGTAGCTTCCAGTTGCAAGGCCAGGGTTATTCTGATCAGTGCTCATTCAATTGCATTATACAATGTGTAACCTGATAACCATATAACCATATAACAATTACAGCATGGAAACAGGCCCTCTCGACCCTTCTAGTCCGTGCCGAACACGTATTCTCCCCTAGTCCCATACACCTGCGTTCAGACCATAACCCTCCATTCCTTTCCCGTCCATATAACTATCCAATTTATTTTTAAATGATAAAAACGAACCTGCCTCCACCACCTACACTGGAAGCTCATTCCACACAGCCACCACGCTCTGAGTAAAGAAGTTCCCCCTCATGTTACCCCTAAACTTCTGTCCCTTAATTCTCAAGTCATGTCCCCTTGTTTGAATCTTCCCTACTCTCAGTGGGAAAAGCTTATCCACGTCAACTCTGTCTATCCCTCTCATCATTTTAAAGACCTCTATCAAGTCCCCCCTTAACCTTCTGCGCTCCAAAGAATAAAGCCCTAACTTGTTCAACCTTTCTCTGTAACTTAGTTGCTGAAACCCAGGCAACATTCTAGTAAATCTCCTCTGTACTCTCTCTATTTTGTTGACATCCTTCCTATAATTAGGCGACCAAAATTGTACACCATACTCCAAAATTGGCCTCACCAATGCCTTGTACAATTGTAACATTACATCCCAACTTCTATACTCAATGCTCTGATTTATAAAGGCCAGCACACCAAAAGCTTTCTTTACCACCCTATCTACATGAGATTCCACTTTCAGGGAACTGTGCACAGTTATTCCCAGATCCCTCTGTTCACCTGCATTCTTCAATTCCCTACCATTTACCATGTACGTCCTATTTTGATTTGTCCTGCCAAGATGTAGCACCTCACACTTATCAGCATTAAACTCCATCTGCCATCTTTCAGTCCACTCTTCCAACCGGCATAAATCTCTCTGTAGACTTTGAAAATCTACTTCATTATCCACAACCCCACCTATCTTAGTATCATCTGCATACTTACTAATCCAATTTACCACACCATCATCCAGATCATTGATGTACATGACAAACAACAGTGGACCCAACACAGATCCCTGTGGCACCCCACTAGTCACTGGCCTCCAACCTGACAAACAACCACCCACCATTACCACTCTGACTTGAGAATTAAGGGACTGAAGTTTAGGGGTAACATGAGGGGGAACTTCTTTACTCAGAGAGTGGTAGCTGTGTGGAATGAGCTTCCAGTGAAGGTGGTGGAGGCAGGTTCGTTTTTATCATTTAAAAATAAATTGGATAGTTATATGGATGGGAAAGGAATGGAGGGTTATGGTCTGAGCGCAGGTATATGGGACTAGGGGAGATTATGTGTTCGGCACGGACTAGAGGGGTCGAGATGGCCTGTTTCCGTGCTGTAATTGTTATATGGTTATATGGTTATATGGTATCTCCCATTCAGCCACTGTTGAATCCATCTTGCTACTCCACCATTAATACCCAACCATTGAACCTTCTTAACCAACCTTCCGTGAGGAACCTTGTCAAAGGCCTTACTGAAGTCCATATATACAACATCCACTGCTTTAGCCCTCATTAATTTCCTGAGTAACCTCTTCAAAAAATTCAAGAAGATTAGTCAAACATGACCTTCCAGGCACAAATCCATGTTGACTGTTCCTAATCAGACCCTGTTTATCCAGATGCTTATATATATTATCTCTAAGTATCCTTTCCATTAATTTGCCCACCACTGACGTCAAACTAACAGGTCTATAATTGCTAGGTTTACTCTTAGACCCCTTTTTAAACAATGGAACAACATGCGCAGTACGCCAATCCTCCGGCACTATTCCCGTTTCTAATGACATTTGAAATATTTCTGTCATAGCCCCTGCTATTTCTACACTAACTTCCCTCAATGTCCTAGGGAATATCCTGTCCGGACTGGAGACTTATCCACTTTTATATTTCTCAAAAGTGTCAGTACTTCCTCTTCTTTGATCCTCATAGTTTCCATAGCTACTCTACTTGTTTCCCTTACCTCACATAATTCAATATCCTTCTCCTTGGTGAATACCGAAGAAAAGAAATTGTTCAATATCTCCCCCATCTCTTTTGGCTCTGCAGATAGCTGTCCACTCTGACTCTCTAATGGACCAACTTTATCCCTCGTTATCCTTTTGCTATTAATATAGCTGTAGAAACCCTTTGGATTTACTTTCACCTTACTTGCCAAAGCAACCTCATATCTTCTTTTAGCTTTTCTAATTTCTTTCTTAAGATTCTTTTTACATTCTTTATACTCCTCAAGCACCTCATTTACTCCATGCTGCCTATAATTATTGTAGATCTCTCTCTTTTTCCGAACCGTGTCTAATTTCCCTTGAAAACCATGGCTCTTTCCAATTTTTACTATTTCCTTTCAACCTAACAGGGACATAAAGATTCTGTACTCTTAAAATTTCACCTTTAAATGTCCTCCATTTCTCTGCCACATCTTTCCCATAAAACAAACTGTCCCAATTTACTCCTTTTAAATCCTTTCGCATCTCCTCAAATTTAGCCTTTCTCCAATCAAAAATCTCAACCCTAGGTCCAGTTCTGACCCTCTCCATAATTATATTGAAACTAATGGTATTGTGATCACTGGTCCCGAACTGTTCCCCAACGCATACCTCTGCCACCTGACCCGTCTCATTTCCTAACAGGAGGTCCCCTTCTCTAGTAGGTACTTCTATGTATTGCTGTAAAAAACTATCCTGCACACATTTTACAAACTCCAACCCATCCAGCCATTTACAGAATGTGTTTCCCAGTCTATGTGTGGAAAATTGAAATCTCCCACAATCACTACCTTGTGCTTACTACTAATATCTGCAATCTCCTTACATATTTGCTCTTCCAATTCTCGCTCCCCATTTGGCGGTCTATAATACACCCCTATAAGTGTTGCTACCCCTTTCCCATTTCTCAGTTCCACCCAAATAGCCTCCCTAGACAAGCCCTCTAATCTATCCTGCCAAAGCACTGCTGTAATATCTTCCCTGATAAGCAATGCAACACCCCCACCTCTTGCCCCTCCAATTCTATCACACCTGAAGCAACAACATCCTGGAATATTTAGTTTCCAATCACAGCCCTCCTGCAACCATGTTTCACTGATCGCCACAACATCATACTTCCAGGTGTCAATCCAGGCTCTAAGTTCATCCACCTTTCTTACAATGCTCCTAGCATTAAAATATACACATTTAAGAAACCAACCATCTCTTATTCTCTCTCCCCTACATTTTGGGTCAGAGTGCTACCATTCTCTGCCTCCTGCCTTACACACTGACTGCTAGCTTTCCCAATTCGAGTCCCTCCCCCCAACCATACTAGTTTAAAGTCTCCCCAGTAGCCTTTGCAAATCTCCCCGCCAGGATATTGGTCCCCCTCGAGTTCAAGTGCAACCCGTCCTTTCTGTACAGGTCGCACCTTCCCCAAAAGAGGTCCCAATGATCCAGAAACTTGAATCCATACCCACTGCACCAGTCTCTCATCCACGCATTTATTCTCCACCTCGCTCCATTCCTACTCTCACTGTCGCGTGGCACAGGCAGTAATCCTGAGATTGTTACCTTTGCAGTCCTTCTCCTTAACTCTCTACCTAACTCCCTAAATTCTTCTTTCAGGACCTCTTCTCTTTTTTTACCTATGTCATTGGTACCTATATGTACCACAACCTCAGGCTCCTCTCCCTCCCATTTCAGGATTTCTTGGACACGTTCAGACACATCCCTGACCCTGGCACCAGGGAGGCAAACCACCATTCGGGTCTCCTGTCTACGTCCACAGAATCGCCTATCCGACCCCCTGACTATAGAGTCCCCTATTACAATTGCCCTCCTCTTCTTTTCCTTACCCTTCTGAGCAACAGGACCGGTCTTTATGCCAGAGGCCCGGCCGCTGTCGCTGCCCCCAGGTAGGCTGTCTCCCCCACCCTTACTCAAACATGAGTACTTATTTTCAAGGTGTACAGCCACCGGGGTACTCACCAGTCCCTGCCTCTGCCCATTGTTCTTCCTAACTGTGACCCAGTTTTCTGTCTCCCGTGGTCTTGGAGTGACCACCTCCCTGTAACTCCTTTCTATGACCTCCTCGCTCTCCCTGAGCAGACAGAGGTCATCGAGTTGCTGCTCCAGGTTCCTAACACGGTCCCTTAGGAGCCCCATCTCGACGCACCTGGCGCAGATGTGGACGTCTGGAGAGCACTCCGACTCCATGACCTCCCACATCTGACATCCAGAACAGTAAACTGCCCTGGTCCTCATTCTCCCCCTTGTCCAAATACAATAAAGCCTTACCCGGGATACAAGCCAATCAGCTGCTTCCTCTGGTCCTCTTCCACCAATCAGAGGCTTCCACCAGAATCCTTCTCTGGAAGTGAGATGGAACGTTGCAGATTTGGGTAACTCACAGCTCCAGGTAACTCCTCCTCGCACCAACGGCTCCCCAGGCCTCTGTAGAAGCAAGCCCCGCGCTGTTTTTATACTCACAGCTCCAGGTAACTCCTCCTCGCACCAACGGCTCCCCGGGCCTCTCCTGATGCCAGGTGTTTAAAGCTTTTTGCAGTAACTGAGGAGACCCAATTTTCCAACATCAAGAAATAAAGCACCCTGTGAACTGGACCAAATATAGAAGCTGAAAAATTAATATTTACATCTTGTTCCTAGTTATTGCGAATTTCTGAAGATTACTCCAAAACAGTTTGGCAGAATGGCGAGTGACATGGTAACCTGCTGGAATCAGCTACTGCGATTTAGCTGGGGTCATTCTGTCAATTCCAAATCCAACATTATATTGTAAATTTCTCAATTCACATTTATAATGTGAGCCTGAAGAAGGGTTCCGACCCGAAATGTCACCGAGGCATTCCCTCCATTTAGACAATAGACAATAGGTGCAAGAGTAAGCCATTCAGCCCTAGTAAGCTGATCATCCACAATCAGTATCCCGTTCCTGCCTTCTCCTTCTCCCCATATCCCCTGACTTTGCTATATTTAAGAGCTCTATCTAACTCTCTCTTGAAAGCATTTATAAAAGTCATCAGTTGATTAATGACGTAAAAGGAGAACATTTTGTTAAAGACATCATGCACAGAGACAATTATCTGAATGGTGGCCGATTAGGAAAAGGAGAGATGCAACGAGACCTGGGTGTCATGGTACACCAGTCATTGAAAGTAGGCATGCAGGTGCAGCAGGCAGGTTAGAAAGCGAATGGTATGTTAGCATTAATAGCAAAAGGATTTGAGTATAGGAGCAGGGAGGTACTACTGCAGTTGTACAGGGTCTTGGTGAGACCACACCTGGAGTATTGCGTACAGTTTTGGTCTCCTAATCTGAGAAAAGACATTCTTGCCATAGAGGGAGTGCAGTGGAGGTTCCCCAGACCGATTCTTGGGATGTCAGGACTTTCATATGAAGAAAGACTGGATAGACTCAGCTTGTACTCGCTAGAAGTTAGAAGATTGAGGGGAATCTTATAGAAACTTACAAAATTCTTAAGGGGTTGGACAGGCTAGATGCAGGAAGATTGTTCCCGATGTTGGGGAAGTCCAAAACAAGGGGTCACAGTTTAAGGATAAGGGGGAAATCTTTTAGGACCGAGATGAGAAAAACATTTTTCACAGAGAGTGGTGAATCTCTGGAATTCTCTGCCACAGAAAGTAGTTGAGGCCAGTTCATTGGCTATATTTAAGAGGGAGTTAGATGTGGCCCTTGTGGCTAAAGGGATCAGGGGGTATGGAGAGAAGGCAGGTACAGGATACTGAGTTGGATGATCAGCCATGATCATATTGAATGGCGGTGCAGGCTCGAAGGTCCGAATGGCCTACTCCTGCACCTAATTTCTATGTTTCTATGTTTCTAGAGGATGGATATTGTTTAGTTTAGTTTAATTTAGAGATACAGCATTTTAGACTTTAAACCTTACTTTAGACTTTAGAGATACAGTGTAGAAACCGGCTCTTTGGCCCACCGAGTCCGCGCTGACCAGCGATCACCCCAGACACTAGCACTATCCTATACACTAGGGAAAATGTACAAATTTTTACAGAAGCCAATTTACCTACAAACCTGTACGTCTTTGGAGTGTGGTAGGAAACCGGAGCACCCGGAGAAAACCCACGCAGTCACAGGGAGAACGTACAAACTGTATAATGACAGGATCAAATTAGTCAGGATCGAACCCGGGTCTCTATAACTGTGAGTCAGCAACTCTACCGCTGCCCTACTGTGTCACCCCGAAAAGTTGAAGTAAGATTTTTAACATCTTAAAATGAGTCACTGGTTTTACATTAGGTAGCAGCCTTAAAAAGATATTGGGTATTATAAGCGAAGAAAAATATTGCAACAATGTGAGAAAAGATCCAGGAAGTGGGACTAGCTGGATTGCTTACTTGATACCAGGGGTGAGCAGCTTCCTGTGCTAGATTATTCGATGATATTTTACAGCTGGAGACGGCTTGATATAGTATTTTCCATGCCTGATTTAATTTGTCAATCACTGTAAAATCTTTCTCCAGCTTTTCGTACTCTTCTTATTCTTGTCTTGCCAACAATTTGACACATTTACAGTGGTTTTGACATCCATATCACTGGTGCAGACATAAGACAATAGGTCAAACCCTGCCACTGCAATTTTCTTAGCTGGTTTGACCCATATCATCTTTTTTTGATTTACTTTCACACAAGCTCTTCGGCTTAGCGTTTCTACAATGCCGATTGGCGTTACACTAAATTATTGTTTTTCTGTGGGCCAGCTAATCCAGTCGTAAATAAGGCACATTATTTCCTGTTAATCATTGGGGCAGACTGAAACAACTGTGTCAAAACCTGCCACAAATCCCGACCTTAGTCACTCTTTCAGCACGTGCCTGACCAATTTTGGTGCCCGATTTGACCTTGAGCTAAGCACAGAATCTGTATCCTCCAACCTAATGAATAATGTTATTTCACTAACTGTCGGGCAGCAGAGTGGCACGGCTGGTAGAGCCATCGTCTCATAAGGTCATAAGGAATAGGGGGGTTGCACGTAAGGTCACGGAGCAGCTCAATCCATGTGGAGGACATGGCGGCCACGGTATACACGGGTATACACTGTTAACACACGAAAAGCGTACTTTCTTTCCAGTTAAAATCCGCCAAAATGATCATTTTTTGCGCTGTAAATAATTGTGGGTGCTGTCATTGAAAGCGGGAAGGTATCATGTTTAAACTGGTGTTATCTCATGGTGTAGCATCTTTTATAATCTGTGACTAATAGCCGCATTAATTGTCGTGTCCAGAGAGATCACCATCGTGCACCATCTCGATAAGCCTTCGCTAAATAAAGCGAACTCAAAGTCAGAACAATTTGATTGCAATATTGTGGGGTTATTTTCTTTGGGTGACTGAGCGCTCAGAACCAAATGCTTTAGCATCTTTGCTCTGAACCGAGCACCAAGATGTAAGTTGCCGAAGGAGCGCATCCCTCGGGACAGCCCCCACTCTTCCCCCTCCCCCGGGGTCAGCGCTGTCCAGCCACGGCCGCCCTCCACCCCTCCACCCCATCTCCCCCTGTGTTGCCGCACTGTCAGGGGCTGTGGGTCGGCAGCGCCCACACACGGGGCTGGGTGGAGCGGGGTCGGGTGGAGCAGGGCCACGTGAGGTGGGGCCACGGTTCTGGGCAACGTCAGCTGCAGCGTCTTGGGGACGGTCTGCTCCCTCCGCCCACCCAGTCACTGGCCGCACTGCACCGACACCCCGACCTCTTTCTACCCCCCCCTAACCCCCGACCCCCTCCTCCCCCCGCCACCCCCACCCCCGGCCGCGGGGATAGACGGCCCAGGGTCAGAGGGTGTGCAACCAGTCCGGGTGCTGGGCCAGAAGAAGGGCCTGCTGTGCTGGCAGCCATAGTAAATGCTTACCTGCAGTTCATATCGTGTACTCCAGTTGGCGTTGTATGGGTCACGGGTCGTGACCTCGACTGTGTGCAACCTCCCTATAGGAGTAGAATTAGGCCATTTAGTCCATCAAGTCTACTCCACCATTCAATCATGGCTGATCTATCTCTCCCTCCTAACCTCATTCTCTTGCCTTCTCCCCATAACCTCTGACACTTGTACTAATCAAGAATCTATCTATCTCACAGCGTCAGAGACCCAGGTTCAATCCTTACCTAGGTGATGTCTGTGTGGAGTTTGCTCATTCCCTCTGTGACTTCAGCTTCCCCGGATTGCTTCAGTTTTCTTCCACGTCCCGAAGATGTGCGGGTTTTCTAAATTCTTGTTCTTGGTTTCTTGGTCCTCCAAAATATTCCAAATGGAATTTAAACTGGAGGTGGTGAAGGGAGGGATTAAGCCAGAAAGGGTTATTGGGAAGAAAGAGCTACTTTAAATTTAGTTGCATCTGGTTGGGTAACTATAGTTGGGTGGAGATTATTCCATGCTTTAATTGTGCGGGGGAAGAACGAATTGCTGTACACGTCTGTCTTTGTAGCTGGGATCACAAATTGGATCGAATGCCCTCGTCTGCTCCTAATTGGTTTGGGTTTGGTGTAGGTCTTGTAATCTATGTCGAGCTGACCATTTAACATATTGTAAAAACAGGTCAAACGGTGAACTTCACGTCTGTCTTGGAGAGGGTTCCACCCCAGAGAATTCAGAAGTTTGGTGACACTCGCTTCTCTCTCATAGGTGTTAGTAACAAATCGAGCCGCCTGTCTTTGGACACGCTCGATGGAAGAAATGTTTTTATTTGTGTATGGGTCCCATGCTGCAACTGCGTAGTCCAAATGAGGTCTAACGAGGGTGAAGTATAGCTTCTCCTTGACAGAAGTTGAACAATGATGAAAGTTGCGCCTCAGGAAGTTTAGGCCCTACTTTGGGTGGGTGGGAGAATATGGATGGTTGATAGGAATGGAGGGGGGGGGGGGGGGGGGTTATTGGTGAGAGTGAGTATAAAATGGGTTGGTATAAAGGGGTACTTGATGCTCAGAATGAATGCGGAGTCACAAAAGCTTGTATCCATGCTGTATGACTATGCCTTTAACAGCTGCCTCCCTGCACATATGCCAGAATCCTTCACTGTCCATTCATTTCTCTGCACAGAATCCAACTCGATTGTTGTTCTGATGTTGTCCATCCTACACTTTCTGTAAATGTCAGCACACCCTGAGAAACATAGAATCATAGAAAAATAGGGGCAGGAGTAGGCCATTCTGCCCTTCGAGCCAGCATCGTCATTCAATATGATCATGGCTGATCATCTAAAATCAGTACCCGGTTCCTGCTTTTTCCCCATATCCATTGACTCCTTTAGCCCTAAGAGCTAAATCTAACTCCCTCTTGAAAGCATCCAATTAATTGGCCTCCACTGCCTTCTGTGGCAGAGAATTCCACAGATTCACAACTCTCTGGGTGAAGAAGTTTCTCCTCATCTCAGTCCTAAATGGCCTACCCCTTATTCTTAAACTGTGACACCTGGTTCTGGACTCCCCCAACATCAGGAACATTTTTCTTGCATCTAGCCTGTCCAATCCTTTAAGAATTTTATATGTTTCTATAAGATTACCTCTCATTCTTCTAAATTCCAGTGAATACAAACTCAGTCGACCCATTCTTTCATCATATGTCAGTCCCGCCATCCCGGGAATCATCCTGGTGAATGCTGCACTCCCTCAATAGCAATAATGTCCTTCCTCAAATTAGGAGACCAAAATTGCACACAATACTCCAGGTACGATCTTACCAGGGCCCTGTACGACTGCAGTAGGACCTCCTTGCTCGTAAACTCAAATCCTCTCGCAATGAAGGCCACATGACATTAGCTTTCTTCACTGCCTGCCTTACCTGCATGCTTTCTTTAAATACTGATGTACAAGCACACCCAAGTCTCAATGCACTTCCCCTTTTCCTAATCTGACACCATTCAGAAGAAGGTCTGAAAAAGTGTCTCGACCAGAAACTTCACCTATTCCTTCTTTCCAAAGATGCTGCCTGTCCCGCTGAGTTATTCCAGCTTCTTGTGTCTATCTTTGGTTTAAACCAGCATCTGCAGTTCTTTCTTATACAATTCAGATAATAATCTGCCTTCCTGTTCTTGCTACCAAAGTGAATAACCTCACATTTATCCACATTATATAGCATCTGCCATGCATCTGCCCACTCACTCAACCTATCTAAGTCACCTTGCAGCCTCATAGCATCGCCATCGCAGCTCACACTGCCACCCAGCTTTGTGTCATCCTCAAACTTGGTGATGTCACATTTAATTCCCTCATCTAAATCGTTCATTTATATTGTTAATAACTGGGGTCCCAGCACCGAGCCTTGCGGCACCCCACTAGTCACTGCCTGCCATTCTGAAAAGGGCCCGTTAATTCCTACTTTATGCTTCCTGTTTGCCAGTCAGTTCGCTATCCATGTCACTGTCCTACAGCCAATACCATGTGCTCTAACTTTGTGGATAAATGTGAGGTTATCCACTTTGGTAGCAAAAACAGGAAGGCAGATTACTATCCAAATGGCGTCAAGTTGGGAAAAGGGGAAGTACAACGGGATCTGGGGGTCCTTGTTCATCAGTCAATGAAAGTAAGCATGCAGGTACAGCAGGCAGTGAAGAAAGCGAATGGCATGTGGCCTTTATAACAAGAGGAGTTGAGTATTGGAGCAAAGAGGTCCTTCTGCAGGTGTATAGGACTCTAGTGAGACCACACCTGGAGTATTGTGTGCAGTTTTGGACCCCTAATTTGAGGAAGGACATTCTAGCTATTGAGGGAGTGCAGCGTAGGTTTACAAGGTTAATTCCTGGGATGGCAGGACTGTCATATGCTGAGAGAATGGAGCGGCTGGGTTTGTACACTCTGGAGTTCAGAAGGATGAGAGGGGATCTTATCGAAACATAAGATTATTAAAGGTTTGGACACGTTAGAGGCAGGAAACATGTTCCCGATGTTGGGGGAGTCCAGAACCAGGCGCCACAGTTTAAGAATAAGGGGTAAGCCATTTAGAACGGATATGAGAAAACACTTGTTCTCACAGAGAGTTGTGAGTCTGTGGAATTCTCTGCCTCAGAGAGCGGTGGAGGCCGGTTCTCTGGATACTGGAAAGGCCTACTCCTGCACCTATTGTCTATTGTCTAATCAAGAATCTGTCAATCTCCACCTTAAAAATATCCATTGACTTTGCCTCTACAACCTTCTGTGACAATGAAGATAGCAGAGTCAGGGGATATGGGGAGAAGGCAGGAATGGGGTACTGATTGGGGATGATCGGTCATGATCTCATTGAATGGCGGTGCTGGCTCGTAGAGCCGCATGGCCTACTCCTGCACCTATTGTCTAGTGTCTATCATATTCCTTAATTACTAACTGCACATTCAATTCATCCACCTTATTACGAATGCTTCTCGCATTAAGGCACAAAGCTTTCAGGTTAGTTTTTCTTATCTCCCTTCAACCTTTTGCTTCTGTCCTCCTTTTATTTCCCTCTGTCTCCTTGCAATGGTTCGCATCCCCCTGCCTTGTTAGTTTAAACGTGACCTTTCCTACGCTCTCTTTCCCGTTAGCTGCGCACACACACACACACTTCCCCATTGTTGACTCCTTGTCAGGCTGTGAGAAACCTACCCTCACTCTGCCCCTCCCCATTCATCTCCGTCTCACTGACCTGCACGGCACCCGGAGTCTGCTGCATAGAGATTTCAACCTTGCTACCAAACCACCCCGCATCCCTCCTTGTGCCCAGTGAGATCTCTGCACTACTCCAGACCTCAGCAATCTAGAGGAACTGAACACAATATCGACCACGTTAGGGCCCATGCATGTTTTAATCTGTATTTTCTCTATGGCTATAACACTATATTCTGCACTCTGTTTATTTTTATTTTTGCACTGCCTGTTTTATTATGGTTCGAGTATGCTGGTATGATTTGCCTGAATAGTTCGCAAAACAAAGTTTCTCTGTACACGTTATTATAAAAGACCAACACCAATGCAATGCTGTACACAGTGCTTCAGATGTGGTCTCACAAATAATCACTGTAACTCAAGCATAACAGCCCTACTTTTGTATTCAATCCCCTTAGCTCCTCTAAGCAAGGATTTGGTGTTGCTTTGGGTAGCTCTTTGTTGACTTTCTTCTCAAGTGTCATTGCTACTAGCTTAGTTTAGTTTAGAGTGTCGAAACAGGCCCTTTGGCCCACCAAATCTGTGCTGACCAGCGATCCCCGCACACTAAAACTACCCTGCACACGCTAGGGACAATGTTTTAATTTTACCAGGCCAATTAGCCTACAAGCCTGGACATCTTTTGGAGTGTGGGAGGAAGGTGTAGCTCCCGGAGAAAACTCACGCAGATCACGGTGAGAACGTACAAAGAAGGGGGGATCGAAACCGGGTCTCTAGTGCTGTAAGGCAGCAGCATTACCCAGCGCCATCATGCCGCCCCTTTTTGTACTACTGTACAAAAATTTTGTATATGTATTCAGAGTGTTGTTACTCAATAAAAAAAGTCAATTTTTGTAAAGTTGTGCATTAGCTAAATGTTAAAGGATGTTTGTTTAAGTAACAAAAGACTTTATCTCAAGGACATGGATTGTGGTGTCTATAGGTATCTTCTCAAGATCAAATTTTAATTCAGTGCTGTGAGTTCTGCTACAGCACATCGCTCCACTAAATAGTGGAGACTTTCAATTAAAACAGAATTAAACACGCGC
Source organism: Amblyraja radiata (assembly GCF_010909765.2). NCBI lineage: Eukaryota > Metazoa > Chordata > Chondrichthyes > Rajiformes > Rajidae > Amblyraja > Amblyraja radiata. Next base: position 86,436,180 of record NC_045961.1, on the reverse strand, counting down.
CTTAATGATTACACGCTGACCTGAAGAACCTACCAGATTGAATAACCTAAATCTAAGATGACTTACTTAGGACTTATAATGAAATCAATGATTTATTATCATAAATTCTGTTGATGCCATCAATGTAGCATGGCATGATCGATGTCTCGCAGCAATCTAACGGAATGACTCAGATCATCGTGGTTCAGTGTAGAATGTTCTTTAATAATTGTTCCTGTGAAATTCCAAGGAGTATTTCACAACGTTAAGGGTGTCGTATGGTTGTAAGTTGCGTGCTTTGGCTTCAAAAGGATTTGCTGCTCTTTTTACTTATTCTATTGTGTTTTTGCTGCCAACTTTTCAGAAGTGTATTGCAAAGCATATTATTATTTACCATTAAAGCTTAAAATTTTAAAACCCTTTGAATGAAAAGTATTAATTTTCCTTTCTTTGCATCAATTTTCTGCCGTCATGCTGGGCTAAACTCTCACTGAAACATGGCTGTTTGACGGGCACTTTCTGTCCACTCGGACATTTGGGGAATATTTTGTAACTGGTCGCTTGTACAGTCATGTTTTATTTTTGGAAAATGCACTCCTGTGATATTCATTCCAGATCACTTGAGTATCATCAAGAGCAGCATTAGTCAATTAATAACAGACTCTTAATGGAAGTTGATGATAGTGTCAATTCAGGAATAAAACATTTGGAAATGTAATCATTCACTTATTTCATTTTTCAGCTGTTTAGAAATTGACCTTCCTATGTTTAACGTATTTCTTTAATGGGTGATGATTTTTCTTGAGTTAATGGTGAAGAGAAGATGAGAAATTGATTATACTTGCAATCATTAACTCTCCTCTCTTGTCTCTTGCCCAAGCTGAGGACAACATCATAAACATTACAGAGAAATGGGGTTGATAACTCTGCCAATTATGCACCAATACCAAACGCAGATGGAAGCAATGGACCATGAAATTGAGAAAAAAATGGTTTTCCTGATTTCTTTCCATTAGATAGCAACCCCCTATCCTCTCAGCCTTCTCTCCTTGCTTGGCAGCAATGAGAGAAATCTGCACCCGTAGTAAGTTGGAATTTTATGGATGTGCACTGCACAGCCACATAATAACATTAGGCTGACTGACCCATGACCATGGGTAGGTGAAGTAGGATTATGCATGAGGTTTTAATGACATGATAAATGCCTGTATTACCGGCATTGATCACCTGGTGTGTTAATCCCCACGAAGCCCTGTCTCATCACAGCCTAACAGTAAAGTCCTTACTGCCTGGGTCTTTCTTTTATAGGCCAGGATGAAGTAGTGTGGTATAGGTTATTGGACTTGTGGCCAGAGCTTCCAATTGTTATAACCATATAATAACCATATAACAATTACAGCACGGAAACAGGCCATCTCGACCCTTCTAGTCCGTGCCGAACACATAATCTCCCCTAGTCCCATATACCTGCGCTCAGACCATAACCCTCCATTCCTTTCCCATCCATATAACTATCCAATTTATTTTTAAATGATAAAAACGAACCTGCCTCCACGACCTTCACTGGAAGCTCATTCCACACAGCTACCACTCTCTGAGTAAAGAAGTTCCCCCTCATGTTACCCCTAAACTTCAGTCCCTTAATTCTCAAGTCATGTCCCCTTTGTTGATGCAGAAATGAGTATTCAAATCCCACAGAGCGCTGAGGAATTTAAATTCAATTAAGAAATTGAAATAAAAGGCAAGCCTCTGTAACAGTGACTGTGAAACTGCTGCAAACCCCGCTGGGTTTTGTAAAGTTCTTTGAGGGAGCAATTTGCTGCGCTCACCTGCTGTACACAGTGTGTGACTAGGTCATTATGCGGATAAAGAAGGGAAGAGATTGAACTTTTTTTCGCCTTCCATCACTGTGAGGAATGTGGAGGAGTCACTGTGGTGGATGTTTATGTTAAAATGTATTTTGTGTGTTTTTTTACTTTTTATTAGTAGGACTGTATGGCAAATCAAATTACTTGTATGTTGCAAAACATACTTGGCTAATAAAGTGAGTATGAGTATAAAGAAAGCTTGAAAGCATGATTCATGCTTTCAAAGTTGTTATTAGTCTACTGAGCGGACCTATTATAAACTAAGGGTAGTCTTAATCTACCAATCTACCCCTTGCATTTTTAATCAGTTATCATTTTTAATATCTCCATATGTGTGAGTCTGTTATTAATTGTCTTGTACTGTTCCTGATGTGACTCAAGTGATCTAAAACAAACCCACAGGAGTGCATTTTCCAAAAAGAAAACATTACTACAACAAGCGATCAGTTACAAAATATTTCAGTTTAGTGTATTGTCACGTATAGCCGAGGGACAGTGAAAAGCTTTTGTTGCCTGCTAACCAGTCAGCAGAAAGACCCAAATGTCCAAGTGAACAGGGAATGCCGATCAAGCTTAGCCGTATTTCAGTGAGAGCAGAAAATTGATTCAAAGAAAATAAAATTAGCACAACTCTTCATTCCAATGCTTTTTCAATTTTAACCATTAAAGTTAAAAATTAATATGCTTTGCAATACTCTTCTGAAAAGTTAGCAACAAAAACAGAATGGAATATTTAAAAAGACTCATCAACATTAACTCCCTATTTCAGGATCACATACTAGTGATGTCCATATCTTACAAATATTGAAGCCACCTCTGATTTTTTTTTTAAACCCGCACATATTCTTTGAACACATTTTTAATAAATTTAAATTTTCTGTGACTTTTTCTTGAAGTTTTGGGTACTGAAGATCAATTTTTAATACCAGAATACATCAAGGAAATGCAGTTTAATTGCAGCTCCAGTCCATCATCTGAAGGAGGTGATTAATTGATCAGTGACACCGCCAAGCACCAGAAGCGAGTGTTAAAATGTAATCCAGGAATGAGTAGGTTAACCTATGTTGAGCATTTGTCAGCATAGGGCCTGGACACGCTGGAGTTTAGAAAAATGAGTGGGGTCCTCATTGAAACATACAGAATAGTGAAAGGCTTGGACAGATTGGATGTGGAGAGGATGTTTCCATTAGTAGGAGAATCTAGGGCTAGAGGTCAGAGCCTTAGAATTAAAAGACGTTCTTTTAGGAAGGAGATGAGGAGAAATTTCTTTAGTCAGAGGGTGGTGAATCTGTGGAATTAGAGGCCGTCAATGGATATTTTTAAGGCAGAGATAGATACATTTTTGATTACAGATGTCCGAGGTTATGGGGAGAAGACAGGAGAATGGGGTTGGGAGGGAGAGATAGTTCAGCCATGATTGAATGGCAGTCTAGACTTGATGGGCCGAATGGCCTAATTCTACTCCTATCACTAATGCTGGAATCGCCTTCTCTTCAACTCGTGCCTTTCCATACTGTCAGCTGAGACTTGTTGGATTGTTCCGTGGCTTGGAAATGCACCAAGTTGGCAGGCAGGAGCAGCGAGTAGTTATGGACTCGAGTGAAATATTGCCATTATTGTTGTGACTGGCATTTAAATAAGTACAGGGTGTTGGTGAGGCCATACCTGGAGTATTGTACACTGTGGGTATTGGTATCTGCGGTGCTATCTTTTGTGACGGTAAGTGCTGGTACCTCTAAAAAATAAATAAAAACTAGATTTTCACATTATTTAAATTTAATATAACAAAAAATTTAGAAAATAAAATATAAAATGTATTAATTCAATTAGGCAGTGAGGTTCTTAAAATGTTTAACAGCTAATGGGATAGCAATCTGCCATAAATACCAAGACCAAGTACACTGGCATCTTTTTACTAACAAAAAAACATTGGCTTGTTGTTGTCACTTGAACTGAGATAGTTCAAGTTCACCTTTATTGTCACTTAACCAATTAAGATACAGTGTTAGCCATACTTAGTGAAAAACAATAATATACACACACATAAAATAAAATGTAACATAAACATCCACCACAGTGTTTTGCGTGCCATCCATTGCAGCAGGTCATGCCATACATAAGTTCAGTCATACCATACATGAGTCTAATTATGCCATACATGAGTGCAACATGTGCAAAAAGTGAAAGGAAACAGTGTGCAGAATATAGTGTTAAAGCTGCAGAGAAAGTTCAAGAGCCACATTAAGGTAGATTGAAAGATTGGGAATACATCCTTAGCCTATGAGAGTCTGATACAGAATCTGAAATGAAGCTGGTCTTGAATGTTCTTGTTCTGGCCAATTTATTTAAAAAAACAATACACTGGCAGTGGTGGTGTTCCAGCAGAGAGCCACACAGCTAACCCCTGGGTTGAGAGGGTTGTCCCATCGAGGGAGGGTTAAGATCTTATTTCATGTTTGTGGGACTTCAGCAGTAGTGGTGATCTTACTCAAGCACATAAGATAGTAATGCAGAGCAGCTGTTGAGTTCTTTCCACTGGTGGGAGAATCTTAAGACAGCGACATAGAGGCAAGCTAAGGAGCTTATGTTTGAAACTGAAATGTGTAGGGATTGCAACTTCCAGAGACTGGTGATTGTCTGGATTTATCTAACCCAGATGTTTGTGGAGGCTGGATCAGGAGGGGATATTTAAAGAGGAGATGGATATATTTTTGAAAGATCTGGGAATAGAGGACTAAGGGGAGCTGGCACAGAAGAGGAGATGACGAGATGAGACCTGGGGTAGATCAGCTGTGATCATATTGAATGGTGGAGCAAGCTTGAGGGGCTGAGTGGCCTACCCCTGCTTCTAGGCTTCATGTTCTCTTGTGTATTTCATTTTGTGGACATTTTGAACAGTTGTTTGAGGAAGCCTGCAATTTTTTTCTTGGTAGGTTTTGCATGCTCGTAGATACTAGATTATGTTGGGTTGAAGCAAAACCAGCTTGCAGGTTGTAAGACATAAGAGTCTGGGTGAGTTAAGGTGGATATAGGTGGGGTGGAGGAATGAGTGATCCTTTCTAAGTCTGATCCCATGAACCATTATTCACACACTTTTAAGCAAATGCATTTGTGGGAATTTTTTAATATCTTTGATAAAATTCAGTTGATTGCTATTAATCAATAACAAAATATGATATTTGTACTATTTTCAAATTGTTGAAAGAATTAATTTATCTGGACTAAATTGAACGGAAGATTATAGTGGATTGAGATAACACAGAGTATGAGTGGAAGCCCCTCTCTAGAAAACATGGCTGGGAGTGGGGACAACTTAATGATTTCAAATCCAAGACAGTTATCATACATTTATCATGAATTCATTCTAATCATTAGTAGTTTTGCTGTGACTGAAATGGATTGATAATCAACATTTTCATAATTGATTTTGTGCAGCGGACTTAAAGCAATTTGTATTGTTTCAGGAAAGCAATTGCTTGTGTGACTGTAAGAGTGAATGTGCAATGGAGCAGTGTAATATCTGGAACCATGGAACTACAAGTTAGACCCAATTTAACTCCTCTAGTTTCTGTACAGATCTTGTTGACTGGTTCTTCCCCTGAGAATTTTTTTTGCTAAATTTGCTCCGGGAACATAATCATTTTATCATAAGTGTGTGGAAATAATGACGTTGTTTGGAAAGTGTGAAATTTGTGCCGTGTTCTAACCACCGAGATTGGTGGTTGTGTGCAGAGCTGGTGCCGAGTGTGAATGCCCAGTAGGTTCTCATCCCCTGGCTGGGTCCACTCAAGAATCCGCAGACTGAGGCACAAGACTGCAGAGGGTCAAGCAAAAAAATATTGTTGGAGTCTTGCTCAGCACTGCAGTGAGAAAGTGGGGACGGCCAAGGGGGCAAGCATGCAGTAGCTTTTGGAGTAATGTAGTCATAGAGTGATACAGCGTGGAAACAGGCCCTTCCCACTTTCAACTTTCCCACACTGGCCAAATACACTAGTCCCACCTGTCTGTGTTTGGCCCATATCCCTCCAAACGTGTCCTATCCATGTACCTGTCCAACTGTGTCTTAATGTCGGGATAGTCCCTGAATCAACTACCTCCTCTGGCAGCTTGATCCATATACCCACCACCCTTTGTGTGAAAAAGTTACCCCTCAGATTCCTATAAAATCTTTTCCCCTTCACCTTAAACCTATCTTGCAGTTATCTAAGGTGTGAGGTCTTTTCATCAGTTTGGATGAGAGTGTTGGATGGACAAAGATACTATGGTATAGAAAGCCAGACTAGTATGGGATGTAATGAGAATGTGGTGATATTGCAGGCTGGTGTAGAGTGGGGTTAGCAAACCTCTCTATTAGAAGGTTATATTAATGCCTGATACTAAGGTTCAGGATGAGGCTTAGAGTAGGAGGGGGAGGATCCATTTGCTGTGTTTTCTTAAACATATATTTTAGAGATATAGCGTGGAAACAGGCCCTATGGCCCACGAAGCCCTCGCCGACCAACGATCCCCGTACTTTAGTTCTATCCTTCAGATTAGGGCAAATTTACAGAAGCCAATTAACCTACAGACCTGCGCATCTTTGGAGTATGGTAGGAAACTGGAGCATCCAGAGCAAACCCCCATGGTCACATAGAGAATATACAAACTCCATACAGACAGCACTCGTAGTTCGGATCGAACCAGGGTCTCTGGCGCTGTTAGGCAACATGTCTACTGGTGTGCCACTGTGCCATATGTGGATACCATTGACATAGCAAGACAAAAAAGAGGTTCCGTTCAGTCAACATGAGGAGCCAGGCATCAAAGTGAAAAGCAGAACCAAGAAACACTAGTTGACATTAGAGACCGCAAATGCTGCAATCTGGAGTAACAAATAATCTGCTGGAGGGATTTTGCTGCTCGATTCATTGGGTTCCGGCAGAAGATTGTTTGTTGCTATAAAGGTAACAATCTCTGCTTACTGGCAGAATTAGGAGCTGTGCTTTTGGGAAAGCCTGAACCCCACTAGGATGAGTCATCTAGTGAACCATGTCCATGAGAAAGTTGGATATAACTCTTAGGACTGCCAGAATCAAGGGATATGGGGAGAAAGCAGGTACTGTTTCTGGATAATAAGCCATAACAATATTGAATGGTGGTGCTGGCTCGAAGGGCCGAATGGCCTACCTCTGCACCTATTTTCTATGTTTCTATGTAATGAAGGAAGTAGAAGGGTCTTATATCAGGAGTGGGAGAATACAATCGAAGATGTGGTACATTAATGAGTCAAGATGTGATTTGAGAGAAAGGTATGAGACTGGGAAGTTATCTGCTCTTTTAGGATCCTCTACTTTGAAAAAGAACAGAGGTTTCTCTACTCTGTCCTGATCAATAACAACTCTTAAGCCAACCTCGCTAACACATTATCTGATCACAAGGAACTTCTTGTGTTCAAATTGTTTTCACAAGTAAATTGGATTTAAGTTGTTTTAGAACAGCCTGTAGTTATGGAAGGATATGGAAATACAGGTCCTCTTTTAACATAACTTATGCTCCTTTGACTCACTCATTTAGAAATCTGATTGCTGTGTGCATTTTTTTTTCTAATCTGTGTTTGAGCATTCAAGTTCAAGTTGAAGTGAGTTTATTGTCATGTGTCCCTGATAGGACAATGAAATTCTTGCTTTGCTTCAGCACACAGAACATAGTAGGCATTTACTACAAAACAGATCAGTGTGTCCATATACCAATATATAAATATATACACACACGAATAAATAAACTGATAAAATGCAAATAACAGATAATGGGTTATTAATGTTCAGAGTTTTGTCCGAGCCAGGTTTAATAGCCTGATGGCTGTGGGGAAGTAGCTATTCCTGAACCTGGTCCTGAACCTCAGCAAACAAAATCAAATTGAGTTTGTGACCAATTCTGTCTCGAATTGCAGCAGTTATTAAAGTGAATCAGGAGCTTCCTGGTGTGAGTCTGACTTGCAGCTGCATCGCAGCATTTGTGTCAAGGCCACATGGGAAGACATTGTTCCACAATCTCCTGGAGATTTGTTGCCACATCCTGAATGCTCCCGGAGATGACACCAAAGAAAAGTAAAATACTTGCCCAGATCTCTGTTCCCTTCCCCCGTTCACTGCACCAACCTCCCCAGACCCACACCTTCACAACCCTTTGTCCCTGCACTGCATGCATGGCCAGCCCCTGACCTCCACCATAAATGTCCTGCTCTAAGACTGTCCCCACATTATCTCTTCCAAACTTCCTCTCCATCACCTGCAATACCGATCAACGCCCAAGACTGATGATGCTGCTGTGTGCAGCCAAACATCTGCTTGGAACCCCTCACTCAACTCCGGTCTTGGGTGAGGGAGGGCTGAGGTGCTAAAGTAAGAGGCAGCTGGGCTGAGTCTTGGACACAACTGGATTTCCATGCAGGGAGATAATGATCAAACATATTTTTGCTCCGTCCTAGTTCAGCCCTTCGTGACACTGGGCTGTCTTGGCAAAGCATGCCTATTATTCAAAGAAATGCTGCAGAACAAATATATGACACCATGTTATAGGAGAGATGTTGCTGAGCTGGAAAGGGTGCAGAGAAGGTTTCTGAGGATGTTGCCAGGGCTCGAGGTCCTGTGCTGACGGGAGAGGTTGAGCAGGCTCGAACTCGCAGGAGAATGAGGGGCGATCATATAGAGGTGTACACAATCGTGTGAGTAATAGATCGGGTAAGCGCACAGTCTCTTGGGGGAAAGATTTACTAGGAACATGAGGGGTAACTTTTTACACAAAGGGTGGTGAGTGCATGGAAAGAGCTGGCAGAGGAGGTAGTTGAGGCAGGACCTATTGCAACATTTAAGAAACATTGAGACAGGTACATTTGCAGGATAGATTTAGAGGGATATGGGCCAAAGGCAGGCAAATGGGCCTAGTGTAGATAGGATACAGTAGGATAGAGAGAGTACAGAGGAGATTTACTAGAATGTTGCCTGGGTTTCAGCAACTAAGTTACAGAGAAAGGTTGAACAAGTTAGGGCTTTATTCTTTGGAGCGCAGAAGGTTAAGGGGGGACTTGATAGAGGTTTTTAAAATGATGAGAGGGATAGACAGAGTTGACGTGGAAAAGCTTTTCCCACTGAGAGTAGGGAAGATTCAAACAAGGGGACATGACTTGAGAATTAAGGGACTGAAGTTTAGGGGTAACATGAGGGGGAACTTCTTTACTCAGAGAGTGGTAGCTGTGTGGAATGAGCTTCCAGTGAAGGTGGTGGAGGCAGGTTCGTTTTTATCATTTAAAAATAAATTGGATAGTTATATGGATGGGAAAGGAATGGAGGGTTATGGTCTGAGCGCAGGTATATGGGACTAGGGGAGTTTATGTGTTCGGCACGGACTAGAAGGGTCGAGATGGCCTGTTTCCGTGCTGTAATTGTTATATGGTTATATGGTTATATGGTTATATGGATATGTTCGTCATTGTGGGCAAGTTGGGCCGAGGGCGTGTTTCCACGCTGTATGACTCCATGACAGTACACTCATCCCTCACCATTCACAGTTCGTAGCACTTCATTTCAGTAGCTTAAAGAATTTCCATTCTACTAACAAGATATTAGCCTTTCGTTCATGTACGTCACATGAGTGATTTGTCTGAGAGGTTTTTCACCAGATTTCAGCCTCCTTGTGTACAATGAATGGGATGGCCTTTCTCCATGCAGCCTTTGTGTCAGCAGCTCGAAGCCACGGCGAGTCCTTCATCACGTGGCCTTGGACGGTGGATAAGCCAGTCTGCCACATTGCAATGTGGTCAGCTCCCTACACTGGAAGACCAGCAGGTTTTCGGTAGACTGAAGTGCACTTTGTAATCGGTTATTCCAACAGCATCTGATGTTATTTTGAGGTACTTCCCTGGGAGAAGTCTAGTGAGCGCTGAGTCCTGTTTTATGCAGCTGTGCAGGACGTACCTTGACCATGACTGCTGCATTCCTTCGTAGAGCTTCTTGGCAATCATCCAGTTCAGAAGGAGATGGGTGACAGTCTCATCCCCAGTGCATACACCTCAAGGGCAGAGTGTAGTGTCATTGAGATTCCAGCTGTGCATGAACGACCTGATGGAGAGTGTCCTTCACTCCATCAGCTATGCGTGGTTTGTCAGATAGTTTTTGCTGATGAGGCATTTTGCCCAATGGTCTTGACAGGCTATTCTGGGAAACCATCCATTGGGATCCACCATCTTCTCTTCCGGCAGGGCCTCTGAGTAAAGACACTGCCTGGTTGACTGATGGTGACTGAAAGGTGTTCTGCACAGAATTTGCCACAAAAGTTCCAAGTCACGGTGGCGCAGCGGTAGTGTTGCTGCCTTACAGCGAATGCTGCGCCGGAGACCCGGGTTCGATCCCGACTCGGGGTGCTGTCTGTACGGAGTTTGTACGTTCTCCCCGTGACCTGCGTGGGTTTTCTCCGAGATTCTTCAGTTTCCTCCCACACTCCAAAGACCTCCAGGTACGTAGGTTAATTGGCTTGGTAAATATAAAAATTGGCCCTAGTGTGTGTAGGACAGTGTTAATGTGCCGGGATCGCTGGCCGGTGCGGACCCAGTGGGCCGAAGGGCCTGTTTCCGCGCTGTATCTCTAAACTAAAAAAAAACAAAACTCGGTCTCCCTGAAAGGGTAAGATAGCCTAATTCACTCTTCACAACACTGGGATGTAGAGAAACTCAAAGCAATTATTTGGCAAGATTTATTTAGACTTTAGGCGTTGGAGATACGGTGCAGAAACAGGCCCTTTGGCCCACCTAGTCCAAGCGAAACAGCAATCTGCTCATACAGTAACACTCTCGTACACATTAGAGATAAGTTTCAATTTTAGCAAAGCCAATTAACCTGTAAACCTGTACTTTCGTGCAGTGTGGGAGGAAACTGGAGCATCTGGAGCAAACCCTGTGGTCACAGGGAGAACGTACAAACTCCATACGCACAGCACCCATAGTCAGGATCCAACCCAGGTCTCTGGCGCTGTAAGGCAGTAACTCTACCGCTGCATCATGGTGCAGCCCTACATTTAATAAAGCACAAATATAGAAAGATTGTGGCTTTAGGTGTAACCTTGCATAAAGTGTTAGGGTTAAGGTTAGGGATAGAAACATAGAAAATAGGTACAGGAGTAGGCCATTCGGCCCTTCGAGCCTGCACCGCCATTCAATATGATCATGGCTGATCATCCAACTCAGTATCCTGTACCTGCCTTCTCTCCATACCCCCTGATCCCTTTAGCCACAAGGGCCACATCTAACTCCCTCTTAAATATAGCCAATGAACTGGCCTCAACTACCTTCTGTGGCAGAGAGTTCCAGAGATTCACCACTCTCTGTGTGAAAAATGTTTTTTTCATCTCGGTCCTAAAAGATTTCCCATTTACCCTTAAACGGTGACCCCTTGACCTGGACTTCCCCAACATCGGGAACAATCTTCCTGCATCTAGCCTGTCCAACCCCTTAAGAATTTTGTAAGTTTCTATGACCCCCCCTCAATCTTCTAAATTCTAGCGAGTACAAGCCGAGTCTATCCAGTCTTTCTTCATATGAAAGTCCTGACATCCCAGGAATCAGTCTGGGGTTAGGGTTAGGGTTGGATAGCAGAAATTCAATGGCCACCTCAGAGAGGAGGAATTTCACACATAAACGTAAAATCATTATCACCAAACTCGGGCAGGACCTTAGATTTTGAATAGAAATTTGCAGCCTGTACAAATCTGAACTTAATTCAGTAAATTCACTATCTCTGGCCTTTCTGGCCATTATATAATTATGTTCATTTGCCACAGAGGGTAGAAATGCATGATTATTTTTGTGCAAAACCCACAAACGATGAAAGTGAGTTAATTGTAGGGGGATTCCCTTGATCTAGGGCAGGGTTTCCAACCTTTTTCGTCCCGTTCACCCCTGGCAACTTTAATAGCACATAACAATGTTATTTCACTTATTTATGAATGACTAATGATGAACAGATACCAGTATACCAGAACCAAACACAGTCAGTCAATGTGAAAAAATATGTACAAATCTAGAATCAACAAATTTACCCCCTGGATAGGCGTAATCTTCCCCCTGGGGTTAAATTTACCCCAGGTTGGGAACCCTTGAGCTAGGGTATGCAGCGAGCAGTTTAGAGGGTTAGTGATGTGTTAGCCTTACCATTTGAGTGGAGGTGCAAGAATGTTTAGTTCAATGACTTAAGAACATACCCTGGAAAATTGTGTGGAGCTTTAGTCCCCTCATCTAAGAAAGGATATACTTGCCATAGAGGTAGTTCAACAAACGCTCAGCAGACTGATTCACTGAATGGTGTGCTTGCCTAATGGAGAGAAATTGGGTTGGCTAGGTTAATATTCAATGAATGAGAAGAATGATCGAGATTCTGATTGAATGGTACAAAATCCTGACAGGGCTAGGTCGACTGGATGTGACGATGGCTGGGCAGTAAGACCATAAGACATAGGAGCAGAATTAGGCTATTCAATAGACAATAGGTGCAGGAATAGACCATTTGGCCCTTCGAGCCAGCACCGCCCATCGAGTCTACTCCTTTATTCAATCATGGATGATTATTTCTCAATCTCAACCCCATTCAATCGGCCTTCTCCCCGTAATCTTTGGCTTTCATCCCAATCGAGAACCTATCAATCTCCACTTTAAAAATACCCAATGTCTTGGCCTCCACCACTGTCTGTGGCAATGAATTCCATAGATTCACCACCCTCTGGCTAAAGGAATTCCTCCTTGGCCCTATGCAGAACAAAGACTCAATGTTTCAAAATACAGAGTACGAGATTTAGAACTGAGTTGGGATGTAACAGTGACCTAGTAGTAGAGCCACTGCCTCTCAACTCCAGATTCCCCAGGCCAATCCTGAACTTCAGTGCTGTCTGTGTGGAGCTTGCACATTTCCCCTGTCACTGTATGGGTTTCCCCTGCTTGCTCCAGTTTCATCCCACATCCCAAAAATGTGGTGATTGGGAGTTTATTGGCCACTGAAAATTATTTCGGGTATAGATGGTTGTAGGGAAATCAGAGGTGCCGTGAATGGGCATCTGAAGAAGAATGGACAACAGGGAAACCGGTGGCTTTGATTGTTTTATTACCTGAAATGGATCTGATGGGCCAAATGTCCTCCCTCTGTGTTGTATCAAATTCCTTCACCAGGAGGGTGATGAATCTGAGTAACTCTCTCTCCCTCAGAGGCCTCGTCACTAAAGAGGAGGTAGATCCATTTTTAAACACAAAAAATGTATTGGAGAATAGAGAGAGAGTTGGAATGTGTTAATGAGAAGATCCACCAAGATAGTTCATAAGTGAAAGGGGCAGAATTAAGCCATTGTAGCGGCCTGGACTAGGTCAGGAAAAGGCCAGACGTCAGGCCCTCCTGTCCGTTTCTTGCCTCAGGTTCTGGGGGGGGGGGGGGGCGATCCTGTGGCAGTCCCTGGGGGTTAGGCCACTCCTTGGGTCATCCCCTCGGCTGTTGAGGGACAGGGACGTGGGTCTGCCACGGGCTTTCCCAGGTCTTGCTCGCTGATGTGTGTGTTCTCGCTGCAGAATAAAACTACTTCTGAACCTGCCTGACGTCTGGCCTTTTCCTCAACTTGTCCAGGCCGCCACACCATACAGCCCATCACATCTACTCCACCATTCAATCATGGCTGATCTATCTCTCCCTGCTAACCCCATTCTCCTGCCTTCACCCCATAACCCTTGGCGCCCGTACTAAACAAGAATCTATCTATCTCTGCCTTAAAAGTATCCGTTGACGGCCTCCACAACCAATGAATTCCACAGATTCCACCTCATCTCCTTCCTAAAGGAACGTCCTTTAATTCTGTGGTCATGACCTCTGGTCCTAGACTCTCCTACTATTGGAAACATCCTCTCCACATCCAGTTTTGAAGGGAGGAGCAGGCTCAAGGGTGGAATGGCCTCCTCCTGCTTCCTGTGTTACTGTTCCTGCCTTACCCCTTACATACCCCATTGCCACACCTTTGTTCTCTAGCAGTTGTACAGGATCTTGGTGAGACCACACCTGGAGAATTGCGTACAGTTTTGGTCTCCTAATCTGAGGAAAGACATTCTCGCCATAGAGGGAGTACAGAGAAGGTTCACCAGACTGATTCCTGGGATGGCAGGACTTTCATATGAAGAAAGACTGGATAGACTCCGCTTGTACTCGCTAGAATTTAGAAGATTGAGGGGGAATCTTATAGAAACTTACAAAATTCTTAAGGGGTTGGACAGGCTAGATGCAGGAAGATTATTCCCGATGTTCGGGAAGTCCAGAACAAGGGGTCACAGTTTAAGGATAAGAGGGAAGTCTTTTAGGACCGAGATGAGAAAATCATTTTTTAACACAGAGAGTGGTGAATCTGCGGAATTCTCTGCCACAGAAGGTAGTTGAGGCCAGTTCATTGGCTATATTTAAGAGGGAGTTAGATGTGGCCCTTGTGGCTAAAGGGACCAGGGGGTATGGAGAGAAGGCAGGTACAGGATACTGAGTTGGATGATCAGCCATGATCATATTGAATGGCGATGCAGGCTCGAAGGGCCGAATGGCCTACTCCTGCACCTATTTTCTATGTTTCTAAATATCAGACCACAAGTACTGTGGAATTTTAATTATGCTCAGAGGTCCTCTTGTGTAAGAAAATAAAATCTATTTATTAATCAGTGCAACAATTATCCTTCAGTATTGTAGTGATCACAGAACACATTTGATGTTACAACAAGACAACTCTGGTAATAAATATTCCCTGTGAATGAAGCTCCATGTGAAGTAATCAGTGTCATTCCTTTGGGCGGCATGCCTTTTCTGTTCAAAATCTAATAGCTGCCTATTGAAGAATTTAATTAATTAATTTCAATGATTTTAAGTAATTAAGATATACAAAAAATACTTCTGGCAATTTGAGGGTTAAGTTACGGCGCCAGAGACTGGGGTTCGATCTTGACTACTGGTGCTGTCTGCACGGAGTTTATACGTTCTCCCCGTGACCTCGTGGGTTTACACCGGGTTCTCCGGTTTCCTCCCACACTCCAAAGACGTACAGGTTTGTCGGTTAATTGGTTTCAAATAGAAATTGTAAATTGTCCCTGGTGTGTCGGACAGAGCTGGTGTACGTGGATCGCTGGTCAGCGTGGATTGGGTGGGCCAAAGGGCCTGTTTCTGCGTTGTATCTCTAAACTAAACCCATTCACACTAATTATATGTTATCCTACTTCCACATCGACTCCCTAGGGGGGGAATTTACAGTCCAATTAACCTACAAATCCACAGGTCTTTGGGATGTAGGAGGAAACTGGAGCACCTGGAAAAAACCCCACACGATCACAGGGTGAACGTGTAAACTTCACAAAGACAGTACACAGAGTCAGGATTGAAACATAGAAACGTCGAAACATAGAAAATAAGTGCAGGAGTAGGCCATTCGGCCCCTTCGAGCCTGCGTCGCCATTCAATATGATCATGGCTGATCATCCAACTCAGTATCCTGTACCTGCCTTCTCTCCATACCCCCTGATCCCTTTAGCCACAAGGGCCACATCTAACTCCCTCTTAAATATAGCTGATGAACTCGCCTCAACTACATTATGTGGCAGAGAATTCCAGAGATTCACCATTCTCTGCGTAAAAAATGTTTTTCTCATCTCAGTCCTAAAAGATTTCCCCTTTATCCTTAAACTGTGACCCTCTTGTCCTGGACTTCCCCAACATCGGGAACAATCTTCATGGGTCTCTGGCGCTGTGTCTCTGTTGCTGTGTCTCTGGCGCTGTGAGGCAGCAGGTTCGCCACAGGACTGCCGGATGCTACTTGGCTGGTTGAGAACTCCCAGCATTTCTGTTATTGTTTTAGATTCCAGCATCTGCCGTTGGATTTGTTTCCCAACAGGAAACAAATCTCATGCCTCTCATGCCTTTTGCACCATTTCATGCCATGTGATTATCATCTGTTAATCGACATCCCCCAAAAGAAGCTGAGAGAGTATGGCACCAGTTTTACAGCATGCTCTGCCTGTGACTGCATTTCCATGTAATCTGCATCATTCCTCTGGGCTGCTTGCCAAAGTTGGATGCACCCTGTCTTTAGAGAGAGCTAAAGTTTAATTTCAATCCATTTGATTCACTGTAGGGGGTTCCAACTACACACGTTTCTCATTGCTACTTCTCAGTAATGAATGGGACAATTAAGCTTATTTTCTTCGATGATCTAACATTCCAATGTTAGTTGTTCTCACTCGTGCGAGCAAGCGACTGAATTTGACGGCACTCAGATCAAAAATGCATGGGGCGATTTCATGTTTACCTCTCAACCATTTATCCATTTCCCCCAGCTCTCGAACGAGCGGTGCAATAACCAGACCGGATGAGATGCCCAGTTGTACGCAGTCAAATCACCCACAAAGCAGCTGTGAGCACAACTGTTCCTTCCCTAGAATAAGGACCCTGCCAACAAACTGTATTATCGCAGAATATATAATGTAATGGGATGCTTCAAGTGACCAATATGAAGCACCAGGACACTCAAAGCAGTATTTAGGCAGAGTCGGGTTAAAGACAGAGGTTCTGAATAGAGGTACTGAGGTGGAAAGGTTCAATGGTGCTTTATTGTCATCTGTACCGAGGTACAGTCAAATTTGATTTGCCAACAGTCATAGAAAAATAAGCAACAAGATACATAACTACATATAGATTAAACATAGACTTAAACAGCCACCACCGTGGCATGTGAGAATCCCCAGGGCACACAGCATAAGCGGAGACTCACAGCCATCAGTTCAATGTCCGGGCCACACACACACATGCTCCTTCACCGTGATGTGACCAGAGTTGTACCGAGCGCTGTCACTCTCTCGGCAGTCCCTGTCCGCCCGAACAGTCAGAAAGCCGCCCACACTCGCACTAGACTCCGGGATGTCCTCATGGAGCCATGTCCCCGCAAAACACCAAGATGACTGCATTCACGGCACATCCATCTTGTTTTTGCGGCGACCTCACATTCCCCCACTGTGACGGAAGGCAAATAACTTAGACCTTCTTTCCTCCTTTTCTCCCGCGATCGAGGCAATTGAAGCTCCCGCAGTCGGGCCGATCGAAGCTCCTGCAGCCGGTGATCGAATCCCCCGCATCGGGGCGATCGTGGCCTCTGCGATCGGGGCAGTCAAAGCTCCTGCGGTTGGAGCTCCGGAAGTCGATCTCTAACAAAGGGACCGCCAGCTCCACGATGTTTTAGGCTGCAGTACGGAAAGCTCTACAATACGGAAAAAGTCGCATATCCGGCGAGGATAGAGATTTTAAAAAGTACACTAAGACATACAAGTAAAAACAGACTAAAAACAACAAAAGAAGAAAGGGACGAGACGGGTTTATGGGAGGTAATTCTAGCACACAGGGTCTTGGCTGCCAGAGGTGGTCATTAACATCAGATTGCAGCTAATGCAGCAAAGCGACATTTCATCGAACGCAGACGTACAAATAAGATTAGACCATTAGCCTAAGATTTTCAGCAACTTTCCACCACTCAAGACGCATTTCAACAGTATGGCTTACCATTAGGAAACGGCTCAATTTGACTACCAAAAAAAGCGTGAAGAAAAGGTAATCCAGGGACGTGTCAATAGACAATAGGTGCAGGAGTAGGCCATTCAGCCCTTCGAGCCAGCACCACCATTCAATGTGATCATGGCTGATCATCCCCAATCAGTACCCCGTTACTGCCTTCTCCCCATGTCCCCTGACTCCGTTATCTTTAAGAGCCCTATCTAGCTCTCTCTTGAAAGTATCCAGAGAACCGGCCTCCACCACCCTCTGAGGCAGAGAATTCCACAGACTCACAACTCTCTGTCTATAGTTATCAAGACAATAACTGCGGGCATTGCAATAAACGATCAGGGTTCTGTAGTTTAGAAGAAAGGGAAGTGAGTGAGAAGAGTTAATAATAATAATAATAATAATATAATAAACTTTATTACAGACTCGAGGTCCAGACAAGGGGCAACATTACATAAAAATGCATTGCATATTAAAAAATATCATAAAGTACATATCAAATTTTAGTATATCACATAAAAGCATCATAAATTATATATTAAAAAAAATTTGAGATAATGGATATGGTGTAGAAGAGCTAAAGAATGTGAAGGATGGAGATGTGGAGAAATATGTAGAGTCAAGCCAAAACATTCTCAAGGATGAGGCAGCTACTGGAGTCACTTCCCCTCGATGTAGAAATTGGCCGATTGGCTTCCTGTCCAAAGCAAATCATTGTAAACCCAAGTACAAAAAGCTTCTACTGGACTAGCTATTGAATACCATGTCCTCAAGAGCAGGTCAGATGCTGGATATCCCCAAAACAAATAACTCACATCCTGATGCCTCATCATCTGCAGGGCATCATCATCATCACCACAAACAACTCCACCAGGCAAGATCTTCCCTAAATAATACCATGCTGACTTTGGTCTATTTTATCATGTGTCTTCAAGTACCCCAAAACCTCATTAATAATGGACTCTGAAATGTTACCAACCACCAGCTAACTGGCCTACAGTTTATTTTCTTTTGCCTCTTCTTCTTAAACAGTGGAGTTACATTTGCGATTTTCCAGTCCTCTGGAACCATTCCTGACTCTCGTGATTCGGGAAAGATCACTACTAGTGCCTCCACAACCTTAACAGCTACCTCTTTCAGAACCATGGGGTGTAATCCATCTGGTCCAGGTGACATCCACCTTCAGACAATTCTGCTTCCCAAGTATAGTATGGAAGTAGGCCCTTCAGCCAATTGAGTCTGTGCCAACCATCAACCATTCATTTACATAATCCTACATTGATCCCATTCTCCCTATATTTGATAGAATACTCTCCATTTCCCTGGATGAGTGCTGATCCAGAACAAGGCTTGAGAAACTCAATCCCCATTCAGGTAAAAAGTGGCCATCTTGAATGGCAACCCATTGGTGAGAGATTCTGTTCCTCCCAATGCTACTCCATATGTAATTAACAAATTGCTCTTTAGCGGCTTGCGAGGGAGCTTCCACAGAGCATAGACACAAAAAGCTGGAGTAACTCAGTGGTACCGGCAGCATCTCTGGAGAGAAGGAATGGGTGACGTTTCGGGTCAAGACCCTTCTCTCCAGAGCTGCCTCCCTGCTGAGTTACACCAGCATTTTTTGTGTCTATCCAGTTTAAACCAGCATCTGCAGTGCCTTCCTACACATTCCATGGAGCATTCCCAGCCCTTCATGGGATTATCTCCAGGTGGACGATGATAGCTGGTGTATGGAGATGGTCCCTTCTCAATGACCGTTAAGAACGAGCAGTAAAGCTTTACCAATGAGGCCAATGCCTCTTCATGAATAAATAAAGCCATGAGTGTGTGATCTAGTCTCCCTCCCACCGCACAAGTGAAGGTAAATATTTCCACGACTGAATATATTTGTTGCACATCTGCTGGAATAGCATCTGAATGCACAAAATGAATCATGTTCTTCTGTAACAATATTTGCTTTGCAATCAAATGTCTTGACAATAGGCATTACGTTTGCCTTGATATCATAATTGAGCATTGAAATAACTCATCTCAAAAATAGAAAAACATTTGCATGTCAATTGTGTTATTTTAATTAGTAAAGCAATAGATTGCAATTCACCAAAGTAAACACTATTTGTGGAAATCTAAAGAGTCTCAGCAGCACCTGGTATATGAATATCATTGAATGGATCCCTGTCCCCAGCTTAGTTCTACACAGCTCAGTGTTTTATTTATTCATGAACATTGGGAGGGCCTCATTTATAATGCAGACAAACTGCCCGTCCCCTAGGCACCCAAATAAAGAGATTTATCCTTTGATTTTGAATGATTTTCTTTTGTACTTAGTCATGGGATCACAGTATTGCTGGTCAGTCCAATGGTTCAACAGTTCATAGAAACATAGAAAATAGGTGCAGGAGGAGGCCATTCGGCCCTTCGAGCCAGCACCGCCATTCAGTGTGATCATGGCTGATCGTCCCCTATCAATAACCCGTGCCTGCCTTCTCCCCATATCCCTTGACTCCACTAGCCCCTAGAGCTCTATCTAACTCTCTCTTAAATCCATCCAGTGATTTGGCCTCCATTGCCCTCTGTGGCAGGGAATTCCATAAATTCACAACTCTCTGGGAGAAAATGTTTTTTTCTCACCTCAGTCTTAAATGATCTCCCCTTTATTCTAAGACGGTGGCCCCTGGTTCTGGACTCGCCCAACATAGGGAACATTTTTCCTGCATCTAGCTTGTCCAGTCCTTTTATAATTTTATATGTTTCTATAAGATTCCCCCTCACCCTTCTAAACTCCAGTGAATACAAGCTTAGTCTTTTCAATCTTTCCTCATATGACAGTCCCGCCATCCCAGGGATCAATCTCGTGAACCTACTTCAATGTTACTTTATTTGTCACATGTGCCGAGGTACAGTGATAATCACTTTTGTGTACAGTTCAGTACAAGTATTATTATACAGGAGCATTTAGATACATTTTAGATAAGCATCTCAGATACAGTACAAGTGTATAGCAGTAGTACATCAAGACTAAATCTCGTTGCACTGACGTGCAATGACAATAAAAGATATATTATTAAGACAGCATACAGTCACCAACTTTTGTGCCATTTTCAACTCCCAGTTGCTATATGCGTAGCGTTCTTAACCTGATCGAATGCCCATTGTCCTGGTGGTGTTGCATGATTGGCCTGGCCAAGCATCCTCCACCACTGTTGTGCCACTGCAGGCCACTGCAGTCTCCACTAATGTCTATGTTGTCCTAATGGTCGACTAATGTCCAGTTTGTGTATACTAGGGATGCATCTCTCTAATGATGGGGGGGAGGGGGGTATTCTGCAGTTCTTTGACACGTGGAATCACTTACATGGAGAGAAGTAGAGAGAGCCAGAGAGTTCGGGAGAGACAAAGATTGAGTGGGGAGATAAAGTGAGGGAGTGATAGAGATTGAGGGGGAGACAAAGACTCGCAGTTTAAAGGGCCTGTCCCACGAGCATGCGACTGCATGCGGCAAGCGCGACCTAACGTGGTCGCTTGAGCCGTACGGCCTCGCGGGGCCGGTCCCACTTCGATCGGCGGAGCCGTATGGAGTTGTGCGGAGCTGGTCCCGACATCACGCGGGGCTCCGAAAAACTGACACTGTCCAAAAATTCCACGCGGTAACGGCCTGCCGGCCCGCAGCCACATTCAGGCCATACGCACCGCCTCGACGCCGTACTCAGCGTCTCGACGCCGTACGCAGCGTCTTGATGCCATACGCAGCTTCTTGATGGCATACGTCACGCGCGAACTTCCCGCGGACTTCGCTCGAACTTCACGTCAACTCGTACGGGATCACTCGACCTCCGCGCGGCCCCCGCTTCCGGTTTGGTCGCGCTTGCCGCATGCAGTCGCATGGTCGTGGGACAGGTCCTTTACATCCCTACTGAAAGAGGGCAGCTCCATGAATTATATTGCTTTTTAGCACTGCAATCGGTTTCTGGTTATAGACATGCAGCCATTAAGATCAGTATGCTTAGATATTCTGAGATTTTAAATGAAAGTATTTCTTATTAACAGAGTAAATTCTTGCTGTGTTGAAATCTATTCACAGCCAGTCTGCCTCTTTAGGATGATAGATATATCACTATCCCAGAATATCCTCCAACCGTCTAACAATCAGGAAATAAAAATGTGCATTAACCATGGGTTTGGAATTGTGAGGCCTCAGAGATATTTATATTTCTGTTCGGCTAAACCGTCCCTTCCCTTTCATCACTTCCTCCCTGCCCAGTAACGTCTTGACTTTGCATAAAAATTACTCTCTTTAGTTTGTTTTTGCTCCTTGGTGAGAAAGAGTAAAACAAACTTGTATGTAATTCACAACATAGTATTATTTTAATTCTATACTGTACGCGATACAATGACACAATATAGAATTAAAATAACACTCTGTTGTGAATTACATACAGTTCATTGAGCAGGATTAAAGGGAATCAAATTACTGTATAATTAGTATGTAAACAAATAGATCTGTGCTGAAATACCCCACCAGGTACATTCTAGCCAATCTCATTAGGACGACTGTTTCATTGTTTTTGCCTTTGCAGCAGTTTCAGCATTGTGCTCTTACTGGAGAGAGATTATTCAGGGAAGCCCCTCACACTTTCTAACTCATACCGAGCCCTGTCACCCACCATGTGTTCACTAAACCGTGCTGACTCTCAGTTGAACAAAGACTCGATTTTAATGTTCATAAGTTGGAGGAGCAGAATTAGGCCATTCGGCCCATCAAATCTACGTCATTCAATCATGGTTAACCCATCTCTCCCTCTCCACCCCATTCTTCTCCTGCCTGCTCCCCATAACCCCTGACACCGTTACTAATGAAGAATCTGCCATTCATTGTCTGAAAAATACACAACGATTTGGCCTCTATGACCATCTGTGGCAATGAATTCCACAGATCCACCACCCTTTGACTAAACAAATTCCTCCTCATCTGCTTTCTAAAGGTGCATCCTTTTATTTTGAGGCTATGGCCTTTGGTCCTGAACTCTCCCAATAGTGGAAACATCCTCTTCAATTCTACTCAATCCAGGCCTTTCACTATTCGGTAAGGGCCTGTCCCACGAGCATGCGCCTGCATGCGGCAAGCGCGACCTAACGTGGTCGCTTGAGCCGTACGGCCTCGCGGGGCCGGTCCCACTTCGATCGCCGGAGCCGTATGGAGTTGTGCGGAGCTGGTCCCGACATCGCGCGGGGCTCCGAAAAACTGACCGTGTTCAAAAATTCTGCGCGCGCAACGGCCTGCCGGCCCGCAGCCGCCTCGATGCCGTACATCACCGCCGAACTTCCCGCGGATTTCGCTCGAACTTCATGTCACTCACTTGACCTCCGCGCGGCCCCCGCTTCTGGTTTGGTCGCGCTTGTCGCATGCAGGCGCATGCTGGTGGGACCGGCCCTTTAGGTCGCGCTTGCCGCATGGAGTCGCATGCTTGTGGGACAAGACCTGTAAGTTTCAATGAGGTGATGAAAATTCCCATTGGTTTTATAAATCCTGCCACCATCTCAGCCCTTCTATTCCCGCTAGCATCTCTTCCATTGTAATCCTCTGAGATCGCAGTGCTCATCCGTTTCTGGCCACTGGATCTTCCCAGTGATTTCTGTCACCCCCCCCCCCCCCCCCCCCCCCCCACTAGCAGCTGTGGCCAAGCCCAGGGAAACAGCCATGGCTACAAGAGACTGCAGATGCTGGAATCTGTGGCATGGAAAAAGGAGAGCAGCTGGTGGAACTCAACAGGTTAGGCAGTCCTTACTCTAAACAACCATTCCAGGAGAGACAGAGAGTCACCTGCACCTCCTCCAACATTGTCAACTGCAATTGGTACTCCTAGTATGACCTCCTCAACATTGGTGAGGCCCAATACAAGCGAGGCGACTATGCTTAATTTGCTGCGGCCATCTGGGTCTCTCGGTTGCCAGCCATTTATATTTGCCTTTCTATTCCCACACCATCCTGTTTGTCCTTCCACTGCTGAGGTGAGGCCAAGTGCAAACCAGAGAAACAGTTTCAGATAACCTTCCCCTACTCTGTCCCTGTCTCCCTCCTCCTATCTATCCTGTTCCTCTCTCACTCCCCCACTTAATTCCCATCTCCGTTTCACCCTATTTCTCTCTTTCGCTTCAAATGTTTTTGCCTTCGTAATTAATTTTTGTATTAATTTGTTTTAAGTTTTTCCATTGCAACCTGTCGTGTGAATGATGAAACTGAAATCTGTTGGCTGGTGATTACTGTGCGTATGAGACCACCTTCAATATCCAAACTAGCAGAGTTGGTAAATAACTCGGTTCAAGTAACCAGCTAACGTTTGTTAGACACAAAATACTGGAGTAACTCAGCAGGTCAGGCAGCATCTCTGGAGAAAATAGATTGGTGACATTTCGGTTCAGGACTCTTCTTCAGACTTAACAAGTGTCCCAACCCAAAACATCACCTATTCATTTTCTCCAGAGATGCTGCCTGACCTGCTGAGTTACTTCAGCGGGTGCAGCAGCATCTATGGTGCGAAGGAAATAGATAACGTTTCGGGCCGAAACCTTTCTTCAGACTGATAGGGGGTGGCGGGGAGAAGGAAGGAAAAAGGAGGAGGAAGAGCCCGAGGGATGGGGGATGGGAGGAGACAGCCCGAGGGCTGAGGAAGGGGAGGAGACAGCAAGGGCTAACAAAATTGGGAGAATTCAATGTTCATACCCGCAGGATGCAGACTTCCCAAGCGGAATATGAGGCATTTTTGTGTACCTTCGATTTTCCAGCATCTGCAGTTCCTTCTTGAACACGAGTTACTTCAGCATTTTGTGTCTATCTTTCTTATAAACCAGCATCTGCAGTTCATTTTTATTACAGCCAACATCTGGGGCTGTCCTTTGGATTGAAGCAGACTTGTATTGAGAAACAGTCTGTCAAGAAGATCAAAGTGCTTACACTATAGGAATGATGCTGATGGAGGTTAGTTTCCATGGTCAGGGTTGAAGGTTGGGAGGGAAGTGGAGAGATTTAGAGAGGGTATTCTAGATTGGTGAATAGGGTGAGTCTGTATGGGAAGGTTAAAAGAGTATTTCTCCAATGACAAGGTTGTTTGAGTCATAATTATATGGCACAGAAGTGGTCCCTTCAGCCCAACCTGTCTATGCCGACCAAGATAGTTTCTCCTATTTGGTTACATTTGGCCCAAAACAAATCTTTTCTATCCAGAAATACATTTTCAGGAAGATATCATACTGTACATGCAACTGTGAACACGAACAGGACCCAGCTAATGCGTTAGGATTGTTGTTCTGTAGCTATTCCTCTGCCTGCTGGGTGTGAGAATGGCAGATATCTCTGGTGTCGTGACCAAATTTACCACTTACGTACATCAGTAAACCTAGCTGTTTCACTTTACTTTAGACTTTAGAGACACCGCGTGGAAACAGGCCATTCGCCCACCGAGTCCACGTTGACCATCGATCACCCCGCACACTAGCACCATCCTTTACACTAGGGACAATTTACAATTTGCAAAATCCAATTAATCTACAAACCTGAGGTAGACACAAAATGCTGGAGTAACTCAGCGGGTGAGGCAGCAACTACGGAGAGAAGGAATGGGTGACGTTCTACAAATCTGTGCGCCTTTGGAGTGTGGGAGGAAACCAGAGCACCATGAGAAAATCCACGCGGTCACAGGGAGAACGTACAAACTCCATACAGACAGCACCCATAGTCAGGATTGAACCCGGGCCCCTAGACAGCAACTCTAGCATTGCCCCACTGTTCCACCAGTGGAGCCACTGCACCATTGTTATCACACTGCTGTTTGTGGGATCTTGCTATGTACAGATTGACTGTTTCATTTTTCACATTAGGATATTTTGACTATATATATATATACATATGTTCCAGATATGTTGGGATGTTCACAATTTGAGATTGTTGGTAAATTGTCAGGCCATCAACTGTGAGAGAGGAAAAGGGCGGGTAAAGGGCTTGAGGGTGAGGAGAGGAGGGAATCTCTACAAGGTCCATGATTGTTTATATGTATGTCTGTTTGTTGTACTCACCTTTCAATGCACATCTGACCAGCCAGGTCCCAACTGAGGGCCATTGATGGTTGATCTTAGGAGCGAATCTCATGATTAGGGCTGGTTTGGTCATAAGGTCACCGATGCAGGTGCGGGACTCTTAGATCAGACTGCAGAGAGTGTCAAAAGCTCATTAATCAAAAGAATGCAGCAGATTTATTACATAACAGATGAGATCCCACTGGCAGGCTTGATGTATTCTCAAGGTAAAAATGCTGAGCAAGTGACTAGATCTCAGCAAGATGTCCTGTATTTCTCACATGCAGGAACAGAGAGCCAGTGGATGGTTTAGTGTCTGATTGATTAGATTTCAGGGCAGAATTGGTGTCTGATTGATCAGACTTCAGGGTAATATTGATCTCTGATCAATCTGATCACAAGCAGGGCTGCCAACTCTCAGGCATTGAGGGTGAGAGTCACGCATTTGACAAAATTCTCACGCTGATCACAAATTTCTCACGCTCAAAAATCTGCAGGTGCTGGAAGTTCAAAATAAAGCAAAAATTGTTTTAGAGGTGAGTAAAAACCATGAGGAGGATATATAAGGTGAATGCATAGTCTTTTTCCCAGGATATATGATTCAAGAACTAGAGGACATTGGTTTAAAGCAGGGCTGTCAAACTACCGGCCCGCGGGATGATTTGGGGGGAAAAAAAAGTAGTTTTGTTTCTCAGATGGTGTGATAGGTGAGACACATGTGGTCCCAGCACTGACCCCCCCGAGGCACCGCTCACACCTCCGGCAGCTCTGTGTCCGTCGGCCACTCTGTCCACACCCCATGGAGTTTTAACCCCAGCCCGGAGCCAGGAGCCATAGATCTTGCTGAGATCTTGCCCGGATTCCCGACCCTCGGATCACTGACCCTCACCTCTCCCGGACCAGCTGAACACAAAGCACCTGGGCGGGCATGGGGGGGGGGGGGGGGGGGGGGGGGATGGGGGGGGGGGAGAGAAGGTGGGGGAAGGGAAACGCTCCCCAGGCATTGTTTGTTAAGCGAAACAATATATAAGGTCAATGCATAGTCTTTTTCCCAGGATATATTATTCAAGAACTAGAGGACATTGGTTCCCAGGCATTGCCAAGTCTCCGCACTCTGGATGTTGTCGCCACTTCACTGACACACACTCTCACACACACACTGGTACACACAAAGTTTAAAGGGATATAGGCCAAAATGCAAATAAATGGGACTAGTTTAGATGGGGCATCTTGATCTGCATGGACAAGTTGGGATTAAGGGCCTGTTTCCATACTGTAAGTCTATGGCACACTCTAGAAAGGGTGCAATTGCTCTGGGATCCAGGGGCGATTTATGAGGATGTTGGCAGGGTTGGATTTTTTTTTTCACTTTGAAGAAAGATTTGATAACTGGGATTGTATTCTCTGTACATAGAAACATAGAAACATAGAAAATAGGTGCAGGAGTAGGCCATTCGGCCCTTCGAGCCTGCACCGCCATTCAATATGATCATGGCTGATCATCCAACTCAGTATCCCGTACCTGCCTTCTCTCCATACCCTCTGATCCCCTTAGCCACAAGGGCCACATCTAACTCCCTCTTAAATATAGCCAATGAACTGGCCTCGACTACCCTCTGTGGCAGGGAGTTCCAGAGATTCACCACTCTCTGTGTGAAAAAAGTTCTTCTCATCTCGGTTTTAAAGGATTTCCCCCTTATCCTTAAGCTGTGACCCCTTGTCCTGGACTTCCCCAACATCGGGAGCAATTTTCCTGCATCTAGCCTGTCCAACCCCTTAAGAATTTTGTAAGTTTCTATAAGATCCCCTCTCAATCTCCTAAATTCTAGAGAGTATAAACCAAGTCTATCCAGTCTTTCTTCATAAGACAGTCCTGACATCCCAGGAATCAGTCTGGTGAACCTTCTCTGCACTCCCTCTATGGCAATAATGTCCTTCCTCAGATTTGGAGACCAAAACTGTACGCAATACTCCAGGTGTGGTCTCACCAAGACCCTGTACAACTGCAGTAGAACCTCCCTGCTCCTATACTCAAATCCTTTTGCTATGAAAGCTAACATACCATTCGCTTTCTTCACTGCCTGATGCACCTGCATGCCCACTTTCAATGACTGGTGTACCATGACACCCAGGTCTCGCTGCATCTCCCCTTTTCCTAGTCGGCCACCATTTAGATAATAGTCTGCTTTCCTGTTTTTGCCACCAAAATGGATAACCTCACATTTATCCACATTATACTGCATCTGCCAAACATTTGCCCACTCACCCAGCCTATCCAAGTCACCTTGCAGTCTCCTAGCATCCTCCTCACAGCTAACACTGCCCCCCAGCTTCGTGTCATCCGCAAACTTGGAGATATTGCCTTCAATTCCCTCATCCAGATCATTAATATATATTGTAAATAGCTGGGGTCCCAGCACTGAGCCTTGCGGTACCCCACTAGTCACTGCCTGCCATTGTGAAAAGGACCCGTTTACTCCTACTCTTTGCTTCCTGTTTGCCAGCCAGTTCTCTATCCACATCAATACTGAACCCCCAATGCCGTGTGCTTTAAGTTTGTAAACTAATCTCTTATGTGGGACCTTGTCGAAAGCCTTCTGGAAGTCCAGATACACCACATCCACTGGTTCTCCCCTATCCACGCTACTAGTTACATCCTCGAAAAATTCTATAAGATTCGTCAGACATGATTTACCTTTTGTAAATCCATGCTGACTTTGTCCAATGATTTCACCACTTTCCAAATGTGCTGCTATCCCATCTTTAATAACTGACTCTAGCAGTTTCCCCACTACCGATGTTAGACTAACTGGTCTGTAATTCCCCGTTTTCTCTCTCCCTCCCTTCTTAAAAAGTGGGGTTACGTTTGCTACCCGCCAATCCTCAGGAACTACTCCAGAATCTAAAGAGTTTTGAAAGATTATTACTAATGCATCCACTATTTCTGGAGCTACTTCCTTAAGTACTCTGGGATGCAGCCTATCTGGCCCTGGGGATTTATCGGCCTTAGCAACGGAGGTGAAGAAAAAACTTAGTTGAGGTGAATAATATTATGAGAATAGGACCTGTTTCGCTTAACAAAGAGTGTAGGAAGGAACTGCAGATGCTGGTTTAAACTGAAGATAGAAATTAAAAACTAGAAAAACTCAGCAGGACAGGCAGCATCTCTGGAGAGAAAGAATGGGTGATGTTTCTGGTCAAGACCTTCAGATCGAAGAGGTTGAAAACCAACCATAAAACACAATGACTGGAGATGTGTGTTATCCAACTAAGGGCAGAAATCAGAATCATGTGTTCATCTTTATTGATGTGACACCATAATAAATATATTGCAGAAAAAAGAATTTACTGGGGTGACACTGTGGCACAACGGTAGAGTTGCTGCCTTACTACCACATGGGTTTTCTCTGGATATTCCGGTTACTCCCACATCCGAAAGAGGTGCAGGTTTGTAGGTTAATTGGCTTCTGTAAATTGTCCCTGGGGTGTAGGATGGAACTGGTGTATGATAGACTGCTGGTTGGTTTGGAATTAGTGGGATGAATGGCCTGTTTCCATATATATGTTTTACATGTATATCTTAATTTCATTGAACTATATACGATTGAATATGTGGCATTATTTTCGTCTTGTTTCTATAGTCAAAGGGCAAGGTTGATTGATTTATTTGTGCAGAACAGTGATGGAAATCTGACTCTTGCCTTGTTTCTCTGATTGTTTCTCTATAGATATGCATAACAGCATGATTTATAATCTGATTTCCATACATGAATTTAATCATTCATGTGCTGCACCTGTTGATCAGAGCCTGGCTCTACTGTGGAATATAATTAGGAATGTAATTTAGCCTAACCTTATTCATATCTAACCCAATTTAAAGCATAAATGTTGCATTCAAGTGTAAGTTAAAAGACTTGCGGATAAATGGGACTAGATTGCATAATTTCAAGCTGAAAAATGCAAAAGCTTCCTACTGTGGGGCACCCACCCTCCCACACCCATCACCCACCCCCCCCCCCCTCGGTCGCTACACTCCCTCGCAATTTCTCACTCTCAACTCTCACCGAATGTTGTCAGCCCTGTCACAAGGTAGTATTGGTATCTGATCAAACAGATCACAAGGTATCTGATCAGATTGGGGAAAAAATGGTGCCTTTTTACAATTATTAAATCTTATTGTTTGGGAAGTTGTTTAGGATTTGGAATTAGACATAACATCCTCCTCCCAGTGGAAATAATTGTGAGCTAAGCATTTTAGAATGAATCATACTGAAATCATTATCTGTAGCATAGTGTGATTAATGTGATTGACTCATACTCATGGCGAGACTGACGTCGGGCTGAGCTATAGTGGTGGGTGACTCCATTGTCTGAGGTGCGGACAGGAGATTCTGTGGCGGCAGGCGAGACTCGCGGATGGTCTGTGGCCTCCCTGGTGCCAGGGTTCAAGACATCACAAACCGAATTCAGAACATCCTCGAGAGGGAAGGTGAAGAGCCGGCAGTAGTTGTGCACGTCGGCACAAACGACGTCGGGAAGAAGAGGAAGGAGATTCTGCAACGCAAGTTTAGAGAGTAATGCCCCTGTCCCACTTAGGAAACCTGAACAGAAACCTCTGGAGACTTTGCGCCCCACCCAAGGTTTCCATGCGGTTCCCGGAGGATGCAGGTGGTTGACGGAGGTTGCAGGTAGTGGAAGCAGGTATGGAGACTGACAAAAACCTCCGGGAACCGCACGGAAACCTTGGGTGGGGCGCAAAGTCTCCAGAGGTTTCCGTTCAGGTTTCCCAAGTGGGACAGGGGCATTTGTGGGACAGGGGCATTTGTGGGAGAAGACTGAAAAGCAGGATTTCGAGGGTGGTTATATCTCTGGATTACTTCCAGTACCTCGTGCTAGTGAAGGCAGGAACAGGGAGATAGGGGATCTGGAGGTGTGACTGGGGTGTTGGTGCAGGGAGCAAGGATTTAACTTTAAAGACCACTGGGATCTCTTCTGGGGTAGGGGTGTCCTGTACAAAAGGGACGGGTTACACCTTAACTGGAAGGGGGACCAACGTTCTGGCAAGAGTCAAGAGAGTTGTATTGTCATGTGTCCCAGATAGGATAATGAAATTCTTGCTTGCTGCAGCACAACAGAATATGTAAACATAATACAGAACGGGAAATAGATGTCCAGTGTGTTTATAGAACATAGAACATATATACACAATAAATAAACAGATAAAGTGCAATAGTAATAATAGACTGTTATTGTTCAGAGCTTATTTGATGTTATGTTTAACAGCCTGATGGCTGTGGGGAAGAAGCTGTTCCTGAACATGGATGTTACAGATTTCAGGCTCCTGTACCTTCGTCCCGATGGCAATGGAGATGAGTGTGTGACCAGAATGGTGTGGGTCTTTGATGATGATGGCAGCCTCTCTGAGGTAGCAACAGCGATAGATCCCTTCGATGGTGGGGAGGTCAGAGCCGGAGATGGTCTGGGCAGTGGTCACAACTTCCTGCAGTCCTTTCCGCTCCTGGAGGTTAAAGTTGCCGAACCAGGCCACGATGCAGCCAGTCAGATTGCTGTCTACTGTGCACCTGTAGAAGTTCGAGATAGTCCTCCTTGACATACCGACTCTCCATAACCTTCTCAGGAAGTAGAGGTGCTGATGTGCCTACATTATAATTGCATTGGTGTGCTGGGGCCAGGAAAGATCTTTGGGAATATGCACGCCCAGGAATTTGAAGTTTTTGACCCTTTCCACCAGGCAGGTTTGCTAGGGCTACACTTGTGGATTTAAACTAAATAGTGGGGGGGGAGGTATTGACATATTGGGAGTATAAAGATGGAGTTAAAGGGGAAGTGAGTACGGGAAAAGATTCCCGAATTAATGGGAAGGAAAGTTTCAGAAGGGATGAGAGAATAAGGTCAGAGGCAATAGTGACCATTGTGAGAGGGGAGGTGAATACCAAAGTCAAAGTGTTGTATATGAATGCGCGAAGTATAAGAAATAAAGTGGATGAGCTTGAGGCTCAGTTAGAAATTGGCAAGTATTATGTTGTGGGAATTACAGAGACATGGCTGCAAGAGGGCCAGGGCTGGGAACTGAATATTCAAGGGTACACGTCCTATCGAAAAGATAGACAGGTGGGCAGAGGGGGTGGGGTAGCTCTGTTGGTGAGGAATTAAATTCAGTCCCTTGCGAGGAGTGACATAGTCAGGAGATGTAGTATGGATAGAACTGAGGAATTGTAAGGGTAAAAAAACCCTAATGGGACTTATCTACAGGCTCCCAAACAGTAGCCTGGATATAGACATAGAAACATAGAAAATAGGTGCAGGAGTAGGCCATTCGGCCCTTCGAGCCTGCATCACCATTCGATATGATCATGGCTGATCATCCAACTCAGTATCCTGTACCTGCCTTCTCTCCATACCCCCTGATCCCTTTAGCCACAAGGGCCACATCTAACTCCCTCTTAAATATAGCCAATGAACTGGCATCAACTACCTTCTGTGGCAGAGAATTCCACAGATTCACCACTCTCTGTGTAAAAAATGATTTTCTCATCTCGGTCCTAAAAGACTTCCCTCTTATCCTTGAACTGTGACCCCTAGTTCTGGACTTCCCCAACATCGGGAATAATCTTCCTGCATCTAGCCTGTCCAACCCCTTAAGAATTTTGTAAGTTTCTATAAGATCCCCCCTCAATCTTCTGAATTCTAGCGTGTACAAGCCGAGTCTATCCTGTCTTTCTTCATATGAAAGTCCTGCCATCCCATGAATCAGTCTGGTGAACCTTCTCTGTACTCCCTCTATGGCAAGAATGTCTTTCCTCAGATTAGGAGACCAAAACTGTACGCAATACTCCAGGTGTAGTCTCACCAAGACCCTGTACAACTGCAGTAGAACCTCCCTGCTCTTATACTCAAATCCTTTTGCTATGAATGCTAACATACCATTTGCTTTCTTCACTGCCTGCTGCACCTGCATTCCTACTTTCAATGACTGGTGTACCATGACACCCAGGTCTCGTTGCATCTCCCCTTTTCCTAATCGGCCACCATTCAGATAATAGTCTACTTTCCTGTTTTTGCCACCAAAGTGGATAACCTCACATTTATCCACATTATACTGCATCTGCCATGCATTTGCCCACTCACCCAACCTATCCAAGTCACCTTGCGGCCTCCTAGCATCCTCCTCACAGCTAACACTGCCCCCCAGCTTCGTGTCATCCGCAAACTTGGAGATGTTGCATTCAATTCCCTCATCCAGATCATTAATATATATTGTAAATAGCTGGGGTCCCAGCACTGAGCCTTGCGGTACCCCACTAGTCACTGCCTGCCATTCTGAAAAGGACCCGTTTACTCCTACTCTTTGCTTCCTGTCTGCCAGCCAGTTCTCTATCCACATCAATACTGAACCCCCAATACTGTGTGCTTTAAGTTTGTATACTAATCTCTTATGTGGGACCTTGTCGAAAGCCTTCTGAAAGTCCAGATATAACACATCCACTGGTTCTCCCTTATCCACTCTACTAGTTATATCCTCGAAAAATTCTATAAGATTCGTCAGACACGATTTACCTTTCATAAATCCATGCTGACTTTGTCCAATGAATTCACCACTTTCCAAATGTGCTGCTATCCCATCTTTAATAACTGACTCCAGAATTTTCCCCACCACCGATGTTAGACTAACTGGTCTGTAATTCCCCGTTTTCTCCCTCCCTCCCTTTTTAAAAGGTGGGGTTACATTAGCTACCCTCCAGTCCTCAGGAACTACTCCAGAATCTAAAGAGTTTTGAAAAATTATCACTAATGCATCCACTATTTCTGCAGCTACTTCCTTAAGTACTCTGGGATGCAACTTATCTGGCCCTGGGGATTTATCGGCCTTTAATCCATTCACCAGTATCCTGTACCTGCCTTCTCTCCATACCCCCTGATCCCTTTAGCCACAAGGGCCACATCTATCTCCCTCTTAAATATAGCCAATGAACTGGCCTCAACTACCTTCTGTGGCAGAGAATTCCAGAGATTCAGTTGGGAATAGGGGAAGTACAACGGGTCCTTGTTCATCATTCACTGAAAGTAAGCATGCAGGTACAGCAGGCAGTGAATAAAAAGGGAATGGCATGTTGGCATTCATAACAAGAGGAGGTGAGTATAGGAGCAAAGAGGTCGGTCCTCCTGCAGTTGTACAGGGCCCTAGTGAGACCACACCTGGAGTATTGTGTGCAATTTTGGTCTCCAGACTTGAGGAAGGACATTCTTGCTATTGAGGGAGTGCAGCGTAGGTTCACGAGGTTAATTCCCGGGATGCAATATGTTGATAAATTGGAGCGGCTGGGCTTGTATACTCTGGAATTTAGAAAAATGAGAGGGGATCGTATTGAAACATATAGGATTATTAAGGGTTTGGACACGCTAGAGGCAGGAAACATATTCCCAATGTTGGGGGAGTCCAGAACCAGGGGCCATAGTTTAAGAATAGGCGGTAAGCCATTTAGAAGGGAGATGAGGAAAAACGTTTTCACACAGAGAGTTGTGAGTCTGTGGAATTCTCTGCCTTGTAGGGCGATGGAGGCTGGTTCTCCGGATGCTTTCAAGAGAGAGTTAGATAGAGCTCTTAAGGATAGCGGAGTTAAGGGATATGGAGAGAAGGCAGGAACGGGGTACTGATTGTGGATGATCAGCCATGATCACATTGAATGGCGGTGTTGGCTCGAATGGCCAAATGGCCTGCTCCTGCACCTATTGTCTATTGTCTTTCTTTGAACTTTCAACTTGTTTGGAGTGCGTTCCTTTGATACTTCTGTTGAGCGTGTAATGTCCTGGCTGTTGTCACATGTCCCTGGGGTGGAGATTAATGTCTCAAGTGTGATCATATGCTGCTATGTTTAAGAAAGAACTGCAGATGCTGGAAAAATCGACAGAAGACAAAAATGCTAGAGAAACTCAGCAGGTCCTCACCTGCTGAGTTTCTCTAGCATTTTTGTCTTCTGTCGATTTCTATGGAGCGAAGGAATAGGCAACGTTTTGGGTCGAGACCCTTCTTAAGTCTGAAACATCAAATTTAACACACAAACAGCACCCAAGGCCAGGATTGAACCCGGGACTCTGGCACTGTGAGGCAAAAGCAATACCAGTTGCGCCACTGTTGATGAGTACTTGCAGGAAAACGGTGTACAGATTTGGGGAAGAAAACAGGCCTGAGACTGATTGAGGAGACTTTCAAAGAGCCAGCACAGGTACAGTGGACTGAATGGCCTCTTCTGTGCGTGAGATCTTAAGAACCTTTTTCAATTCATCACATTTCATTTCTCCACAAAACCAGCCAGAAAGACACTAGAGGCCAATTGTACATTGAAACATGGAGACACGAAAGCCCTTTGGACTCGCACATTTACACCCTGGTGAATTTCACTTATTCGGTTTTGAGGACTGTGTATCACTGGCAAGGTAAGCATTTATTGTCCATGCTTAACTAGCCCTGAGAAAGCGTCAGCAAGCTGTCTTCTTGAACCACTATAGCTCGCCAGGTTTTCTGCTGTGGGGAAACAAGGAACG
Organism: Amblyraja radiata; assembly: GCF_010909765.2. Classification (NCBI taxonomy): domain Eukaryota; kingdom Metazoa; phylum Chordata; class Chondrichthyes; order Rajiformes; family Rajidae; genus Amblyraja; species Amblyraja radiata. The sequence continues at coordinate 86,401,121 of NC_045961.1, read as the reverse complement.
GCAAATGCTGGTTTACAAAAAAAAAGACACAAAATGCCGGAGTAACTCAGAGGGTCAGGCAGAATATCTGGAGAACATGGATAGGTGACGTTTCGAGCCGGGAACTTTCTTCAGACTGATTGCGGTGAGGGAGGGGAGAAAGCTGGAAGGGAGGAGAGGCAGGACAAAGTCTGGTGAGTGATAGGTAGATACAGGTAGGGCTTTGATAGGCAGACATTTGGATAAAGGCCAGAGATGAAAAGACAAAAGATATGAGATGAGGATAGAAGAAATGCGAATTGTGAAGCCAGAGAAAGGAATGCAGGAAGGGGAGGGGGGGTGAGTGGAGAAATGGCTGTGTATCTAGGTGGGGCAGAGGGAAGAGAGAGAGTGGGGGAGGGGAGGGGGGGGGGGGGGTGGTGAGGGTTTGCAGGTTAGTCACTTAAAATTAGAGATTTCAACATTCATACCGTTGAGTTGTAAGCTACCCAAGCAGAATATGAAGGACTGTTCCTCCAGTTTGCATGTGGCCTTACTCTGGCAATGGAGGGGGGCTCAGGACAGAAAGGTTAGCATGGGAATGGGAAGGAGAGGTAAAATGTTTAACAACTGGGAGATCCTTGGTGCAACGAGTCCAAAGTTCTCGTTTAGCCCAAAGTCTATGCTTGGCCTCACTGATGTAATGTTTCCTGCTTTGTCCTGAGTGGTTTGAATCTGCATGTGCTTGGACTTGTGCTTATACTGTCAAATGTGGAACCTTCATCATTATCCATGTTGATGATGGGAAGAGCTTGGAATGCCAGGAAAGCTGTCTAATGGGGTGAAGGCACGAGATTGGGGTTGAGAGGGAAAGATAGATCAGCCATGATTGAATGGTGGAGTAGTCTTGATGGGCCAAATGGGCCTTCAGCTCCTAGAACTTATGAACATATACTCAGAATCTGAGCCTGTCCCACGAGCATGCGACCTGCATGCGGCAAGCGCGACCTAAAGGGCCAGTCCCACCAGCATGCGCCTGCATGCGGCAAGCACGACCTAACGTGGTCGCTTGTGCCATACGGCTTCGCGCGTGACGTACAGCCGCATTGAGGCCGTATGTCACGCGCGAACTTCCCGCGGACTTCGCTCGAACTTCATGTCACTCACTGCCTGCCGGCCCCCGCTTCTGGTTAGGTCGCGCTTGCCGCATGCAGGCGCATGCTGGTAGGACCGGCCCTTTAGGTCGCGCTTGCCGCATGGAGTCGCATGCTCGTGGGACCGGCCCTTTACAGTTTACCCACAATGATTCTGTGGAGTTTCTGGTTGATAGTGATCTCCAGGACATTGATGGTGGAAGGCTCAGCTGAGGCAATGCTATTGAACGTCTAGGGTCTATGCTTAGACTCTTCACTGATGTGGATGTTGATTCTTTGGCACTCTGGAGACGCAAATGCTACTTGCCACTGAGCCACCCATGCTTGACTGCTGTCCAGATCTTGTTGCATGCAGGCTCAGGCTGATGCTTAACGGCACCTACCTAACATCTCTCATGTGACCCTCAGTAGAATTAGGAGGCAATGGGAAGAGGATCTAAGGAGAAGCAGTGGCAGTGGCAGCTCGAGAATAACTGTTCACTGAGTGACGTGCTATTGCAGTTTGTTAGCTTTATTACAGTTTGCTGCTTTGCCTTATAATTACATAATTAGTGACTTAACTGCTAGCAGTCAAAACAAATAGACATTGGAGTTTACTAAATATGAAACACCCAAGGAAGTGAATGCATACCAATGTCTAATAGTCCTGATTACTGTTAATTTTTTTATTTTGCAGCCACTGAATAATCCTTGTGATTTGTTTTCAAAAAATGCAAGTTATTGTGTTTTGACATTCCGGCTGACTTCCCTGTATTTATTTAAACTCCCATTAACTTGGGGCCTTGCCTGACTGAATTAAGGTGCAAGAAACTCTTCAGGTTTACTAAGGTGCCAGGGGCATATGCGTTCTGCACTCATTTGTTTAAGGCACAATGGGATATTCCAGTGATCATTTGATAAGGGCATATTTTTAGTGTTTCACAAACCATCTATATACTTTAAAAACTGTGTGTGTGTGTGTGTGTGTGTGTGTGTGTGTGTGTGTGTGTGTGTGTGTGTGTGTGTGTGTGTGTGTGTGTGTGTGTGTGTGTGTGTGTGTGTGTCAGATTAGATTTTCAGATTAGATTTTTGGCCTTTGATTCCTTGGTCCGCCAAAACCACACGCAAAAACTCAGAGATTTTTTCCATTCCGCTAGCGATCGCACTTTTACATTCGCATATCCACTCCTCATTAAATTTCGTCTGTTTTATGTACACATTTTTAATAAAATCCGCCTCCCCCCCCCCCCCCCCACTCACTCATTTTATTGCCTCCTGCTGGCCAGCCACCATAATGGCTGCTGCCGCCCGGCTCTCCTCCACTTCCGCCCCCCCCCCCCCCCCCCCCCCCCCAGCCTGGCTCTGTCACGCTGGCTCTAGCCAAAGATCGGCTGTTCCCCCGCTGCTTTGTGCCGTCCTCTATCCGAGGAAAAGCCGATCTTTGGCTAGAGCCAGCGTGACAGAGCCGGCGCGTCAATGGCCTGTCGGCACGCAGGCGCATTGAGGGCGTACGCAGCATCTCGACGGGCGTACACAGCATCTCGACGTCGTACGCAGCGTCTCGACGGCGTACGCTGCATCTTGACGGCGTATGCAGCGTCTTGATGGCGTACGCCTGGACTGCAGGCTCACTCGGCATCACGCCCGCCCGCCCACTCCACCTTCCCCCCCCCCCCCCCCCCCCCCCCCCCCAGCCCCGTACTCGGGGTCTGAAGCAGGACTCGGGTCTGCACTTGGTCTAGTTCAACTTATTTGGCGGGGTAGAATGTCCAAGACAATTCAGGACATAGCTTTAAGGTCAGAGTTTAAAGGAGATGTGCGGGGCAGGTTGCGTACATAAACAGCGGTGGATGCCTGGAACGATTGTAAGCCTTTCCACTGACTGGTTAGCACGCAACAAAAGTGTTTCATTGTACCTTGGTATATGTGACAATAAGCTAAAAACTAATCTAAAACTGAAGGCCTGGATAGTGGATGTGGAGAGGATGTTTCCACTAGTGGTAGCATTGAGGACCAGAGGTCATAGCCTCAGAATTAAACGTTCCTTTAGGAAGGAGATGAGGAGGAATTTCTTTTTTTTTAATTTTTTTTATTTATTAGAAGGAAATGTACAAAAGAGTAGAACAAACGGCGTATAAAATCATACCGTTAATGTACAGCTTCAATTTTAAAATTTTAGCTTTAAAATAAAGGAAAAGAAAAGAGAAAGAAGAAGAGAGAAAAAGTGAGAGGTGCGAAGATAGAACCCCTACACTACCCCCTACACTACCCCTACACTACCCCTACACTACCCCCTACACTACCCCTACACTACCTCTACACTACCTCTACACTACCTCTACACTACCCCTACACTACCTCTACACTACCCCTACACTACCCCTACACTACCCCTACACTACCCCTACACCACCCCTACACTACCCCTACACTACCCCTACACCACCCCTACACTACCCCTACACTACCCCTACACTACCCCTACACCACCCCTACACTACCCCTACACTACCCCTACACTACCCCTACACTACCTCTACACTACCCCTACACTACCCCTACACTACCCCTACACTACCTCTACACTACCCCTACACTACCTCTACACTACCCCTACACTACCCCTACACTACCCCTACACTACCCCTACACTACCCCTACACTACCCCTACACTACCCCTACACTACCCCCTACACTACCCCTACACTACCTCTACACTACCCCTACACTACCCCTACACTACCCCTACACTACCCCTACACTACCCCTACACTACCTCTACACTACCCCTACACTACCTCTACACTACCCCTACACTACCTCTACACTACCCCTACACTACCTCTACACTACCCCCTACACTATCCCTACACTACCCCTACACTACCCCTACACTACCCCTACACTACCCCTACACTACCCCTACACTACCCCTACACTACCCCCTACACTACCCCCTACACTACCCCTACACTACCCCCTACACTACCCCCTACACTACCCCTACACTACCCAAGTAGTGTAGCCAAAGAGTGGGTAAAAGAAAGAGAGAAAAGAAAACAAAAAGATCAAAAAGAAAAAGAGAGGGAAAAGTGGTGATATACCTGCCTCTCGTCCCTCCCCACCCACCTCACCCAACCCATAGTTGGATTTAAATCCAAAGTTCTGTTGCGTCATATTATCCTTGTAAGAATTCGGTGAAGGGTGTCCATATCTTGGAAAAATGATCTGGGTTTTCTGCCAAGACAAGTCTAATATTTTCAAGATGTAGTGTCTTGGACATGTTTGTAATCCACATCTTAACAGTAGGGACTGATGTGTGTTTCCAAAATGTAAGTATTAGTTTTTTTTTGCCGTTATCAGGCCATAATTAAGGAAACGTCTTTGAAATAGTGTTAGCTCAGTACAGGCTTGTGAGGTACCTAGAGTGATCAGTTCAGTTATTTTAAGTTGGAGGTAGAAGGAATTTCTTTAGTCAGAAGGAAATAAATCTGTGGAATTCATTGCCACAGGGGGCTGTGGAGGCCAGGTCAATGGATATTTTTAAGGCAGAGATAGATAGATTGTTGATTAGTACGGTGTTATGGGTTATGGGGAGAAGGCAGAGAGAATGCAGTTGGGAGGGAGAGATAGATCAGCCCAGATTGGATGGTAGAGTAGACTTGACTAGACCGAATGGCCTTATTCTGCTCCTATCACTTATGGACTTATGAACCTAGGGTGGTGATGATGGAAAACACAACAGATACAATAGTGATGTTTAAGACAGCCACATGGCTATGTTGGGAATGGAGGGATACGGAACACATGCAGGCAGAGGAGATTAGTTTAACTTGGCATCATGCAGATGGTATGGGCCAAAGCTTCTGTTCCTGTGCAGTACTGTTCTATGTCTTATCTTCTCACCTCATGTAATCCCAAATGTATTGATCCATAATGTTGTGTAATGTGGGAAGAAGCAACCGATGGTGGACAAAACGAATCGGGGCTCAACAGAACTCTAAGGCTGTCAGTGGTTCAGCCTCGGGTAGTCAATACTATGACTAAAGGCAAAGGAGGAAATGTCTACCTAGTCCCAAGAGTAAACTTTGTGCTGTACTAGGACAACTCAATCTTTGCAGCTCCGCACCAGCCTGAAACTTCACCAAATTAAACATTAACTGCAGTTGCTGAAAATCTGTGATGATAAATAGACTAGAAACACTCAAAGCCACAAAGTACTAGAGTAACTCAACAGGTCAGGCAGCATCTCTGGAGAATATGTACATGGATAGGTGGCGTTTTAGGTCAGAACCCTTCTTTAGAATTCTCCAACACTTTGTGTCCTTCTGTGTTATTGGCGGCCCTCCCCTTCATTCTCAGCGTCATCCCGCCAGGTCCCCCTATGTTCTCAGTGCCCACCTCCCTCTATATCCCTTCATTTTCGGCAAAAAACACTTCTTTAAAACAGATGATGTGTTCAGCTCCACATTACGTTTTGTGGGACCTTGCTGCGTACAAATTGTCTGCACTGTTTCTTGCATTCTAACAGTAGCTACACTTCAATGTCACTTCATTGTCTGGGGTGTCCTGAAAGGGCAGGAAAGGTACTATAGAAATGCAATGCTTTTTTGAAATACTTTCCCAGTCGATCACGATGTTAAGTTAAGCATTGCGTCGAGATCTCACATGCAAGGTCTTATTCAACCCCAACATTCATTACAAGTGGTTAAATGTTTTCCAATCTTCAAAAGGGAACCCAGTAAACATATGAGGAATGAGCACAAGAGCGAGATGGATTGCCGATCTGGTACAGGCACGATAGGCCAAATGGCCTCTTCTGCGCAGTAGGATTTCTTGAATTGTTCTTTCAATGGACACATTGTGAGTCCAGTAATTTACTGAGAAAGTAATTTATTGAGAAGTGTGTAAACGCACACCTCTAGATTCAGGAACAGTTTCTTCCCAGCTGTCATCAGGCAACTGAACTATCCTATCAACAACTAGACAGTGGTCCTGAGCTACCATCTACCCTCATCGGAGACCCTCGGATGATCTTTAATCAGACATTACTGGCCTTTATTATCTTGCACTAAACGGTATTCCCTTTATCCTGTGTGTTTACACTGTGGACGGCTCAATTGTAATCATATATAGTCTTTTCACTGTATAGGAGGCCCAGGAGCAAACCGACAGGGTTTAATGAGTTTTCACTCAGGTATATTTCTTTGAAGTGCCTTGCGAGGTAACAATCTAATCTCACTATTTATATCACAGGGCACAGAGAGAGTTCTCCGTGGTTAATATAACAAGAGAAGTGGTCCCCTGTTGCATCCTTTTTGCAAAAAGGAAATGCCAATTTTACAGAAGCTTTGAACCCCAATGGTAGGTAATAATTATCTAGCGCTCAGACTATTCATATTGGGAAACGCCGATGTCAACATTACAGGGGCTGGATAAAGAAATGCTTGGTTCCTTTCTCCCCAACAGTTTCAACTGCATTTACCTGTTAGTGCTTGACATTGACCTGTGATAATCCCAAATCTCTCTCTCGCTCTCTCTTACCTCATGCTCCCCCTTCCTGACATCAGATGGGGGCAAGCATGACAGTTACCAAGCCTCCAGCCTCAAACTGGAGCTTCAGGAATTAATTACTTACCAGAAACCAGGAGGAAACAGGACTGAGGGAGTGCTGCCCTATCAATGGTATGGAGCAATGCTAAGAGAGTGGTGCATTATCAAAGAGCAGTGCTGAGGAAAGGCCGCAAATGGTAAATGGGAGAGGCATTACTGAAGGAGCACCGCACTGTGAGAGGGGCAGGACTGAGGTAGCACCACATCATGGGAGGGGCAGGACTGAGGGAGCGCTGCACCGAGGGAGGGGCAATGGTGTGGGTGGGACAGTGCTGAGGGTGCCCCACTGTGGCCAAAGGTAGACACTAAATGCTGGAGTAACTCAGCGGGACAAGCAGCATCTCTGGAGAGAAGGAATGGGTGACGTTTCAGGCCGAGATCCTTTCTTCAGACTGATGTCAGGGGAGTGGGCGGTACAGAGATAAAATAGTTGGAGACAGTATGACTGGTGGGAGAACTGGGAAACATAGAAAATAGGTGCAGGAGTAGGCCATTCGGCCCTTCGAGCCTGCACCACCATTCAATATGATCATGGCTGATCATCCAACTCAGTATCCTGTACCTGCCTTCTCTCCATACCCCCTGATCCCTTTAGCCACAAGGGCCACGTGTAACTCCCTCTTTAATATAGCCAATGAACTGGCCTCAACTACCTTCTGTGGCAGAGAGTTCCAGAGATTCACCACTCTCTGTGTGAAAAATGTTTTTCTCATCTCGGTCCTAAAAGATTTCCCCTTTATCCTTAAACTGTGACCCCTTGCCCTGGACTTCCCCAACATCGGGAACAATCTTCCTGCATCTAGCCTGTCCAACCCCTTAAGAATTTTATACGTTTTATAGGGGATGGAGAGAAAGGGAAACCTACAGCTGGGGTGTTAGCTACCCAAGTGAAATATGACCGGTGGACATGGTGGTGTATATTTGAGCATGTGCTTGCTGTTATATTTGTTCCTATGTGTACATCGTGACCCCCGATTGACAGGGGAGTCATTCTCGGAGATTGCTTTGAAGCAATCCAACACATTTACAGGCCATTCAGATCTGGCAGCCTGCCAGCTAAACGGCTCAACGTGTCAACAGCTCTGGTGGGCTGCTTTGCAAATCAGTCTCTTAGTAACAAAACACCATGGAGACAATAGACATCAACACAGAAAATAGGATTCACGAAGAATGGATGTGTCCTCCCCCCGTGTCCCGGCCAGCGATATTTAACATCTATTTAGCATCGAATAACGATATTTAATAGCAGTAAAGCAGATAATTTGATCGTTATCACATATGTGTGGGGGAAAGATGGGAATGGGGGTGGGTTTCTATCTACGCATCAGCTGCAACTTCTCACTGGCAATTCGCAAATATTTTTGAATTCACTGAAATGGATGTATACGGGGCTGTGGAAATGTAACCCTTTTGTTTTGTGAATGAAGTGTGTGCAGATGTAAGAACGCGAGTGTGGCCCGTCTACGAGGAATTCAAGCACACAGCACACGGCACACCACCCCTCTCACTAGTCACAAGAGCGTCCTGCTGGGACATGTTTAAAAAAAAGGGGGTCCGAGTGGCTTGCTGCAGGAGCTGCGAGTCCTGTGATATTGCGAGCCACTTGCCACGCTTGCTGCCTGCTCCGCAGTGTTGGCAAGCCTCTGCGCGCCGTGGACTTGAGTTTTAAAGCAGTGATAAAGTCTGCAGTTCTGGCCCAGAGCCCGGTGCTGGAGACTGCGAGTGTGAGGAGGGCTCTGCTTCAAGGCAGCAGCAGCAGCAGCAGCAGCAGGAAACGAGCAGCCCTCGCTTTGTGAAGCCTCTCCTGGATGACTCCGGCATTACCACGGTGCCGCTCACACGGGCCCACACAGCAGCCCATGCAGGGGTGGGGGGAATGCAAGCTGCAGTTCTGTCTCCCATAACAACCCTGCAGCCTCTCGCAGAGCTGGCGTCAGCATCGTCTGCGCTCAGAGCAAGCGAGAGATAGACTATGCGTTCTGAAGGTGCCGAGTAAAAAAAATACACGAGGAACCACAAACATGACAAAATGAAGCAACCGAGTTGCACTAAGCTGGTTGGAGCAGATTGCAGGAAAGAGTGAGAGACAAAAACCCAAATGATCATAGACTCATAGAGTGATATAGTGTGGAAACATGATACCCATAGAGTGATATAGTGTGGAAACATGGTACTCATAGAGTGATACAGTGTGGAAACATGGTACTCATAGAGTGATATAGTGTGGAAACATGGTACTCATAGAGTGATATAGTGTGGAAACATGGTAGACACAAAATGCTGGAGTTACTCAGCAGGTCAGGGCAGCATCTCTGGAGAGAAGGAATGGGTGACGTTTCAGGTCGAGACCCTACTTCAGTAGACAGAAGGAAACACCCTTCGGCCCAACTTGCCCACACTGGTCAACATGTCCCAGCTACACTAGTCCCACCTGCTTGTGTTTGGTCCATATCCCTCCAAATCTGTCCTATCCATGTACCTGTCTAACTGTTTCTTAAACGTCAGGATAGTCCCAGCCTCAACTACCTCATCTGGCAGCTTGTTCCATACACCAACCATCATAACCATATAACAATTACAGCACGGAAACAGGCCATCTCGGCCCTTTTAGTCCATGCCGAACACTTACTCTCACCTAGTCCCATCTACCTGCACTCAGACCATAACCCTCCGTTCCTTTCCCGTCCATATACCTATCCAATTCATTTTAAATGATAAAATCGAACCTGCCTCCACCACTTCCACTGGAAGCTCATTCCACACAGCTACCACTCTCTAAGTAAAGAAGTTCCCCCTCATGTTGCCCCTAAACTTCTGTTCCTCATGTCAGAGAAGCAGCCTTCCACCATCACAAATCACTCCATTACCCACCAAGGACCTTGGGGAAGAGCAGCCACTGTCCTAACCAGGGAAGAACCACGGCCAGTTTGTGCACGGCAAGCTCCCATAGACAGCATGAAGCAGAGAGCAGCGAATGTCATGAATAGACACAACATGCAGGAGTAACTCAATGAGTCAGGCAGCATCTCTGGAGAAAAGGAACAGTTGACGTTTCAGGTCGCGACCCTTCTTCGGACTGTTTTGACTCATACACAGCTATTGTTGTGATGTTGATTGAGGGAGGTAAAAGTCGTTTGGGGTGTTGGCGATAATCTCTCTACCTCCCCTTCAATGGCGATGTGAGAATTTGTTCCCATCTGTTTGTTTTCTGTGACTAACCAGAGGAGTTGGTGTGGTGGTGTTCCCAGTCACTGTCACATAGAGTAAGGCCACTCGTCCTATCCATTCCATATTAGTTCTTGGTAGAGCAATCTAGTCAGTCCCTGTGCCAACACCCCCGAACCCTCTCCTCCCAGAACCACCGCAATTAGTCAAAGTCATTTTTATTCGTCACATGCACATCACAGGCAGTTAAATGAATTTGCCAGCAGCGATACACTTAAAAAAAAATGCAAATTACACAATGAAAAATGAACACAAACATCCACCACAGCATTCATCACTGTGGTGGAAGACAACAAAGTTCAGCCAGTCCTCCTTTGTTCACCCATGGTCGTGGCCAAAGAGCCTCCATGGTCGGGGCCAAAGACTCTCCGTAGTCACTGCTACAGACGGCCCGATGTTCAGGCGGTGGAACACACTCCGCAGCTTGGATGTCCCGAATTGGAACTTTCCTACGCGGCTTCAGGATGTTATAGGCCGCAAGCCGGTGGTCAGAGCTCTTCTCCGGCGATCCCCAGCGAGGGATCCCAGGCTCTGGATGATATGTCCATGCCCCGCACCGTGGCTAGAAGCTCTGCAGGCCGCGGCTTCAGGATGTTATAGGCCACGGGACGGCGGTCGGAGCTCTTCTCGGCAACCCCCGGCAAGGGATCCTGGGCTCCTGATGATAGAAACATAGAAACATAGAAATTAGGTGCAGTAGTAGGCCATTCGGCCCTTCGAGCCTGCACCGCCATTCAATATGATCATGGCTGATCATCCAACTCAGTATCCCGTACCTGCCTTCTCTCCATACCCTCTGATCCCCTTAGCCACAAGGGCCACATCTAACTCCCTCTTAAATATAGCCAATGAACTGGCCTCGACTACCCTCTGTGGCAGAGAGTTCCAGAGATTCACCTCTCTCTGTGTGAAAAAAGTTCTTCTCATCTCGGTTTTAAAGGATTTCCCCCTTATCCTTAAGCTGTGACCCCTTGTCCTGGACTTCCCCAACATCGGGAGCAATCTTCCTGCATCTAGCCTGTCCAACCCCTTAAGAATTTTATAAGTTTCTATAAGATCCCCTCTCAATCTCCTAAATTCTAGAGAGTATAAACCAAGTCTATCCAGTCTTTCTTCATAAGACAGTCCTGACATCCCAGGAATCAGTCTGGTGAACCTTCTCTGCACTCCCTCTAGGGCAATAATGTCCTTCCTCAGATTTGGAGACCAAAACTGTACGCAATACGCAATGATAAGTCCACTCCACGCCCGCGGCTAGAAGCTCCGCAGACCACAGTCCCCACGGTGCCAAAGTCACCAGACCAGCGATCAGAGCATTCCTCTCTGGCGACCCCCAGTAAGGGTTCGCTCATTCCGCGATGGAATGTCCACGCTGCGCCTGCTGCCAATGCTCCGGGCCTGAGAACCTAGAACATTAACTGCACGACGCCTATACCATCACCATTGCTGACCCATGTCTCCTTGCCTGGAGTCAGAGAGGGAATTCCTGAGTGTTCCAGGGTTAAGGAGAGGACATTTTCGGAAATTCCAACAGCTTCACACTCACTTCTGCTGGCACCTTTGGCTTTACGCTCTGCCAGATATATTAAGCTGAGTTCAGACAGCAAACTGCCAGAGTGATTTGCGCTCATGATATCAGGATCCAAAACCAAGAGCTTGATGCTTTAATTTGTTATATTTGGTTCAGTTCTGGTGTGTGCTCCAGTTCCCACTGTTCGCCTAAATCCTAAAAATAATTGAGACACATGCATCACATTTCAGCTTCCATAACCACAACTGAGCTGTTGATGATCATAACAACTTCTGCACACTGGGAATTGCCCATTTCCACCATTTATTCTGCTGAAGGTACACAAAAAAGCTGGAGAAGCAAAGGGATCTAGGGGTAGTAGTACATGAATCACTAAAAGTTAGTATGCAGGTGCAGCAAGCAATCAGGAAGGCCAATGGAGTTTTGGCCTTTATTGCTAGGGGGATTGAGTATAAAAACACGGAGGTCTTGCTGCAGCTGTACACAGTATTAGTGAGACCACATTTGGAATACTGTGTACAGTTCTGGGGTCCATACTTAAGAAAGGATGTACTAGCCCTGGAGGCAGTGCAGCGAAGGTTTACAAGATTAATTCCTGCAATGAGGGGATTGACATATGAGGAAAGGTTAAGTAGGCTGGAACTCTACTCTTTGGAGTTTAGAAGAATGAGAGGCGATCTCATTGAAACATATAAGATCGTGAGGGGCCTTGATCGGGTGGATGCACCGAGGATGTTCCCAATGATCGGGGAAACTAGAACTAGGGGACATAGTTGCAGAATAAGGGGGGGCTCTTTTAAAACTGAGATGAGGAAGAACTTCTTCACCCAGAGGGTGGTTAATTTATGGAATTCACTGCCCCAGGGAGCAGTGGAAGCAGAAACTTTAAATATATTTAAGACTAAAATAGATGGTTTTTTAGCTGCCAAGGGGATAAGGGGCTACGGGGAGAGGGCAGGGATATGGACCTAGGTATGGTTAGTATAGTAAGACCTGAGTGATCTCCTGGACAAGTGTCGATCGCCTGGATTGGGGTCGGAGAGGAATTTCCCGGATTTTTTTCCCGAATTGGACCTGGGTTTTTATCCGGTTTTTTGCCTCCCCCAGGAGATCACGAGGTTCTTGGGGTGGAGAGGGGTGATAGCGGTATAAAGGGGAGGGTAGTGTCTTGTGTTCTGTGTCTTGTGTCTACTGTTTGTGGGTAAGTGTGTCTGTTTAGTGTTCAGCCATGAGCGAATGGCGGTGCGGGCTCGACGGACCTGGTGGTCTACTCTCGCACCTACTTTCTATGTTTCTATGTTTCTATGTAAGCTCAGCGGGTGCAGCAGCATCTATGGAGCGAAGGAAAAACATAGAAACATAGAAACATAGAAATTAGGTGCAGGAGTAGGCCATTCGGCCCTTCGAGCCTGCACCGCCATTCAATATGATCATGGCTGATCATCCAACTCAGTATTCCGTACCTGCCTTCTCTCCATACCCTCTGATCCCCTTACCCACAATGGCCACATCTAACTCCCTCTTAAATATAGCCAATGAACTGGCCTCGACTACCCTCTGTGGCAGAGAGTTCCAGAGATTCACCACTCTCTGTGTGAAAAAAGTTCTTCTCATCTCGGTTTTAAAGGATTTCCCCCTTATCCTTAAGCTGTGACCCCTTGTCCTGGACTTCCCCAACATCGGGAGCAATCTTCCTGCATCTAGCCTGTCCAACCCCTTAAGAATTTTGTAAGTTTCTATAAGATCCCCTCTCAATCTCCTAAATTCTAGAGAGTATAAACCAAGTCTATCCAGTCTTTCTTCATAAGACAGTCCTGACATCCCAGGAATCAGTCTGGTGAACCTTCTCTGCACTCCCTCTATGGCAATAATGTCCTTCCTCAGATTTGGAGACCAAAACTGTACGCAATACTCCAGGTGTGGTCTCACCAAGACCCTGTACAACTGCAGTAGAACCTCCCTGCTCCTATACTCAAATAGGCAACGTTTCGGGCCGAAACCCTTCTTCTGCTGACCCTGTTTCTCCGTATGCTTTCAAGAGAGAGTTAGATAAAGCTCTTAAAGATAGCGGAGTCAAGGGACATGGGGAGAAGGCAGGAACTGGGGTACTGATTGTGGATGATCAGTGAATGGTCACATGATCACAGTGAATGGCGATGCTGATTCAAAGGGCCAAATGGCCTAATCCAGCACCTATTGTCTATTGTCTATTGTCTTCCCTCAACTTCCCAGAGCAGCCTGTTCTGTTCCATGTTTAGAAAATAACAGTGCACAATATTCACATTCTGAAAGCAAATTGCTTGCTCAATATTATAAAGTGTTTTGCCATCGTACACACAACCTAATACACGTTCTAAGTGAAAATCAAAAGAAAAGTTGCAGATGCTAGAAACATAAAACAAAAAAAGAAAATGCAGTTCAGGCAGTAACGGTGGGAAGAAGGACAACGTCAACATTTCAGGTTGGAGACCTCTCTCCAGAACTGGGAAGGAGACAAAAGAAGCCCGTTTGGTTGCATGGAGGGTGGGAGAGGGTAAAACCGGACTGACTATCTGGATAAGCTGCAAACGAAGTCATCTGGTCAATGAGTGAATGGGACCAGTTAGTGGATGAGGACATAGAGAGAAGAATGAAGGCTAAACAATGTGTGAGTCTGGGCTTTTGATGTTATTGGTACAATACCAAGAACTTCAAGTCTTAATTGTTCAGCTTAAAATGACATTATATACCTAGTTTACCAAAGGATTGGACAAAAGAGAGGATTCTTCTGTTCCCGCTGAGGAAACAGTTACATTTATGATCACAGATTCATTAGATTCTTGAAAATGAAGGGAATGAAGAAATATGGGTTCATAAGATCATAAGTGATTGGAGCAGAGTTAGGCCATTCGGCCCATCAAGTCTACTCTGCCATTCACTCATGGCTGATCTATCTCTCCCTCCTAACCCAATCTCCTGCCTTCTCTCGATAACCTCTGACACCTGGGATCAGTGCAGGAGAGTTGCTCTGAGGTTAGACATGGGTCATGATCTCATTGAAGGGCAGAGATGATGTGATGGGCTGAATGGCCTCTTCCTGCTTCCATGTCTTGTATTTTTGTATAGGTTGGGATAAATTGATTAAGTCATACTAGATCCACAGAGGGAGAATCTGGCTCATGGCATTGATTCATATGTCTGTCATTACTGCTGCTGGTCCATCATTCAACAACACCACCACATTTTTTTGACTCAATGGCATTTTCCTGCACTGAAGATAATTCTCACCCCCTGATTTTCTGAATATTTAAAAGTCCATCAATCTCTGTTTGGAATCTTCTCAATGACCGAGCCTCTCCAGCCCTCTGGGGAGAGATTTCCAAAGCCTCACTATTTTCCGTGTGAAGAAATATCTCCTCATCTCACTCCTCAATGGCCGACCCCTAAGTCCAGCAGAGGACACATCTGCGCCACATCCACCCAAGCAACCCCCATCAGGATTTTGTACATTTCAATACAATCAACCCCCCTCCCATTTTCCTAAGCTGCACGAAACAAACAGCAGATCCCTCAAGTTTTGGGTAGATATCTCATTGCCTCAACTGTAATTGTAATAAAATGGATAATTGATTGATTGTTAGATATGGCATTGCATGGAAATATGAGCCTTCGGCCCAATGAGTCCCTGCTTATCATTGATCACCTGTTCACACCAGTTCTATGTTACCCCACACCCTCCTACACATTAGGGTCAATTTTACAGTGGCCAATTAACCAGCAAAACCCATATGACTGGGATGTGAGAAGAAACCGAATCACCCGGAGGAAATGCACATGGTCACAGGGAGGACATGCAAACTCCACACAGACAGCACTCAGTCAGGAATGAATCTGGGCCTCTGACGCTGTGAGGCAGCAGCTTAACCAGTGACGCTATAGTGTTGCCCAGTTTAACCTGACATGATAAAAAAATATCAGGGTTGGAATTTTCTTGTCGTTCCTTGTGTCGTCAGAATGGAATTGATTGGGGTGTGTGTGCCGAATGTATGTTCTGGGGTGTAAATCAGTGATGACACTGTGAAGAGGCTGGTTGACCAGGAGCCTTCCAGTGGATGAGGCCAAGAGTGAAGTTTAATTACAGGCACTCCCCGAATTACGTAATAGGCGACTTGCGTAAACTCGCAAGTCTAAGCAATTAATTAAGCCCACTGCTTTATTTCCGAGTTGTTCATCTCCATAGACTTGGTCCACTACTGCTGTTGTATGCAGCCATATCCCTAAGCAAGTCAGCTGTTCTCATGGTAGCTCCCACATGATCTCAGCGACGGAGCTCCCTCATAGAAACATAGAAACATAGAAAATAGGTGCAGGAGTAGGCCATTCGGCCCTTCAAGCCTGCACCGCCATTCGATATGATCATGGCTGATCAACCAACTCAGTATCCCATCCCTGCCTTCTCTCCATACCCCCTGATCCCTTTAGCCACAAGGGCCACATCTAACTCCCTCTTAAATATAGTCAATTAACTGGCCTCAACTACCTTCTGTGGCAGAGAATTCCACAGATTCACCACTCTCTGTGTAAAAAATGTTTTTCTCATCTCGGTCCTAAAAGACTTCCCTCTTATCCTTAAACTGTGACCCCTAGTTCTGGACTTCCCCAACATCGGGAATAATCTTCCTGCATCTAGCCTATCAGTTTCTATAAGATCCCCCTCAATCTTCTGAATTCTAGCGAGTACAAACCGAGTCATGGTCTCCGGTTAGGTGTTCTCACATGTTCTCCATGTTGGAGCTCCCTCATGGTCTCTGTGTTGGAGCTCCGTCATGGTCTCTGTGTCGGAGCTCCCTCATGGTCTCTGTGTCGGAGCTCCGTCATGGTCTCTGTGTTGGAGCTCCCTCATGGTCTCTGTGTCGGAGCTCCCTCATGGCCTCTGTGTTGGAGCTCCCTCATGGTCTCTGTGTCGGAGCTCCCTCATGGTCTCTGTGTCGGAGCTCCCACATGGTCTCTGTGTCGGAGCTCCCTCATGGTCTCTGTGTCGGAGCTCCCTCATGGCCTCCACTTTAGAGCTCCCATGTGATCTCAACATCGGAGCTCCCTCCGTGGTCTCCGTGTCGAATAGTAAATTTACACGTGCGCAGTAGCTATTCCGTTTCCGACTTGCATAACATCTAACTCAAGCGTAGGTCATGGAGTGTATGTACCACATATGGCAGCACTGAGAACTGAAGGCAAGAGTTCACATCAGAGCAACTGCTATAACAGTTAGCCCTGCTGATTATGTAGCGTTGCTGTTTACCCAACACAATGAAGGTTAAGTGATGGGTCTGATCTTTAAAGCTGGCAGACGTGATATCAGGCCAGAGATGAGAATATAAATGTATGTAGACTGCTTTAAACAGAGAATAATTTAATGTTCTGACTGATTACATCCGCAAACATTCCCTGGGGAAGAGATGAATATCATGCCCTCTCCAAGGCATAATCCAGCCACGAGTGCCGGAGAAAAGTCAGATTTACATTTCTGTGCTAAATAGAAAGTGCTGGAGGAACTCAGCAGGTCAAACAGCAGCTGTGAGGGGAATGGACGGGCAACGTTTTGGGTTGGGAACTTTCATTAGCACCTTTCATGGGGCCAGTGTGTTAAAGAGCAGTATGCAACTGATTAAGTATTTTTCAACTGTTGTGATGTAGTTAAATACTGCACAGAATAATCCCAAATTGATCTGTTCGAGAGAATAAATATTGAAAGTAAAATTCCTTTCGTGCCACATTCCTCTCAGGGCATCAGGAAATGCTTTGAACCAGAGGGCGATCTACGCATTCACGAGGAAACATGATGGACAGTTTGGACACAGCATGGTCCGACAAACAATCTGTTTCAGTGACGTGGTTTAGGAAGAATGTTGGCCCAGTAACTCGGGAATCATTCCTGCCTTCCTTCAAACTATAGGCATGGCATTCACCTGAGGTAATATTGTGTTGGTGTTGTTACTGTATACTGAGGGATTACCACTCCGTTGGAGTTATATTGAGGGAGCGCCGCATTGTTGGGGCTATATGAGGGCATGCAACACTGTCAAAGAGAGGCAGTGCAGAGAATGTACTGCACCATTCCCTGCTGCATCCCTGATTCCATGCTTCAGAATTCATTGATCACAGTGATGGTAAAGTGGGATGAGGTGTGCACCCGGCATCTTGCTCATCTTTCAGATTCCCCAGAGACAGCACAGGTGAACATTAGCCTCACTAAATTGGCAGGGTGCTATTTTTGGCTGAGGGGGTTCAGCGTTTGAGATCCCAGATGGACAGGGAAAGATAACCTCGACCGACCTTAAGGATCGCTTCAGGTCATGGTTGGCAGAATGCAAAGGCAGTCTAAAAATAATTTAATAAGCAGGCTGCGATTGAATTTTATTAGCAGGCTTTATCGGGTCAACGTTCAAAGCCTGGCAGTGAAACTGATGTTGATTTGGCCAAGTCAGCGTATTTATTTTATGGAGGAGATGTGAATGCCAAGAGAAAGAGATTGAGTGATCCTTAAAATACCTTGAACTCGGTGTGTAATGATGTAAATTGTTGCAATTTTTACAAACAAATTAAATTAAAGATAAAGCATCGCATAATAAACTGTTCATTAAGAAAATATCATGCATTTTTACAGCTCCTTGCACTATAAGATATTCAAATATCCACTGCACAGTATAGTCAATTATAGGGTTTTTTTTAAAGCACTGTGGCAACATAGAATACACTACAGCCAATTCACACACAGCAAGCTCCAACAAACAGCAGTACGATGATCACCCTGATGAAGCAATGTTGTTGGTCAAGCAATGAGAGAAAAGTTAGAGTTGTTAAAATCTCCATAGACTCATGTAGTGGTGATGTACAGTCATTTTGTTGCCCTGATCAATCTTGTCATCTGTATGGAGAGAAGGCAGGTACGGGATACTGAGTTGGATGATCAGCCATGATCATATTGAATGGCGGTGCAGGCTCGAAGGGCCGAATGGCCTACTCCTGTACCTAATTTCTATGTTTCTATGTTTCCTACCCTCTGCACCACTATCTGTTTCTGGGCCAGATATCTAGATCACCTGATAGAGCAATGTTGTTTAGGAAGGAGCTGCAGATGCTGGTTTACACTATCTGAAAAACGGTCTTGACCCGAAACGTCACCTATTCCTTTTCTCCAGAGATGCTGCCAGACCCGCTGAGCTATGCCCCTGTCCCACTTAGGAAACCTGAACGGAAACCTCTGGAGACTTTGCGCCCCACCCAAGGTTTCCGTGCGGTTCCCGGAGGTTGCAGGTGGTTGCCGGAGGTTGCAGGTAGTGGAGGCAGGTAGGGAGATTGACAAGAACCTCCGGGAACCGCACGGAAACCTTGGGTGGGGCGCAAAGTCTCCAGAGGTTTCCACTCAGGTTTCCTAAGTGGGACAGGGGCATAACTCCAGCTTTTTGTGTCCGTCTCCAGAGCAATGTTGTCGGTCGGGCTGTGAGAGAAGATTTAAAGTCGTCAAAATCATGGAATGGTGGTGCTCAATAGTTTTGTTGCCCTGGTCAATCTTGCTATCCTTTTCCTACCCCCTACCACCCTACCTATTTCTGGGCTAGATCTCTGAGTCATTCTTGCCATTTCCTCTTGAAAATGTGATTTACTTTGCAAATGTAAGTACTTTGACAGATTGTATCTCAGTCCGGCAAGGCAGATAGTTCACTCGTGACTGCCTGCACTCGCAGAGAATGGTGAGCGCAGCCCAGTCCATCGCAAGCTCGTTACTTCCTTTCATCTAGTCCATCTTCACGGTGACTTTCTGAAGAAGGGTCTTGACCCAAAACGTCATCCATCCCTTCTCTCCAGAGATGCTGCCTGTCCCGCTGAGTTACTCCAGCTTGTTGTGTCTATCTTCGCTTTAAACCAGCACCTGCAGTTCCTTCATACACACATCTTCATGGTGTGTTGCGTCAGGAAGGCTGGAAGTATTGTCAATGATTCCTGCTACCCTGGCCATTTCCTTTTCTATCTTCTGGGGGAAGATCTAGGTGATCGAAAGCTCAGAGGTTCGGACTCAAAGGCAGCTTCTTCCCCACTGCTATCCAATTTCTGAACCAAAACCCCTCTTTCACACCAACATCCAAGAGATGCAGCCACCTGCTCTTGCTCTTCACAGGTACGGTAATCCAAGTATACCTCATTCAGTTATTCCCTTATTGCACTTCACTATTTTATTTGGAGTGGGAGATTGCAACCTTCACGTGGTCCGCCCTGTTTCGACGAATGCAATCAACCTGGCTTGCACAATCAAGTAAGATCAAATAGAACAAGTTGTCCTACAACTTTAGGCTGTGCACGCCACACGCAAGAAGAAGAAGTATTTTATTTGCACTATTTCAGATTGCAGTACAAACATTGCACCATTGTGTTGTTTTGCATTAATTGTTGCATTTATTGCTATATCTATCATTACCATGTTTGCTGTTTACTCTTTAAGCTTCGAGTTAACAAGGAATTTAATTGCCCCCTCGAGTACATGACGATAATATACAGAATATAAAAACAGGAATGTAACGCTGAGGCTTTATAAGACACTGGTCAGGCCGCATTTGGAATATTGCGAGCAGTTTTGCGCCCCCACATCTGCGGAAGGAAGTGTTGGATTTGGAGAGGGTCCAGAGAAGGTTAACGAGAATGATGTGGGGATGATTGGGTGATGAGCGTTTGGGAGCACTGGGCCTGTACTCACTGGCGTTTAGAAGGATGAGGGGTAAACCTTATTGAAATTTACCAACAGTCAATGGCCTGGATAGAGTAGGTTTGGAGAGGATATTTCCACTAGTAGGAGAGTCTAGGACCAGAGGGCACAGCCTCAGATAAAAGAGACGTACCATTAGAAACGTGATGATGAGGAATTTATTAGTCAGAGGATGGTGAATCTGTGGAATTCATTGCCATAGACAGGTTTGTAGGCCAAGTCAATCGATATTTTCAAGGCGGAGATTGACAGATACTTGATCAGTGCGGGTATCAGGGGTTATGGGGAGAAGGCAGGAGAATGGGGTTGAGAGGGAAAGATAGATCAGCCATGATTGAATGGCGGAGTAGATATGAAGGGCCGACTGGCCTAATCCTACTCCTATGACATGAATTTATGAACATAAACTAATCTGAATCAGAATCTGAAACTAACGTTAGTTTCTTAGCATGGACCCTGTGTTAAGGCACAAATAAGGATCCAGATTGTTTGGATGGATAGAGTCGGTCTGATAAATCTCATTAAATGTCAAGGTACATTCCAGGATATATTCCCATTTCAAGGATTTGATTCGCTCATTTTTCTTAATTTCCACTTGGAGTTTGTTGCCAGGGAGAAATATTTAAGTTGTCTAAAAGCCGACAACATTTACATATACATTTATCTTGCTTTTTTAACAAAGTGAAGTATTTCAAGGAGATTCCCAGGTACGGTAATCCTTTCTCGCTGACCCTGGTGCTCCCTCAGTGTTGACCCTCCCGCAGTGCGGCACTCACTCGGTACTGCCCCTCCCATAGTGCGGAGCACCCTCAGTACTGCCCCTCCCACATCGAGGCACTCCCTTCAGGGCCTGTCCCACGAGCATGCGGCAAGCGCGATCTAAAGGGCCAGTCCCACGAGCATGCGACTGCATGCGGCAAGCGCGACCAAACTAGAAGCGGGGGCCGCGCGGAGGTCGAGTGAGTGACATGAAGTTCGAGCGAAGTCCGCGGGTAGTTCGCGCGTGACGTACGGCGTCGAGGCGGCTGTTGCCGCGCGGAATTTTTGAACACGGTCAGTTTTTCGGAGCCCCGCGCGATGTCGGGACCAGCTCCGCACAACTCCATACGGCTCCGGCGATCGAAGTGGGACCGGCCCCGCGAGGCCGTACGGCTCAAGCGACCACGTTAGGTCGCGCTTGCCGCATGGAGTTGCATGCTCGTGGGACAGGCCCTTTAGGCATTGTCCCTACTGAGGGAGCACCACCCTGTGTGAGGGGCAATACCGAGGGAATGCCGCATTGCGGGAGGCGCAATACTGAGGAAAAGCTGCATTGTGGGGAGGGTGTTACTGAGGGGTGCCCCACAGTGCAATGAGCAAGACTGGCCACACTTGGAGTACTATGTGCAGTTCTGGTCACCCAGCTATAGGAAGAAAGCTAATAATTTGGAAAGTAGAAGGGGTTTAACCAGGATGTGACCTGGGTTTGTGGACTTGAGTTGTAGGGAGAGGTTGGATATAATCTGGGACTATTTTCTTTGGCGTGTAGGAGGCTGAGAAGTGACCGTTCTGAATGGTACAAGATCACGAGGAGCAGGGATAAAGTGAACGTTCAGTCTATTACTGAAGATCGAGAATTCTAAAATTAGTGGGCGTGGACTTGAGGTGAGAAGGGAGATATTTAGGATGGACCTCAGGGGTATCATTTTCATTCAGTAGGTCTTCTGTATCTGGAATAAGCTGCCTGAGGAAACTAGGATGCAATTATACATTCTACAAGACATTTGGCTAGAGAGATGGATAGGAAGGGTTTAGATACGGGCCAAATGCAGGCAAATCAGACTGGCCCAGTATGCCAACTTGGTTAGCATAAACGAGGTGGACTAAAGGGCCTGTTTCCGTGCCGTATAGCTCTATAACTCTGTGGCTCTACGACTCCCTCTGCTGTGCAGTCAGGATCAGAGTGGAAGAGATATACAGCCCAGGCCTGGGTTTTATTCAGGTCTTGCTGTATTAGGCTGTGGACTGCTTCATTGTGTGAGGATTCGCTGATGATGCTGAACATTGTGCAATCATCAGCAAACGGCCCTACTTCCGACCTTAATGACTGAAGGGATGAAATGGATGACATAAATTAAATCCCTTGCTACTCCAGGTAAGGAGTCAAAAGTCTAATTCACACCTCTGGAAATAAAACACCCCCCTCCAATGATGATGCATCTTTTGGTTATGTCTCCGAGGAGAGGGCTGTGCCCAGTGGACAACTTGAGGGCAGCAGCCAGCTGATAATGACAACTGCTCTGCTTTAAGCCCCCGGCGCTTTTAATGCAGTGTTTGCCAGCTGAACCACCTTTCATTATAATCCAGCAGCTCTCTTGGCAAGTTTACACATGACACTGAGCAACCCTTGCCCCTAAAGGGAGTATTCAACTCACAACTGCCTGCACAAGGCTGGTTAATCCCCCATTTATACGTATGTCAGGAATCTGCTGTTTAGTCTTGGGTCTTATTCATTTTTAGAAGCATTTTGCTTTTTGCATTGTAGAATTTATAATTGGAAGCAAGCTCTAAATTGCCATGGGGAGAGTGCAGATGATAGACACTTAAATATATCAATAACTCAGTTCATTGATAGCGTGCAATTTAAGATAACAAAATATATTCAGACACTCCAAAGGCGTGAATCATAGAATCGATGCAGAGACAGATATGGAGCTGCTGGAACAATTTGGACTCTTGAGTCCCCGTTTTGGATCAGGGGCAGGAAGATCCCTTTGGGGGGGAATTCCAAACATTGTTTGTCCAGGCAGTCGGAGGTATGGCCACCAACAACTAAGCAATGGAATTCCACAGAGGGCGAGAGAGCAGAATTAGTGGGGTGCAGAGATCGAGGGAGCTTCTGGGGCAGAAGGGCATGTATAAGTGGAGAGAGTGGAGGTCACAATTGGATTGGAAAGCAAAACTACAGATTTTTAAATCAAGCCCTTGCCAGATTCATTTTGAGACCATACAGACTGGTGAGGTGGGTTATTGGGAGAGGATGAGATGATATATGGGCAGCAGACTTTTCGATGCTTGTGTTTACATGAGGTGGACGATGGGAAGTCCAGAGGTGATGAAGGCATTGTCCATTCCACACAGATATCTCCCACCCTGAAGATCTTGTGATGTCTTCACACCGAGAGATATCAGGACGTTGAAGAAGATGGACACACGGATGGTAGTAGAGCTGGGTTATAACCAACAGGAAAGATGGACACAAAATGCAGGATTAACTCAGCAGGACAGGCAGCATTTCTGGATAGAAGGAATGGGTGATGTTCCGGGTTGAGACCTTTCTTCAGACTGAGATCTCCCCGTAACTGCCCGGTTCTGTGTTTGCTGGAAAAGATAATACTGGAGGTGATATCAATGCAGGATGAATAGACGAGCTCTGGAGGCAGTTCAGAGAAGGTAGACCTGGCTGAGCCCTGGGTGAAGGGTTGTCTTTCGATGAATGGCTGAGTAGTTTGCACCACTCCAATCTAGGCATTAGAAGAAAGAGAGACAATGTTATTGAAACATACAATTCTAAGAGGAACAGGATAAATACTGAGAAAATGTCTCGCTTGGCAGGGAAAGCTAGAACCAGGGGGCATTTGTTTCTGAATAAGGGATAAGGGGGTCACCCGCTTCAGCGGAGATGGGGAGGATTTATTTCTCTCTGAGGGTTGTGAATTTTGTAAATTCTGTACCGCACAGAGCTGTGGAAGCACAGAGAATTATTTGGCAGAGATTGGCGGTTTTGAAATATAGAGGAGGTACGCCATGATTTTATTGACTGGAGCACAGGGTCAAGGGACCAAATGGCCTTTTCTTGCTCCTGTACCTGATGTTCTTATGTTAAGGTTTGATATAGATCTTTAATGAACGAATCTAGACAAGTGTGAGGTGTTGCACTTTGAGAGATTAAATGTATGAGGAAAGTATACAGTAAATAGCAGGACCCTTAGGAGTATTGATGTACAGCAGGTTCTTGGGATCTAAGCCCATAGTTCCCTGAATGGGAAAACGTAGGTAGGGTGATAAACAAGGCAAATGGCACCATTAACTGCCGCACTGAGTATAGGTGTCAGGAAATCATATTGCCGCTGCATAAAACCGTGGTTAAACCATATTTGGAGTATTGTGCGCAGTTCTTGTCATCTCATTACAGGAAGGATGTGGCGTCTTTGGAGCGAATGCAGTAGAGGTTCTCCAGAATATTGCCTGAATGAGAGGAAATGAACTATTAACAGAGATTGGATAAATTGTTTTTGTTTGGAGATACAGCATGGAAACAGACCCTTCGGCCCACCAAGTCCATACTGTCCATCGATCACCTGTTCATACTAGTTCTATGTTATACCACTTGCTGATCTACTCCCTACACATTAGGGGAAATTTTATCGAGGCCAATTAACCTACGAACCCACACCTCTTTGGGATGTAGCACCCGGTGGAAACTCCACACAGACAACACCCAAGGTCAGGATCGAACCATGGTTTCGGTGCTGTGAAGTATGCTGTGCCACCTTTGGTGGAAGCAAATATAATGGCAACATTTAAAAGGCATTTAGACAGTCACATGAACAGGCGCATGAATGGAGGAATATAGACGTGCGGGTGCCGGTGTTGGTCAGAAGTCTATCACCTGCGATGGAGATAGTGAGGTCAAGGAATGGTAGGGAAGTGTCGGAAATGGTCCAGTTGTATTTGAGTACCGGATGGAAGTTAGTGGTGAAGCGGATGAAGTCAGTCAGTTGTGTGTGGGTACAGGAGGTGGCACCAAAGCAATCGTCGATGTAGCGGAGGTAGAGGTCGGGGATGGGGCCATGGTATGCCTCGATCAAGGATTGTTCGACATACCCGACAAAGAGGCAAGCGTAGCTGGGGCCCATGCGCGTGCCCATAGCTACGCCTTGTATTTGGAGGAAATGGGAGGAGTCAAACGAGAAGTTATTGAGGGTAAGGACCAACTCCGCTAGGCGGAGGAGTGTATCAGTGGACGGGTATAGGTTGCTCCTCCGGTCGAGGAAGAACCGGAGGGCTTTGAGACCTTGTCGGTCAGAAGTCTATCACCTGTGGTGGAGGAATATAGACTATGTGCAAAAGGACACAAAGTGCTGGAGTAACTCAGCGGGTCAGGCAGCAACTCTGGAGACCATGGATAGGTTACATTTCGGGCTGGGACCCTTATTCAGACTCTGCACAGGCAGGTGTGCAGGTGTGTGGTTGGCACAGAAATGATGGATTGAAGTATCTGTTCCTGTGCTGCCCTGTTTTATGCTTTATGTTCCAATGAGTTGAGACTATGGGAACTGCACACAATACGCCAATATGGTCTAATGAAAGTTTTACACAGCAGCAACATGAGTTAGTTAGTTTTGCTTCTTGTCACCTGTACTGAGGTACAGTGAAAAGCCTTTGCTGCGTGCTAACCAGTCAGCGGAAAGATAATACATGATTACAAACGAGCCATGCACAGTGCGCAGATACATGATAAAAGGAATAAAGTTTAGTGCGAGATAAAGATAAATGCTTTTGCAAGTATGTATAATATGCCAGTATTTTGCCAGCCATTTACCAGACCGTGGAGGTTGGTAGATTAGTAGCCTTTATCACCAATAACCAAGCGCCCTTGTGTGTTCAAGGTGCTACCATAGATGAGGGAGTCCCATGATTTGGATGATGGAGGAACAGTGATGTATTTCCAAGTCAGGAGGATATATGGCTTGGAGGGGGACCTGCATTCGGTGGTGTTTTCACACCCCTTGCTGCCCTTGTTTCACACGGTAGGTCATCCCAGCCGATGGACTATTGTGACAGAAGACTCCTCAGCACCAGCCACGGCTTCATTCTCTGCTCCACGAACTCCGTGCAAAATAACGTGCCTCCCTCTGTCACGCTGCCTATCCCAGGAGCTGGTGAGGTGTGTTTGGGTTAAGGTGGCAACTCGCGGAGTGGGCCTCTGCCTCGGATGAATCACCTTCAAATGCTGGAATTCCCTGTCCAAATATGGGGAGGTGTTTATAAATGAATTAATAATGAAATGGAAACATTCTATTCTGAGCCACTGCAATCTTGGCAATGCTGAATGCAACCAGTGCCTGTAGATCCAGCTGACAGCACTGCCAGGTACAGAGTGGTGGAAGTGTTATAACATCAACTTCCTCCACTCACCTTAACCACCACTCTGATATATTGGACACTGTCCAGCAAATGCTTGGCCAAAGAGGGACGTTTGGTTTCATTTAGACTAGAGATACAGTGCAGAAACAGGCCATTCTGCCCATCGAGTCCATGCCAACACTAACACTATCCTACACACACTTTGCTCTTCAACTCTCTTCAGAACCTAACCATGTGAAGGTAGTGCCCTGGTTTGATTTTCCAAAATTCAAACCTCACACCTATCTGAATTAAACTCCATTAGCCACTCCTCGGGCCCGCTGATAACTATCGCCCTAGACAGATAAGATGTCTCCTATTTTAGTGTCATCTGCAAACTTACTAATCATGCCTTGTATTTATGTTTAAGAAAGAACTGCAGATGCTGGAGAAATCGAAGGTAGACAAATAAGCTGGAGAAACTCAGCGGGTGAGGCAGCATCTATGGAGTGAAGGAATAGGCGACGTTTCGGGTCGAGACCCTTCTTCAGGCTCAAGTCGGGGGGGGGGGGATAAAGAAAGGAAGAGGCGGAGACAGTAGGTTGTGGGAGAATCACAGGGGGGGGGGACAGTGAGGAAGTTGCTAAACTGGCTTCGGAGAGAGGAGGAGAACTTCTTCAAAGTAGACATACCTTGAGAAGATTTCGTAGTGGAGTAGACGAAATGATTAAGAAAGAACTGCAGATGCTGGAAAATTCGTTGTACATTCTCAACCAAATTATGGATATACATGACAAACACCAATGGGCCCACCACTGATACCTGAGGCACATTACTACTCACGGTCCTCCAGTTCAATAAACAGCCTTTCACCACCACCCTCTGCCTTCCTACCATGTAGCTAATTCTGTATTGTGTTAGCTAGCTTTCCCTGGATCCCATGTAATCTCACCTTCCGGAGGAACCTACCATGTGGAACCTTATTAAAGGCCTTGCTGATGTCCATATCGACTACGCCAATGGCCCTGTCCTCAACAATCTTCTTGGTTACTTCTTCAAAAAGCTCAATAAAATTTGTGACAAGACCTGCCACGCACAATACCATGCTGACTATCCCAAATCAACCCCTGTCTTTCCAAACTATATATATATATATCCTTCAAAATCCTCTCCAGTAACTTTCCCAGTTGGATAGTCAATTTCTCCATCCCAGCATTTTGATTGATTGATTAAATTGATTCAAAGGTACGGCATGGAACCAGGCTTTTTGGCCTACCGAGTCTACGCCAACTATTGATCACCCGTTCTCACTACTTATGCATCCACTCCTACAGAGACCAATTAACCTACAAACTGCACATCTTTTGAATGTTCACACAAGTTCACACAAGTAATAGGAGTAGAATTAGGCCATTCGGCCCGTCGGTCACACTCGGCCATTCAATCATGGCTGATCTCTGCCTCCTAATCCCATTTTCCTGCCTTCTCCCCATAACCCTTAACACCCGGAATGTGGGAGGAAACCAGAGCACCTGAAGAAAACCCACCTGGTCCCCTGGTACAATCTCCACACAGACAGCACCTGAGGTCAGGATCAAACCCGGGTCTCTGGCGCAGTGAGCAGCAGCCCTACCAGCTGTACCAGGGTGCCACCAAGAGCTTTGGGGCCAGAGCTGAACAAGGTGCTGCAATGCTCCTGATTTAGTGTGTGATTATGGGATGGATGCAACAACTGGTGCCCAGGTGTTGCGGTTTCACCTGCAGTCTTCCAAACTTCCGATTATCGGCAAACTTGTTCCCAATGGCGCACGGGACACTTTGAGACAAGGGGTTTCATCTCATTAACCAACTGTGGAAACAACATGTTGGAACAGGAATCACCTTGCTTTGCAATGAGCTCTCCATCATTTCAATTCAATCCAATTAAAATGCTTCATAATTGTTGCCCATATCCTTAATCAACTGTCTATTACCAGATAATCCCACATCAGCTTCCACTTCACAAATAGTGATTTTAACCTTTCCATTTCACTTCCAGAAACTGAAATTTCCCCAACAATGCTGTGGTGGATTTCCCAATCTAAGCGGCTGCAGTAGCTCAGTAAATATGAATTTGCATTTACATAGCGCCTGTCACAGTCTCAGGTGTCACAAACGTATTTAACAATGCTTTAATTGAATATCACACCTTCAGCACTATCCCTCCCACAGTGCGACATACCCGTGGTATTGCCCCTCACACAGAGCAGCTGTCTCTCAGTCCCTCCACACATGGATAGGACAGGTTTGGAGGGATATGGGAGGTGGGACTAGTGCAGGTGGGACATGTTGGCCGGTGTGGGCAAGTTGGACCGAAGGGCCTGTTTCCATACTGTATCATTCTAAGACTCAATGACTTTATGACTCAGTACTGCCCCTCCCACAGTGTGGCATACCCTCGGTACTGCCCCTCAAACAGTGCAGCATACCCTCAGTACTGTCTCCCCCGCAGTGGGGGCAAACCCTTGGTACTGCCCCTCCCACAGTGTGGCATCCCCTCAGTACTGCCCTCGCACAGAGCAGCTCTCCCTGATTACTGCCCTTCCCACAGGGCAGCATAGCCTCAATTCTACCCTTTCCCCAGTGCGGCCTACCCTTGGTCCTGGCCCATACACAGAGCAGTTGTCCCTTGGTACAGTCCCCAACCACAGCCAGAGATACCCACGGTACTGCCCCTCCCACAGTGTGGCTCTCCCTCGATACAGCCCCTCCCACAGAGCGGCATACCCATGGTATTGCCTCTCTCACGGAGTAACCCTTCCTCAGTACTGTCCCTCCAACAGTGCAGCATTTCATCGGTGCTGCCCCTTAAGGGCCGGTCCCACGAGCATGCGACTCCATGCGGCAAGCGCGACCTAACGTGGTCGCTTGAGCCATACGGCCTCGCGGGGCCGGTCCCACTTCGATCGCCGGAGCCGTATGGAGTTGTGCGGAGCTGGTCCCGACATCGCGCGGGGCTCCGAAAAACTGACCGTGTTCAAAAACTCCGCGCGGCAACAGCCTACCGGCCCGCAGCCGCCTCGACGCCGTACGCAGCGTCTTGACGCCGTATGTCACACACGAACTTCCCGCGGACTTCGCTCGTACTTCACGTCACTCACTCGACCTCCGCGCGGCCCCCGCTTCCAGTTTGGTCGCGCTCTCCGCATGCAGGCGCATGCTGGTGGGACCGGCCCTGTACGGGGATCACTCAACCTCCGCGCAGCCCCCGCTTCCGGTTTGGTCGCGTTTGCCGCAGGCAGTCGCATGCTCGTGGGACAGGCCCTTAACACAGATCAGCTCTCCCTCGATACTGTGTCTCCACAGTGCGGCATACCCTTGGTACTACCACTCCCAGAGTGCGGCTCTCCTCAGCACGGCCTTTTCCTGTGCTACAGCTCTACCGCATCCGCTTGTGGAAGGATAATACTGAAAACATCCGGCTATGTTACAGACATTATAAGTCCCCATATGTCATTTTGGATTGCCTGTGGAGATCCCTAGATACCTTCCTGTCAAGGAGCTGGGGGATCTCTCCCATTCTCTGGGTAACATTTCTCGTTCAGCTAATATCAATAAAACAAGTGTACACATACAGAAGAGACTGCAGATGCTGGAGACTTGAAAAAAGAAAATAATCTATTGGCAGAACTCAGCAAGTCAGGAAACATCTGTGGAGGGAATGACGTTTTGAGTCAGGAACTTTTGGGTCAGGAACTTTTGGGTCGGGATCTTTCTTCAATCCCGATACAGCATCCTGACCCGAAACATCGTCTGTCCATTTCCCTCCACAGATGCCGCCTGGCCCGCTGAGTTCCACCTGCACGATTTTGTTTGCTCAATAAAATAACTGTTGTCATGATGACTCCATGACTTCCATTGACTGTGATTTTCACGAGACTACTTCAGCATGTCCGACAATACTTCCATGGCTGTAAAAAGCATGCATTGTGAAAGGTACTACGTCAATGCAGGGTGGTGCTTTTACACCTTAGGGATGTTGGGACTGTGCAACTGTGGCCTCTTGGATCAGGAGATTTGGAGCTCCACCACAGTATAGTTGGGAAGTACAGTACAGTATGGTAGCGTTAGATGGTACTGGGCCTGTATTCACTGGGATTTACAAGGATGAGATGGACCGGTTAAAACCTACTGAATAATAAAAGGCCTAGATAGAGTGGATGTGGGGTCAAGTCAAGTCAAGATTATTCGTCACATACACATACGAGATGTGCAGTGAAATGAAAAGTGGCAATGCTCGCGGACTTTGTGCAAAAAGACAAACAAACAAACAACCAAACAAACTGAATTTCCTCAATTGCCTGAGGTGGTAAAGGTGCTGCCTTGCCTTACTCACAAGTGCTGCAGCGTGTGATGTCCATGTCATATCCTCAGAGATGTGGACTCCCAGATATTTAAAACAGCTCACCCTATCCACAGTATCCCCATTTATACTCAATGGTGCGTACGTCCTCGGATATGTGCCCTCCTGAAGTCCACGATCAGCTCCTTAGTTGTTTTGATGTTCAAGAGGAGGCTGTTGTCCTGGCACCAGAGTCCCAGATCAGCCACCTCCTCCTGGTAGGCCTTCTCATCGTTATCTGAGATCAGGCCCACCACCACAGCGTCATCAGCAAACTTGATTATAGAGTTGGAGCTGAACCTAGCCACACAGTCATGTGTGTACAGGGAGTACAGTGGGGGGCTGAGGACGCAACTCTGGGGGGATCCTGTGCTCAGGGTGAGGGACTTTGATGTATTCCCTCCCATCTTGACTACCTGGGGCCTGGCGGTGAGAAAGTCCAGGGCCCAGGCACACAGGAGGTTGTTGAGCCCAAAATCCAGTAGCTTCTCGGCCAGTCTGGTGGGGACTATCCAGATGCTTCCGATAGTGGGGGACAGGAACAGAGGGCACAGCCACAGAATATAAGAGCATAACTTCAGAGTGAAGATGAGGAGGATTTTCTTTAGCCAGAGGTTGGTGAATCTGTAGGGTAGATTGCCACAGACGGCTGTGTTACCCAAGCCATTGGGTATTTTTAAAGCGGAGGTTGACAGATTCTTGATTAGTAAGGGCATCAAAGGTTATGGGGAGAAGACAGGAGAATGGGGTTGAGAAGGAAAAATAGATCAGCCATGATCGAATGATAGAACAGACTAGATGGGCTGAGTGGTCTAATTCTATCCCTTTGTCATGATCTTATGGAAGCTCCAATTTCACGAAGTTAAATGGGAAAGTTGGAATCACTGTTGGTGCAGAACAAATTGATTTGATATTACTTGAATAAATAATCAGTCGATCTGGGCGATAATTATCTAGGATTCTAATTAGACTGAACTGAAATAACGGAAGGCACCTTGCAAAACAGCAAATGCTGGCATACAATGGTTCTTGTTCCAACATGTTGATGCCACAGATGGATACGGAGATTAAACCACTTGACTAAAAGTGTCCTGAATGCCATTGGGGACAAGTTTACCTTTAATCACAAGTTCAGGAGTCTGGAGTTGAAACTGCAACAGTTGGAACCTGGCTCCTGGTGTTTGACCTACGCATAATCGCAGAGCAAATCAGGATCATTGCATCTTCTGGACACTGTGTTTGGCTCTGCTCCAATGCGTTTTAATGAAAAGACTGGCTCTGGAGAGTTTCCCAGAGAGATACACTGGAGGTCAAAGCATAAAACTGAGGGCTGGTTGAACAGTCATTTCCCTAGAGTTTGGAAGATTCTGCTGTTTAGTTTAGTTTAGTTTATTACCCTGTGTACCGAGGTACAGTGAGAAGGTTTTTGTTGCCTGCTAACCAGTCAGCGGAAAGACTATACATGATTATAATTGAAGTATAAGGTGCATCAGTATTTAAAAAAAGAAATGGTGTCAGGATCTGGTACGGGGGGATGAAAAATACAAAGTTGGTATATCCCTTTTGCGCGGTTTTCATAATAGAGCTTGTGTTTCTTTTTCTTTCTTTCTTTTCTATGGTCTATTTCTTACCTTTCTTCTCTACCTATTGTTTTTTTTTAAATTTTATTGATCACTCTTTTACACTAACACAACTCTCTCTCACTTTCTTTTCTTTCTTTATTTCTATCTTTCCTTAAAACATAAAAAATGAAGGGGTACAATAAATGTAATAAGATATATGTGGCTTGTACTACTGTAATTTGCTGTACTTCTAATTTAAAAAAAAATATTTTTTTTAAAAAGCGAAGGAAAAAAGCTGTAATCTGAAAAAGGAACAGTAAATGTTGGGGATTCTCTGCAGGTCAGGCAGCATCTGTGAAGGGAGGAGCAGGGTCAATGTTTCAGGTTGATTAGTCACCAGTGCTGGCGAAAAGTCAACAAACTGACATCATTTCTCTGCATATGTACTGCCTGAGCTGAGGAGTATTGTTCCCCTATTATTGCATTATTCTTCATTACGGTTATGTCAGATGATTAGCAACCATTTCTTTCAATTTGGAACTACAGTCTCCTTGGGGAGCACTTGAGGTCTCAGTGCACGTGAGCACTTACTGAGTGGTCCAACACTTGGCAGTTATTTGATGTTGCATTTTAAGAGTGCTCAGGAGCAAAAGGAAGGACACAATTAATAACAGGGAAATCTTATCTTCTTGTGTCACCCATTATTAACCTCTCCCCGCTCTCACCTCCCCCCCAGGTCTGGTATTGCCTGTTTCAGAGGTCATTGAGAGTTACTGAGATTTATTGTCCAGCTAATTGTATGAGGGAATCTTTTTCATGAGCTGGTTTGAAATAATTTTCATCTCTCTGCCTCCCTCCTCTGTTCCCTCTGAGGCTCTGCAAAAATCTATTGACTCTAGCCAAGTTTTAGGCACCTCTCTTAATGCCTGAGTAGCTCAGAAATCAAAGGTGCAAAAGGGACTTGGAATTGCTGGTGCAGGATTCCCAAAAGATTAATTTGCAAGTTGAATCAGTAGTACGGCAATGTTAGCATTTATTTTGAGAAGACTAGAATATAAAAACAGGGATGTAACGCTGAGGCTTTATAAGGCACTGCTCAGACCGCATTTGGAGAATTATGAGCAGTTTTGGGCCTCATATCTGAGGAAGGATGTGTTGGCGTTGGAGAGGGT
Source organism: Amblyraja radiata (assembly GCF_010909765.2). Lineage (NCBI taxonomy): Eukaryota > Metazoa > Chordata > Chondrichthyes > Rajiformes > Rajidae > Amblyraja > Amblyraja radiata. The sequence continues at coordinate 86,367,700 of NC_045961.1, read as the reverse complement.
CCAGAGGAGGTTTACAAAATTGATTCTGGGGTTAATTAGATTAACATATGATGAGCATTTGACGGCACTGGGCACGTACTCGCTGAGGTTTAGAAGGATGAGGGGATTGAATCCTCATTGAATCTTACCGAATTGTGATAGGCCTGGAGAGAACGGATGTGGAGAGGATAATCCCACTAAAGGGAGAGTTGAGAACCAGAGGGTATAGCCTCAGAATAAAAAGACGTACCTTTAGAGAGGAGAGGAGGAATTTCTTTAGTTAGAGGGAGATGAATCTATGGAACTCATTGCCACAGACGGCTGTGGAGGCCAAGTCAATGGATATTTTTAAGGCGGAGATTGACAGACACTTAAGGGTGTTAAGGGTTATGGGGAGAAGGCAAGAGAATGACGTTGAGAGGAAAAGATAGATCAGCCATGATTCTATGTAGACGCGATGGGTCAAATGACCTACTTCTACTATGACTTAAGGGCCTGTCCCACGAGCATGCGACCTGCATGCGGCAAGCGCGACCTAAAGGGCTGGTCCCACCAGCATGCGCCTGCATGCGGCAAGCACGACCTAACGTGGTCGCTTGAGCCGTACGGCATGCGGCAAGCGCGACCAAACCAGAAGCGGGAGCCATGCGGAGGTCGAGTGAGTGGCACGGCGTTGAGGCGGCTGCGGGCCGGCAGGCCGTTGCCACGCGGAATTTTTAAACACGGTCAGTTTTTCGGTGCCCCGCGCGATGTCGGGACCCGCTCCGCACAACTGCATACGGCCCCGGCGATCAAAGTGGGACCGGCCCCGCGAGGCCGTACAGCTCAAGCGACCACGTTAGGTTGTGCTTGCCGCATGCAGGCGCATGCTGGTGGGACCGGCCCTTTAGGTCACGCTTGCCGAATGCAAGTCGCATGCTCGTGGGACAGACCCTTTATGAACCTCAAAGGTTTCAAAGGTTTCCAAGTTCTTTTATTGTCACGTGTACCAATTAAGGGACAGTGATATTCGAGTTACCGTACAGTCATACTAAAAAAAAGCAACAAGACACACATATACATAAAAATGAACATAATAATAATAATAATAATGGATGGGATTTATATAGCGCCTTTCTAATACTCAAGGCGCTTTACATCGCATTATTCATTCACTCCTCAGTCACACTCGGTGGTGGTAAGCTACTTCTGTAGCCACAGCTGCCCTGGGGCAGACTGACGGAAGCGTGGCTGCCAATCTGCGCCTACGGCCCCTCCGACCACCACCAGTCACTCACACACATTCACACACATTCACACACAGGCAAAGGTGGGTGAAGTGTCTTGCCAAAGGACACAACGACAGTATGCACTCCAAGCGGGATTCGAACCGGCTACCTTCCGGAACGTAATCATCCACCACAGCGGATTCCGCACATTCCTCACTGTGATGGAAGGCAATAAAGTCTAATCTTCTTCCCTCTTTATTCTCCCATGGCCGGGGCAGTCGAACCATCGAAGTTCCTGCAGCCGGCGGTCAAAGCTCCCGCGTCAGGGTAATCGAAGCTCCTGCGTCAGGACGATCGAAGCTCCCGTGTTGCAGCGGTCGAAGCTCCCGTGTCGGGGCGGTCGAAGCTACTGCAGTTTGGAGCTCCCGAAGTCAGTCTCCCACCAGGGACCGCGAGCTCCACGATGTTAAAGTTCACAAGTTCCTGCGGTTCGAGCTCAGAGGTCGATCCCCGACAGGGATCGCCCGCTCCACACTGTTAAGTCCACAGGCTCCTGCGGTTGGAGTTCCCGGTCGATCTCCAGCAGAGGCCGCCAACTCCTCGATGTTAGGCTGCAGAGCAGACGGAAATACGATACGGAAAATAATCGCATCTCTGTCGAGGTGAGAGATTATAAAAGTTTCCCCCACACCCCCCACATAAAACAAGCTAAAGAACACTAACACATACATTTTACACATACTATTAAAACAACAAAGAAGGAAGGGACAGACATGCTGTTGGCGAGGCAGCCATTGCTGGCACCACCATATGAACTTAATTTCAAATTGTGTTGAAATTTACATCCTGATGAATGCCTCGTGATACTTTCCTCTGTTAAAGGCTTGATACAAATGTAAGATTTTATTGTGGAGAGGATGTAACTAACATGAGGTTTGTCCTCAATTGCTTGCTTTGAATATACAACACAAATGTTCTGTATTTGCTTTGAAATTCAGTTCTACTTTAGTATGGATTTTGGGAAGCAGATTATAGTTTGTGTCCAAGATGGCTGTCGGAAGGGAGAGTGGACGCTGGCGCGGTTTAGCTGCCGCTGCTCTCTCTTCACATTGTGTTTTTGATTTTTTTTGTCTTTGGATCGAATTCTGTCTTTAATTTGTGTATTGGTGATGTCTTTATTATTTATTTTACTCCGATTATATGTTTTTTACTCTTGTTAAATTCTGTAAGGTGTCCTTGAGACTTTTGAAAGGCGCCCACAAATAAAATTTATTGTTATAGTGCAGTATTTGGTCACTCCATGTTGCACATTGAGGGGGTGAGGTTCAAGTCACATATACACTTAAACAGATGAGGACCAATGAGGCTTGTAGCAGCTTCTTGGCTTGCAGATTGTGTTGGTGGCACAGTGATCACCAAGGCCACATCGAGAAGGGAACAAACTCCTCAGATGTGGCAGATTGATACCACCATACGTCAGGGACAGCTTTTGGGTGCTTCAGTTTAGTTTAGAGATACAGCATAGAAATGGGCCCTTTGAACCACCAAGTCCATGCCGACCATCGATCACCCGTTCACACTAGTTCTGTGTTAACCCACTTTCACATCCACTCCCTATACACTATGGGCAATTTACCTACAAACCCGCATGAATTTGGGATGTGGGAGGAAACCGGAGAAACCCCACGCAGTCACAGGGTGAAAGTGCAAACTCCACATGGACAGCACCTAAAGTCATGATGGAAGCTGTTGGGCAGCAGCTGAACCAGCAGCACTACTGTGCCACCCCTAATTCATCACTGCGGCACAAATCTTCTCAATCTTCCAGCCGTTTTCTGTTAGTTTTCTCACCTTGTTGACTGCCTCTTGGTGATTTGTAATACGTTGAATAATTCCACCTCTCATCCTTCCTCAAAATGTTCATGTAATTGCGTGTTTTCTTTCCCGTGTTATTTGTCAGTCATAAATGGGGCATGGTCATTATTGGCAAACCAAAAATGTATTCCACATCCTTTATTGCTTGTTGGGAAATCGATCCATTGGTTGCATGAAGTGCAGAACTTCTCAGCACGATAAGAATATTATATCCATCAGTCGGGAAATATTCTGCCTAGCAAGCTGAACCCCTTCAGATAAAAGAAATGTAACTTATTGGGGTGTGAGTACAGCTACAATAGTACAAAGGTACTTTATTTGTCACGTACCAAGTTACAGTGAAATTCATTTTAGTTCAGTTCAGTACAAGTATCACAATACAAAAGCACTTCAAGATTCAAGAGAGTTTATTGTCATGTGTTCCTGATAGGACAATGAAATTCTTGCTTTGCTTCAGCACAACAGAACATGGTAGGCATGACTACAGAACAGATCAGTGTGTCCATATACCATTGTATAAATATATGCACACATGAATAAATAAACTGATAAAGTGCAAATAAACAGATAATGGGCTATTAATGTTCAGATCCCCTCGATGGAAGGGAGATCAGAGCCGATGATGGACTGGGCAGTGTTTACTACTTTTTGTAGTCTTTTCCGGTCCAGGACACTCAAGTTGCTGAACCAAGCCACGATGCAACCGGTCAGCATGCTCTCTACTGTGCACCTGCAGAAGTTAGAGAGAGTCCTCCTTGACAAACCGACTCTCCGTAATCTTCTCAGGAAGTTGAGGCGCTGATGTGCTTTCTTAATAATTGCATCAGTGTTCTCGGACCAGGAAAGGTCTTCAGAGATGTGCACGCCCAGGAATTTGAAGCTCTTGACCCTTTCAACCATCGATCCATTGATATAAACGGGACTGTGGGTCTCAATCCTACTCCTTCCAAAGTCCACAATCAGTTCCTTGGTTTTGCTGGTGTTGAGGGCCAGGTTATTGCGCTGGCACCATATAGACAGTTGCTCGATCTCTCTTCTATACTCATCCCCATCAGTGATACGTCCCACAACAGTGCCGCTTTTCAAGGGTTCACCCCTCTGAAGGATTTCCTGACGTCGGCTTCTGTGACTAAGACTGAAATACCATCACAGCGAATGGGGGCTCAGGAAGGCACATCAGTATTCTCCCTATCAAAGCGTGCGTAAAACGCATTGAGCTGGTCAGGGAGTGTTGTTTCGCCGTCATTCGAGCTGCCTCCTGATTTTGCCTTGTAGGAGGTGATGGCACTCAGGCCCCGCCACAGCTGCCGAACATCTGTCTCATCATCCAGTTTGGAGCAGCAGTCGCTTTTGTCCTTTTTTGATAATAATAATAATAATAATAAATTTTATTTATGGGCGCCTTTCAAGAGTCTCAAGGACACCTTACAAAAATTTAGCAGGTAGAGGAAAAACATGTAAGGGGAATGAAATAAATAGTAGAGACATGACTAGTACACAAAGTAAAGACAGAATTCAATACAAAACACAGTATGAGGCAGTTAATGCACAGATGAAAAGGGAGGGGGACGTGGGGCTAAGGATAGGCAGAAGTGAAGAGATGGGTCTTGAGGCGGGACTGGAAGATGGTGAGGGACACGGAATTGCGGATCAGTTGGGGGAGGGAGTTCCAGAGCCTGGGAGCTGCCCTGGAGAAGGCTCTGTCCCCAAAACTGCGGAGGTTGGACTTGTGGATGGAGAGGAGACCGGCTGATGTGGATCTGAAGGACCGTGAGGGTTGGTAGGGGGAGAGGAGGTCAGTGAGATATGGGGGGGCCAGATGGTGGAGGGCTTTGTAGGTGAGGATCAGGATTTTGTAGGTGATCCGGTGGGAGATGGGAAGCCAGTGAAGTTGTTTGAGGACTGGAGTGATGTGATGCCAGGATTTGGTGTGGGTGATGAGTCGGGCGGCTGCGTTCTGGACCAGTTGGAGTCGGTTGATGTAGGTGGAGCTGATGCCAAGGAGAAGTGAGTTGCAATAGTCCAGTCGGGAGGAGATGAAAGCATGGATGAGTCTTTCAGCAGCGGGCGGTGTGAGAGAGGGTCTGAGTTTGGCGATGTTGCGGAGATGAAAGAAGGAGGTTTTAATGACATGGCGGATGTGAGGCTCAAGGGAGAGGGTGGAATCAAAGATCACGCCAAGGTTGCGGGCCTGGGGAGATGGGGAGACAGTGGTGCCGTCGATGGTGAGAGTGGGGTTATTGATTTTGCTGAGTGTGGCTTTGGAGCCTATGAGGAGGAATTCTGTCTTATCGATGGCCTTACCAAGGTCGTATCTGGACTTCTTGTAGACCACTGTGTCATCAGACATGAATGCCTGGTGTCTGGTCTTCAGAAGAGTGCGGATCTCAAAGTTCATCCAAGGTTTCTGATTGGGAAACACTCGGAAGGTTTTTGTAGGGATGCAGTCCTCCACACATTTCTTTATGAAGTCTGTAATAACTGTGGTGTATTCGTTCAAGTCCGTTGCCGAGTCCTTGAACATTGCCCATCTTAGATAACAATCTCAGGTACAGTACACGCGTATAGCAGTAGTTCACTGTTACATTAAGCAGAGTTGCTAGATTTTGCCATCTTTTTCGAGTCCCAGTTTGTAAGTGCAGGGTTTTTGACCTGAACCACGAAAGCCCATTGTCATGGCTAATATATTTGCTACCCATGTCTAATTGCCTCTAGAGTCGCCTTCATGACACAGACAGAATGCTGGTGCAGTTTTGGTGATGTCTTGACAACGTGTTGCAGAATTATTTTCCATGGGTCTTGAAAGGTGCCGTGGCTCCAGCGAGCAGTGAGGGCAGAGGGCAGGCATTAAGTGATATTGCAATCGAGGCAATGACAAGTTAAGCTGCCTGCCCCTATGTCAGGGAAAGGAGCAGTTCAAGAGGTCAGCAAAATAAACGTCGCTTCATTAAGTTCTTTGAGGGACATGCTTTATTAATCTGTGTGTACCCCTCAAGTTCTTGTGGCGCAGCGGTAGAGTTGCTGCCTTGCAGCGTCAGGGACCAGGTTTCAATCCTGACTACGGGTGCTGTCTGTACAGAGTTTGAACGTTCTCCCCGTGACCGGCGTGGATTTTCTTTGGGATCTCCGGTTTCCTCCCACACTCCAAAGACATACAAGTTTGTTGGTTAATTGGCTTGGTATAATTGTAAATTGTCCCTAGTGTGTGCAGGATAGTGTTAATATGGGATACTGAGTTGGGTGATCAGCCATGATCATATCGAATGGCAGTGCAGGCTCGAAGGGCCGAATGGCCTACTCCTGCACCTATTTTCTATGTTTCTAAGTTTCTAATATGTGTGCATCGCTGGTCAGTGTGGACTCAGTGGGCCGAAGGGCCTGTTTCCAAGCTGTATCTAAACTAAACTAAATTAAAACTAAATTCCACAGCATAGAATTTTGTGTAAAAATACCTTTCAATGAGGGCCTGTGTCAGCTTCCCTGAGCCATGAGAGAGTGACTGGCCTCTGCATGGAACATGTAAAGACACGTATGTAAAGGATGTGAGTCTACATCCTGTGGAGCATTTACACAGGGTTCTTCATGAACATTAATGACATGATCTTCAGCCACATCTTTTTTTCCCTGGTGGGGATATATAAAAATAAGAGGACATGGGTTCAAAGAGAGATGAGGAAACTCCTGCTGTCCAAACATCCTACAAACCTCAACTGGTGTTTGGATCGAGTCATAGAGTCATACAGTGTGGAAACAGGCCCTTCGGCCCAACATGCCCACGCCAACCAACATGTCCCATCTGCTTGAGTCCCACCTGCCTGCGTTTGGCCCATAACCCTCGAAACCTCACCTATCCACGTACCTAAATGTTTCTTAAACGTTGCGTTAGTACCTGCCTCAACTGCCTCCATACAACCACCACCCTTAGTTTTAAAAGGTTACCCCTCGGGTTCCTTTGTGCTTCCATCAAGACTCAAGCATGTGCAGTTTCTTGTGTCTCCACCTCATGACCTTTCTTTGTCCCTCACCAAAGCCAAGGGAGATATTCAGTGATGTCCGTGCTCCAGCAGAGCAGCCCACGGTAGTCATAGTCATAAAGTCAGACTGTGTGGAAACAGGTCCTTTGGCCCAATTGGCCCACGCCAACCCACATGCCCCATCTACATTAGTCCCACCTGCCTGCGTATGACTCATATTCCTCTAAAACCTAACCTATCTCACCACCCTTTGTGTTAAAACGTTACACCCCTCTGATTCCTATTAAATCTCCCCTCACCCTCTCATCTTATAGCTATGTCCTCTGGTTCTCGATTGCCCAACTCTGGACAAAAGGCTCTGTGCATTTACCCAACCTATTCCTCTCATGATTTTGTACACCTCTCTAAGATCACCCCTCATTCTCCAAGGAATTTACTAGAATGTTGCCTGGGTTTCAACAACTAAGTTACAGAGATAGGTTGAATAAGTTAGGTCTCTATTCTCTGGAGCGCAGAAGGTTAAGGGGGGACTTGATAGAGGTCTTTAAAATGATGAGAGGGATAGACAGAGTTGATGTGATCAAGCTTTTCCCTTTGAGAATAGGGAAGATTCAAACAAGAGGACATGACTTCAGAATTAAGGGACAGAAGTTTAGGGGTAACATGAGGGGGAACTTCTTTACTCAGAGAGTGGTAGCGGTGTGGAATGAGCTTCCAGTGGAAGTGGTGGCGGCAGGTTCGTTGGTATCATTTAAAAATAAATTGGATAGGCATATGGATGAGAAGGGAATGGAGGGTTATGGTATGAGTGCAGGCAGGTGGGACTAAGGGAAAAAAGTTGTTCGGCACGGACTTGTAGGGCCGAGATGGCCTGTTTCCGTGCTGTAATTGTTATATGGTTATATGGAATAAAGTCCCAGCCTGCTCAACCACTACCTATAGCTAAGGCCCTGCCAACATCCTTGTAAATCTACTCTGCACCCTTTCCAGCTTGACACCTTCTTTCCTATAACATGGTGACCAAACTGAACACAATACTCTAAATGTGGCCTCACCAATGTCTTATATACTTAGCATCAGTACTCCTAATCTCTATACTCAATACCCTGACTGATGAAAACCTCCTGTAGAATCACCCACATTGGCCCAGGGGAGGACTGTACCTTTAACACTTGCTCAAGAAAAGCATCAGCTTTGCTTCCCAGGGGAAGGGTCGTGCTCTTCTCCAGTTGAATATTTAAGCTCCAGAATTGCTGCAGGAAAGTGAAATGTGCCACAAGCCTCACCGAGCTGAATCCTTTATGGGACCTGCATCACGGCAACCTGTAATTTACTTTGTAACGATTGATTTAATAGCTCCACTCAATGTGGAGTTGTACTAAACGTTATTCCCTTTATCCTGTGTCTGTGCTCTGTGGACAGGCTCGATTGTAATCATGTACAGTCTTTTCGCTGACTGGATGGCACGCAACAATAAGCTTTCCACTGTAGCTTGGTACACGTGACAATAGTAAACTAAACTAAACTAAACAGTTAAAACAATTAAAAATAAAAATGAAGAGGGTAAAATACCACACATTTGAATTTAGTTTATTCTCCATTCAGCCTATCATGTCTATGCCAGCTCTCTGAGAGCTGTTAAACTTCCTATTTTCCCATTTATTGTAAATTGCCCCTCCCCTCCGCTCCCCGTCTACACAAAGGATAATTTACAGTGGTTATTTAACGCAATGAAACCTAAACATCCGGGGGGAAAGGAAGAACTTGCAAAGTCCATACAAAAAGCACCAGAGGTTGGGATTGAACCAGGTTCACTGGAGCCGTAAGGCAGGAACACTGTGAGTGGTGTGTGTGGTAGGTAGACTAAACTGTCCTCACACCTCAAGGCCACACCTCAGAAACTCTGTAGCACTGAGTGTACGCAGGGCTTGCATCCTCTGCGTGTGCTGATACCTCGTGGGCCTGGCTTGCTGTTTGCTGCCTCTGGTGATGCAGTGTGTGGAACATTTTGCTCTGTTGCAGGAGCTGAGTGGACTGGAGGTAATTCAGTGCTGAGACTGCAATGCACCTTTGCATTTGTGGCAGTCAGTCAGTCGGTTCAGAGGGGGCACTTGTTTGTCTTTGTTTGCACACAGCCAAAGTGCTCAAAGATGATTCAAGGAATGAGATTTATTTTTTTCAAAGGACAAAGCACAAAATAGAGAAGATTAATAAGCTCTCAGGCTGGGACATTGCCAGTAGATGGGAACCTCGCATGGCTGATGATTTAAAGACATAATCAGCAGAGCTAAATGATCAAAGACTCATGTTCCTGTACTAATATTGCCTTGGTATAATATGAAGTCTTCAACATCAAACAGAGTGCAGAGCTGCCGAATCTCCCATTATTTTTTATTAGAAACTCCTTTCAACCTAAATTCTGGGAATAAAAGGAAAGCAATAGGATTTCAGCCTCTGAGCAGAGGGAAGGGGTTTATCAAGACCTGGTGCTGCTGTAAATAGGGAGCCAGACCCTAGAACCTAACACAAGATGGTGACCAGACTATCAATTTAGTTAAAGGTTGATGATTGGGCAGAATACCGGAAGAACATCCTTGCTCTTCTTTGGAATAGTGGATGTGGAACATTTTATGCATGGTCCCCGGAGTAATTAGGGTCGCTGTTGAACATCCAGGGGGATGTAACTGCAGATGCTGAAATGTGTATAAAACACAAAGTGCTGAGGTGACAGACAGCAGGTCAGGCGGCATCCTTCCACGCACGCTGTTTGGCCCACAGAGATACAGCACGGAAACAGGCCCTTCAGCCCACCGAGTCTGCACCGACTAACACTATCCGACACATTAGGGACAATTTACAATTTTACCAAAACCAATGAATCTACAAACCTGTACGTCTTTGGAGTGTGGGAGGAAACCAGAGCGTCCGGAGAAAACCCACGCAGTCACAGAGACAACATACAAACTCAGTACAGGCAGCACCCATAGTTAGAGACGAACCCAGGTCTCTGGCGCTGTAAGGCAGCAGCTCTATTGCTACGCCACCGTGTTGCCCCGAGTTACACCAGCACTCTCCACTTAACATGTATCTGGATGTGCAAAAGATGCAGCTGAAATAGCAAACAGAATTGAGGCATTGTGTCGTACACTCCCTGGGGGTAGGGAACTATGGCTTCACAATTAGAATCTGTGCACCCAACCTGCAAAGTAAAGGGCCTGTCCCACCAGCATGCAATTGCATGCGTCTAGCGTGACCAAACGGAAGCGGAGTTCGCACTACGCGCAAAGTTTGCGCGTGAAGTAATTTACTTCACACTCACCAATCAGCTGGGCAGGAGGCGGGCCGACTGAATTTGGACATCGCACGGCTTTGGGCGGTGACGTCATCATGCAACGGCAAGCTGGGCAGTGATGTCATCGCACAACGCCACGCGCTAGGCGTACACTGTCAAGACGCTGCGTACGAAGTCAAGACGCTGCGTACGCCGTCGAGACGCTGCGTACGCCCTCAATGCGGCTGTGGGCCAATAGGCCATTGGCGCGCGGAATTTTCGGACAGTGCAGTATTTTCAGAGCCCCGCGATATGTTGCGATCAGCCCCGCACAACTGCATACGCCTCCGCGGTTCGAAGTGGGTCCGGCCCGGCGTTTGGTCGCGCTAGACGCATGCAATCGCAAGCTGGTGGGACAGGCCCTTAAAGCATAGCACCATCCATTCTTGAATAGAACAGCAAATTTAGGACAGAGGAGGCCATTCAGTCACATATGTCTGCTGCGCTATTCACAATGTTTATGACCAATCTTGTCCCTCAAGTCCGCACCCTTCATAGACCCATTCACTCAGCCAGAATGTGACTGAGCATTCGTAGTGCCTCAGGGAAAGAATTCCTAATACCCTCCCACATCGGGTCATGGAGTCAGAGCGATACAGAGTGGAACCAGGACCCTTAGCCCAGTGTCAATACCAACCATCAACTATCAAATTAACCTGATCCTATACAATCTAATTTTGTTCTCCCGGCCCTCTCATTAACTCTCCTCAGATTCTACCATCCATCCACACACTAAGGGCTAATTATTCCACTAACCCGGGTGTGAGGAAACCTGCAGGATACAGCCCAGACCATCACACAAACCAGTCTCCCTTTCATTGACTCCATTTACACTTCATGCTATTGTCAGCAAGGCCACCAGCAAAATCATCAAGAGTCTCACCCCAGTAAATCCCTCTTCACCTCTCCCATCTGACGAGAGGTGCAGAAGTGTGACAACGCACACCTCCAGTTTCAGGGACAGATTCTTCCCAGCTGTTTTCAGGCAACTTAACCATCCTATCACAAGTAGAGAGCAATCCTGAGCTACTATCGACTCCATTGGAGACCCTCAGTCTATCTTTAATCGGACTTTACTGGACTTTATCTTGCACTAAGCGTTATTTCCTTTATCGTGTATCTATACACTGTGGACGGCTCGATTGCAATCATGTATAGTCTTTCCGCTGACTGGTTAGCATGCAACAAAAAGCATTTCACTGTACCTCGGTACACGTGACAATAAACTAAACTAAGCTAAACCCATGCGGTCACGGAGAGAATGTGCAAACTCCGCACAGACAGCAGCAGAGATCAGGATCAAGCCCTGGTTGCTGGGTTTGTGAGGCATCAACTAAACTGCTACATTGAGCCCTGTGGGGATGTAGCTTCCTTCTCTTTCACCTGTTGAACGGGATTTGAGATGCGTAGGAAAGAACTGCAGATGCTGGTTTAAACTGAAGATGGACAGATAAAGCTGGAGTAATTCACCGGGTCAGGCAGCATCTCTGGAGAAAAAGCAATATTTGACATTTTGGGTCGAGGCCATTTTTCAGAGGCCCTGGAGAAAACTGTTCCATTGCACGGCAGTTATGAATTGCAGAGGAGGCTGAAGACCAGAGCGGCCCCACCTGTTTGGTCCTGGGGTTTGGGAGTTTGGGACATTGTTGAGTGGTCTGGGCAGCCCCGCAGCATCAGCCTGGTCCAGGACGGAGCCAATGGAGTCCAGTTCCCGTCACCATATTGGGCAGAATATAGGGCCGAGTGGAGCTCTGGGTATGGCAAAAGCACTCCTGGTGGGCAAACAACGGAGCTGGACTTCCCGAGTGAGACCCATACTGTCAGAGGGCAGTACGGAGGAGCTGCTGCACTGCAGGAGGGGTACTGGCTGAGGGAGGGACAGTACTGAAGGAGCACTGCTTTGGGGCAAGGGGGAGTGCTGAGGGAGGGCCACACTCGCTCCATCTCCGCCTCTTCATCCTCTGGTGTTCCAACCTTTACCACTAGGTCTCTTCTTCCTTTGTCCGTCCCTCTCTGACAAATTAACATTGCAGAGATCCATGTGTATTAGGCTGCACAATGCTGTGTTACAATGCAGTGCAGCATCTCTCTTTGAGTCTTTTTATCTCTCTTTATCTCTGTCGGTTTCTGTCTTCCTGTTTCTCTGTTGCTTTGTTTTTCTCTCTCTCTCTGTTTCTGTTTCTATCTCTTTCTGATTTTTTTCTTATTGGATCTCTATCATAGAAACATAGAAAATAGGTGCAGGAGTAAGCCATTTGGCCCTTCGAGCCTGCGCCGCCATTCAATATGATCATGGCTGATCATCCAACTCAGTATCCTGTACCTGCGTTCTCTCCATACCCCCTGATCCCTCTAGCCACAAGGGCCACATCTAACTCCCTCTTAAATATAGCCAATGAACTGGCCTCAACTACCTACTGTGGCAGAGAGTTCCAGAGATTCACCACTCTCTGTGTGAAAAATGTTTTTCTCATCTCGGTCCTAAAGGATTTCCCCCTTATCCTTAAACTGTGACCCCTTGTTCTGGACTTCCCCAACATCGGGAACAATCTTCCTGCATCTAGCCTGTCCAACCCCTTGTCGCTATCCATGTCTCTCTGTTTCTCTCTCTCACTCTCTCACCATCACTCAGATTCAGGGTGACTTGCTTCCACTCTGATTCTGAGAGTGAAGATGTCCATGCATTGATACTGTTTTTTAGTTTTAGAGTTTTAGAAATACAGCGCGGAAACAGGCCCTTCGGCTCACCGAGTCCACGCCGACCAGCGATCCCATTACCCCACACACACTAGGGACAATTTACACATATATCAAGCCAATTAGGCAAAAAAGCTGTACATCTTTGGAGTGAGGGTGGAAAGGGAAGAAAGCACTCACAGGGTGAACGTACAAACTCTGTGCAGACAGCACCCGTAGTCGGGATCGAACCCAGGTCTCCGGCGCTGCAAGCGCTGTAAGGCAGCAACGCCACCACTGCACCACCGTGCCGCCCACTGATGACTGTTGACTCGTCAGATTGGAACCCTGGCTCTGCGGCCCACGTTAGTGCGCACACGTGTATAATGTTTTGTATAATGTTTTTGTCAAAGAGTGGTGAATCTGTGGAATTCATTGGCACAGACGGCAGTGGAGGCCAAGTCAATTGATATTTTAAAGGCAGAGATTGACAGATTTTTGATTAGTAAAGGGGCTGTCCCACTGTGGCGACCTAATTTGTGAGTTTAGAAGAGTTTAGGAGAGTTTGAAAAAATGTCATGTTGAAGACCTCCTTCGTCTATGGAGAAGACCTCCTTCGACTATGTTGAAGACTAGCTTCAACTAGCTTCGGGAAAATTGGACACCGAATAGTGGAGAGTGAAGACGACCTCCTTCGATCTCCTTCGACCTCCCTTCGACTATGTTGAAGACTATCTACAACAACCTTCGACTACCTTCGATTACCTTTGACTACCCTCGATTTCCCTCGATTACCCACAAATAACATGCCGACCTACTAAGACCTACTTCGACTGAACCTACGAGGAAAAAAAGGATTGTTTTTTCCATGGCAACCTTTTTTTGCTAGCTGAGGCCTCGAGTACGCGGGGACTATCCTCGAGCATAAAGGAGTTACAAAGACCTCCTAGGGCCTCGTATAGACCATGCTACAAGGCCATGATTCGAGGTCAAACTCGCCAGAACTCGCGGATTAGGTCGCCGCAGTGGGACAACCCCTTAAGGGTGTCAGGGGGTTATTTGGAAAGGGCAGGAGAATGGGGTTGAGAGGGAAAGATAGATCAGCCACGATTGAATGGTGGAGTAGACTTAATAGGCCGAATGTCCTAATCTGCTCCTATGAAATAATTTTGAGGACCTCTAACATGTTCCCCCCTCCCCCCTCTTAGCCTACTCCACACCAGGGATAACATAACTTGTCTTTCCACTCCCTAAAGTGCCCTTCGTATAGTGTGCGGAGCAGAACCACACACAGTATGAGCACCAGGCCTTAATTACAAACATAGTTGCATCACTTCTGCCTGTCTGCCTTCCACAGCCTCCAACCTTATCATTTCCAGCCCTGCACAGCCCGTTTTTACCATCTCCCCAAAATCGACAAACACAATTGCCCTGGCAGACCCATTGTTTCTGCCTGCTCCTGTCCCACGGAGATGATTTTCATGTACCTTGACTCCATTCCTATCCCCCCTGGTCCAATCACTCCTGACCTAGGTGCAAGATACCTCACATTCCTTACATCTCTTTAATGACCTCTGCCTTCCGAGCCCCCACTCCCTCATCTTTATATGGATGTCCTGTCACTCTACACCTCCATCTAGCAATGTTACAAAATTTTGAGATTTTAAAAATCAAGTCTGTAATTTATCCCATCAGATAAAGCATAAAAATAAGTTTAATTTGACACCTAATTCACTTTCATATCTCAAGTATTTAAAAAGTTATGGCCATTTTCATACTGGGAAATTAGCATCTTGTTCCCTATTGATTTTCTATGGACATAACAAAAAAGCTGTGATCGTGAACAGTCAAAAGCCCATAACTTTCTTAAAAATTAAGAGAACTGAATGAAATTTTCAGTTATCATAGATTGAAGCATTCTGAAACAAATATAAAATAATCTTACTTGGATGACCTGAAATTAAAGCATATAATTAGTTAGTTACCTAATTGTAGCTAATTTCAGACTTCAATTACTAGATCTAAACATCTATCCATTTCTTAATAAATGATTAACATTTTTAAATAGCCTAAATGTCCAAATAATATTCACAAATAATTCACAATAAAACATGATTTTTAAATCTCATTTACATTAATTTATAGACCAAATGGAAGGAATTTAGTGTTTAATTGCTGTAAATAAATGCCCATTTAAATCAGCTTTCCAGTGGGTCCCTGTGGAACGCGCTGGTTTAGAACGTTCACATTGCGGTAGATTTGTGCCCCCAAATGCCGAGAAAAATACTGCGGGATATAATGGGCCCAAAATGAGCTTCTCGCAATATTAAACTTTGTATAAAGGGATCTTTAGAAGCCCTTTTTAATGTAAAAATATACAGCCTAACTTCAATTGTTTGCTTTATGAGACCCTGCGGTTGCTGGCGGTCGCGGGTTTAGAGATTGATTTTTAAACTACTATAACTATTATTCAAGGCCTTTAAACCTAATAATAGCTTTTGCGACGGGGTCTTCCAGCGATTTTTCGTTAATAATTAACTAGGCTGAACATTTTCGATTGGAACAGCTTAGAGAAAATCGCGTTTTAAACCCGCCCCCTCTAAACGGCGCCAAAATCGCGCACACTCGCAGCGACAGATTTTCAACGACGCTTCAGGTAGGCTTTGCAACATACCTACTCCATCCCCCACCTGGAAGGCCTAAAGCCCTCCGTTTCTTCCTCGACTGCAGAACCATCCAATTTCCCTCTATTAACTGTGATGTTTGGTGACTGGTGCAAACAACACTCAATCGTGCATCTGACATCAGCACCTTTTCATCCGCCCTCAAATAGTGAGGCAGAGCGGCTTGTTGGCGTTTTCAAGCAGGCCATGAAACGTGCCGTAGGAATCGAAAAGAAATCGAAACAATTGACAGTCGAACTCCAGCAGAGATGATGCTCAGATGTCATGTGCGCTCTCCCCTATCAGTTTTGAACCCGACCCGTAACACTTATACGGCGCGCACTCAGCCAACAAAGTAGAACAAGTCCAAATTCGACATTGGCGACTACGTATATTACCGCAATTATACGGCCAAGGAAAGCAGATGGTGCGCTGGCAGGATCATGGCTCACATTGGAACCTAAATGTACACCGTCCAAGGACAAGAAGGACAATGCTGATGGCATGATGACCAATTAAGAAGCCGCATTCCTGCAGTGAAGACTGCGCAGAACCTGACCAAACCCAAGCAGTGGGACACCCTGGTGCCGAATCGTGTAGATACTGGAGGGCCTGACTTTAGAATAGATACATAGAAAATAGGTGCAGGAGTAGGCCATTCGGCCCTTCGAGCCAGCACCGCCATTCAATATGATCATGGCTGATCATCCAACTCAGTATCCTGTACCTGCCTTCTCTCCATACCCCCTGATCCCTTTAGCCACAAGGGCCACATCTAACTCCCTCTTAAATATAGCCAATGAACTAGCCTCAACTACCCTCTGTGGCAGAGAATTCCACAGATTCAACACTCTCTTTGTGAAAAATGTTTTTCTCATCTCGGTCTTAAAGGATTTCCCCCTTATCCTTAAGCTGTGACCCCTTGTCCTGGACTTCTCCAACATCGGGAACAATCTTCCTGCAACTAGCCTGTCCAACCCCTTAAGAATTTTGTAAGTTTCTATAAGATCTCCCCTCAATCTCTTAAATTCTAGCGAGTATAAGCCGAGTCCCAGGAATCAGTCTGGTGAACCTTCTCTGCACTCCCTCTATGGCAATAATGTCCTTCCTCAGATTTGGAGACCAAAACTGTACGCAATACTCCAGGTGTGGTCTCACCAAGACCCTGTACAACTGCAGTAGAACATCCCTGCTCCTATACTCAAATCCTTTTGCTATGAAAGACCTATGAAAGACCACCTAGCGGACTTTGACGAAGTTCCGCCAGAAGAACTCCCCGCCGATCTGCCTGTAGTCCTTCGATCGACAAGTTGCAATCGTGGCTTTCCCCCAGGCGACTCATTCAGGAATAGAGATGTTCAAACTGGAAAGGGGGAATTTGATGTTTAGTGGATTGTGTGGGGGTGGGAGGACCCGTTGCTTCTCCCGTGCAGCAGGTGGCGCTGCACAGGACAAAGGGAGATGTTTTGTATGTAGTTTTTTCCCGTCTGCAGTGTGTGTGTGTGTGTGTGTGCAGCCATTTTGAGTTGTCTTGCTGCCAGCATTGGGTAAAGCATTATAGACCTCTGTTGTAAATTGAAGACTCTCAAGGTTTTGTGCAGACCGAGAAAACAAACACAAAACTAACACTCTATTCCACCTAGCGGAGCTGGTCCTCACCCTCAACAACTTCTCCTTTGACTCCTCCCACTTCCTCCAAGTCCAAGGCATAGCTATGGGCACCTGCATGGGCCTCAGCTATGCCTGCCACTTTGTAGGGTACGTTGAACAATCCCTGTTCCAGACGTACACTGGCCCTATTCCCGAACTCTCTCTCTGTTACATTGATGACTGCATCGGTGTTACCTCCTGCACCCATGCAGAACTCATGGACTTCATCAACTTCAACACCAATTTTCATCCTGTACTCAAATTTACTTGGACCATCTCCGACACATCCCTCCCCTTTCTTGATCTCACAGTCTCCATTGCAAGAAATAGACTATTGACAGACGTCTATTACAAACCCACTGACACCCATAACTATCTAGACAACACTTCTTCACACCCTGTTTTCTGCAAAAACTCCATCCCCTACTCCCAATTCCTCTGTCTACGCCGCATCTGCGCCCAAGATGAGGTGTCCCATGTGAGATGACCGCATTTTTTGGGAGCGGGGATTCTCCTTCCCCCTCACAGATGAGGCCCTCATTCGTGTCTCCTCGGTCCCCCGCAGCTCCGCCCTTGCTCTCCCCCTAGACGCAACAGAGACAGAGTCCTCCTAGTCCTTATCTTCTACCCCATCAGCCGTCGCATGCAACACATAATCCTCAGAAATTTGCACCACCTCCAACGGGATCCCACCACCAGCCACATTTTCCCATCTCCACCCCTTTCCGTCCTCCGCAGAGACCGTTCCCTCCACAACCCCCTGGTTAACTCATCCCTTCCCACCCAAACCACCCCCTCCCCAGGTACCATCCCTTGCAACCGCAGAAGATACAACACCTGTCGCAATGCCTCCTCCCTCGACTCTGTTCTAGGGACACCCACAGTCCTTTCAGGTTAGGCAGAAGTTCACTTGCATCTCCTCCAACCTCCAATATTAGTTGTTCAAGATGTGGACTCTTATACATCGGCGGGAACAAACACAGACTGGGCGATCGTTCCGCGAAACACCTTCACTTAGCCCGCATGAACCAACCTGATCTCCTGGTTGATGGACACTTTAATTCTCCTTCCCATTCCTACACAGACCTTTTTGTCCCAGGTCTCCTCCATTGTCAGAGTGAGGCTAAATGCAAATTGGAGGAACAGCATATCATATTTCGCTTGGGCAGCTTACAGCCCAGTGGAATGAATATTGATTTCCCTCACTTCAGGTAGCCCCGGCATTCCCTCTTTCTCTACCCCTTCCCCACCCAAGTCACACTAGCTTCTCATTTTCACCCCACAAACAGCTAACAATGGCCTTTCCGTTATCATTGTTACTTTTTTGCATATCTTTCATTCATTGTGCTTTATCTCTCCATATCACCGTCTATATCTCTCCTTTCCCTTATCCCTAACCAGTCTAAAGTAGGGTCCCGGCCCAAAATGTCACCCATCCTTCTCTCCAGAGATGCTGCCTGTCCCACCGAGTTACCCCAGCTTTTTGTGTCTATCTTCGGTTTAAACCAGCATCTGCAGTTCCTTCTTACACATTGCACATGGTACCAACTATGACCTAAGCACGGTTTTATAAGGTTGTACCGTAACCTTCCTGCTCTTATATTCTCTGTCATGGTTAATAAAAGCAAGTATCCCGTGCACTTTCTTCACCAACTTGTCCACCTGTGCTGCCACCTGCAGGGACCCTTGGGCATGTACAGGTCTCTCTGTTCCTCAGTCTTTCAAGGGACCCTACCATTCATGGCGTATGTCTCACCATTATTAGTCCTCAAAACACTTATTAGGATTAAATTCCATCTGCCATTGAACTTCTTAACTGGTTTGTGTAACCACCCTTTGTATGTTAACCCTTTCAGCTCTGGTGTTTCATGGAGAGGGGGAAGGTGGGGGGAAGGGAGGGGGGGAAGGGAGGGGGAGGGAGGGTGGAGGGGGGGAGCGGGGCAGAGAGGGGGGAGAGAGAGAGGAGGGGGAGAGAGGGGGAGGGGCAAGAGAGAGGGGGAGGGTGAGTGAGAGGAGGGGGCTGTAAGCAAGCGGGCTGTGGGGCCCACGGCGAGCGGGCAGGCGGCGACCAAATAATTGCGAGTCTGCGTGTGGAAAACAATGCGCACAAGCCACGCGAGCAGACCCATTGTGACGTCATCAGCTCGTTTATTTTCTGTCATTTAAAATTTTTGAACATTTTCATAATTAACTCGAGATATAATGCATGAAATTTTCAGATAAGGGTACTTTTGACATCACGGAGTAAATCTCTATTGGAATATGTAAAATTTTCACCGTTAGCACGTTATGTTTTCGAGGGGATGTGAAACTCACACGAACGTCACACATACAAATACATACACATCCAAGATCAGACTTTTATAAGTATACTAGACCAAGGGGGACCCGTTGGGTCCCGTCCCCTCAATGCGTGGGGGAGGGAGAGGGCGGGGTGAGAGTGGGGGTAGAGAGAGGGGGGGGGAGAGAGAGAGGAGGGGAGGGAGAGAGAGGAGGGGAGGGAGAAGATACAATACAATACAATTTATTGTCATTTGAGCCTCAGTGAGGCTCAAACGAAATTCCGTTTCCACAGCCATACAAACAAAGACAATTTCCTACAGACATACACACAATTTAATTCACACAAACATCCATCACAGTGGACCCACTGTGATGGAAGGTAAAGTCTTTTCTCTCCCCTGTTCTCCATTTCTCTCCCCTGTTCTCCATTTCTCTCCCGATGTCCAAGCCCCAGGCGGGCGATGATAAGTCCCACGGCCATTTTAGGCCGTGCCGGGCAATTTACGGCCCCGCTCCCGGTCTATAAGTCACAGTGTTGGAGCCCCCGGCGGGCGCTGTAATGTCCCACGGCCATGATGCCGCGCCGGGCGATGTACGTCCCCGCTCCGGGTCGTTCCAACCCCGCGACACGGGCTGGAGAAGTCGCGTTGCGGGAGCTCCGGAAAGCGGTCTCTCCACCCGGACCCGCAAGCTCCCGATGTCCCAGTCCACCGGACCTGCGGCTGCGTTGCTGGAGCCTCCGAGCCCCAGGAGTCGAGTCACCACCGCTCCCCACGCTCCAAGGCCGGCCAGCCCCACGATGGTGAGTCCGCAGCTCCGCAGTCTCCCGAGCCCCCGGATCGTTCAGGTTGGAGGCCGCTCCACGGTGCTAGGCCCCAACGACAACGGAGACCCGACAGGGAAAAGGTCGGGTCTCCCGGACAGGGAAGAGATTTTAAACAGTTTCCCCCTCCCCCTCCCCCCGCCCCCCACATATACACAGTTAAAACCAGTATTAAAAAAACACCAACACTACATTTAACTAGACAAAATTTTTTTTAAAAGACAGACAGGCTGTAGGGGCCGCTGCAATGGGTGAGTCGCGCCGCCAACACACACACGCACACACGCATCCAAGATCAGAGTTTTAAGTATATAGGATAGATATATATATATATATATATATATATATATATATATATATATATAGAACATCCCAGATGTGAGAGACAGAATCAGCGTGTAATTTAGGAACAGCTGTTTGGGTTGTAGCCACATCATTCCGTATTCAATGTACAGGTAACAGCACGATCTGTACATCACATCAGTTCTAATTAACATAATTGGATAGTGTTTGAGGAGTCATCTTCAATAAGTGTACATCACTCCTTGATGATTAGAGTGACTTGTTTGGGTCATAGAATTGCACAGCACAGGAGGAGACCATTGCCAGCTAAACAAAATAATTTCTAGTAAGTCCTGTTCCTTCATTCTTTGCTCACAAGCTCCCATATTTTTTCTTCTTACATAGAAACATAGAAAATAGGTGCAGGAGTAGGCCATTCGGCCCTTCGAGCCTGCACCGCCATTCAATATGATCATGGCTGATCAATTTCTTGTCCATTTCTCCCCAATTGCCTTTGGAAATTCTGGGTGAAAATGCAGAGAAACACTCTCTTCCTCTCCCCTTTGGTTCTTCTGCTGGCCCCTTCCTCCTCTATATTTCTTATATTTTCTTATGAAGAAGGCCCTTCAGCCCATTAAGTCGAAGCTGATTCTTAAAACCATCCCATTTCCCTTTATATTTCCCCGTGACCTCTGCTCCTCCACACATGTCCATTTAATTCCTCCCAAGCTCTACCTGTCACCCATATACTTGGGGAAACTTACAGTGGCCAATTCACACATCAACCCAGAGGTGACAAGGAGAAGATGGAAACTCCACTGAGGCAGGGCCAGAGGTCAGGCTTAGAAACATAGAAACATAGAAAGTAGGTGCGAGAGTAGACCACCAGGTCCGTCGAGCCCGCACCGCCATTCGCTCATGGCTGAACACTAAACAGACACACTTACCCACAAACAGTAGACACAAGACACAGAACACAAGACACTACCCTCCCCTTTATACCGCTATCACCCCTCTCCACCCCAAAAACCTCGTGATCTCCTGGGGGAGGCAAAAAACCGGATAAAAACCCAGGTCCAATTCGGGAAAAAAATCCGGGAAATTCCTCTCCGACCCCAATCTAGGCGATCGACACTTGTCCAGGAGATCACTCAGGTCTTACTATACTAACCATACCTAGGTCCATATCCCTGCCCTCTCCCCGTAGCCCCTTATCCCCTTGGCAGCTAAAAAACCATCTATTTTAGTCTTAAATATATTTAAAGTTTCTGCTTCCACTGCTCCCTGGGGCAGTGAATTCCATAAATTAACCACCCTCTGGGTGAAGAAGTTCTTCCTCATCTCAGTTTTAAAAGAGCCCCCCCTTATTCTGCAACTATGTCCCCTAGTTCTAGTTTCCCCGATCATTGGGAACATCCTCGGTGCATCCACCCGATCAAGGCCCCTCACGATCTTATATGTTTCAATGAGATCGCCTCTCATTCTTCTAAACTCCAAAGAGTAGAGTTCCAGCCTACTTAACCTTTCCTCATATGTCAATCCCCTCATTGCAGGAATTAATCTTGTAAACCTTCGCTGCACTGCCTCCAGGGCTAGTACATCCTTTCTTAAGTATGGACCCCAGAACTGTACACAGTATTCCAAATGTGGTCTCACCAATACTGTGTACAGCTGCAGCAAGACCTCCGTGTTTTATACTCAATCCCCCTAGCAATAAAGGCCAAAACTCCATTGGCCTTCCTGATTGCTTGCTGCACCTGCATACTAACTTTTAGTGATTCATGTACTAATACCCCTAGATCCCTTTGCGTTGCATTACAACGCAGCTCCTCCTCATTTAGAAAATAACTTGCCCTATCATTTTTTTTCCCAAAGTGAATGACTTCACATTTATTAGTATTAAACTTCATCTGCCAAGTTGTTGCCCACTCACCTAGCTTATCTATATCCTTTTGCAGACTCTTCCTATCCTCCTCATCCCCTACTTTTCCTCCCATTTTTGTATCGTCCGCAAATTTTGATATATTACACTTGGTTCCCTCCTCCAAATCATTTATATAAATTGTGAACAACTGGGGTCCCAGCACCGACCCTTGCGGAACCCCGCTAGTTACCGGTTGCCATCCCGAGTATGAACCATTTATCCCCACTCTCTGCTTCCTATTTGTTAGCCAATCCTCTACCCATGCTAATATATTACCCCCAATTCCATAATTTTTTATTTTTAGGCTTGAACCCAGGTCACTGAGGAGGTGAGGCACTGTGTCATATGGGCACTGGAAACGGTTTGGCGGGGAACATGTGACGACTGACCTTTGGTCAACCCTGCCTTTCTGTTTCATTTGTGGGACGATCATTGGATTAATTCCCCTGGAGCAACCCCATGCTCCCTCACTCCCCCTGGTCAGTCTATTAACACTGACTCACCATGTCAACACAGCCATCACCCCAAAGGGCTTGTCCACAGAAACTCTTCCATCAGATCTCCTGTGCGCCGAATCAGAAGATTTACTCTCCCTACAAAGTCAAAGGCAGAGAGTTGACACCCAGTCCAGAGGCCCCAGCAACAGTGTCTGGCATGAGCTATGAGTAGAGCGTGTGAGGACCAATCTCAAACACCCAGTGCCCCCGATTTCCTGGTGGGAGACCACTTTTCGGAGCTTCCGCAACGGCGACTTCTCCCACCCGAGTTGCGGGGCTGAGGATGACCTGGAGCAGGGCCGTACATCGCCCGGTGCGGCTTCAAATTGCCGCGGGACTTGCTAGTGCCCGCCGGGGGCTCCAAGATTCAGACCCAGAGCGCGGCCTTGCATCGCCCGGCGCGGCTTTAATGGCTGCGGGACTTATTTACCATCGCCCGCCAGGGGGCTTAGACTTTGACATCGTGAGGAGAATGGGGAGAGATAAGACTTTGCCTTCCATCACAGTGAGGAGGAGATTCGCTGTGATGGATGTTTGTGTAAATTGTGTTGTGTCTTGGTTCTTCTTCTTGTTTGTATGACTGCAGAAACTAAATTTTGTTTGAACTTCTGGGTTCAAATGACAACAAATAAAATCTAATCTAATCTAATCTAATCTGTAAAGAACTGCAAACATTGCCCTGTTCCCCTCCTTCCCGTCTCCACCCCCCTCAGCTGGTTACAAGTCCCTGTACTAAGCTTTCAAGGCACACTGTCTGACACACCAATGAGTGGCAAGGGTTGGCCATGCCTGATGAGTTGTGAGATGGAACTGGGACATCACCATTGGGCTAATAGTGCTGGACTGAGGAGGATTAGGACACTGATTGAATTGAAAGATATATCATGGAAACTGTCATATGCTGAGAGAATGGAGCGGCTGGCCATGTACACTCTGGAGTTTAGGAGGATGAGAGGGAATCTCATTGAAACATATAAGATTGTTAAGGGTTTGGACACATGTTTCCGATGTTGGGGGAGTCCAGAACCAGGGGCCACAGTTTAAGAATAAGGAGCAAGCCATTTAGAACGGAGACGAGGAAACACTTTTTCTCACAGAGAGTTGTGAGTCTGTGGAATTCGCGGTGGAGGCAGGTTCTCTGGATGCTTTCAAGAGAGAGCTAGATAGGGCTCTTAAAAATAGCAGCGTCAGGGGATATGGGGAGAAGGCAGGAACGGGGTACTGATTGGGGATGATCAGCCATGATCACATTAAATGGCGGTGCTGGCTCGAAGGGCTAAATGGCCTACTCCTGCACCTATTGTCTATTGTCTATTGAGTCCACTGATGATCAATCACCCGTTTACACTAGTTCTATGTGATCCCACTCTCTCATCCACTCCCTACACAATAGGGAGGCCAATTTACCCACAAATGGAGGCCATTTCACTTACAAACCCGCACATCCTTGGGATGTGGGAGAAATCCGGAGCACCCAGTAGAAACACATGCGGTCGCAGGGAGAATGCGCAAACTCCACACAGACAGCTCCCAGGGCCAGGATTGAACCTGGGTCTCTGGCGCTGTGGGCAGCAGCTGTGACAGCTGCAGCGTTGTGCCTTGTACCTTGTGGGTATCACCCCCGAAGAGTCCACCAGGGACTATACTGCCATCTTTGTAGTCACAGGGTCAGGATGTTACTAGAGAGAGAGAGAGAGGGGAGTATTGCAAGGGAAGGGTGATGGTTGGTGTTTGATTGACCCATGAGAGTTCCTAGTCGGGAGCTACATAGAAACATAGAAAATAGGTGCAGGAGGAGGCCATTCGGCCCTTCGAGCCAGCACCGCCATTCATTGTGATCATGGCAGATCGTCCCCTATCAATAACCCGTACCTGCCTTCTCCCCATATCCCTCGACTCCACTAGCCCCTAGAGCTCTATCTAACTCTCTCTTAAATCCATCCAGTGACTTGGCCTCCACTGCCCTCTGTGGCAGGGAATTCCATAAATTCACAACTCTCTGGGTGAAAACTTTTTTTTCTCACCTCAGTCTTAAAAGACCTCCCCTTTATTCTAAGACTGTGGCCCCTGGTTCAGGACGCCGCGCCCAACATTGGGAACATTTTTCCTGCATCTAGCATATTTTTCCTGCATCTACGTAGGAAAGAATACTTTGTCCCAGTTATAGGTCTCGGACAACTTTGGCCGTTACCGTGACGTTCTCCAAAATGGGCCTACAGACGCAGCGGTAGAATTGCTGCCTAACGGCGCCGGAGACTTGGATTAGATCCTGACCACGGTTGCAGTCTGTACGAAGTTTGTACCTTCTCCCTGCATGGCTTTTTTCTGGGTGCTCCTGTTTCCTCCCACGCTCCAAAGACTTCAGTAACATTGTAAGTTGTCCCGAGTGTGTGGGATAGTGCTAGTGTGCGGAGATCGCCGGTTGGCACCGACTCGGTGGGCCGAAGGGCCTGTTTCCGTAATGTATCGCTAAACTAAATGAGCAGATATATAAAAACCTTGTGTTGTAATTGATTTACAAAAACGCAGAGCCGTCAGTTTCTGGCCTGACTGTATCTGCCCTGCTGTTGGAACAAACAACAACCTGGCTAACATTGCATTGTTATATTTGGGATCTTGCTGTGCAGAGGGGGGCTGGCTTGTTTCCTGGACTGCAGCGCTCTCTCGCTGCAATGGGTAAAAAAACCTGAGCTGACTTTTTAACAGCTTAGTCATCGTTTTCTAGGAACAGTCCCCCTTGCAGTAAATAGCTAGTGAAACAGATTTATATTCAAAAGCCTTACTTTGCTCTGCTGGGTACGCTGTTGATATAAAGACAGCATTAGTTCTCTTCACGCTGGATTTATTCTAGGTGCTATTGATGTTACTTGAATTTATTCCACTTGCCCCTATGTGCAATATCAGAATCCTGTATTTTTTAGATGTGAGATGTGTGTAGGATTTATGATCCTGGTTTTGTGATCATTTGCTAAATTAACCTCAGCCCCTCTATAACCACTCAAATGCAAGCAGCAGCGGAGAAGGTAATTAGCTGGAGCTGTAGATTATTCACAGCTAACCTGTTTGGGTAATCATTGAAGGCCAGGTTTGTGCCAGCAGGCAAGGTGCGTATTTTTGTGACCAAGATTAGCAAGGTGAGAATGAGGAGCAGAAACAGGGGGTGTGATTGAAGCAGAATAATTCACTGGGGAAATCAAGCTGTCAGGAATTGTATTTTGCAAGGAAACCCTATTTGCAGTGAGATGGCGAGAGCAAATTAAACATCAACCCAATGCAAAAGGTCACTCAGACACTCAGGGTTCAACCCAGTGAACCGAGGAACGCTCAGTAAATAACAGGCAGCTCCGACTTGCTGCAGCACTGCCTGTGTCCCCTTCAGAATGCACAGCCGAGGCTTGGTGCTCAAGTGTAGTCAGTGTTGCAATGTTGGAAATGTGGCAGCTAATCTGTGCACAGAGAGCTTCCCACACAATGAAGTGACAAAGAAATGAAAAGCAAAACACTGATAATATTCAGCACATCAGAGCGCAATTGTGAAGAGAGAGAGAGAGAGGTGAGGGAAAGGGAGGGAGAGGGAGGAGGAGAGAGGGAGGGAGGGAGAAAGGAATGGAGAAAGAGAGAGAGAGAGAGAGAGAGAGAAACTGAGTACACATTTCAGGGCAATGATCCCCCGTCAACGTGCTGAATGAGGGATAGATATTGGGCAGAGTTAGGTAATGTAACAGCAGCAGGGAAGAAGCTGTTCCTGGACCTGCTGGTCCGGCAACGGAGAGACCTGTAGCGCCTCCCGGATGGGAGGAGGGTAAACAGTCTGTGGCTGGGGTGAGAGCAGTCCATGACGATGCTGAGCGCCCTTCGCAGACAACGCTTGCTTTGGACAGACTCAATGGAGGGGAGCGAGCAAGAGATACGACTGATTGGCTCTAGCCCAAGTGGGAGGAGAGAAGTGAGTCAGTGCCGAGGAAAACAGTTGAAAACTGAGGAATTTGGTTTGTAAATTGGTAAATCAGGCAATTTATCAGTCAATTTAAGCAAGACGGGTCTTAGCGAGCGGCAGTGAGTGAGCGGCCTTGCGAGGGAAGTGCCCTGTGAGTAAAGTGTGAGTCTTTGACTCAAGAGTCTTCGGCGAGGAGGCTGAGGTGAGGAGACCACGCAATACGCTTGAGAGGTAGAGACGAAAGAAGGAGATGTCAGGCAAGCTGATTCAGTGTGGTGCTTGCAGTATGTGGGAGGTCAAGGACACCGCTGGTGCCTCTGGCTGCTACAAATGCGAGAAGTGCATCCAGGTAGAGCTCCTGAAGGACCGTGTTGGGGAACTTGAGAAGCAAGTGGATGACCTCCGGTTCGTCCGAGAAACTGAGTCGTTCCTCGACAAGTCCTACAGTACGATTGTTACACCTAAGGTACTGGAAGAGAAGGTGGGAGACAGTGAGAACGGGAGGGAAGCATGAAATGCCAACTTCCCCGGGTGTTGTACCTCTTGTGAACAGGTTCACCCACTTAGAGGCTGTCGGGACAGAAGAGGTGTTTACACTGGGCGGTGGACTGGCTTGTGATGCGAATAGGGCTGTTGAGCCAAAACCAAAAAGGCCTAAGGCAGGCAACGCCATTGTAGTGGGAGACTCCATTGTGAGAGGTACGGACAGGGGTTTCTGCGGCAACAGACGGGATGCGAGGATGGTGTGCTGCCTTCCTGGTGCCAGGATCCAAGATGTCACGGACAGAATGCAGAAAATCCTCAAGGGCGAAGGTGAACATCCGGAAGTGGTAGTGCATGTCGGCACAAACGATGTCGGAAAGAAGGGGATGAATATTCTGCAGCGTGACTTTAGAGAGCTCGGAAAAATGCTGAAAAGCAGGACCTCCAGGGTTGTTATCTCCGGTTTGCTTCCAGTTCCTCGTGCTGGCGAGAGCAGGAACAGGGAGATACGGGACCTGAACGTGTGGCTGAGGAACTGGTGCACGGGGCAGGGATTTAGATTCTTAGATCACTGGGATCTGTTTTGGGGTAAGGGGAAAATGTACAAAAGGGACGGATTGCATCTTAACAGGTGTGGGACCAGCATTCTGGCAGGCAGGTTTGCCACTGCTACACGGGTGGTTTTAAACTGAATAAGGGGGGTGGGGTGTCGAATGGGATAGTGGAGGATGGAGTTAAAGGGAAAGGGTTTCTTAAATGTGTGAGCGTAGAGACAGAGGGGTGTAAAATGAGGGTAGAAGCAATAGGTAGCAAGGTGAAAAGTAAAAATGGCAGGCAGACAAAACCAGGGCAAAAATCAAAAAGGGCCACTTTTCAACATAATTGTATAAGGGGTAAGAGTGTTGTAAAAACAAGCCTGAAGGCTTTGTGTCTCAATGCAAGGAGCATTCGTAATAAGGTGGATGAGTTGAATGTGCAGATAGCTATTAATGGCTATGATATAGTTGGGATCACGGAGACGTGGCTCCAGGGTGACCAAGGCTGGGAGCTGAACATCCAGGGATATTCAATATTCAGGAGGGATAGAGAGAAAGGAAAAGGAGGTGGGGTAGCGTTGCTGATTAGAGAGGAGATTAACGCAATGGAAAGGAAGGATATTAGTTTGGAGGATGTGGAATCGATATGGGTAGAGCTGCGAAACACTAAGGGGCAGAAAACGCTGGTGGGTGTTGTGTACAGGCCACCTAACAGTAGTAGTGAAGTTGGAGATGGTATCAAACAGGAAATTAGAAATGCGTGCGACAAAGGCAAAACCGTTAAAATGGGTGACTTCAATCTACATATAGATTGGGTGAATCAAATTGGCAGGGGTGCTGAGGAAGAGGATTTCTTGGAATGTATGCGGGATAGTTATCTAAATCAACATGTAGAGGAACCAACGAGAGAGCAGGCTATTTTAGACTGGGTATTGAGTAACGAGGAAGGGTTAGTTAGCAGTCTTGTTGTACGTGCCCCCTTGGGCAAGAGTGACCATAATATGGTTGAGTTCTTCATTAGGATGGAGAGTGACATTGTTAATTCAGAAACAATGGTTCTGAACTTAAAGAAAGGTAACTTTGAGGGTATGAGACGTGAATTGGCCAAGATTGACTGGCAATTAATTCTAAAAGGGTTGACGGTGGATATGCAATGGAAGACATTTAAAGACTGCATGGATGAACTACAAAAATTGTTCATCCCAGTTTGGCAAAAGAATAAATCAGGGAAGGTAGTGCATGGTATGTTAGCTTTCATAGCAAAAGGATTTGAGTATAGGAGCAGGGAGGTTCTACTGCAGTTGTACAGGGTCTTGGTGAGACCACACCTGGAGTATTGCGTACAGTTTTGGTCTCCAAATCTGAGAAAGGACATTATTGCCATAGAGGGAGTGCAGAGAAGGTTCACCAGACTGATTCCTGGGATGTCAGGACTGTCTTATGAAGAAAGACTGGATAGACTCGGTTTATACTCTCTTGAATTTAGAAGATTGAGAGGGGATCTTATAGAAACTTATAAAATTCTTAAGGGGTTGGACAGGCTAGATGCAGGAAGATTGCTCCCGATGTTGGGGAAGTCCAGGACAAGGGGTCACAGCTTAAGGATAAGGGGGAAATCCTTTAAAACCGAGATGAGAAGAACTCTTTTCACACAGAGAGTGGTGAATCTCTGGAACTCTCTGCCATAGAGGGTAGTTGAGGCCAGTTCATTGGCTATATTTAAGAGGGAGTTAGATGTGGCCCTTGTGGCTAAGGGGATCAGAGGGTATGGAGAGAAGGCAGGTACGGGATACTGAGTTGGATGATCAGCCATGATCATATTGAATGGCGGTGCAGGCTCGAAGGGCCGAATGGCCTACTCCTGCACCTAATTTCTATGTTTCTATGTTTCTATGATGCGTTGGGCAGTTTTCACCACCCTCTGCAGTGCTTTCCGGTCGGAGACAGAGCAGTTGCCATACCATACTGTGATACAGTTGGTAAGGATGCTCTAGATGGTGCAGCGGTAGAAGTTCACCAGGATCTGAGGAGACAGATGGACCTTCTTCAGTCTCCTCAGGAAGAAGAGACGTGGTGAGCCTTCTTGATCAGAGTTGAGGTATTGTGGTATTCATAGACACAACTCAGCGGGACAGGCAGCATCCCTGGAGAGAAGGGATGGGTGACGTTTCGGGTCGAGACGCTTCTTAAGACTCCGTTAGCCAGTCCTCGGCCACTTGTCTACTGATAAGATTCTGCTGTAATTCTTGATAACACCCTCTGATACCATCTATTTGAGTTTCATCTACAAACTTGCCAATCATGTTTAGTTTAATTTATAGATACAATGTGGAAACAGGCTCTTCGGCCCATTGAGTCCGAGCCGACCAGCGATCCCCATACACTACCCACTAGGGACAATTTACAATTTTACCAAAGCCAATTAACCAACAAGCCTTAGGTTGAACAAGTTAGGGCTTTATTCTTTGGAGCGCAGAAGGTTAAGGGGGGACTTGATAGAGGTCTTTAAAATGATGAGAGGGATAGACAGAGTTGACGTGGATAAGCTTTTCCCACTGAGAGTAGGGAAGATTCAAAGAAGAGGACATGACTTGAGAATTAAGGGACTGAAGTTTAGGGGTAACATGAGGGGGAACTTCTTTACTCAGAGAGTGGTAGCTGTGTGGAATGAGCTTCCAGTGAAGGTGGTGGAGGCAGGTTCGTTTTTATCATTTAAAAATAAATTGGATAGTTATATGGATGGGAAAGGAATGGAGGGTTATGGTCTGAGCGCAGGTATATGGGACTAGGGGAGATTATGTGTTCGGCGCGGACTTGTAGGGTCGAGATGGCCTGTTTCCGTGCTGTAATTGTTATATGGTTATATGGTAAGCCTGTACGTCCTTGTGATGTGGGAGAAAACGAGAGCACCCGGAGAAAAGCCACACAGTCACGGGGAGAACTAAAGAGCCTGTCCCACGAGCATGCGACTCCATGCGGCAAGCGCGACCTAACGTGGTCGCTTGAGCCGTGCGGCCTCGCGGGGCTGGTCCCACTTTAATCGCCGGAGCTGGTCCCGACATCGCGCAGGGCTCCGAAAAACTGACCGTTCAAAGATTCCGCGCGGCAACGGCCTGCCGGCCCGCAGCCGCCTCGATGCCATACGCAGCGTCTTGACGGGCATACACAGTGTCTCGACGCCAGACGCAGCGTCTTGACTTCGTACGTCACGCGTGAACTTCCCACGCACTTCGCTCGAACTTCACGTCACTCACTCGACCTCCGCGCGGCCCCCGCTTCCGGTTTGGTCGCGCTCGCCGCATGCAGGTCGCATGCTCGTGGGACAGGCCCTTTACAAACTCCATGCAGACAGCACCCTTAGTCAGGATCAAACCCGGGTCTGTGGCTTTGTAAGGCAGCAACTCTACCGCTGCGCCACGTGGCCACACTATATCTTCATCAAAATCATGGTAGAGATCACAAACAGCAATGAACCAATCCCTGTGGCATACCACTAGACATAGGCCGTCAGTCCAATAAATAAACCTTCCACCATCACCTTCTGCTTCCTACCATGATGCTAATTCTATATCTAGTTACCTCCCTTCCCCACCTGCTTCAAGCACCCATTTCCCACGTACCTATTCATTTTATTTTCCTCTCTTGTCCCCCCACCGGGCTTCATTTGTACATCATCGTTCCCTCACCTCGCTCCACCCATCACCAACTAGCCCCGCTCTCACCCTCTCTCCCATTTCTATATACTGGCTATCTTCCCTCTGCACTCTCAGTCTTGATGCAGGATCTTGACCCAGAACGTTGACCATCCCATCCACCGATACTGCCTGACCCACTGTATAGTCAGAGGGACTTACGGAGGTTCAGCATCTAAGCAGAGTAAGCATCATATTTTAAGAGAATCAAATAACAGCAGCAAGTTGAGCCAGCAGAGCTAAAATCAATTAAAATCTTATTGTTAAACAGAACAATAAGGGGTAATCTGATTCTGTGAATCGAAACACTCCATCTTATCTCACTCGACTATCTCCAATGATTTGCACAAACTGCCCAGTGTTAAAATCATGCCACCTCTATTCCTGCCACAGAAGAAGGTCTGTAAAGCAAATGAGCAAGACTGTGGAATGATTTAGTTTAGCTTCCAGGTGACATCTAGGTTGCCATCAGGCATAATGCTTAACCTAAAAACGGTGCACTTGGCTCCATTTCTTTCATCTTACTGGCACTGAATTACAGGCTGCACTCAACACTTGCAACCTCTGTTTATATACTGCCTGTGATGCAGCAAAAACCTGAAGGAAGTGTTAAAAATAGCTACGTGACAGTAAGTTAAAAAAAATAGGACATTTGGAAATAAATATTTACGATGTCGACACAAGAGATGGCAGATGATAGAATCTTGAGCAAAAGTTAAAATGCTGGAGGAACTCAATGGGGCCAGACAGCATTGTGGAGGGAAATTGACAGGCAGCGTCTCCAGTCTGGATTAGAGTGTGTTTTGTGTGGAAAAGAGATAGGGCAGAGGATATGTTTAGAGAGGTAATTTCCGAGCATGGGGCTAAGGCAGCAGAAGGCATAGCTACCCACTGTAGAGTGACGGAGATCATGGAGTGGTCAAGAGGTCACGAATAGAGGAGTACAAGGTATCTCAGAGGTTAACGAGCTGGAAGAAGTTACAGAAATAACTGTGTGAACAGACAGCACACATGGACATCAACACATTCTGCCGCTCTGGGAGTGAAGGGCCGCAAGGTCTAATAATTAGAGAAAGACTGTACAGTGCAGGCATTAGTGGTCTAGCATGAAGCTACTGCTGATCCATGTTCAATCTATTGTTGATTTTATGTTTGGAAACTGAGGAATTTTATTAAATCTAGGTACTCAGGGATATACGACAAAGACAGGGAGCTATCTCAGTAAAAAGTAGAACAGTCTTGAGGGCCTGTCCCACGAGCATGCGACTGCATGCGGCAAGCGCGACCAAACTGGAAGTGGGGGCCGTGCGGAGGTCGAGTGAGTGACGTGAAGTTCGAACGAAGTCCGCGGGAAGTTCGCGCGTGACGTATGGCGTCAAGACGTTGCGTATGGCGTCAAGACGCTGCGTATGCCCGTCGAGGCGGTGCGTACGGCCTCAATGCGGCTGCGGGCCGGTAGGCCGTTGCCGCGCTGAATTTTTGAACACTGTCAGTTTTCCGGAGCCCCGCGCGATGTCGGCACCAGCTCCGCACGACTCCATACGGCTCCGGCGATCGGTGGGACCGGCCCTTAAGGGACTGAATGACCTCCTGTTCCTATATTCCAATGAAAGGAATATTTAATTCCTGGAGACTGGGACTTGATGGCATCTCAGTTGCCACTAAGTTTGAACATTATGAGTTCAAGTACCATTTCATCGACCAATACACAAAATACTGGCGGGAACTTTGGTGCTGTACTGAAGGAAAGTTACACCATCCCAGGAGCTGTCTTTCCATCGAGGCATTAATGTGAGGCCCCACTAGTTGATGACGTTATGTTGCGATAGGAGATCTTCTCCATTGTCGTAGGTTTTTTTACTTTAGAGATACAGTGCAGAAACAGGCCCTTCGGCCCACCGAGTCTATGCCGACCAGCGATCCCCATACACTAGCACTATCCTATACGCAAGGGATTATTTACAATTTTTACTGAAGCCAATTAACTTGAAAACTTTTGGAGTGTGGGAGGAAACCGGAGCACCCACGCGGTCATGAGGAGAACGTACAAAGGGCATACAGACAGCACCCGTAGTCAGGATCAAACCCGGGTCTCTGGTGCTGTTTGGAGGAATTCTACCCAAATGAAGGTCTGAAGGGCCTGTCCCACGAGCATGCGACCTGCATGCGGCGAGCGCGACCAAACCAGAAGCGGGGGCCGCGCGGAGGTCGAGTGATCCACGTACAGGGCCGGTCCCACCAGCATGCAACCTGCATGCGGCGAGCGCGACCAAACCAGAAGCGGGGGCCGCGCGGAGATCGAGTGAGTGACGTGAAGTTCGAGCGAAGTCCCTGGGAAGTTCGCGTGTGACGTACGGCGTCAAGACGCTGCGTATGCCCGTCGAGGCGGTGAGAGGCAGGCTGTTGCCGCGTGGAATTTTTGAACACGGGTCAGTTTTTCGGAGCCCCGCGCGATGTCGGGACCAGCTCCGCACAACTCCATACGGCTCCGGCGATTGAAGTGGGACCGGCCCCGCGAGGCCGTACGGCTCAAGCGACCACGTTAGGTCGCGCTTGCCGCATGGAGTCGCATGCTCGTGGGACAGGCCCGTCACTCTTCCAATACTGGCACTTTGAAGGTGTTCCCTCCCCCAACCCCACCCACACCCACCACCAACCATCTGCCGACCATGCGAATTAAAATGAGATCCTGTTGTAAGTGTTCTGTATTTAAGCAACTGCTGCAGTAGAATTGAACCCAAGGAATTTTAAGCGCTTTGAATAATTCATCCGTTACAAACACTAGCTCGCAAAATGCTGTGCACGTTCCCTCAGGAATTCACACCTGCGCTGTACTGATTGGACCTCCACTGACCAACCATAAATGAAACAGGCTGATGTGTTTACCAAAATAAATATATCGGGGAGCTCCTTTCGTAATCGGTGAAAGACTCGCTTCCCAGACATTCTCTGCATCGTTGTATTTCCCAGATTTTTCTGAATTTGGAGGATAGGACTTTAGAAGCTGATGTTTTGTGGCCATCCCATGAATAATTATCCTCATGTAATCAACTATCTGCTGTTGTCTTTATTTTAGTTTAGTTTAGAGAAGCAGCATGGAAACAGGCCCTTCGGCCCGACAGGTCCAAGCTGACCAGCGATCCTCATACACTAGCACTATCCTACACACTGGGAACAATTTACAACCAAAGCAAATTAACCTGCAAACCAGTACATCTTTGGAATGTAGGATGAAACCGGAGCACCAGGGGAAAACCCACGCACGCGGTCACTGGGAGAACATACAAACTCTGCACAGACAGTACACATAGTCAGGATCGAATCCGGGTCTCTGGCGCTGTAAGGTAGCAACTCTACTGCTGCGCCACTGTGCCACCCTATTATGAAGTGTCCTGGTAAATATCGTACCGATACATCTCTGATCTATGAAGTGGGTAGCATGCCCACTTTCAACAGTGTTGATAATAAGGAAAGCAGATTTCTGAGGCACTTAGTAGTGTTGGTAGTTAATATATTGTCACATGTACCTAGATATAGTGAAATGCTTTGTTTTGCATACACGTGTGCAACACTAGTGTAGATTTCATCTGAGGCAGTACAAAACGTGTCGCCATGTTTCTGCCGCCATCTTGTAACTTTCAGGTATCAAGTTCTTAAAAATATCTAGCCTTATCGGCCTTAAAGGCCCATTATCCTGGTTCCAGGCTGTGGAAACTGAAGCACATTGTTTTTAATGATAGGAAATGCTGAGATTTGATATGCAACACCAATGGCTCAATTTTGTGTCCCGTATATAGTCTTTGAGTTTTGAAAGGTGGATATCAATAATTTTTCTTATTCCAGGAACTGTGTTCCTGCTCGGATAAGTGACATCCCAAAATCATGGCCATTACCTCATTTCTATCCCTTGACGCCCTTTGCTTAAATATATTTGGTAATTTTAGTTAAAGTGGAGGTTTAAGATTGGTGAGGATGAATTATTTGGATGTGGGTATTGTTGATGCCAGAGCTACCCCAGAGAAGGTATTTGTGAGCCTTTCATCTGACTGATGAGGAGCAGCCTTGATACAAGACCACGGTGGCGCAGCGGTAGAGTTGCTGCCTTACAGCACTTGCAACGCCGGAGACCCAGGTTCGATCCCGACTATGAATGCTAACTGTACGGAGTTTTTACGTTCTCCCCGTGACTGCGTGGGGTTTTTTCCAAGATCTTCCGTTTCCTCCCACACTCCAAAGACGTACAGGTATGTAGGTTAATTGGCTTGGTGTATGTGTAAATTGGAATTTCTTTAGTCAGAGGGTGGTGATTCCTTGGCTGTGGAAGGCAAGTCAATGAATATTTCTACGGTGGAGATCGACAGATTCTTGATCAGTATGGATATCAGGGGTTACGGGGAGAAGGTAGGAGAATGGGGTTGAGAGGAAAAGATTGATCAGCCATGATTGAATGGTAGAGTAGACATGATGGGCCAAATGGCCTAATTCTGCTCCTATTACTTATGAACATGACTTGGAGGTCTCTGACCATTCTCTGGCCCTGGATGGACTTGTAGTATTCTCTAACCCAGGAGAACTCGGAGTGCTCTTTGTCCCAGTCCTGCCACTTTGTTTTGTTGTGGATTCACCCATAGGTCCAGACATTAAATGGTTTTGAGTTTAAAGTTAGTTTAGTTAATTGTCACGTGTACCGAGGTACAGTGATAAGTCTTTTTGTTGCGTGTTATCCAATCAACAAAAGGATTAAACGTGATCACAATCAGGCTGTCCACAGTGCAGAGATACAGTATGAAGGGAATAACTTTAAGTGTAAGATAAAGTCCAATTAAAGATAGTCCGAGGATCTCTGATGAGGTAGATGGTTTTCTTCCCTAAAGGACACCAATGAATTTGTTGCAAATACGCTTGAGTCCAATGGCTGCACAATTCCTCAGACCAGTGAATGTGCTGCAGATTTTTCAACTTAATTTGGATTCATAACAATCACGGGGAAATTTGAAGCCCCATTATCCAGTATTTGATTCTGCTTATACGGCAAATATCTATTCTATCCCATTACAATCATAGTATGATAACGATTGACATTTCTTTTGATGTCACTGCAGAACCGCATATTGTCTCCTGCTTGTTACACATCCCATTAGAATCCATTTGAATTTTGGACTTAAGCCAATGATAATTCCCAGAGAATGTTGAGGAAGTTCCTTGGAGAGGTACAAAAAGCTGGGATTGTTCTCCTTAGAGCAGAAAGTACGAAAGGTAATTGTAAGAGATTTTGTTGGAGTAAGTAAGGAGAGACTGTTTCCAGTGCAAAGGTGTGTGGTTGAAGCGGGGGGAAGGGGTGGGAAGGTGTTTATGCAGCATTGATGGCAGAGGCGGATTCAGCAGGAACTTTCCAAAGGTGGATTGCATAAATCCTGGAAAGGGGAAAAACATTGTGAGGTGGCGGGAGGAGGGCAGGGAATTGGACTGATGGGAGACTCTTTCACAAAGTGAATAAAGCTACAATGGGCCTTTGCAAAGTTCCAATAGAAAGTCCATTACCTTTGACAACTCTTACTGTGCTCCCTATTTTAATGTACAGTAAGTCCTTCTTTCCACACCCGGCATGTAATCAGGCTCTGCAAAGAAGGTGAACATCATATCCCCTACATTGGGACCAGTTGGTGAAATAGGAAGGTGTGTTCTCATTCAGTCCTGGCAACTCACCAAATCCTTTAATGTTTTGTGTTTAACTATTCCTGTCCTACTCCTGCACATTTTCTTAGTCTTGTATAAATCGTACCCCTCTAACGCTTCCCATAATTGAATCCTTGCATCGCGTACTTCCATTCTCCATGGCTCCACCACTAGTGGGTATGTCTTCAGATGCCTGGACCCCAACTCTGACACTTCCACCTTGAACACCCTTGCCTAACCCCAAGTCTAACCCCCATCTCCAGCTCTTCTTTTTTTTGAGTTCTCTTTCAAGGTTTTGTGGGAGAGTCTAGGACCAGAGGCCCTAGCGTCAGAATAAAAGGATATATCTTTAGAAAGCAGATGAGGAGGAATTTTTTTAGTCAGAGGGTGATGATTCTGTGGAATCCATTGCCACAGAGAGCTGTGGAGGCCAAATCAGTGAGTATTTTTAAGGTGCACATTGACAGATTCTTGATTAGTAAGGGTATCAGGGGTAATGAGGAGGAGAATAGGGTTGAGAGGGAGAGATACAGTAGATCAGCCATAATTGAATGGCAGAGTAGACTTGATGACCCAAATGGCCTAATTTTGTCATTATAACTTATTAACTTATGAATGCTCCCTCTTTCACTGACTGATTCAAATATTTCCTTTTTTACATTTTATTGCATAATCACAGATACAAGGCACTGCATAAATCAAAACTTATTTTGCAGTATGCAACCATCAAATTACAACATTGTCATCCATAGTCATGCTGCACCCGAGACCCTGCAGTGACCAGTGTTCACGGAAGGTCTCCAAAGTCCCTCTGGACACTGTGGTCTCCCTCTCCGGTGACATCGGGCATGGGTATAGGTCCGGAGGAGGGGCAGACAGTCTACTTCGCTAGAACCCTCGACTGCCCACTGCCCGGATCCATGAAAAATATTTCCTTTGTGTCTCTGGTGCCATGTTTTGATTGATAATTCTACCTGTGAAGCACCTTGGTGCAATTTTACTTCATTAAAAGTGCGATATAAATTGAAGCAGTTGCAATTGCTCCCCACAAAATCTGTCCTGGTAATTACAGTATGTAAACAGAAGATGAAATGTCAATATCAGAGGGTGGCCTTGGTGAAATCAGCCACTCTACACAAACCTCAACTCATTCCTGTGCAGGGATCGCTTTGAACCATTCTCTCAGCTTCATGCCTGCAGATGGCACAATGACATCAAGGAGTGCTTTGCACACAAGATTTGTATCGAGGGAATCTAAAAAATGTACACCGTTGTGGAACGGCCACTCTTGAAGAGAAATGAAAAGAAAAACCCAAGCTTTAGTTCAGTTTAGTTTATTGTCACGTGTACCAAGATGCAGTGAAAGGCTTTTGTTGTTTTTGTTGGGTGCTAACCAGTGTTCTTTACTATGTGAAAAAGAAGAAAACTTTTGTCTTCGGTTCGAGGGTGGTGAATCTGTGGAATTCTTTGCCACATAAGGCTGTGAAGGCCAAGTCAATGGATATTTTTAAGGTGGAGATTTGATAGGGTGTCACTGGTTATGGGGAGAAGGCAGGAAAATGGGTTTGAGAGGGAACATAGATCAGCAATGGTTGAATTGCAGAGTAGACTTGATGGGCTGAATGGCCTAATTCTGTTCCTACAACTTACGAGCTCATGAGAACCTTAAAACTGAAGTTTCATAAGTTCATAAGTTATGGGAGCAGAATTAAGCCATTCGGCCCATCGTGTCTACTCTGCTATTCAATCATGGATGATGTATCTTATGGCTCAAAATAACTTGGTACATGGTAAGCATTGAACTTGCACTGGACGAACAAAGGCGAGTTACTCTGGGAAGTGCCCAGTCCAATTTCCGAGCGCTGGAATGGAATTGGCCGTTTGTTTCTCACTTTGCGGTAGATCCATTTCCCCATGGGTTACTGAAACGATCACCAACAGGATCTAGTTTCTAGGCCCATTAACCTGCATCCCTGGATGTTTTCATCAGCAAACTCAGCTTGCTCTCTGCGCTTCATACGATATTGTACCAAGCTAGCCTGCATGATCTACGGATGATTTGGGAAATTGGTCTAATGTCAGCACAAAACTGATGAATGATTAGTCTAGATCAACCATTCCTCCCCCCCCAATGCTGTATGCCCTACAACGGGCGTTTCTTCAAGATACTCCTCAGATTTGAAACACTCTTCCTTATTTTCAGATCCTTTCACCATTACACCCCCCCACTCCTTCTCTTCAGACCAATGATCCTCAGAGACCATTGCACACCTCCACAGACACAGGCCACAGGACAGCACAGCACAGAAACATATTTTATACTTCCAATTCAGACCTCGGGTGCTGTCTATGTGGAATTTGCAAGTTCTCCTTGTAACTGCGTGGGTTTGCCCCCAGGTGCCCTGGTTTCTTCTCACATCCCAAAGATGTGTGACTTGGTCAGTAAATTGGCCTCTGTAAATTGCCTCAAGTGTGTAGGTGAGTGATGGAATCTGCTGTTGAGAATGTGGGAAGAATAAAAATGAACATAGAAAAGTACAGCACAGGAACAGGCCCCAAGCCTACAATATCTGAGCTGTACACAATGCATTTAAACGGATCTCCTTTGTCTGCATGGATTTCTTATCCCTCTATTTCCCTACATATCCACATCCCAACCAAAAGCCTCTTGTCCACTAGGGGCGCCGCATGAAGGCTGCCTCTGCCTACAGTCTGTCCGTTTTTTCCATCTTTTAATTTTTTTTTAGTTTGTTTAAAAGTATGTTGAGGAGGTTTCTTTAGTTTTTCTATGTGGAGGAGGGGGTAGGGTAAGGTCTCCCAGCCGCCTCCTGGCGAGGATGCGACTATTCTCCGAGTCGTGTCCTCGCCCCCCTCCTCGCGGCCTACCAACTGGATTGGCACGGCCTTTCCTGCCGGGGACCGGACCAGAGGTCCAGCAGCGGCGACACAGCGCTGGATACATCGCGGAACGGGCGATGCCTCACCTGGGATCGCCATTTGAAGCTCCGGAGTGCTGGGCCTGCTGCAACAACATCGCAGGGCTGTGGTTTAAAGAGCTTCCAGCACGGGCGGCGCTGACTTCAACATTGCGGTGCCCTGGGGCCCTTTGCCGAGGGCCGCCAACATGGGTCTCTGCTCGGAGCGGCCTCGGGGGCCGGGGACTCCGGTAGGAAGTGGCCGATTCGGAGGTTCAAGCCGCTGAGGTTGTTCTCCCGTTCCGACGTCGGAGTTCCACCATCCCGGCGAGAGGGCATGTACATCGGGCCACCCATAGCAGCGACTGTGGAGGGGTGCGGAGGGCTCGGGAGGCCCCGACCACGGGTGTACATAAAAGAACTTCAAAGAGGAGGATGACTGAACTTTGGGCCTTCCCTCACAGTAGGAAACTTTGATTCCGCTTTGCAGGGGATGTTTATGTTCAAATACGATCGTGTTTTGTTCTTTTTTTATTGGTATGGCTGTATGGTGACCCCAAATTTCACTGTACCAATTGGTGCATGTGACAATAAATGTCTCTTAAATCTTGAATCTTAAATAATACTATTGTATCTGCCTCCAGCTCCACCTTTGGAAACACGTTCCAGTCATTCCACCACTCTGCACATCTCCTTTGAACTTTGCCCCTCTTACCTTATAGCCATATCCTCTTGCCCTTGACATTTTCCATCCTGGGAAAAAAGGTTTTGACTCTCTACTCCATCTATGCCTCACATTATTTTATCTACTTCTATGACACTAGTGTAAATGGGTGGTTGATGGTCGGTGTGAACTTGGTGAGCCGATGGGCCTGTTTCCGTGCAGTATGACACCAAGGCATCTAAAGTAGTTGACTGCACAGAGTTTTATAATACGCCACCAGAAGTGACATTTAGCAATGCAGCACTCCTGTTTCCCCATAGCAATGATGCACGAATGTGTAATCATGGCGATTCCAGTCCATCTCATTTTCTCCCCTTCCTGGTTTAATTTAATTCCTAATATTCACTGAAGAACCCAGCCTGGGTAATTCAAGGGAGCGAGAGAGGGAATTAATCTCAGCTTGCTGACGGTTTTCTTTGTGTCGTAGGTTTAATAAAATTGTAAGGAATGCATTAATCATTTTCTGTACCAGGGCTGGAGAGAAACTATTCCCTTTGCATTCCCAATATCAGCTCCACAGTCACTTTTATAATTCACTTTAATACCCTGTCACATTTTTCACACGGACATTATTAAAGAAAATCTAATTCCAAGTCGCCAGCTATATTGGGACAGGTTGCCCAATATCCAACTCAAATTTATTTTCAGGGTCTGAACATTGCTAGCAAGGCCAACATTTATTGTTCCTTCTAATTGCATTTGTGAAGATTTGGGGGTGAGCTGCCTTCTAGAACCACTGCAGTCCTTCGGATGAAGGTGCTCCTACGGTGCTGTTGCGGAGGGAGTTCCACACTTTACACCCAGTTATGACAAAGGGTAGCGTATAACTTGGTGGGGATCTGCAGGGGGTTGTGATCCCTTATACCTGCTGTCCTTGTCCTTTTTGATAGGAGAGGTGGCGTTTGCGAGTTATGTATAAGTAACGGCAGTGCATTTTATAGATGGTACGCACTGCAGCCACTATGCACTGGTGGTGGCGGGAGGGAACATACAGGGTGATCGATGGGATACCAAAACAAGGTTTAAAACTACCCGCGCCCCATTATTTTGACTATAACGGTGAGACTGCTTGTACATTTAATTAAATTAAAAGCCAAAGGCAGGCAATTAGAAAGATAAACCAGACAGTGGAGGAAAGCAGTGAAATCTGATTTACATTGTACTGTGACATTCATGCGTAACCAAGTGTGTGATGATTGACTACACAACCAATAATAAATTAGATCACAACCAACAATGACTGGTAGCAAATTTGACAGGTCAGATATACCTAATTAACCAAGCCAGGTGGTCACCATGACAACCGGCCTGGCCAGAAGCATGCCACCATTAATCTAATGGGCTCAGGGCATTTTTGCAAAGTGCATGCAAAGGCTTGGGCTCAAATTTTAAAATCAGTTAAAGCTTGATAGACGTAAATAATGGCCTGTTCATCATTGTCCAAAGTGCAAAGACCACTAAATCTATCCCACGATCCTCACTAACGTTACAAGGAAACAGGCTGGTGGGATTTAAGTTGGAAGAAAACACATACAAAATGCTGGAGTAACTCAGCAGGTCAGGCAACATGTGTGTTTTTGTAAACCAGCATCTGCCGTTCCTTGTTTCAACATTCTGTATTTTAAGTTAGAAGGAAGGACCTAATGTAATAGTAGTCTTTAATTCAGCAGTGCTGCTTAAGTTATTAATCAGGCCTAATTCTCTAACAGAGCTGGCAATTGTCATTCTTCATTAGGATGTCCAACAGTTCAAAATGTGCCAGGAAGTAACACATGTAGGAAGGATCTGCAGATGCTGGTTTAAATCAAAGATAGACACAAATTGTTGGAGAGGGAGAACAGGGAGGGAAGAGACAAAGACTTTAAGACTTTTGCCTTCCATCACAGTGAGGAGGTGTCTGGTGAACTCACTTTGGTGGATGTTAAATGTGTGTTTATTGTGTGTTTTGTTATTTTATTAACTGTATGACTGCAAGGCAACAAAATTTCGTTCAGACCGAACGTTCTGAATGACAATAAAGGATACTTTGACTTTGACTTTGACTTTGAGTAACTCAGCGGGACAGGCAGCATCGCTGGAGAGAAGGAATGTGTGACGTTTTAGGTAGAGACCCTTCTTCAGACTGAAGGCTGTTCAGTCTGAAGAAGGGTCTCATCCCGACATGTCACCCATTCCTTCTCTCCAGAGATACTGTCTGGGCCGCTGAGTTACAGCAGAATTTTGTGTCTATGGGGAAGGAACAAAAATGAATTTCCCCTATTTTGAATTGCTGCAGACCTGGTGAAAATGCTGCTGGGAGGAAGTTCCAAGATTTATACCCAGGGACTGTGAAGGAATGTTAATGTATTTCCAAGTCAGGATGGTGTGGGACCTATAAGGAAACTAATTAATTTTTCAATTGGTTGATTTTTATCCAAGGGGTGGAGGGGTTTGGCAAGATGATGGACAACTTGAATGACAATTGGCAGGGACGGAGGTCAAAGGTAAGAGCTCATGTCATGGAAACTCTTCAACCAATGAGCCTCAAAAAACCTTTTAAAAATGTCATTTAATTTAGAGATACAGCACGTAAATAGGCCCTTCGGCCCACCGTGACCGTGCCGACCAGCAATCCGCGCGCACTAGCACTATCCTAGACACCAGGGACAATTTACAGTTTTTACCGAAGCCAATTAACCTACATACCTTTATATAAATTGTGGAAAGGAAGTTGACTGATGATTTATTAGCAGGGGTTTGGTCATAAGTTTTGTTTCTAAGTTATGTTTCTATTTAAATGTGTTATTTTTTTAAATAAATTCTGTACAGTAAATCAGGTGGAAACTTCCTCTGGATTATGAAGTAAC
The DNA here is from genome assembly GCF_010909765.2 of Amblyraja radiata. Taxonomy (NCBI): domain Eukaryota; kingdom Metazoa; phylum Chordata; class Chondrichthyes; order Rajiformes; family Rajidae; genus Amblyraja; species Amblyraja radiata. The sequence continues at coordinate 86,323,726 of NC_045961.1, read as the reverse complement.
CATTCTCATTCAGTGCATCCTATCCAGTGAGTTACCTGGGGCTCACTAGATAAGATCAAAACTCCTACCAAGATAAGTAGGTTCTGGATTCGATCCCCATTGCAGAGATGCCAACAGATGGTAAAAAAAGACAAATGCTGTAAATGTATAGCGGGGATGTTTCCCCTGTGTGGAGTATCTAGAACCAGGGTCACAAACAGGAGTTGGCCGTACAAGACGGGGATGAGAAGAAGTTTCCTCGTCCAGAGGGTGGTGAATCCTTGGCATTCTCTGCACCAAGAGGCTACGGAGACTCAGTCTCTGGGCACGTCCGTGACAGACATTGATAGATTTTTTAATATTAAGTGAATCTGGGGATACGGGATGAGTTCAGGGAAGTGGCACTCAGGTAGAGGTTCAGCCATGATCTTACTGAATGAAGGACCAGGCTCGAGGGGCTGAAAGGCCTCCTCCTCTTTCACTTCATCATGCTCAGATTTGCCCTTCAGTTTTTCCCCTCCCCAATTCTCTGCTCCACAATCTCAGCATCTTTGCTTTATTTTGATGAACAGCATTAAATCTGAAGGCACAACGCTGTTTCTCTCTCCACAGATGCTGCCTGACGAGTTGAATATTTCCAGCATTTTCTGTTTTTATTTCTAATTTCCAGTGACTACAGGGTATTATTTTGGTTTGAAACCTGCTTTATCGATGTCAGGGCAGTACTGTGGGACCCCTTCATTTTGGGAGGGGCAGCACTGAAGAAGGGTGTACTGGGGAGATACAGCACTAAGTGAGAGCCCTGTACTGTGGATGATGAAGTGCTGAAGGAGCTGTGTGGGAGGCACAATGCTGAGGGAGTCTGCATTGTTGGACGTGCAGTACCAAAAGAGGTCTCCACTGTGGGAGACTCAGTGCTGAGGGCGTTCTGCACTGTTAGAGGGGCAGTGCAGTGGGAGCTCTCCCCTGTAGAAGGAAATGTTCTCAGGGAGCATCTCTCGGCAGCAGGAGCATTTCTGAGGGAATTCTCTTGGGTGGGTGCTAAGGGAGTGCCATGGTTTTGGAGAAGCCTGTGTTGAGTGTGTAGCATTGTTGAGGGACAGTTCCAATATAGTGGCGTTAACCCGAGATAGATTTATAGAATCACAGTGCCACACAGCAAGGCAACAGCCATTTGGCCCACCATGTCCACTCTGACCAGTGGACTCCCATCTGTACTAATCCCACCCCCAGCACCTGGCGTGAAGCCCTCTATGCCTGGGTGCTTCAAATGCTTGCCTCAAGATCCTATCTGTTCTCCTAGATATGTGTAATCAAACTCTAGGCAAACTCAAACCAGCGGTGATCATGTGGCCACTGGTGTCCTGGAACTAATATTTACTCCACCCTAGTTCACTGTGACAGCCTGTCATTAACGGATAATCATACATTTCTACCCCCATCTCTCAGTCCCTGTCCACCACCTCCCCCTTCCCACCAACCAGTCCCTTTCCCCTCCTCCATATGACCTCCTATCCCAAAGTTGCCTATTGTATTTCCCTTTAACCTGCCCTCTCCCCCCACCCCCACCCCCCACCACAAGGTATTCTCCCTCCAGCTTTACATTTCCCCACCCCTTCTCTCCTTATCTGACACCCCTTTGATTCCTACCCCCTCCCTCCCCCCCTCACACAGATGCTTCCTGGTCTAACCCACTGAGTTCTTCCACACTTTGTATTTTCCTTGAGGACTTGTAGCATCACAGTTTTTTATATGTTTCCTGTGCATCTAAGAGCCTGCACATTATGTGCAGCCTTCTGACAGTGTTGGCCATAGAAACCCCCTGTGTCCCCGGTGCTGGGGTTCTGCAAGCGACCGCCACTAGATTGCATCGGCCCGCTGCCGTCTGCACGGTCCACTCTAAACACTACTTTGAAGTATTGCTGCGGAAAAGGCTGCCTGAGCATGATTCGATGGACGTGCCGATGCTGCCCACCAGTGGCTGTTTGAAGTATTGCTGGGCACCCGCCGCCACTTGTGGTCTCAATGTGGAACCACACGGAGTTAGAGTCAGAGAGTCTTACACAAAAAGACCCTTCGGCCCAACTAGCCCACACTGGCCAACATGTACCATCTACACTAGTTCCACCTGCTTGTGTTTGGCCCACATCTCTCAGAACCTGTCCTATCCATGTAGCTGTATAAATGTTTCTTATACATTGCATAGTACCTACCTTTGCCTGTGTGTGAATGTGTGTGAATGTGTGTGAGTGATTGGTGGTGGTCGGAGGGGCCGTAGGCGCAGATTGGCAGCCACGCTTCCGTCAGTCTGCCCCAGGGCAGCTGTGGCTACAGAAGTAGCTTACCACCACCGAGTGTGACTGAGGAGTGAATGAATAATGCGATGTAAAGCGCCTTGAGTATTAGAAAGGCGCTATATAAATCCCATCCATTATTATTATTATTACCTGCCTCAACTACCTACACCGGCAGTTCGTTCCATACACCCACCTCACTTTTTTGTGAAAAAGTAACCCCTCAGGTTCCTATTAAATCTTCCCCCTCTCACTTTAAACCCATGTCCTCATGTTCTTGATTCCCCTTCTTGGGGCAAGAAACTGTGTGCGTTTACCTGATCGATCCTCTCATGGTTGGTTCTCATGATGAGTTCCCAATGATTGGTGGTGATCGGAGGTAATCAGAGATGAGGGCCAGTATTGTTGGAAGAAAACCTTTGCATCCAGTTACTGGTTAGGATCGGGCATGTACTGCCAGGGGCAGAAATGCAAGTGGATCGAATTATAGTGAGTAAAAGGATTTGACAAACAAATTGGAAGCCTCTAGGACTACTGGATTGCTCTGATGTAGAGCCAGTGCAGACTGGAGGGGCAAAATTGCCTCTCCCTCGCTGCAACCAAACTGTAATTATCTTATTTTAAGAGGGGACGCTGTTTTATGTAAGATCACCAAGAGGGCCATTGATAATTTCTTCCTCTTGGGCGCACCTCATTAAACTAAAGCCTTGACTGTTCTTAGTGAAGGGTCCTTACTTGGAATAAGAGCCAGAGGGTCCTAGCCACTGTTTATCTCACAGTGACACCCAAAACCAGATCATCTGTAGTTATACAGGGTCTTGGTGAGACCACACCTGGAGTATTGCGTACAGTTTTGGTCTCCTAATCTGAGGAAAGACATTCTTGCCATAGATGGAGTACAGAGAAGGTTCACCATACTGATTCCTGGGATGTCAGGACTTTCATATGAAGAAAGACTGGATAGACTTGGCTTGTACTCGCTAGAATTTAGAAGATTGAGGGGGGATCTTATAGAAACGTACAAAATTCTTAAGGGGTTGGACAGGCTAGATGTAGGAAGATTGTTCCCGATGTTGGGGAAGTCCAGAACAAGGGGTCACAGTTTAAGGATAAGGGGGAAATCTTTTAGGATCGAGATGAGAAAAACATTTTTCACACAGCGAGTGGTGAATCTCTGGAATTCTCTGCCACAGAAGGTAGTTGAGGCCAGTTCATTGGCTATATTTAAGAGGGAGTTAGATGTGGCCCTTGTGGCTAAAGGGATCAGGGGGTATGGAGAGAAGGCAGGTACAGGATACTGTTGGATGATCAGCCATGATCATATTGAATGGCGGTGCCGGCTCGAAGGGCCAAATGGCCTACTCCTGCACCTATTTTCTATGTTTCTAATATCACATTACTATTTGTGGGAGCTTGCTATTCATAAGTTCATAAGTTATAGAAGCAGAATTAAGCCAGTCGGCCCATCAGGTCTACTCTGCCATTCAATCATGGCTGATCTATCTTTCCCTCCCAACCCCATTCTCCTGCCTTCTCCCCATAACCGCTGGCACCTGCACTAATCAAGAAAAGCTATTCCCAGGTTGCCTACTGCATCTCCTACAGAACAATGGTAGCTACACCTGAAAATACCATTAGTTGTAAAACACTTTGGAACTTCTTGAAAGGAGGTAAAATATGCTTTATTTATAAATTAAATAAAAACAGTGGGAAATGCTGGAAACAGTCAGCAGGCCAGACAGCATCTGCGGGAGGGGTGGGGGGATTGGGTAGAAAAATAAATCGTTAATGTTTCAGTTTGAAGACCTTTATTGTGAAGTAAATAAAGTTGAAAATTGAACATGTTTAGTTGCAGATTCAGATTCAATCTTTATTGTCATTGTGCAGTGTACAGTATAGAGACAACGAAATGCAGTTAGCATCTCCCCCAGAAGAGTGAACATAGAATAATGAACAGTGAACATAGAATAATGAAGGGGAGCAGAGAAGGGGAGGAGTGGAAAGTTATCAAGCTATCATGTTGAGTTTATTGTTATATGCACAAGTACAGTGAAGTGTAGGTGCAATGAAATGTCTTGCTTCATGGCTTATGGACTAAAAGAACATTCAAATATATAGATTATACAAAAATTATATATAGATTCCACAGGATGGTGAAAAAAAAAGACTGGGCAAAAAACATGTAGTGCAAAGCACAATTAGAAAAACACGTCTGCGGTAGTTAAAGACATGTTCTGCAGGTTCTAATACTTATGTAAGATTAGGATTGTGCTGGTCGGTTCAAGAAACTGATAGTTGTAGGAAAGTGGCTGTTCCAGAACTGGGTTATGTGCCTCTTGCCCGACGGTAACAGTGAGAAGAGGGTATGGCCTCTATAGTGGAGACCCTTGATGAGAGATGCTGCCGTCTTGAGGTCGCACCTCATGTAGATGATTGCAATGGTGTGACCGTGATGGACTGGGCCATGTCCAGCACTCTTTACAGCCTCTTGCTCAGAGAATGTGTGTGTGTGTGTGTGTGTGTGATGGGAAGGAGATTGAATGACTGAATGGTTATATCACTTAAGAAAGGTGGCGAAGGTCTGTCGATCACTGATCTTTCTGGAGGAAGGGCAAATACAATAGATGAACGAGACCAGGGGAACAGAAGGATAAAATAACATTGCAACTATAAAGGTACAAAATAATGCAGCTGCTTGAATCCTGAAACAAAGGAAAATGTTGGATATACCCAGCAGGTCAGGCAGGTCAGTGCGTGGGTGGGGGAAGAAGGGTCTCGACCCAAAACGTCACCCATTCCTTCTCTCCAGAGATGCTGCCTGTCCCGCCAAGTTACTACAGCATTTGGTGTCTATCTTCGATTTAAACCAGCATCTGCAGTTCTTTGCTACACAGGTTGATACCCCAGGTTGATCATCTTTCATCAAAAATGAGCGGTTTTGACATAACGTGGTAAGGTTGGTTACCTGAAATTGTTGAGTCTTGAGCGTTCTGGCGAGCCCAGTCAGGGGGGAGGAGGAGAAGCAGCTCTTGAGCCCTTAAACCGTGTCAATGGAATGTGCACAGGGGGAGGGGAAGAACGGTCAGAGGGGAAAAAATTGAATTGGGGTGACTACAATCTTCTAGTGTCCCTCGCAGTTCGAATGGAGGTGTTTTTTTAAAGTGGTCATGTGGAGGTCAAATTGTGAGCATTGAATGCAGTGCATGAGGTTGGAAGATGTGCATGTGAATCTCAAGAGAGTCAAGGGACAAGAGTGTTTTATTGGCATATGTCCCAGATAGACCATTGAAATTCTTACTTGCAGCAGCACAACAGAATATATAAGCATAGTACACTGTAAACAATATAATAAACGAGAGAAAAATAAGTTTAGTGTGTATATATATCCACGTACTCACAAATACACACACACACACACACACACCCATACGTATGTACACAAAACAAACAATAAGAGGGCAATAAAACTTTGCCTTCCATCACAGTGAGGAGGAGATTCGCGGTGATGGATGTTTGTGTAAATTGTGTTGTGTCTTGGTTCTTTTACTTGTTTGTATGACTGCAGAAACCAAATTTTGTTTGAACCTCAATGAGGTTCAAATGACAACAAATAAATTGTATCATTGTCATTATGTTCACCAGACTGATTCCTGGGATGTCAGGACTGTCTTATGAAGAAAGACTGGATAGACTTGGTTTATACTCTCTAGAATTTAGGAGATTGAGAGGGGATCTTATAGAAACTTATAACATTCTTAAGGGGTTGGACAGGCTAGATGCAGGAAGATTGCTCCCGATGTTGGGGAAGTCCAGGACAAGGGGTCACAGCTTAAGGATAAGGGGGAAATCCTTTAAAACCGAGATGAGAAGAACTTTTTTCACACAGAGAGTGGTGAATCTCTGGAACTCTCTGCCACAGAGGGTAGTCGAGGCCAGTTCATTGGCTATATTTAAGAGGGAGTTAGATGTGGCCCTTGTGGCTAAGGGGATCAGAGGGTATGGAGAGAAGGCAGGTACGGGATACTGAGTTGGATGATCAGTCATGATCATATTGAATGGCGGTGCAGGCTCGAAGGGCCGAATGGCCTACTCCTGCACCTAATTTCTATGTTTCTATAATAACAATAATAGTCGATGCAGTTCAGAGCTTATTTGTGGTTGTAGTGTTTAATAGCCGTATGGCTGTAGGGAAGAAGCTGTTCCTGTTCTGATTCAGTTGGAAAGATGGGTTGGATCTCTGGATGGTTGGAAGGAAAGAGGTGAAAGCATGATTATGGCATCTGTGGATACATGGGACAGTGCACTGAGTGTCAGTGGTGGCAGAAGAGTGGGTCAGGAAGTCGCAGAGGAAATAAATGTAAAGGGGGAGGGGAGATAAGATTCTAGGCAGAGGTAGAAGTTGTAGAGAATGGTCCATGGGATGGGATGGGGTGCAAAGTGGGAACCAGGAGAACCCAAGCTCTGCTCTGAGTGAGGTAGGAACAAGCCAACATGTGAAACCAGTGTGTCCCTGCCTCCTAGACCTTATAGACAGTGAAACACCCTTGACTCTCGACTCTTAACTTAATAACCTCTATCCCACTGCAGCCCTTTAGAAACATAGAAACATAGAAAATAGGTGCAGGAGTAGGCCATTCGACCCTTTGAGCCTGCACCGCCATTGAATATGATCATGGCTGATCATCCAACTCAGTATCCTGTACCTTCCATGCTCTCCATACCCCCTAATCCCTTTAGCCACAAGGGTCACATCTAACTTCCTCTTAAATATAGCCAATGAACTGGCCTCAACTACCTTCTGTGGCAGAGAATTCCAGAGATTCACCACTCTCTGTGTAAAAAATGTTTTTCTCATCTCAGTCCTAAAAGATTTCCCCTTTATCCTTAAACTGTGACCCCTTGTTCTGGACTTCCCCAACATTGGGAATAATCTTCCTGCATCTAGCCTGCCCAACCCCTTAAGAATTTTGTAAGTTTCCACAAGATCCCCCCTCAGTCTTCTAAATTCTAGCGAGTACAAGCCGAGTCTATCCAGTCTTTCTTCATATGAAAGTCCTGACATCCCAGGAATCAGGCTGGTGAACCTTCTCTGTACTTCCTCTATGGCAACCTTTATCCACCTCTAAAAGGGGTGAGAGTAAGAGTGCAGGAAAGGTTTAGCCCTCTGTCAATCATGATGGAGGAAGAAGTTTAAAGAAAGGCACCTCAGAAGCACTGGTGTGGAATGTCTTGTTGTCAGAACAGATGTGGAAGAACCAGAGACACAAAGAGAATAGACTGGAGTCCTTAGGTTGGGAGAGGTTGTTGTGAACATTATTGTGTGTGTATGTGGTTTTCTAATGAATATTGGTCACCAACCCAACCCCTGAGATGGAACTGGAGGTGTAAAGAGAATGAAAGGAGGAGTCATGATCCATTTGAACATGAGGGCAGGGAGGAAATTGAGGCAAAGGTGGTGAAGCGTTTAACGAGTGCAGGAAGAAGCACTAACGCAGACATCCATGTTACTGAAAAGTGTTGGGGGAGTGAGTCCGGGTAGGACTTACGTAAAGACCAGTCCACATTTCTCACAAAGGGATAGGTATAACATGGGCCAACATAAGTTATCCCTCTGTGTCAGAGACGGTGGATGGAGTTGAAGTTGTTGTCCATGAGGTGAGTTCAGCCGGGTGAAGAAAGATGATGGAAGGGTTCTATTCTAGCAAGAAATGAAGGGTGATCCTGTAGATGATCCTGGTGCAGATTGCAGGTATAAAGAGATTTGATGTCCATTGTGAAGATACGACAATTGGGATAAGGAAACCATAGATTTTAAAGCTCATAAGTTATAGGAGCAGAATTAGGCAGTTCAGTCCATCAAGTCTACTCTGCCATTCAATCATGGCAGATCTATCTTTCCCTCGAACCCCATTCCCCTGCTTTCGCCCCATATAACCCCTAACACCCGTACTAATCAAGAATCTATCAATCTCAGCATTAAAAATATCTATTGATTTGTCCATCATAGCCTTTGTGGCAATGAATTCCACAGATTCACCACCACCCTCTGACTAAATAAATTCCTCCTCATCTCCTTTCTAAAGGTACGTCCTTTTGTGGTTCTAGTCTGTCCCACTGGTGGAAACATCCTCTCCACATCCACTCTATCCAAGCCTTTCGCTATTTGGTAAGTTTCAATGAGGTCTTCCTTCATCCTTCTAAACTCCAGCGGGGACAGGTCCGCTGCCGCCAAACGCTCATCATATGTTAACCCAATCATTCCTAGGATGAAGGGCATCAAAGATGTCAAAAAATAAGTTGCAAGAGGCTGGACAAGGGGAGGAAATAATGAAATCAAAGGAAGAAGAATTAAGAGCTGTGGACAAGGACAGTCATGCCTGAGGATTGTGTGGAAGATGGGCAAGTATTGTGCATGGTTGTGGGACTAGGCCTTGAGGCTGTAGAGGTTTCCAGGGATATTAGGTAGTGAATGCCTGGGAAACAATGGCCTGGGTTCAATTGTGAGCTAATGGTCTAATAGGATGTCAGAGGAAGTGTGTGAGAGTTGAAGCCTAGCCTTTGTGGGTTGGAGGTCAGTTCCCCAAACAAGTCAGCACTGCTCTTGTCTGTAGGCTTGAAAGCAATGTTGGGATTGAGTGGAAAGTTGTAAGTCCGAGGAAGGTAGACACAAAATGCTGGAGTAACTCAGCGGGTCAGGCAGCAACTCCGGAGAAAAGGAATAGGTGACGTTTCGGGTCGGAACCCTTCTTCAGACTGAAAGATAGAGAAGGCCAGAACAAGACAGGGCCAGCAACAGATAGGTGGAGTCCACAATGGCCTAATGTTGGCTGAGGAAGATGTGCCAATGACAGCGATACAAGGAAGCAAAGGGTTGGAAGAGGAAAGGATGGGGTTTAGGGTAGTCTGCTTGTTCTTCAAACAGAACTGTAACTTTTCAAAAGGCTTCTCCAGTTCAAAGTTTCTGAAATGTTTGATTCGAATCTTACCACTCACTGACATCTGTGCTTGAGCTCTCCCTCGAATCTGAGCAAACAGCATTAATAGAATCCAATTCATTGCAGTGTGAACCATTGCTGTTAAGGTCAATTCTGCGATGTCAAAAAGCAAACGGAAAAATATTGCAGACGCCAGAAATTTGAAATAAGAAACATAGAAACATAGAAACATAGAAAATAGGTGCAGGAGTAGGCCATTCGGCCCTTTGAGCCTGCACCGCCATTCAACATGATCATGGCTGATCATCCAACTCAGTATCCTGTACCTGCCTTCTCTCCATACCCCCTGATCCCTTTAGCCACAAGGGCCACATCTAACTCCCTCTTAAATATAGCCAATGAACGGGCCTCAACTACCTTCTGTGGCAGAGAATTCCACAGATTCACCACTCTCTGTGTGAAAAATGATTTTCTCATCTCGGTCCTAAAAGACTTCCCCCTTATCCTTAAATTGTGACCCCTTGTTCTGGACTTCCCCAACATCGGGAATAATCTTCCTGCATCTAGCCTGTCCAACCCCTTAAGAGTGTTGTAAGTTTCTATAAGATCCCCCCTCAATCTTCTAAATTCTAGCGAGTACAAGCCAAGTCTATCCAGTCCTTCTTCATATGAAAGTCCTGCCATCCCAGGAATCAGTCTGGTGAACCTTCTCTGTACTCCCTCTATGGCAAGAATGTCAAAAACACCAGAAATGCATTGGAGGTCAGGCAGCTTCTGTGGAGAATGAAAGTGAATAATAAGAGTTTTGAAGGACTGCGGCTTCAGATGCTTGCTCAATTTCTTTCTCCATAGATGCTGCCGGACCTGCTGAGCGTTTCTAACCATTTCTGTTTGTAATGCATTGTTGAAAGCCTGTTTGCATCAGGCTGTAGATCATTATCTCTGGCTTTGTTGCCTGTGATCAGCCTGCTTCCACACAAGATCATACTTCAATGCCTGTGAACTCAATCATTGAATGACTAAGATTTATCTTGTCGCTCGGTGTCAAATCCTTGGCATTATTCGTCGATCGTGTTATCAGCTGAAGGTTTCAGATTGCTACATTTTTGATGATTTAGTTTCCAATGGGCAGAAAGTAAATTGAAGTAGTAAATCGGCCGTGGTCTAACTTCTGCCACTGCAGCAGTATTATCTCATACATCACACACAGGTGGCTGATTGGGAATCCAGATGTGACTATTTACAACTCTGACTGGTGAACAAAAACAGAATGACAAGCTCCATCTCAGTGGACGGATCCTACAGCACATACACCTCCACCAGCGTCCTTGTGTAAAGACTCAGTAATGATTGCAGGAACGTCTCGAACTGATTGTTGTGAGATTGTTGCCTGGTCCAGCAGGATCTTATTCTATTTATTGAATAAATGTACTCAGGTGAATTACATTGCATGCATTATATATGTGTTTTTATCAGATAAGTAGACACTGCTAAAAACAGTGGGTTTGGTATTGGTTAGAGCACAAAGTGCTAGAGTAACTCAGCGGATCAGGCAACATCTCTGGAGCACATGGATCAGACTGATAGGTATTGATATAGAAATTGGTTTATAAGTGTCACGTGGACCAAGATACATAGAAACATAGAAAATAGGTGCACCAACCAGTTGAGCCTGCACCGCCATTCAATATGATCATGGCTGATCATCCAACTCAGTATCCTGTACCTGCCTTCTCTCCATACCCCCTGATCCCTTTAGCCACAAGGGCCACATCTAACTCCCTCTTAAATATAGCCAATGAACTGGCCTCAACTACCTTCTGTGGCAGAGGATTCCAGAGATTCACCACTCTGTGTGAAAAATGTTTTTCTCATCTCGGTCCTAAAAGATTTCCCCCTTATCCTTAAACTGTGACCCCTTGCCCTGGACTTCCCCAACATCGGGAACAATCTTCCTGCATCTAGCCTGTCCAACCCCTTAAGAATTTTGTAAGTTTCTATAAGATCCCCCCTCAATCTTCTAAATTCTAGCGAGTACAAGCCAAGTCTATCCAGTCTTTCTTCATATGAAAGTCCGGACATCCCAGGAATCAGTTTGGTGAACCTTCTCTGTACTCCCTCTATGGCAAGAATATCTGTCCACAGATTAGGAGACCAAAACTGTATGCAATACTCCAGGTGTGGTCTCACCACACCAAGACCCTGTACAACTGCAGTAGAACCTCCCTGCTCCTATACTCAAATCCTTTTGCTATGAATGCTAACATACCATAACATACATAACATACAATGCAAAGGTCCTGGAAATGTTGAGTTCTATTAGAAACATTTACGTGGAGGATAGTGGGTTTGAACTGTGCCAGGCGCTCACATTGTTTATCACCAAGAAGAATATGCATCGAGTGCAGTGTAATACCACCAACCACAGCTTCCCCAAGTCATTCACCATCCTGATTAGAAATGTATTGGCGTTCCTTCATCGTTGCTAGAACAGCGGTGCGGGGGGAGGGAGAAGGAGAACGGGGGAGAGTCTAAATCCTGGAACCCCCTCCCTGACAGTACTGTGGGAGCAGCTTCACCACAGGGGCTGCAGCAGTTCAGAAGGCAGCTCGCCACCGCCCTCTCATGGCCAGTTAAGGATGGGCAATTAATGCTGGCCTTGCAAGGGATTCCCACTTTCTGAAAAATGAATGAAGCAATTCCTGCAAACCAGTGCTTCTCCTGTAAAAGCAAACATCCCAGTGCTCCAGTGAAGCTTTCTTTCTTGCTCAAAACTATAAATCTATTTGGTCATGGCTCCACCCAGCACCCAAACAGACCCATCAGCCCACCATGTACATGCCAGCTGCTGTATTTACCACACTTGGTCCGCAGCATTCCATGCCTTGCCAATTCACATGAATATCCAGATGCTTCTTCAATGTTGGCAGAGTTTCTGCCCCCACAACCCCTCGGGCATCAGATTCCAGATTCCAACTATGCTCTGTGTGGGAAAAAATCCCCCTCAGGTCCCCACTAAACCTCTTCACTCTCTCCAGATACCAACACACTTCTGTTCAGAAGGCAAAAAGATTCTTACTGTCTACCCAATCTATCCCCCCCCCCCCCCCCCCATAATTTTGTACACTTCATTCTGCTCTCCTTTCCAGAAACAAACCCGGTCTAGCCAGCCAACCCCCCCCAATAACTGAAACAGTCCAATCCAGCCAATGTCCTGGTGTGACCTAAGCTGTATTTTATGAAGTCACAGCATTATATCCAGCCCTTGGACTCTATTCCCTGGCTCATGAAAGCAAGCATCCTGTCCACCTTGTGCTGCCACTTTCAGAGATCTATGGATGTGTACCCTGATGTTCCTCTGTTTGTCAACAATCCTACAAGGCCCTACAATTTACTGTTTGATGTAACATCTTCAGCTGTTCAAATGGATAACTCCTGCATTGAGTTATGTTTCACTGTACACAATCCAACCAGATGATGCCATCTCCTTGATGAGGTTTCTGTTATCTATCTATCTATACATACATAACTAAAACTCTGACCTTGTTATCTTCCGGTTTGTGCAGCCTTTCTATTTGCACAAAAACGGTTCAAGATAGCGCTACGATTTTTCGCCAGTTCACTCACCGTTCTCCTGTGCTGCGAGTCCACCAAGTTTCGTTCCGATCGGTTGAATGTCGTAAAAGTTAGCGAGGTTTAAAAAATCTTAAAAACCACACGTGCGCAGATCAAACACTTCTCCTGCCGTTCAGCGCCGCGCGGATTAGACTCTTCCCCTGTCACTCACCGGGACGGTCTGCCCCTTCCTGCACCATCGCGTCTTTACTGGAGCTGAGGATGGCCGGCGGAGGTTTCAAACAAGACACAATTTTCGGAGGGACCCGAAGCAGCCCAGCCCCATGCAGCCCATCCACAAGCAGCCCAGCGTCGGAGACCCGACCCAGCCCAGCCCAGTGTGGGAGACTCAACCCAGCTCAGCGTGGGAAACCCAGCCCAGCCCAGAGACAGAGACCCAGCCCAGCCCGGAGTCGGAGATGTCGCCGATGTCCCCAACTGGAGAACGAGCAGTGACCATCGCCTGCTGTGAGTCCCCATCGCACCACCAATTCCAGCCACTACCCCTCTGGTCCCCTTCGCTGGCTCCTCCCCCCCTCCCCCATGATACCCCCCTCTCCCCCATGGCTCTTTCCCCGTCTTTTCTCCAAGCTCACTCCCCCCACTCACATACCCCTCTCCCCCCACAACTCCCCCGCCCCCACAATTCCCCCGCCCCCACAACCCCCACGACCTTTAGTATTTGGGAAAAACTCACTATCTACCCTTTCGATGCCTTTTATATTGTTATAAACTTATATCAGGTCATCCCTCAATCAATGATGCTCCAGAATAAACAATCCAAGTTTGTCCAAGCTTTACTTGTGGCTAATAGTTACTTTTTATTACAGACTCAAGGTCCAGATAAAAGACAAGACATTACATAGAATAAATTGCATACAACAGCACAATAAATGAAATACAAAAGCACAATACATGGTTCAAGACAACTATAACAATGTCTCTACAGCTGGGATTGGTGCCGTGCAGTGCTAAACCTTATGGTTGATAAGGCCAAATGATTTCATTTTCAGAGTCATTAATCTGGCAAATAAATGTATACATAAGATGTCTTAAGACAAGTATACACATCCATTAGGGCAACACTCCCCAGCCCTCCATCTTCCCTATGTGTAACAACCCAAACTACACACGACACTCCAAATGTGGTTAAACCACATGAGGTTGGAGAGAGTGCAGGTGACCCTCTGCCGCACCTGGAAAGACTGTCTAGTTCCTTGGATGGAGTCAAGGGGGGAGGTAAAGCGACAAGTGTAGCATTTCCTGCGGTTGCAAGGGGAAGTACCAGGGGAGGGGGTGGTTTTGGTGGGAAGGAAAGAATTGACTAGGGAGTTACGGAAGGAGCGGTCTCTGCGGAAAGCCAACAGGAGAGGATATGGGAAGATGTGGCCAGTGGTGGGATCCCGTTGGAGTCGGCAAAAATGTCGGAGGATTATCTGTTGTATGTGACGGTTGGTAGGGTGGAAGGTGAGGACAAGGGGGCCCTTGTTACGAGTGGGGGGATGGGGAGTGAGAACAGAGTTACGTGGTATAGAAGAGACCCTGGTGAGAGCCTCATGTATAGTCGAAGCATTCCCCGAAGAATGAGGACATCTCCGATTCCCTGGTTTGGAACACCTCATCCTGGGAGCAGACGCGGTGTAGACGGAGGAATTGGGAGTAAGGGATAGAGTCCTTACAGGAGGCATGGTGGGAAGAAGTGTAGCCCAGATAGCCATGGGAGTCAGTGGGTTTATAGTAGATGTCGGTCAGAAGTCTGTTACCTGCAATGGAGATAGTGAGGTCTAGAAACGGTAGGGAGATGTCGGAAATGGTCCAGATGAATTTGAGTGCCGGATGGAAGTTTGTGGTGAAATGGATGAAGTCAGTGAGTTCTGCATGGGTGCAGGAGGTAGCACCAATGCAGTCGTCGATGTAGTGAAGGTAGAGTTCGGGGATAGTGCCATGGTATGCCTCGAACAAGGATTGTTTGATGTACCCTACAAAGAGGCAGGCATAGCTGGGGCCCATGCATAGCTGTGTGCCCATGGATTTGGAGGAAATGGGAGGAGTCAAACGAAAGGTTGTTGAGAGTAAGGACCAGCTCCACTAGGCGGAGGAGAGTATCGGTAAATGGGGATTGGTTGATTCTATGTTCGAGGAAGAAACCGAGGGCTTTAAGACTCTCCTGGTGGGGGATGGAGGTGTAGAGTGACTAGACATCCATGGTGAAGATGAGGGAATGAGGTCTTAGAAAACGGGAGACATGGAGGAGACAAAGGGTGTGTGAGATATCTTGGACATAAGTAGGGAGGGATTTATCCAGGGGGGATAGGATGGAGTCAAGGTATGTGGAAATAAGTTTGGTGGGACACGAACAAGCTGAAACAATGGGTCTGCCAGGACAGTCAGGTTTGTGGATTTTGGGGAGAAGGTAAAACCGGGCCGTGCGGGGCTGGGGAACTAATCATGTATTATCTTTCTGCTGACTGGTTAGCACGCAGCAAAAGCTTGTCACTGTACCTCGGCCCACTTCCTGTGGTTTTAATTAATAAATTCCTTCCTTTGGCCTTGTGTGGACCTACCCTTTCGCTAACAACCCTCTTGCTCCTAAAATACAGATAAAATACCTTGGAATTCTAATTAATCCCACCTGCTGATCATGTTTAGTAATTCCACTGACTGGATAGCACGCAACAAAAAAGCTTTTCACTGTACCTTGATACATGTTACAATAAACTAAACTAACCTAAGCTTGTTTTAGTTCATATCCATTGCTCTGAGTATTTTATTTTCTGGAGTATTATTCTATTGAAATAATGATGAGATAAAGCTAGCTTTATGTCAGTCTTAAAGTTATGAAAACACAGTTATAGAATTGTACAGTACAGAAGAAACAGGCCTTTTGTCCCACCTCATCCATGTCAACCAAGATATCTATATAAACTAGGCAGGGTCTTGGTGAGACCACACCTGGAGTATTGCGTACAGTTTTGGTCTCCTAATCTGAGGAAGGACATTCTTGCCATAGAGGGAGTACAGAGAAGGTTCACCAGACTGATTCCTGGGATGTCAGGACTTTCATATGAAGAAAGACTGGATAGACTCGGCTTGTACTCGCTAGAATGTAGAAGATTGAGGGGGGATCTTATAGAAACTTACAAAATTCTTAAGGGGTTGGACAGGCTAGATGCAGGAAGATTGTTCCCGATGTTGGGGAAGTCCAGAACAAGGGGTCACAGCTTAAGGATAAGGGGGAAATCTTTTAGGACCGAGATGAGAAAAACATTTTTCACACAGAGAGTGGTGAATCTCTGGAATTCTCTGCCACAGAAGGTAGTTGAGGCCAGTTCATTGGCTATATTTAAGAGGGAGTTAGATGTGGCCCTTGTGGCTAAAGGGATCAGGGGGTATGGAGAGAAGGCAGGTACAGGATACTGAGTTGGATTATCAGCCGTGATCATATTGAATGGCGGTGCAGGCTCGAAGGGCCGAATGGCCTACTCCTGCACCTATTTTCTATGTTTCTGGTCCCATTTGCTTGCATTAGGCCCGTATCCCTCTTCTTATTTCCTGTCCAGTTACCTATCCAAATACCTTTTTAACATTATAATTGTATCCACCACCAACACTTCATTTTACGTCTCATTCCAGATACCCACCACCATCTGTGTGAAAAACGTAGATCTCCGCAATTACTTCACAGTTGCCTGGTTTAAGTTTTATCTGGCATCATTCCACCAAACCTTCGGCTAGTCAATGTCTGTCTGTATCCTGAGACAACTTTCTTCGCTATCGATGACTCCACCAATGTTTGTGTGGTCAGGAAACGTTACCAGTCTCGGTGATTGGACTATGTGTTAGAATAAGATAAATGAACAAGTTATAGATTCATAACCCAACCTCGTCATGGAAACATGCTGACACCCCAAGTGCTAAATTGAGGGATGTTTTCTGATGAGATTAAGCTGGGGTATTGTCTGCAGAAAACCAGTGAGTGTTTTGCCTATTTCCTTGCCACCACTCACCACTTATCCCTCAACCAACATTAATCAATGCAAATTTTCTAACAGTTTGACTCCTTGTTGCTAGTGGAAGCTTGTTGAGAACACGTCAGCTGTCTTATTTTTTTTATATCATAACAGCGACCACACGGTAACAAGTATTTTGTTGGGTGTAAAGTGCTTTGAGAAGTCTTAATGCAGTAAGAGGTGCTATCAGAATTACAGTAGTTCTTTCCTGAAGATTTCAATTTGCTTTAGAATGCACAAGCTAGTGTGAACAACACCAAGACAGCTTTCTTCTGTGTATTGGCTGTGGTAAACTTGAGAATGAATTTGCAAAGAACAAACATATGTCTTTTTGTAACACAATGGAGCATGGATTTTAGAATGTGGCATTCTCTAACTGCCCTTGAGAAGCCTGTGGCAAAGTGCTTCCTTGAACCAAGTAATGAGGGTGTCACACAGTGCTGTTAACAAGGGAGTTACTTTCTGGTACATTTGTTTCATGTATAAGGGCTGGTGTTCTGTTGGTTAGTTCGGCTTGTCAATTATCTTGAAACCATATTCTCCAATGATAAGGAATAGGTGACGAAGAAGGTTCTCGACCCACAAAGTCACCTATTCCTATTCTCCAGAGATGCTGCCTGACCCGCTGACTTACTCCAGCATTGTGTGTCTATCTTCGGTGTGAACCAGCATCTGCAGTTCCTTCCTACACATTCTCCAATGATCGTATTCATGAGAGGGTTAGATATAGCTCTTCGGGCCAACGGATATGGGGAGAAAGCAGGAACGGGGTACTAATTCTGGATGATCAGCCATGATCATATTGAATGGCAGTGCTGGCTCGAAGGGCCGAATGGCCTACTCCTGCACCTATTTTCTATGTTTCTATGTCTCTATGATAATGCAGTTGCCATTCAGGTCAGAGCTGCACCTCCTCCTTTGTTCCCGAACTGTTCCCATTTTTCAAAAGCACCTTTTAGCAAAGATTTTCTTCATCTTTCTTCCAAACGCACTGGTGCTCCCAGGGAGCTGAGATCACTAACCCTTTCAGCCCAGAGAGTGTTCTCCACGCGGGGGGGGGGGGGGGGGGGGGGGGGGAAATAGTGGGGAGTGACCGATAGTCACTGATCAGTAAATTAATTCCCAACCCGCTGTTTATTGAACACGAACACAGAGATGTTCAACCCGTGGTTTAATGGATTGTCCAGAGGGTCGAGAGTTCATGCCCCACCTCAGAGACTTGGGCAAACAATCTAGGCTGATTCCATTGGTGCAGTTCTGAGGGAATGATGCAATGTTAGAGGTGCCACCTATCAGTGAGATACACAAGGAATGGGAACTTGGTGGTGGTCAAGCCAAGTTGTGCTTATTGGTCATATGCACAAAAATGGTGAGGTGCAGGTACGATGGAAATCTTGGTTGCAGCAGCATCACAGGCACATAGATTCAGACAATACACAAAAAAAATTATACACAAGTTATACATAAATACATAAAGCTTAAAATGAAAGAAGACGATGCAACAAACAAAACAAGACATTAGGCCAAAACACAATTAGAAGAGAAAACAAAGCCATAGTGATGCAAGAGCTGGACCTTAATGTCTTATGTCGAGGGTTGTGCAGGTTGGCCCAAGAACCTGATAGTTACTGGATTAGTGGTTTCAAGTTTGCTGAAAAGTTTAACATAAGTTAAATAAACCTGGAGTTAAATGCTGCTCCCAGGAAAAATTGCATCCATGATTCAGTCCAATTATAATACCCCCCACTTGTTTGTTAGTATCCTTCATGGAAGGAAAACTGCTGTCCTTGACTCGCTGAGTCGAACGTATCACCACAGCAATGGGATAGACCCTTAATTGTCCACTAAAATGGCCCATTGGTGGGTAAGTTGTAAATTACAAAAGTTGATTGGAGTAGGTTGTTTGTGGGCAAAGGGATCTTCAAAAAATGGGATGTTATTGCAGGTAAATAAATCTTCTGGGCACGATCAGATATATCCAAGGACATTCTGGGAGCTAAAGAAGGAATTGCAGGTTTCCTGGCTGAGATATTTGAATCGCTGTTAGACCCCATGGGTGAGATGCCGGAAGACTAGAGGATGGCTAATGTTGTGCCTCCATTTAAACCGCCTCACAATCCGGTCAAGACACCATTCATATTGGAGAAACTCAGCGGGTGCAGCAGCATCTATGGAGCGAAGGAAATAGGCAACGTTTCGGGCCGAAACCCTTGGTTTCTGTGCCTGTGATGCTGCTGCACCCGCTGAGTTTCTCCAGCATTTTTGTGTACCTTCGATTTTCCAGCATCTGCAGTTCCTTCTTAAACACCATTCATATTGTTGTATTAACATAATCGCATCTCTGAATCTACCATTATCGCAGTTTCCTCCATCACAAGCCCTGGGATTGCTTAGTCCCTTGGTAGGGCATACCCATTAGGGGTGCAGCACAGAGGTGCATATGCAAGAGGACATTTCCCTGGGAGCCCTCATTGCCCATTCCATGAAATCTCATGGCACCAGGTCAAAGGAAGCCTTTGCCTGATTACCAGTGCCAGCCAGCTGATACACCAGCAGCGCCCGTGTGGAAACCAACTGAGAAAAAGTATTGAGTTCAGCAAAGGCAGAGATTTTTTTTAGGTGGAGTCACAAATGTCCATCACCAAGAGTAGATTGGGAACATCACCACTGCCGGAGCTGGCTGGATTCTGGAGGTGGGTTTGCAGCAGAGGGTGAGCAACTAATCTACTTGCCACTGTGCAGTTCCACTACATTGCTCAGTTATAGGGACGAACATGTTGAGGACTTTTTCCATTGTGGCAACTGGGACAAGTTCAGAACGGATGAATCAGTCCGACATTGGTTCAAAGAGGAGTGCAGAGGGGCAGTTTTTTAGATGCAGTGCCAGTTGTACTCAAGGTGAGGTGCTAACCTGTTCAAGCTACAGCACAAGACTGAACAATGAAACCAGTAATCTATGGGTAACTATTACCAAGGTTACAACTAACTAGATCAGATCTGTAATCACGCCATATCCGATAATGAATGTTGGGATTGTTCAACTGCTGGCCATAGAGGAGGCATTTCTATCATCAATAACTGAGCCACCACTTGGGTAGCTTACAACACAATGCTATAAACATTGAATTCTCAATCTCCTTCTTCCCTTCCCCGCCCCACCCCCCTCCCCTCTTTGCTCTGCCCCACACATAGAAACATAGAAAATAGGTGCAGGAGTAGGCCATTCGGCCCTTCGAGCCTGCACCGCCATTCAATATGATCACACCCTGGTACACACACATTTCTCCTACTATCCTACCCTTCTTCCCTGTCATCATCCACCTGTATACCTATCTCTGACTTTCCATTTCACTTATTTTTCATTCCTCTCCTTATCAGTCACCTTTTTGTCTCAATTTCACCTGCAGCCTTTGTCCATTCGTCTGCCAATCAACTCCCTGCCCTCCCACCTGCATTTGCCTATTACTTGCCGGACTTTGTCTCACCCCCATCTCTTTTTACAGCTTTCTCCCCCCTACAATAATGTCTGAAGAAAAGTCCCAACCCGAAACTTGAACGATCCATGTTCTCCAGAGATGCTGCAAGACCTGTTACTCCAGCACTTTGTGTTCTACTTAATGACAGGGAGCCTGGCCTGTGAATGCAAAAGACAAGGCTGAGACATCTAATAGTGATAAGTGATGGCCCACCTCAGCCTCAGGAGATACAGAAGGTCATTCGAAGACCTGTGTGATTCACTCCATGTGAGATCAAGAGAATAGTTCAAGTGGGTTTCATCAGGACCACTTGGCTTCTGAATCCTTGTTCCAGATTTGGGCAAAAAAAAAAGCTAAATTACAAAGGATAGATGATAGGGACTGTCTTTGCCATTGAGTTAGCTTTTGTCGACGTGCTAGATCTAGGAAAACAAAAGGTGACAGACTCTCCACGGGCAAGAGTCATAAATCTACAAATGGTTGGTTATAGATGCTAATGATCAATTATCTCACTCACAGGACATCACTGCAAGATTTTCTCAGCACCATATTCTAGGTCGAACAAGGTGCACACCCTCATCAATGACTTTCCTTCAACAGAAGGTCAGAAATTGGTGTTTTTGTTCATTATTATAGTTTTGTTCCATTCACAGCTTCTCTGTGATGAAGCATTTTGTGTCCACATACAGAAATCACAAGCAACAAGTAGGCTTGAGCTGATAAGTGCTAACTACAATCCCCACGTTGAATATAGACACAAAATGCTGGAGTAACACAACGGTTCAGGCAGCATCTCTGGAGAAAGGAATAGATAATGTTTCGGGCCGAGGCCCTTCTTCACACTGAGTCCTACACACAACCCCCACATGTTAGGCAATGACCACCCCCCTCTGCTAGAGGCCATCACCATGACTCCGCAATTCACCAGAGGAAGAGATAGATCAGCCGCCATTGAGTGGCGGAGTTGACTTGATGGGCCGAATGGCCTTATTCTTCTCCTAGCACTTATGAACTTAGTAAATATTTCCAGGATCAGACCAACATTAAAGGACAGAAAAATCTCACCTCACCTCACCATTTTGACCCACTGTGCTGGGACCGTTCCTTTTGCAATGCGGACTGTGGGAGCTTGCTTTGGACACATTGGCTGATAGAGGAGGTGTGAGGTGATGGAGAAACTTTCTTTGCATGGTAACATGGAACAGAATGCTGAATAACCCCCCTCCCCATCCCCACCTTTTCCTATTTCAGGGGCAACACGATTAGTGGGCTCTTGACTAAACCGAAGGGTCTCGACACGAAACGTCACCTCTTCCTTTCTCCAGAGATGGTGGGTGCCTGGCCCGCTGAGTCACTCCAGCATTTAGTGTCTATCTTTCCGTCGCACCGTTGTAGTCTGTCAGAGGACCGTGGGGACATATGCCCAGCTCCAGGCCGGTATTTCTGCTTCGGCTCAGGCGCTGCGCGGATTGCCGGGTGGTTGTTACAACTACATGTTTATATTTGGTCAGACCCACACACCAAGTGGACGCACTTAGTGCTTGTACGTTTTCTGCGGTGCTGGGCTTGGGGAGGAAGAGTGAGCTGTCAGCCAGCGCTGCAGCGCCGCCGGATAGCAGCAGGTGGCCTCCGCGAGTTTCCGCGCAAACTTTAGAGGCGGAACATCGCCATCGGGTGCATTTCTCGCGAACAGCCGGCGAGGGGTGGGGAGGGTGGGGGCTGTAAGTTGCGGGCGGGGATCTGGGGTCCAGGTCCTGAGGATCTATACTAGCTCTAGGACGCTAATATAGAGCTCTAGTGGATAGTATAGAGCTCTATGGGGCTAGTGGAGTCAAGGGATGTGGGGAGAAGGCAGGCACGGGTTATTGATAGGGGACGGTCAGCCGTGGTCACAATGAATGGCGGTGCTGGCTCGAAGGGCCGAATGGCCTCCTCCTGCACCTATTTTCTATGTTTCTATGTCTCCGGGGAAGCCGTGGTCGAAATCCCGGGAGTCCAGCCCGTGTCCCTTTCTCCCTACATTCGGGAGATTATCCCACTGCACCCACCTCTCCTCCGGGTCCACAACATGTCCTGGATTGAGTGCTCAGTGGTTATCTGTGTCAGGTTAACGAGCCTGTGGTAATAACTCCGTGTATACCAGTCAATCAGTGGTTACAGGTCTGTGGCTATCAATCTATGTTTTCCAGTATATGATTGCTAATCTGCACTTAACTCGTTAGTGTTAGCCCTTGCCTTAACTAGGGGCAGCACGGTGGCGCAGCGGTAGAGTTGCTGCCTTACAGCGCAAGAGACATGGGTTCGATCCTGACTACGGCTGCCCTCTGGACGGAGTGTGTACGTTCTCCCCGTGACCTCGTGGGTTTTCTCCGGGTACTCCAGTTTTCCCACACTCCAAAGACGTACAGGTTTACATGTTAATTGATTGTCCCTGGTGTGGTCGATGGTGCTAGTGTACGGGGTGATCGCTGGGTCTGTTTCTATCTGGCCAGACTGAAGGGGCTGTTTCTACGCTGTATCTCTCAAGTGAAGTCTATTTCATGAAAATCCGTCTAACTATCAGTTCATAGATTTCATAGAAACATAGAAAATAGGTGTAGGAGTAGGCCATTCGGCCCTTCGAGCCTGCACCGTCATTCAATATGATCATGGCTGATCATCCAACTCAGTATCCTGTACCTGCCTTCTCTCCATTACCCCCTGATCCGTTTAGCCACCAGGGCCACGTCTAACTCCCTCCTAAATATAGCCAATGAACTGGCCTCAACTACCTTCTGTGTCAGAGAATTCCAGAGATTCACCATTCTTGTGTGAAAAATGTTTTTCTCATCTCGGTTCTAAAAGACTTCCCCCTTATCCTTAAACTGTGACCCCTTGTTCTGGACTTCCCCAACATCGGGAACAATCTTCCTGCATCTAGCCTGTCCAACCCCTTAAGAATTTTGTAAGTTTCTATAAGAAGTTTCTATAAGAAGTTTCTATAAGTTTCAGTCAGTAGTTATCTGTCTGATGTTCGTTCAATCAGTCTGTGGTTGCCCATCTATCGTTATTGGACAGTGTTTACCAGTCCACGCACATCAGCCTATGGTTATCAGTTGATGGTTAAGCGTCAGTGGTTATTAGTTTGTGGTCATCGTTCCATGGGCTTCAGCCTGAGCCTGTGGTGAAATCAGCCTGTGGTTATTGTTCCTAGATTATGAGTCTGTGTTTACAGTTCACCGATTATGAATCAGTGGTTATCAACATGTGGTCTATTACTCTGAGATTACTGACCATAGTTATTTGACTGTGATGTGCTTCTGTGATGACCAGTTCGTGGTTTGTCGCCAGTGAGTTGTGTTATTGTGATGGGTATCTGTCCTCGTGTCTCAGTGAGTAATCGTCGGTCTGCGTTTATCAGTCAGTGGTTATCAGAAGGCGGTTAACATCCTGTGGTATCAGTCTGCGATATCACCAAGGTTATTTATCAGTAGAATGGCTATCTGTCCCAATGTAGGAACGGGGGGGGACTGCAGATGCTGGTTAATATACTAAAGGACACAAAGTGTTGCGAGTGACTCAAGTGGGGCAGGCAGTGTCTTGGGTGAATATTAGGTGGAAAGACTGGAGGAAAGACCAGGTGCTGAGAGATCTATTTTACCTGCATTAAGGAGCCATTTAAACACACCTGAGCAATTACAAACACTTATAAAGCCATGTGTCCCAAACATTATGGTGCCCTGAAATGGGGGGACTATGTATAAACACAGCTGTAATTCCCACATGGTGAAACCAAAATGCATGAAAATACCCTTTAATAAAATCTGACAATGTGCACTTTAATCACGTGTGATTTTTTTTCCTATTACAAATCTCAAATTGTGGAGTAGAGAGGCAAATAAATAAATGATGGGTCTTTGTCCCAAACATTAGAGGGCACTGTACAAGGAAAAGAGTAATGGGCCAAGGCAGCTACGTTGTGCAACACCAGAGGGCATATCATGCAACTGTGACACAAAGTCCCCAAGGCTAACAAAGTATTTCTTTCCGCTTATATATGGTTGGAACCAACTTGACGGTCATTGTTATCAGTTAATTAGTGTGAAAACAGACCCTTCGGCCCAACTTGCCGACACTGACCAACATGCCCGATCTACACTAGTCCCACTTGCCTGCGTTTGGTCCTTATCCCTCTAAGCGGGTCCTATCCAGGTCGCCGTCTAATTGCTTCTTAAACGTTGCGATAGTCCCTGCCTCGACTATTTCCTCCGGCAGTTCGTTCCAAACAACCTCAGCCCTTTGTATGAAAAAGTTACTCCTCAGATTCCTCTAAAATCTTCCCTCCTCACCTTAAGGGACGGAAGTTTAGGGGTAACATGAGGGGGAACTTCGTTACTCAGAGAGTGGTAGCTGTGTGGAATGAGCTTCCAGTGGAAGTGGTGGGGGAAGGTTCGAATTTATCATTTAAACGCAAATTGGATAGGTATATGGACGGGAAAGGAATGGAGGGTTTTTATGCCCCTGTCCCACTTAGGAAACCTGAACGGAAACCTCTGGAGACTTTGCGCCCCACCCAAGGTTTCCGTGCGGTTCCCGGAGGCTGCAGGTGGTTGCCGGCGGTTGCAGGTAGTGGAAGCAGGTAGGGAGACTGACAAAAACCTCCGGGAACCTCCTGGAACCGCACGGAAACCTTGGGTGGGGCGCAAAGTCTCCAGAGGTTTCCGTTCAGGTTTCCTAAGTGGGACAGGGGCATTATGGTCTGAGTGCAGGTAGATGGGACTAGGTGAGAGTAAGTGTTCGGCACGGACTAAAAGGGCCGAGATGGCCTGTTTCCGTGCTGTAATTGTTATATGGTTATATGTTATATGGTTAAGCCTATGCTCCCTGGTTCTCGATTCCTCTGCTCTGGGCAAGAGACTCTGTGCGTCTACCCGATCTATTTCTTTATACCAGTTATTGGGTTATCGGTTTCTGTTTCCCTATTCCTTCTGTTTCCCCATTCCTTCTCTCCAGAGATGCTGCCTGTCCCGCTGAGTTACTCCAGCATTGTGTGTCTACCTTGGATTTAAACCAGCATCTACAGTTCTTTCCTATACATTGGGTTATCAGTAACACACAGTTTACCATGTGATTATTAATCTGTATTTATCAGTCTGTGGTCAGTTGAAATGTAGAACAGCACAGCACAGGAACAGGCCCTTCGGCCCACAACGTCTGTGCCGAACATCATGTCAAGACCAACTCTTATCTGCCTGCACATAATCCATATCCATGTGCCTATCCAAAAGATTTTAAAAAATGCCTCGATTGTTATCAATCCGTGGTTACGAGCCTGTGTTTATTAGTCTGAGTCTGACTATCGTTCAGTGATTAGCAGATTTATCGGTCGTTCGTTTCCGGGCTGTGTGTGAATCAATGGTTTTCAGTCACTGGGTATCAGCGAGCAGTGACTCGGTGTGTTTCTGAATCGGAAACTCCCCCCACCCCCAGAGCCAAGCCAGGCGCCTAAACTTTGTCTGTGTGTGCGCAGCCGTCAGGGCGAGCGGTCGGCGAGGCGGAGCGGGGACCATGTTCACACTCCGGTAGCGGGGGGGAGATGTTCGGGCTCCGGTCGCGGGAGCAACCCCGTGTGCATCCCGGGTGAAGGCAAGCCGGTTCCCCTTGGCTGAGTCTTGGTGATCGACGGCAGCTCAGTGGAGGGGAGGTGAGGAGAGGAGAGGGGAGAGAAAGGGGGCCAGGTGCGTTGTTGGAGAGAGTTAAGGAAGTTGAGCGGGCTCGACGTGTGTCAGGAAACCCGCACCGCACAGAGAAGGGAACGGTGTGCGGATACCTGCCCGCTCGCCACCCCGGGGCTCTGGGGGAAAGGATGGAGAAGTTGAGGAGCGGACTGAATCTCGCAGGCTCCGCGTTGACAAGGAGCTACCTGCCTGCCCGCGATTCCGAGCAGACGGAGAGAGCGCGCCGACGGTCCGTCTCCATGCCGGAGCTGAGACGCTGACGGGCGGCCGGGCACCGAGTGACGGCTCTTTCCACCGCTACCATCGGCCATGGCAGCGGCGATTGCCAGCTCCCTGATCCGGCAGAAGCGCCTGGCTCGGGAGCATCACCTAGACAGACAGGTTGTCACAAAGCGCATCAAAAGCCCCCACAAAAAGAAAAACGTGAGCCATGGCAACCTGGTGGATATCTTTTCCAAAGTCAGGATCTTTGGGATGAAGAAGAGAAGGCTGCGGAGACCAGGTCTGTGGTGATTTAATTGTGGAGTGAGAGAGAAAAAAAACACACAAAAGCCTCTTCAGAGAGACCATCACGGTGTTAAATCTCAGAATTGATCTGCCGTTGTATGTACAGTGTTGATAAACGTAATTGTTTTGGGGGGTGGTTTTATTTTGTTAATAAGAGCCGGCGATATCCTGCCTCGTTTAATTAGTGGAGCGGGTCTGATGGGTGTATAATCTAGCGCCCCCAGGGACGGCGGGTCC
Organism: Amblyraja radiata; assembly: GCF_010909765.2. Taxonomy (NCBI): domain Eukaryota; kingdom Metazoa; phylum Chordata; class Chondrichthyes; order Rajiformes; family Rajidae; genus Amblyraja; species Amblyraja radiata. The sequence goes on along the minus strand of NC_045961.1, from coordinate 86,296,956 downwards.
TGTGCAGGGAGCCGGGCACCGTGCGGGTGGGAGCGGACAAGGGGGCAGCAGCGCTCTCCCATTCCCCGTTCATCTCCCCCCCAGTGACCGCGAATAGAGAGAGTAGCGAATCATCAGGTGGGGGGAGATTCCGTGTGCGGCACCCGACCGACAGCGGGCTCAGAGTCAGCATTGACCGAAAAAAACCCGTACACGGGTGGGTCACCTCCAGACCCGGAGCTAACCGCTCACCCAACTCTCCAACTTGTCCGCAAATTCAGCCAATAAACCCCCCTCCCCTACCATGTAAAACCCAATTTGCCGGAGTTGTGATCCCACGGGAAATCCGTGCACATCCCGACATATTAAACCTTGGCGGCAGACTGGGAATTGCAGCGTTACAACACTGTCTGTCTGTCTAAATACCTCGCCGTGCCTGCACTAAAGGTGTACATTTTGTTTCAGAAATCGCATGTATTCTGTCCACGATTGAGCTCTCGATAAATCAGCGGAGACAAGTTGTGCATTCTGTTGCACGCAGTGGTGTGTTCTTGCAGTCTCCGTCTCGTCGGATACCTGTACTGGCTGGATCGCACTGACATATCGCAGTGAAGCCTGCCGGTGACCGTACTCTCCTCACAAGTGGGGCACAGGGAGGGGCGCGTCAGGTCACAAGGCAGCGCCCGCTTGCAGCCTCTCTGCCCCTCTCTCCCTCTCTCTCTGTGGCCGAAGGAACGGGACGTGTCAGAGGGAGAGAGCGGGAGCTCAGAGCAAAGCGCCCCTGTCAGTCACATCCCCTCACCACCGCAGTAATCACCACCCCGACCTCTATAGTTCTGATAAATTCCCTCCGTAAACCGAGGTACCAGGGGAGCAAACGTCTGAGGGGGAGGAGGTGGGAAGGTCATGTTCTACTTTACCCCCACCGGTAAGAAACGTGAGTGTGCGTGGTTTAGCTTAATACATTAGGTGTGCAGTTTACAGGGAGGGGTCCGAGTGGGTAGGGGTCCCAACGGGACTCCACTGCTTACAGGGAGGGGGTCCCAGCGGGGAGGGCTCCCGGCGGAGCTCCACTATTTACAGGGAGCGTGTCGAGCTCTTCCCGCTGTCGGTCCCTCTTGCCTTCCACTTAGTCATAAAGCCACACAGCGTGAAAGCAGGCCCTTCGGCCCAACTTGCCCACACTGCCCAACTTGTGCCATCTACAGTCTGAAGAAGGGTCTCGACCCGAAACGTCGCCTATTTCCTTCGCTCCATAGATGCTGCCTCACCCGCTGCTCTCGTATCTCCAGCATTTTTGTCTACCTCCTTCTTAAACATGTTCCATCTACACTCGTCCCACCTGCTTGCGTTTGGCCCATATCTCTCTAAAACTGACCTATGCACATGTACCTGTCTAAACGTTTCACTTGAAAGCTCTCAAAGTTGGTTTGAAAGATTCCCATGGGCTCCGGGTCTCCAATCGAGCTCTATTGCAGTAAATTAACTCCGGATTGGAGAAATAGCCCGAGCCATGTTATTGTATACCCGCCCGCGGGCGAAGCTGGACACAGACTAGGGGGCATCGGCGACGTGCAGTGAAGCACAACTCAACCGGCGGTAATACATCAGCGCACAATGACATACAACACTTGTCCAATACCACCCAACGCTGGAGCATATATCTATCTAGGCGTTGTTCATTTTCGTTAGAGCAACGATTTAATTTGCGAAAAAAAAACTATTTGGGCGTATCTTACAGGAAGGAGTTCAGTGAAATTAAACAGATGCCGTTTTAGAAATTGAATTAGTGTTTGACGGAAGGGAGCGTGGCGTTAAGGTTAGCCAGAGGTGAGACTTGTTTACATTCAGCGCCCGCTGACTTTTTCATAGTCATGCAACAGGCCCGTCGGCCCAACTCGTCCATTCCGACCAAGATGCTTCATCTAAACTAGACGCATTTGTTAGCGTTTGACCTAAACCTCTCCCATCCGTGTACCCGTCCAAATGTTTTTTTTCAAAAGTAGTTGAAGGTAGACACAAAATGCTGGAGTAATTTAGCGGTCAGGCAGCATCTCAGGAGAGAAGGAATGGGTGACGTTTCTGGTCGAGACCCTTCTTCAGTCTGAAATGTCACCCATTCCTTCTCTCCAGAGATGCTGCCTGTCCCGCTGAGTTACTCCAACGTTTTGTGTCTACCTTCGATTTAAACCAGCATCTGCAGTTCTTTCCTTTCAAAAGTAGTTATTGTACCTGTCTCAACCACTATATCTGGCAACATGTGCAGGAAGGAACTTCAGATGCTGGTTTAAACCACCGACAGATATAAGAGGCCGGAGTAACTCAGCGGGCCAGGCGGCATCTCTGGAGGAAAGGAAGAGACGACGTATCAGACTGAAGTAGGGTCTGAAGAAGGGTCTGGACCCGAAACCACCTCCGCCCTCTCTATTTCAGGCGCAACACAATTACTGGGCATTTGACTAAACCGAAGGGTCTCGACCCGAAACGTCACCTATTCCTTTTCTCCAGAGATGCTGCCTGACCCGCTGAGTTACTCCAGCATTTTGTGTCTATCTTCTGTCCAGGGTTTGGCACCGTCTACGCCTTGCCCAGTGCAATTCTCACTCTGCGGTGGGTCTGAATTGTTAAAATTGGCGTCAGGTGGCCGTTTGATCCCAGACTGCGCAGAGTTCCCCATGGGGACGCGCCTGGCCGATGGGCTCCCATTCCGAGGCAGCTAACCCCATTCTCACAATTGCGCGGCTCAGAGTCCGTGGAGAGTGCACCGCCGACCCGAGAGATCAAAGCATGGGTGGAGAAAGAAAGAATCAGTGGCATATGCTGTCTCAACAAACATACCCGGATTTTAGGACGAGACCGCACGTTAATGAACGCCTGCGAATATCAGCCTTATTCAATGACACTGGTCTTGTGCCTTGTGCCTGTGGTAGTTGTTGTCCGAATGCCACTGGTAGCGCGTGGAACCACTTTCTCAAGAATGAATGGTATCAGTTCTACCCGTTGACGAGAAGTGGGAGCCTTTTTTTCCCCCAGACATTGATGAATGCCCAGAATTCTCCCTCGCACAATGGCAAAGAGAGAAAGAGAAAAAAAACACCCACGAAGTTTCCTCAGAATAGATTAGCCCGTATTTTTTTTTTGTTTGATGCAACAGTAGAGGCCGCCGCAAAGATTTGACTTCAAGGCAGTTTTGTTCAGTGATCTTGAAAATCAAATCAGTTTTTTTTTTTGTTTTTGCCATCTTGCTTGAGCGAGTGGCCTGGTGATTTGCAGATGTGCTTGGGGGGGATTTATATTGTAGCATGCATGCAACGTGAGTGGGGGAACGGCCCTTGCAAACTGATCACTGGGACGGGAGCCAAGACCCGCTACAATGCAACATCATTAAATACATGTTTTAAATTCCGCACAAATTATATATAGAAGGAGTAATTAATTCTATTCCACGGGGTTTCTTGTCTTTCCAAGCGAGCCGTCGCCTTCACTCCTGTAGCACCTCGAGTTTAAACCTGTCCAGCTAATTGAATGTATTTTGCATAGTAACAATTGACAAAGGAAAGTGCCCGGAGTCAGTGGTTCTGCTGTGTGCCGTTTCGTTTCAGCCTTCCATTACAATTTCCTCAGTGCTAACATCACATTGTGTACAGATTGGTTGGTATACGGGCGGGCGGGCGGGCGGGGGGGGGGGGGTGCAGGGCAAAGGAGGACCCGGCGTGGAGGGAGGGGGGGGGGGGGCGGCTGGGATGGAGGGGAGAACAAGGAGGGTCCGGCGTCCTAATCTGAGGAAAGACATTCTTGCCATAGAGGGAGTACAGAGAAGGTTCACCCGACTGATTCCTGGGATGTCAGGACTTTCATATGAAGAAAGAATGGATAGACTCGGCTTGTACTTGCTAGAATTTAGAAGATTGATGGGGGATCTTATAGAAACTTACAACACTCTTAAGGGATTGGACAGGCTAGATGCAGGAAGATTGTTCCCGATGTTGGGGGAAGTCCAGAACAAGGGGCCACAGTTTAAGGATAAGGGGGAAATCTTTTAGGACCGAGATGAGAAAAACATTTTTCACACAGAGAGTGGTGAATCTCTGGAATTCTCTGCCACAGAAGGTAGTTGAGGCCAGTTCATTGGCTATATTTAAGAGGGCGTTAGATGTGGCCCTTGTGGCGAAAGGTATCAGGGGATATGGAGAGAAGGCAGGGATGGGATACTGCAGTTGGATGATCAGCCATGATCATATTGAATGGCGGTGCAGGCTCGAAGGGCCGAATAGCCTACTCCTGCACCTATTTTCTATGTTTCTATGTCGGGGAACCGCTGTGAGGAGGGGGGGGGTAGAACAAGGGGGAGGGGGGGAGGGGGCAGGGGGCTGGTGCAGGGTACGTCCTAACTTTGTCGAGGCCCTTTACGTGGTGACTATTTGTACACCTTGCGCATGCAAGCAAAGAATTTCACTGTGACTTGTCACATGTGCCAATAAAGCATTCAGTTCAATTCAATCCTATGGTTCTGACAGCAGTGGTCACACTTCAAAGGCATTTCGCTGGAGGTTTGGAATGTGCCTGGGTGGTTAAAATGTAGAAACAAAACAAAGATATTTTTTTCTGTTAGCATCTAATAGTGAGAGCTTCAGGGAATGGAAGTTATTTTGAAACGGTCGGTAGCAAGCTGGCGGCAGCAATTCATTCTCAGAGTGTTGCCAATATCCAGCTGAGCTGCGCTGAACCAAAAATGGAGAGGACAATCATCTTGAGGTCTCCCATGATGATCGGCAATGGCTTCGGAAACAGTTGATGTTATTACTATCTGCAACGTTGCTAGCTCTCCATATTTCTCCATTATTGCGGGGATGCTGTGCTGCTCCCCTCTAATATATCACTGCTGGGTATATCATGGCATATCACATCCCTTCCTTCATCCCGTGACTCATTCCTGACAATTTGGTGCCTATCTGCTGCTATTGATGCGTTGTTATTTACTGATGAATTCTAATGGCATTGTCAGGTTGGAAAGACTGACCAAGCCCAAAGGTTTGAGGTATGATACTGAACCAGGTATTGTCATGTTGAATCCTTTCACACAGTCAGTCTCTCCAATATCTCCACTCCTCCCCATCGAACAGTGATTACTGCAGGCACTGAACTTCTATTCCAGTAACACAACTGTAATAGCCACACAACAACTAAAATCAATGATAAGTAATGACTATGTATCACATCTCACAATTGAAATGGCATTGATAAATTAGTTGAGCTTTACTCTAGGAATTATTGAAACAATTTTACCTTCTCCAGAAAATAGTGCCCTTTGCCGTGTCATATTCAAGACATGCAAGTGAATTCCAGTGACCTGAATTTCTGGATTTTGCTGGGAACATCGTAGGGATGTAAGACTGAGTAATCTTATGTACTACTTCTGACAATAGCACAGTTGAAATTACACCATAACACATAGGAGCAGAATCAGGCCATTCGGCCCATTGAGTCTAAACATAGAAACATAGAACATAGGTGCAGGAGTAGGCCATTCGGCCCTTCGAGGCTGCACCACCATTCAATATAATCATGGCTGATCATCCAACTCAGTATCCCGTACCTGCCTTCTCTCCATTCCCCCTGATCCCTTTAGCCACAAGGGCCACATCTAACTCCCTCTTAAATATAGCCAATGAACTGGCCTCAACTACCTTCTGTGGCAGAGAGTTCCAGAGATTCACCACTCTCTGTGTGAAAACTGTTTTTCTCATCTCGGTCCCAGCAAATTCTTCCCTGATATGGGGGTCACAGTATTCCAAATGTGGCCTGACCAGCCTCTTATAAAAGCTGAGCACAACATCCTTGCTTCTTATATTCTAGTCCTCTCGAAATGAATGCTAACATTTGCTTTCCTTACTACTGACTCGACCTGTAAATTAACCTTTTGGGAATCCTGCACCATCGCTCCCAAGTCTCTTTGTAACTCCAATTTCTGAACCCTCTCCCCATTTAGAAAATAGTCTTTGCCTTTATTTCCTGTACCCAAAATGCATGATACGCAGATACGCATGATATCAAATGTTTGACTCGCGGTATTCCATTTTCTACTTCTTTTCCCATTCTCCCAACATCCCTGCTGCAGACTTCCCTGCTTCCTCATCACTACCTGCCCATCCACTTATCCTTGTATCGTCTGCAAACCTGACCACAAAGCTATCAATCCCATCATCCAGATCATTATCATATAACATGAAATGTAGCGGATCCCACATTGACCCCTGCAGAACGCTACTAGTCGTTGGTAGCCAACCAGAAATGGCTCCCATTATTCCCACTCTTTCACTGGCCTTCTGACAGTCAACCAATCTACTAAACATAGAAACATAGAAAATAGGTGCAGGAGTAGGCCATTCAGCCCTTCGAGCCTGCACCGCCATTCAATTGGTTCATGGCTGATCATCCAACTCAGTATCCCGTACCTGCCTTCTCTCCATACCCCCTGATCCCTTTAGCCACAAGGGCCACATCTAACTCCCTCTTAAATATAGCCAATGAACTGGCCTCAACTACCTTCTGTGGCAGAGAGTTCCAAAGATTCACCACTCTCTGTGTGAAAAAAGTTTTTCTCATCTTGGTCCTAAAGGATTTCCCCTCTAACTTTAAGCTGTGACCCCTTGTCCTGGACTACTAGCAGGAGAAACCCTCTGGAAGTTAGCATTAGGGACTCTTCCATCCTTGATCTTAGTAGTCACATAACTGGTGCACCCCCCCCCCCCCCCCAAAAGGCCTCTATTTTTTCTTTTCCCTTCAGTCCTGCTCTTCAGTCCTCCCAGGACACCACACTTGTCCCACCCGATTCACATCTGCAATCTCAATCACTCCATCATTGCCCATTGACCCTCCACCAGACTTATCCCAAGCTATCATCACCTCTCCTTTTTAACCTATCTTTCAGTGACCTTCCCTAATGCCCCTTCTTTTGGCACGGTGCCAGTTGTTTGGCTGATTACTCTTCTACAAGGCAGCCGGATACAAAACGATTCCTTCCAACGCCGTTAAAATATTCCACTCGCTTCTTAAAAAATATCACTCAGTGGCAGGAAAGCGGTTATGTGTTCAATAAAATTAAATTAAGTTGCGTGCATTTTTCTACTTCCAGCGTCAGACGCAGAGCCATAACCGAATAACAGAGAGCAGTGAAATGTTAATGTAATGTTTGCAATTCAGTCGCAGGAATCATAAATTGACTCCACTCTTACAATCGGTGAAACCGTCTTAGCATGCCACTAGATTTTAAATACTACCCGCTCTCTGCAATACTAGAACCAGAATGGAATGTGACCCAGGAAAATACCTACTCTTCAAATCTCTCTGTTTTGTTTTGTTTGCTTCCCTTGAAATGCTACTGAATAGCCCGAGCTTTGCATTAACTAAGGCATTTTCACCACCTCTACCATATCATCAAGCTTTAGTTAATGCAATGCAGCTTATTCAGTAAATTACTGCTGTCCTATTCACATAAAAACACCTGCGTTGATGACCTTTTCTGGGAGAGTATCAGATTTTCTTTAATTCTGGGTATTCCTTTCTATTAACCTATTGTGTGTCAGTCTTATCACAATTCAACATAGCAGATTATATATTGCATGTTGCCATTGCACTAAAACTGTCGGTTAGTTCTTGATTCCAACACTAGCCCCCTCATATCCGAAGACATTATTTTGCAGGGAAGACTAGAGTCTTGTAGCATGCAGTCAGTGTCATTTTGGCACTATCTTCAACTGTCAAGTCATGTAATGTCACCTATTTAATAAAATGTGTGAAATAAACATTGTAGGGTTCTGTACTCTCACCCACAAAATCGGATTTTACACAAATAAAACAGAGGGATTGAAGTAGAAGAGATGTAATAAAAATCGGATAAAAAGACTGTAGTGTAGCTGAACCACTCAGCTACATTACATTCTTATATAGACACAAAATGCTGGAGTAACTCAGCAGGACAGGCAGCATCTCTGGAGAGAAGTTTCTGGGCGATGTTTCAAGTCGAGACCCTTCTTCAGACTGACCTGAAACATCACCCATTCCTTCTCTCCAGAAAGACTTAGCCTGTGTCTAAGTCATTCCAGCATTTTGTGCCTATCTTCGGTTTAAACCAGCATCTGCAGTTCCTTCCTACTACATTCTAATACCTTGTTACTATGACGAATCCTTTAAGAAATTTGGCTTACTGCTCAGATGAAATACTTCCTGTGTCTCATTGACAGGGAACCTCACCAGCTACTAGCGCATATCTGAACATTATAAGCAGTCTCTACCTGACTTTTGCTCCCTGCTGCCAACAGCCATTGTTCGACATCATCAGCAATTAATGCTCCATCATGTCCTCTCATGCATACGAAGACTGAGGACCTCACGATGGAGAAGGGATACCCGGGAGGCTTACTGGAAAATGATGCCTTTTCCATCTCCAGAAAAGATGACTATTGAAGGTGTATTTGCTCCGACCATCGGTAACGATGAATGGAGTGAACGATCAGCTCACTGATGCTTTAACCCTCTCGTACCTGACTGTTCACTTTCTTTAACACATAGTGATACTGGCCATTGCCTCAGAGCTGATCCCTGAAAGGGCAATTAGACTAATGACCCCATTCTCTCTCACTCTGTAAGCGTGAAAATCTTCCCATTTCAAATACTTTCCCTATTCCTGTTTAAAAGCTAGGAGGATCTGTTTCGACTGTCCTCTCAAGCAACGTGTCGCAGGTCATAGTTTCTGCCATTTTAGCTGCTATTAATGCCGAACAAATTAGTTAGATTTGCCATCTTAAGACATTCTAGGGAGAGCTGAGCATGGAGATTCTACGCTAACACTGGAAGGTGGTACAGAGGGTTAGCTGCCTCGGGTTGTTGCCGGTTTTGTTGCCGGTTATTTGTTGCCGGCCCTACTTTGTTATGGCCTCTTCCAACCTCCAGTTCCCCGCAGCACCTTCCCCCACCCCCCACCCCCACCCCACCTTATACTTTCAGTCTAAAGAAGGCCTCTGACTCGAAACATCACCTATTTCTTGTCTCCAGAGATACTGCTTGGCCCGTTGAGTTACACCAGCACCTTGTGTCTATCTTCTTGTGTAAGATATCCTAAGGCATTCGACTGAGGCAGTCGTATTTTGATGTCAACACTTGGCAAGCAATCAATATCTCAGTATCACATCAATGTTCATGGGAGCTTGCTATGCACTAATTGGCTGCAATGTTTTCCACATTATGACTGGCTATAGTACAAAGCACTTTCAGACATCTTGAATGGGTTTGGAAATGCTCTTTCAATATACATCCTTTAAAAAATATATAGAGCCACGATTTTGGTTGCTGAAGGCTCGCAATGTTTAAAGCATCAGAAAAAGGAGCAGGAGTCAATCGTTCAACCTCTCAAGCCCCCTCTAACAAGATCACAATTTTACAGCATTGTCCCTTGATTTCTTTAATATCTCAAAATCTGCCATTCCCTGTTTAGCATTAACTCAATGATGGAATCTCCATGGCTTCCCAAGGTAGGGAAGTTCGTAAAGTTCCCAGCCTCTGCATGAAGAAATTATTTCCTCTCCTCAGTCCAAAATAGTCTTCGTAATTATTTTCCGGTCCATAATTTTGGTCTCCTCCAAATACCAGGAACCAACTTTTCCACATCGACCCTTAACAATCTTTAAATCGTTCCAGATATAAAATTCCCAGCCTCCTTAATTTTCCCTCATGGCAATAAAGAGTTTAGGAAACTTGCAAATCACTCCTTCCCTCTTGTTGGTGCCTCCCCTGCCCACTGCTTTATGGATACCAGCACTGAGCCCATCGCTCTGTATGTAAATATAACAACAAGGAACTGCAGATGGTGGTTTATACCAAAGAAAGACACAGAATGCTGGAGTAACTCAGCGGGCCAGGCAGCATCTCTGGAGAACATGGAATTCGCAACTCTTTATCCTTTTCAGGCTTGCACCTGTCTTTTTCATACCTGGCCTTTGTCTAACAATCTGGCCATCAAAAAACCCCATCACCTGTGTTCACCTATTACCAGCCACGTTCTGTCCTGCCCTCCTCTGTCCCGCTCCCCTGCAATCAGTCTGAAGAAGGTTTCTGATCGGAAACATCGCCTATCCATGTTCTCCAGAGATGCTGACAGACCCGCCGAGTTACTCCAGCATTTTGTGTCTTTTTCGGTATGTAAATCCCGGTGCAGGTGTGCAGAATGACTGACAAGAGTTATTTGAAACCTTGAAAATAAATCAAGCTAACAAACCTAACAAATCATTGTGGTGCTCACATCACCCTGCATTCCTTATCTACAAATGGAATAAATTAATGCATAAATAGCATATATCATTTACATAAATACTGCCATTTAACAGAAGATTATAATAATCGGCAACAAAATTGCAATTATCAAGCATAAGAATTATGGCTGTGTGCAATTCAGCAAAAGAAACACAGAATGTGCAGCACAGAAGCAGGCCATTCAGCCCCTCTGCTCTGAGCTGAGGTCCCTGCTCCACACAAAACCCTCACCCACACTTCACATTTGCATTGGGCCAGGTGCAACTTCCATTTGGCCCGTACTCTCATTCCAAGTAGCAAAGGGGAAGCCATTGAGCTATTGTGCAATGAGATTGTGTCTGATGGAAGAATAATCGAGGAAAGCATAGAAGACTATTTGCCGTATTGTGTCTAGGTCAGCCTGTGAGGAACTCTTAAACCAATCCCACTTCGCAGCTGCAGTCTTAGAGTTTAGTGTAGAGATACAGTGCGAAAACAAGCCTTTCGGCCATCCGAGTCTGCGCCGACCAGCGACCCCCACACACTAGGGACAATTTACAATTTTACCCAGCCAATTAACCTACAAAACCTATACGTCTTTGGAGTTCCCGGGGAAATCCCATGCAGATCACGGGGAGAACGTATAAACTCCTTACAGACAGCACCCATAGTCAGGATTGAACCCGGGTCTCTTGCGCTGTAAGGCAGAAACTCTACCGCTGCGCCTCCGTGCCACCCATCACTTCTAATACTGATCCAGGCTCCAGTCAAATGTGGGGAGACTTTCTGTACCCCCCCCTCCCCCCCACCCTTTCAGACGGTCAGTTCTAGACCACCAACAATGTGTGGGTGGATAAGTAATCCTCTATAATTCTCCAGTTCTCTATAATCCTCCAGTCGACTATCTTAAACCAATATAGCCAGTCTCGGATCTCTCTGCTGCCCACCCTGTTTAGTTCCCTTTAACCTTAACTCCTCAATGAAAGCTACCCAGAGACTCCTTAGATCTAAGGAGTGAAAGACAGGTCTGACAACTCTCCCCAAAGCTGAGCTTCACATCCCCAACAACACCCTTGATCCAGTCGAGAACCAGAGTTCACAGTCTCGGGGTATGGGATAAAGCATCGAAGAAGGAAATGGTGATTTTGTTTTTCGTTCAATATTTGGGGAATCTGTGAAAATCTCTGACACAGAGGGTTGTGGGGACCATTGCTGAAAATATTTCAGAAGAGGATAGATAGATTTCTAGGTGCAAGATACAGTAAGGGCTATGGGGGAAGAGTGCAAATGCAGAGTTGGGATGAAGGGGTCAGCCACGATCATATTGAATGGCTGAGCAGGGTCGAAGGGTTGAATGGCCTCCTCCTGCTCTTAATTTATATGTTTTTTTCTCTCACTTTCTATCCTTATAAATCGCTGAAGCCTCTTTATCCTAACTGCAACTAACCCTCCTCACTTTCGGTCAATGTCTTAAGCTTGGCAAATCCCTCCCTAAACCTCTCAGTCTCTCTCTGCCCCCCTCCAGCTGAGTAAGTCAGTGTGCTGAGTCTACTCTATTAGCATTTAATTTACGTTGCTAAGCAAATTCATGTGCCCTTATGTTAGCAGAGCAGCTCTAGACGGTGTTCGTGTGCTGAACTGACTTGGGTGCAAGATTGTGGGGGAGGATTAAATTGCAGGCTTTTTCTTACTACTTCCAATTTCCCTGCATAGTAATCACGAGTGAAGACTGACTAATCCTCTGAATTTTTCTCACAATTGGTTTACATTCACTTTGCCAAAGGGCAATTCCACAGAGAGTGAAAACTCCAATCTTAATCAACGGTCCAAAACCTTTTAAATCACTTTCCCCATTCAGCTGATGCCCAATCAATTTTGTTTTACCAGGTATTATAGTTTCGCAAAAGGACACAAAGCGCTGGATTAACTCAGCGGATCGGGTGGCATCTTTGGAGAACAAGGGCAGGTGACTTTTCGGGGGGAAACGTCACCCATCCATGTTCTCCAGACCCGCTGAGTTACTCTCGCACTTTGTGTCCTTTTCGTGTAAACTGGTATCTGCAGTTCCTTGTTTCTACTTTGTCATTTTCCCAGGCTGTCAATGGTCCATCTGACAGCTGCCTCGATTTCTACCACTTCTTTAAATCCTGTACATTTATGCCCCTGTCCCACTTGGGAAACCTGAACTGAAACCTCGGTGGACTTTGCGCCCCACCCAAGGTTTCCGTGCAGTTCCCGGAGGTTGCAGGTAGTGGAAGCAGGTAGGGAGACTGACAAAAACCTCCGGGAACCTCCGGGAACCCCACGGAAACCTTGGGTGGGGCGCAAAGTCTCCAGAGGTTTCCGTTCAGGTTTCCTAAGTGGGACAGGGGCATAACACAATTTCAGTGAGTCTTCTGAAACAATCATAACCTCTCTTTTTGGACAGGGCAAATGCTCCCAGCATGATGTCTCAGATTAGTTCCATGTTCACTTAAAGCATTCCATGGATGGTACAGCACAGTAAACAACCGTCCGACTATTAGATCCAGCAACTTGCTGCTCATTTTCATGATTATTCCCCATCCATCACATCTCATTCTATCCCTCTTTCCCTCATGTGTTCATCCACCTTCTCCATCAACCCATCCTTGCCCTTCACCTCCATCCCTCTCTGTGGGATTGAACACCACTTTTCCGTACTCTCTTAATTCTGAATTCCTCCATGGCTTTGTGACAGCCTTGCTCTGGAAGTGTAGTGACAATACTAATCAAGGCTTGCTGTTCGAATAACAAACTTCTGATAGCAATCCTGGAGCGCAGGGAAGATCCCGACCATTGGCTTCTCCTCCCTCCAAAGGATGAACTATCTGTTGTTCACCTATGAGTGGAAATCAGTGAATTGATGACAACTGCAACTACTTATGAAATTGTTCTGAATCCAAAATACCCTGGAAGTGTTACATATATTGAATAATGTGCGACTGAGTATTTAACAGAGTTCTAAGCCATAATTGTTGTTTAATAACCTCCCTGGCACTGAAAGTCTACTTTTTATATTTGTGGAGCCAAATTCACACAGAAGGTGATGGATATATGTAATTAAATCCCAGTGGAAATATTTGAGGCAGATTTCAGTACTGTAACGCCATTTAACAGACAATTGGACAGGTACATGGATAGGATCAGAGGATGTAGAGCCATTGTGGATAGAACTGAGAAATTGTCAGGGTAAAATACTCCAATGGGAGTTACCCCCAAACAGTAGCCAGGTTATAGGATACAAGTTACATCAGGAGATACAACTGGCAGGTAACAAACGCAATGCTACGGTGGTCATGGGAGATTTCAATATGCAGGTAGACTGGGAAAGTCAGGTTGGTACTGGACCCCAAGAAAGGGAATTTGTAGAATGCCTCCGAGCTGGATTCTTAGAGCAGCTTGTAGTGGTGCCTTCTAGGGAAAAGGCAATTCTGGATTTAGTGTTATGTAATGAACCGGGTTTGATAAGGGAACTCAAGATAAAGGAACCACTAGGAGGTAACAACCACATCATGTTAAGTTTTATTCTGCAATTTGAGATGTTGAATGTGAAATCGGATGTGCTGGTATTACAGTTGAGCAAAGAGGCATGAGGTAGGAGCTAGCCAAAGTTGACTGAAAAGGGACTCGAGCAGGGATGATGGTGGAACAGCAATGGCAGGAATTTCTAGGAATAATTCGGAAGATGCAGGACCTTTTCATTCCTAAGAGAGGAAGAAAGATTCTAGAGGGAGAAAGACGACTGTGGCTGACAAGAAAAGTCAAGGACAGTATAAAACTAAAAGAGAAGGCATGTAACATTGCAAAGATTAGTGGGAAACCAGAGGATTTGGAAGCTTTTAAAGAATAACAGAAGTTAACTAAAAAGGAGAAAAGTTGAAATACAAAGGTAAGCTAGCCAATAATATACAAGAGGATAGCAAGAATTTCTTCAGTTATATAAAGAGTAAGAAAGAGGCGAGAGTGGACGTTGGACCGATGGAGAATAATGCAGGAGAAGTGATAATGGGGAATAAAGAAATGGCGGAGAAGTTGAATAACTTTGTTGCATCATCTTCACAGTGGCAGACAGAAATTAAAGAGTGTCAGGGGGTGGAAGTTAGTGGAGTGGCTATTACTAGGGAGAAGGTGCTTGGGAAGCTGAAAGGACTGGAGGTGGATAAGTCACCTGGACTAGATGGATTGCAGCCTAGAGTTCTAATAGAGGTGGCTTTAGAGATTGTGGAGGCATTGATAGAGATATTTCACAAATTCGCTAGAGTCAGGAGTGGTTTCAGATGATGGGAAAATTGGCAATATTACCCTGCTGGACAAGAAGGGAGCAAAGCAGAATAGTAGGAACTATAGGCCGGTTAATCTGACTTCAGTGGTTGGTCAGATTTTAGAGTCCATTATAAAGGAGATGGTTGTGGAGTACTTAGAAGTTCACTATAAAATAGGCCAAAGTTAGCATGGATTTGTGAAAGGGAGGTCTTGCCTAACAAATTTGCTGGAATTCTTTGAAGAAGTAAATAGCAGGACAGACAAAGGAGAGTCAGTAGATGTTGTATACCTAGATTTTCAGAAAGCCTTTGATAAGGTGCCACATGGGGGATTGCAAAGGAAGATGAGAGCCCATGGTATCAAAGGGCAGATACTAGCATGGATATCACGTTGGCTGGATGGCAGAAGGCAAAGAGTGGTAAAAGTTTTTTTTTTTCAGGATGGCTACTTAGTGACTAACGGAGTTCTGCAGGGCTTGGTGCTGGGGTCGTTGCACTTCACGTTGTATATTAATGAATTGGATGAGGAGATTGAAGGCTTTGTGGCCAAGTTTGTGGATGATACAAAAATAGGTGGAGGGGCAGGGAGTGTAATTAAAGAAGGGACTCTGCAGAAGGACTTGGATAAGTTGCGAGAGTGGGCAGAGAGTATTGGTAGTAAAGAAAGCAAACTCAATGCTAGCATTTATTTCAAGAGGGCTTGTATACAAAAACAGGGATATAATGTTGAGGCTCTATAAGGCAATGGTTAGGCCGCATTTGAAATATTGTGAGCAATTTTGGGCACCATATCTGAGGAAGATGTGCTGGCTCTAGAGAGGGTCCAGAGGAGGTTTACAAGAATGATCCCAGGAATGAGTAGGTTAACATATGATTAGTGTTTGACTGCACTGGGCCTATATTCGCTGGAGTTTAGAAGAATGAGGGAGGACCTCATTGAAATGTACAGAATAGCGAAAGGCTTGGATAGAGTGGATGTAGAGAGGATGTTCCCACTAGTGGGAGAGTCTAGGACTAGAGGTCATAGCCTCAGAATTAAAGGACGTTCTTTTGGGAACGAGATGAGGAGGAATTTATTTAGTCAGAGGGTGGTGAATCTGTGGAATTCTTTGCCACAAAAGGCTGTGGAGGCAAAGTCAGTGGATATATTTAAGGCAGAGATAGGTCGATTCTTGATTAGTATGAGTGTCAGAGGTTATGGGGAGAAGGCAGGAGAATGGGGTTAGGAGGGATAGATAGATCAGCCATGATTGAATGGCGGAGTAGATTTGATGGGCCGAATAGCCTAATTCTACTATCTCTTATTATCTTATGAAATGTTTAGAGGGATATGGGCCTAACACAGAATACAAGACTAGTTTAGATGGGTCATCTTGGTTGGCATGGATGAGTTGGGCCAAAGGGCCTGTTTCCTTGCTGTACAACTCTAAATTACCTCAAAATGTAGACGCAAAAAGCTGGAGTAACTCAGCGGGACAGGCAGCATCTCTGGAGAGAAGGAATGGGTGACGTTTCGGGTCGAGACCCTTCTTCAGACCTAAATTACCTCAGTTAATCATTCCAAAGTTCCATGGTTTTCAAAAGAATGGAAATAATTTTTTTTTCTCTGGTGAGACCACATCTGGTGTATTGTGTACAATTTTGGTCTCCTAATTTGAGGAAGGACATCCTTGTGATTGAGGCAGTGCAGTGTAGGTTCACGAGATTGATCCCTGGGATGGCGGGACTGTCATATGAGGAAAGATTGAAAAGACTAGGCTTGTATTCACTGGAGTTTAGAAGGATGAGGGGGCATTCTTATAGAAACATATAAAATTATAAATGGACTGGACAAGCTAGATGCAGGAAAAATGTTCCCTATGTTGGGCGAGTCCAGAACCAGGGGCCACAGTCTTAGAATAAAGGGGAGGTTATTTAAGACTGAGGTGAGAAAAAACTTTTTCTCCCAGAAAGTTGTGAATTTGTGGAATTCCCTGTCACAGAGGGCAGTGGAGGCCAAGTCACTGAATGGATTTAAGAGAGAGTTAGATAGAGCTCTAGGGGCTTGTGGAGTCAAGGGATATGGGGAGAAGGCAGGCACGAGTTATTGATAGGGGACGATCAGCCATGATCACAATGAATGGCGATGCTGGCTTGAAGGGCCGAATGGCCTTCTCCTGCACCTATTTTCTATGTTTCTATGTTTCTATCCTTTGCTGGGAATTTGTGGGGGGTTTTTTGCAGCATTTTCAAGGGTACCCACTGCTCCAGCTCATCTCAATTAACCTTGAAAGTGCACAAGAAATACATTCTGTCAAGTGAAAATTCCCTCAATCTCTGTTGAATTTTGGAAACATTTTTAGAACATTTTGGGGGGAGTGAAATATCAGGCCATAAAGTAAAAACAGAGTTGAATTTCCATGGCACCTTTCACTCCTTCTGCCTGCCTAAAATGCATTACAATCAATTAAATACTGATGTGGTTGTAATGTAGGAAATACTACAGCCCAGCAAGCTCCCCGGAAACACTATTGCGGGTGCATCTATGTCAATGTGTCTGTGATAATTATTGAGGGTTCAGGACCTTGGAGAGCACATCGTGCTTTTCTTCAAAATAATGCCTTATTATGCCCCTGTCCCACTTAGCAAAACCTGAACGGAAACCTATGGAGACTTTGCACCACGCCCAAGGTTTCCGTGTGGTTCCCGGACATTCCCGGAGGTTTTTGTCAGTCTCCCTACCTGCTTCTACTACCTGCAACCTCCGGCAACCACCTGCAACCTCCGGGAACCGCACGGAAACCTTGGGTGGGGCGCAAAGTCTCCAGAGGTTTCCGTTCAGGTTTCCTAAGTGGGACAGGGGCATAAAGATGTTAAACATTACCCTTGACAAGCAGGCAAGAATTTGTCTCACCTCAACAGCACCAGAGAAGGCTATTCAGCTCATCATGCCCCTGCTCCCCATTTTAAAGCCTGATCCAATGTCCACTATGCCGAGGAACCACACTGGAGTAGCTGCTTTGAGTTTGATTCAAACCTCAGGAGTGGGACTTGATCCCACACGCTACTGACTCAGATAGTAAGAGTGTTCTATTAACTGGTAATTGGGCCTCAAGTTGTTTCTCCTGTTTAATTACTTATTATTAATCACGTTTTCTGGCATCCAGCCCTTTCGCTATCCAGCAAAAATACCGGGTTGTTGAAACTCTTCCACCTCCTGCACATTGCTGCCCACACCATACTCTCTTCATTACCTGCCAATATCTGTGTGAGTTCTACCATTCCAAATTGAATTATTTCATCTTAAAAAGTAATTTAACAGTGGCACCTCATGTTGCTTATTCTGATATTTGGACCGTCTCCAGATCTTTTCTGGTTGTGACGTTTGATTGGTAATTTTAAATCTGTTTTTGGGCTCTCAAGAAGATGAGTTCACCATAAGGATATCCAGAACTCTCTAAGCAAACAAATTATGACAAATGGATTCCGTGAACAGACTACTGACCTTGTGGCAAACACAACGGGCCAATGTGCACTTTAAATTCTCCCTCTAAGTCGCATCTTCACCCGATAGTAAAAAGAGGATATGACAAATGTCCTTCTGAGGGTAAACACCAAGAGTTAGTGGCCATAAGATACAGCTTTTCTTTTCAAACCGCCCCATCACATCCACCGAGGTGGCCCAAACCACCGACAGCATAGGTTGAGGCCTTTCAGCCCATCATGCCCGTGCTGCCTCTTTGAAAGACTGATCCAATTCATCCCATTCCCCTGAATCTTCGCGACAACCTAATGAAGACTCTTCATGCAGTTGTCCAGTTCCCTTCACATTGAATCTACTTTCACTGGTCTTTCAGGCTCCCCTCTATCTCCAGTTCTTCAGCCGATCTTCATTCCATGTCCTCTGGTCACCCACCTGCCTGCTTCTGGAAACAGTTTTGATTCAGTTGCTCCATCAAAACACATCCTGATTCTTCATCCCTCTGTTAAATATCCTCTTAACATCCACTGCTACAAAACGCACGTTTTTAATTTTCGAATTACAACATATTATAACGCAAAGTTCCTTTAAAAGATGCCATCCTTCTAAAATTCAAAGTATTTGCAGAATAAATTCAGACGAATTTGATCTGCGGTTTTGAAAACTCTGGACTATTATTTAAGCTAAGGGGCATCAGGGAACCGCACGATTGGCTGCCCCGCCAACAGTCTGTTTGTTTTTTTGTCTTTTTTTAAATTATTGTGATTGTGATTGTGATCCAATCACTTGAGACTGCTTGAAATTGTTAGTTCCAACTCCAGTAAACCGCGTGAAATTGTTAGTTCCAACTCCAGTCCATCAAATATTTTTGTTGCTTTTGCCATTACAGGTCAAACCATATAATGAAACAAAGGATAGAAATGGTGTAGGAATGGTGTAGAAACTGCAGATGCAATGTTTAAACCGAAGATAGGGACAAAAAGCTGCTGGAGTAACTCAGTGGGTCGGGCAGCATCTCTGGAAAAAAGGAATAGGTGACGTTTTGGGTCGAGACCCTTCTTCAGGAAGCGTCACATTTCTGAAGTCTCACATTTTATTGTGCTCTACAGAATCTCAGGGCTTCCAAAATATTATAGAGAAATGAATCTTTCCTATTGCAGTCTCCATGATAATAGGAAGAATATTCCAGGCAAGAAAGATCACTGGATAAATTTGCGGGATGAGGTAGTGTTCCTTTGCAGAGATGTTACTTTGGATATCTTTGTACTCATTGGAGAAAAAGAGGGGTCTCATTGAAAAGTCTAAATTTGCACAGGGGTTGATTCTTCTTGCTGGAGGCTTGATATTGGGATTTACTATGGGATAATGTTTGGAATTTTCATATTGAGAAGTTTGACATTTCTCCAGATGGAGGACTCTAATGCTCTAGAATTCTCTTGCTGTTGAGGCGTGAGTATGAATGTGAGTACGTAAAGGGTTGATTTGGTAGCTATTTGGAACTGCAGGAATCAAATTAGTTATCTGCCATTATTTTATTGCATTGTGGAGTTGAGCTCTACGGACTGAGTGGCGCATAATACTTTGTCTTCACTCCAGTATAATAATAATAATAATAATAATAATAATAATAATAATAATAATAATAATAATCATAATCATAATCATAATCATAATCATAATCATAATCATAATCATAATCATAATAATAATAATAATGCTTTATTTCAGACACAGGTCCATATAACACATCATACAGTATAAGGAGATACAAAAATACATTAAAAATTGCATATTAGCCTATAAGATATACAAGCTATTGCACCAATGCCATCTTAGCCTAGAAGTGAATCTATAGCAGCTTTTCAGAGGGCCGACTAGGGCTTCAATTATGTGGTTCTCTGACTTGTCCAGGCGACACATAAAACTAAACATCAGCTGTCTTAAGAGTGCCTCACAGGCTGGCACTCTAGTGGACACAAACAATTGACTGGCACTATGCCACCTAGGGACACGAAGCAGCAACCTCATTGCATCATTGTATGCTACCTTGAGCCTCTGCATACTCTTTTTCTTATAGTTAGACCACAATTGAGCAGTATATAACGGTGTGATGTAGGTTCTGAACAGGGAACACTTCACAGAGTCGGAGCACATAGAAAACTTCCTTATAAGCATGTTAGCTTGAAAATAGATTTTACAGCGCTGTCGGTAGAGGTCTTTGTCATCCTCCAGTCATCGGATATGACATGACCTAGGTATTTAATTTCCTCACACACAGCAAGAGACTGTCTGACAAATAAAAGGTTGGAAAAGTTGATTTCCTGTCCTCAGCGCTTCTAACTATCATTATGCGGCTTTTCTTAGCGTTATACTTTATGTCATAATCAAGGCCATACTGAGAGCACACCTTCAACGTCCAAATGTGGTCCAAAGTATGACGTCCAAATGTGGTGGAGGATGCCAAGTTGCACATGGAAGATCCCAGAGAGAGCAAGACTTTAGACTTTTAGACTTTAGAGATATCGTGTGAAAACGGGCACTTCGGCCAACCAAGTCCACGCCGACCAGCGATCACCCCGTATACTAACACTATCCTACACACGAGGGACAATTTACAATTTTAACAAAGCCAATTAACCTATAAACCTGTGCTTCTAAGGGGTATGGGAGGAAATCGGAGCACCCGGGGAAAACCCACGCGGTCATAGGGAGAATGTACAAATTCCGTACAGACAGCTCCCGTAGTCAGGATTGAACCCAGGTCTCTGGCGCTGTAAGGCAGCAACTGTATGGCTGCACCACTTATAATAATGACCTGACGACGATTCCAGCTATTTGGAAGGCAGCTCAGCCAGGTCAGTTCAGCTAAGCATCATATTCAGCAGAAATATTTGGGCCGAAGAGCTTATTCCTGTGCTGTACTGTTACATGTTCTATCTACATCTGTGAGCCAGGATCTACTGACACATGGAGAAGATTTTTCTTGTTAACAACTACAAAACAATTGCTGGGATGTTGGCATTTCTGGCAAGCCTAGTGTTTACTGCATGGCCCCTAATTGTCTCGAGGCTTATTTTGCTGAAGGTGGGTGTGCTGTCGGCTGCTTCTGAAAGAAGTTAAGGGCTAATCGCATTGGATTCACACTTGGGTCACACACAGTCCCGGAAAGGACATAAGTGATATTTAAACCCAGTACATTTTCTTTGTTTCTCTTAAAATAAACACATTGTGATGACAGCGTTAAGATGTTCCCACTAATTGGAGGGTCTCGAACAAGTGGGTGCAGTTACAAGATTAGGAGGCATTGGAATTTTTTTTTCTCACAGAGGGCAGCACATCACTGCAACTCCCTTGCTGAAGATTTTTTGATTGTGGGAGTATTTAAAGAGGAAGTAGATAAATCTGTGAACAATCAGTGAATTAAGAGTTAGAAACATAGAAACATAGAAAATAGGTGCAGGAGTAGGCCATTCGGCCCTTCGAGCCTGCACCGCCATTCAATATGATCATGGCTGATCATCCAACTCAGTATCCTGTACCCGCCTTCTCTCCATACCCCCTGATCCCTTTTGCCACAAGGGCCACATCTAACTCCCTCTTAAATATAGCCCATGAACTGGTCACAACCAGTGGCAGACTGGGTCTAAAAATATTGGTTGCCAGGAGACAAAGGGGGCCCACTTCATCAGGGGCCCACTTGATATAGGGGGCCCACTTCACCAAGGGCCCACTTGCCATCGGGCAAGCTGACACCCTGGCCAGTCCACCACTGACCACAACTACCTTCCGTGGCAGAGAATTCCACAGATTCACCACTCTCTGTGTGAAAAATGTTTTTCTCACTTCGGTCCTAAAAGACTTCCCCCTTATCCTTAAACTGTGACCCCTTGTTCTGGACTTCCCCAACATCGGGAACAATCTTCCTGCGTCTAGCCTGTCCAACCCCTTAAGAATTTTGTAAGTTTCTATAAGATCCCCCCTCAATCTTCTAAATTCTAGCGAGTACAAGCCGAAGTTATGGGGGAACTGAGGAGTTAGAGCATGGGGCAGTTAGCCATGTTAATATTGAATGGTAGGCTAGACTTGAGTGGTTGAATGGTCTATTCCTATCCTATTTTCTTGTGTTCGTATGTATCAGTGTCATCTGTTTACCAGTAATTCCAAAAGCCTTAATTGGACTGTCAGATGTCCCAAAATGACTGCTTTGCTGAACAATTCACTGCTATTGCAGTTTATTTTTATTTTAATTGGAAACATGTTGTGCAAAGTATCCGCTGAATAGATGTGACTGTGGTGGTCCATCATGGTTCATTGTGGAAGAGTTTGAAGGACACCTTGAGCCTGAGCCTCTTCATGCTGTGGCTTTTACAATTTCTGCTGAAGCAAATCACTTCTCCTTAAAGTGGCCAAACCCTGGTCATTTAGCCACATCTCCACAGTGGTTTCAATGTGACCTTTGGTATGTTAATTCAGTTCAGAATCCAACTAAACCATGCAGCATTCCCTTTCTCGGTAGGACCTGGCCTCACAAACCATGTCCGCGCACTTTCCGAGAACTCCATGTAAGTTCTGCATAAGAACAGAACTCAGTTTATAAGATCATAAGTTCTAAGTCATGGGAGCAGAATTAGGCCATTTGGCCCATCGAATCTACACAGTCATTCAATCATGGCTGATCTATCTATCCCTCTCAACCCCATTATCCTGCCTTCACCCCATAATCCTTGACACCAGTACAAGATACAAGATACATTTATTTGTCACATGTACCAGTTGGCACAGTGAAATGTTTGGTCACCATAGAGTCATACAAATAAAAAGACATAGAAACATAGAAAATAGGTGCAAGAGTAGGCCATTTGGCCCTTCGAGCCAGCACCGCCATTCAATATGATCATGGCTGAGCATCCAACTCAGTATCCTGTACCTGCCTTCTCTCCATACCACATGATCCCTCTAGCCACAAGGGCTATATCTAACTCCCTCTTAAATATAGCCAATGTACTGGCCTCAACTACCTTCTGTGGCAGAGAGTTCCAGAGATTCACCACTCTCTGTGTAAAAAATGTTTTTCTGATCTCGATCCTAAAGGATTACTCCTTTATCCTTAAACTGTGACCCCTTGTCCTGGACTTCCCCAACATCGGGAACAATCTTTCTGCATCTAGCCTGTCCAACCCCTTAAGAATTTTGTAAGTTTCTATAAGATCCCCCCTCAATCTTCTAAAATCTAGCGAGTACAAGCTGAGTCTATCCAGTCTTTCTTCATATGAAAGTCCTGACATCCCAGGGATCAGTCTGGTGAACCTTCTCTGTACTCCCTCTATGGCAAGAATGTCTTTCCTCTGATTATGAGACCAAAACTGTACGCAATACTCCAGGTGTGGTCTCACCAAGACCCTGTACAACTGCAGTAGAACCTCCCTGCTCCTATACTCAAAAAAGAACACAACACACGTTAGGCTCCAACATAAAATCAATTACAGGTGCATAACCTTTTATCCGGAGTTCCGGAAACCGAAAAATTCCGAAATCCAGGATGTCGTCTGCACACCAAAGCTCGCGTTTGGCGCCAAACTTGACCCGAAACGACCCACGGTCAACCCAGGTCTGTACTACTGTAGCGGCTGCCTCCTCCCTGGAGACCGGGGAGACACTTAAACATCTGTAAATCATTGCTTAAATGTTAGTCAGTTAGTTTGGAGGGCTTTTATATGAAGGGGGGGTGAAGGGGGAAACTTTAATTCTTAGTCCCCTACCTGGTCGGAGAGGCGGGGAGCGGGCTATGCCTTACCGGGTCGCCGTGCAGTAAGCTCCGGAGCGCTGTGGCCGCCAACTCCCAGCTGGGGCTGCGGGCGTCCGGCCGCGGGCGGCGCCGGTTGTAGCTCCGACCCCGGCAACTCTACCCCTGGCTGCGCGGCGCTCCAAATCCAGCACCGCCCGCGGCCGGACGCCCGCAGCCCCAGCTCCGCAATGTTTTGTGTCAGCGGCCACAGTGCTCCGGAGCTTACCGCACGGCGACCCGGTAAGGCATTGCCCGCTCCCCGCTGGTATCCCAGCGCTGCGACGCCGCCGACTCCCAACATCGCGGAGCTGGGGCTGTGGGCGTCGGGCCGCGGGCGGCGCTGGATTTGGAGCGCCGCGCAGCCAGAGGTAGAGTTCGCCGGGGTCGGAGCTCCAACCGGCGCCGCCCGCGGCCGGACGCCCGCAGCCCCAGCTCCACGATGTTGGGAGTCGGCGGCCACAGCGCTCCGGAGCTTACTGCACGGCGACCCGGTAAGGCATTGCCCGCTCCCCGCCTCTCCGACCAGGTAGGGGACTAAAAATTAAAGTTTCCCCCTTCACCCACCACATAAAATCCCTCCAAACTAACTGACTAACATTTAAGCAATGATTTACAATGATTCCCTGGTCTCCGGGGAGGAGGCAGCCGCTCCAGACTTTTCAAGCCGCCTGCGCTACCTACCTAATCTACGCTAAAAATCTTCCATTCGGAAATCCGAAAAATTCCGAAATCCGACAAGTGTCTGGTCCCAAGGCTTTCGGATAAAAGGTTGTGCACCTGTACTAATTACTAATCAAGAATCTGTCAATCTCTGCCTCTGACTTGGCTTCCACAGTCATCTGTGGCAATGAATTCCACAGGTACACCACCCACCTCAAAGCAGATTCTACTGCACCTCTATACCCCAAAGGACTAAAACCAATAAACGATTTTGATGTGTGGTAGATATTGTACAGTGGGATACATGGTGATCAGTTTGTGAACAGCAACCTCCCCCCCGGTAGAAAAGATTTAATGATCGGATAGTTAGTTTTAGTGGTGTTGGATGAGGGATGAATATTAGCCCCAGGATACCAGGGAGAACTCCCTGTTCTTCTTTGAATTAGCCAGAGGAAAGCACAATAGCACAGGATCCCCACCAAGTCACCAAGCATTTCCATTATCACTATTGCTATCGTCATCACTGATCCTTCTTCACCACCACATCCAAAGGTTGGAACCTTTCTCCTCAAGGCAGTGGGAGATCCTTCACCACATGGACATCAGTGGTTTAAGGTAGCACTGTGTCATACAGTGGCCACTAGTGGGAGCTCTGCCTTACGGCTCCAGCGACTGGGACTCAATCTGAGATAGGTGGAGTTTGCACGTTCTCCCTCAGGCTGCATGGTTTTCCGCCTAGTGTCCTCCCATTTCCTCCCATATTCCGAAGACATGCGAGTTGGAAGGTTAATGAGCTTGAGTTTATTTTATTGTCATGTGTACCGAGGTACGGTGAAAAGCTTTTGTTCCGTGCAAACCAGTCAGCGGAAAGACAATACATGATTGCAATTGAGCTATCCATAATGTGCAGATAAAGCTAATGACATGAATAATGTTTTGTGCAAGATAAATTCCGTTTGTGTGCAAGATAAAGTCCGATTAAAGATAGTCCGATAGCAGAGCCTTTAGTATTGCTCCTTCCACAATGCGCCGTCCCACAGTACTCCCCCTCCTACAGTACTGCACTCCCTCAATATGGCCCCTCCATCAATGTTGCACTCCCTCAATACTGCCCTTTTAACAGTGCAACACTTCCTTAGTGCTGCCCCTCCCATGTGCAGTGCTCTTTCGATACCAAAGATCGTATGATCTTTGTTCAATACTGCCCCTCTGTGTGGCACTCCCTCAGTACTACCCCTCCCATGGCTCAGTGTTGACTCGGCCCCCGCCCCCCTCAGTGCAGATCACCCTTAGCACTGCCCTACTGACAACGCAACATTCCCCCTGCACTGTACCCCCAACAGTGCTGTAACCATGT
The DNA here is from genome assembly GCF_010909765.2 of Amblyraja radiata. Lineage (NCBI taxonomy): Eukaryota > Metazoa > Chordata > Chondrichthyes > Rajiformes > Rajidae > Amblyraja > Amblyraja radiata. The sequence goes on along the minus strand of NC_045961.1, from coordinate 86,271,145 downwards.
TTCCCCACTTGTCAGGGATTGATAGTGTAGATAATGTAGGTAAATTCTTGTGATGATATGGAATGAAGGTAACATTTTAAATGCTGTCGACAGGTCCTGACAGTTCAAGGTTACTTTCCAATTGAAATTAATCCATGCTATTTCACCTTGAGCATCTTTCTGTGGCTGTGCAATTTTTTTCACAAAAATTGGGTAAGATGCGTGTAATTATTGAGATAATGGAAATAGGTAACATAGTTCCAGATGTAATTTAAACATTCGTACAGCACTGCGGCAGAATATTTCCAATTTGGACCGTTTTCTACTTTCACCCTCCAGATCCAGCAGTTATTATTCTCTGGCACTGGAATATGATTTTAAAAAGTCAAATTAAACTGTAGCTAAATAATGTTTGATGTTTTGTGACAAGTGTTAATTTAATTCACACCATTCTGGGAACACTGCTTCTTGTGTGTAGCATTTTAATTTTCTCAAAGCACAGGACTGGGCTGAAAATTTCATTGCATGACATTGTGTGGGTGGGATGGGAGTAAATGCCTCCGTCAAAAACTTGCCTAATATAGTCTGCCAGAAAGGTTGCACGAAAGATAAATCTGCAGTTTTCATGAAAAGTCAATGTGTGAAGCCCAGCATTCTAACCTCGCAATGGAAGATCAGACTGTGTATACCGAGAGAGAGTTGTCTACCTCTCAACTCCAATTTCTAATCACAGAATATTCTGCAGATCCTCAGCAGGTTGCAGTGTCTGAGGAGAGAGAAGCATTGACCTTTCATCGGGCGTCAACACTCTTTCCCTTTCGCCACAGATGCCGCCAGCCCTGCTAATTGCCCCGCCATTTTCTGCTCTCATCTCAGAGTTCCAGCACTTTCTAATTTATTTTGCTCTTTGATTCCCGAAGCCACAGAATCAGAGAATTAAACAGTACAAAAGCAGCCACTCAGCCATCGATTCTTTCAAAGAGCATTAATCCAAGCCCCCCCCCCCCCCCTTGTATTCCCGCAGTGTCTGCAACTTGTTGGACAACAGGAGGTGCTGCTGAAAATTGGAGGGTCTGACAAAGTTCAGCTTTGCTCAGCGCTAACACACCTCCCTCCCTTTATTCCACTTTATCCCACTTCTCCCGTCCTCTCTCCCTTTGACAATGTGGTTGCTGACCCAACAACAACTATTTGAGTTACTTTTATATATCCATTCGTGCAATGAAACGTCCAACGGCAGGACAGTATATATCAAAACTAGACATAGAGTCACACTAGAGTAGGTGATTGAAAGACCGGTTAAATGAGGAGGATTTAAGGATTGATTTAGAGGAGGGCAATAATCTGAGGAAGGACATTCTTGCCATTCTTGCCATACAGAGAAGGTTCACCAGACTGATTCCTGGGATGTCAGGACTTTCATATGAAGAAAGACTGGATAGACTCGGCTTGTACTCGCTAGAATTTAGAAGATTGAGGGGGGATCTTATAGAAACTTACAAAATTCTTAAGGGGTTGGACAGGCTAGATGCAGGAAGATTGTTCCCGATGTTGGGGAAGTCCAGAACAAGGGGTCACAGTTTAAGGATAAGGGGGAAGTCTTGTAGGACCGAGATGAGAAAAACATTTTTCACACAGAGAGTGGTGAATCTCTGGAATTCTCTGCCACAGAAGGTAGTTGAGGCCAGTTCATTGGCTATATTTAAGAGGGGGTTAGAAGTGGCCCTTGTGGCTAAGGGGATCAGGGGGTATGGAGAGAAGGCAGGTACGGGATACTGAGTTGGATGATCAGCCATGATCATATTGAATGGCGGTGCAGGCTCGAAGGGCCGAATGGCTTACTCCTGCACCTATTTTCTATATTTCTATGTTAATAGTTAGGAGTGTTAAAAGGAACAAATAAGTTCTTAATCGCTGCAGTTTTACTGGCATAAGACCCCACAACAATGCACAATACACAACAATTATCGGTTATACGAGTTGACCAGACCATGTGAGTGCAACCCTAAGTATGTAAGGCAACCTTTACAAAGTCCATGGTAGCTTGGTACTAAACTAGAGTTGTTGTTCGGATTGTGTTGACTGGTCAAGAACCTGATGGTTGATGGGAGGAACCTGGAGGTTGCAGTTGTGCAGGGTCTTGGTGAGACCACACCCGGAGTATTGCGTACAGTTTCGGTCTCCTAATCTGAGGAAAGACATTCTTGCCATAGAGGGAGTGCAGAGAAGGTTCACCAGACTGATTCCTGGGATGTCAGGACTTTCATTTGAAGAAAGACTGGATAGACTCGGCTTGTACTCGCTAGAATTTAGAAGATTGAGGGGGGATCTTATAGAAACGTACAAAATTCTTAAGGGGTTGGACATGGTAGATGCAGGAAGATTGTTCCCGATTTTGGGGAGGTCCAGAACAAGGGGTCACAGTTTAAGGATAAGGGGGAAATCTTTTAGGACCGAGATGAGAAATACATTTTTCACACAGGGAGTGGTGAATCTCAGGAATTCTCTGCCACAGAAGGTAGTTGAGGCCAGTTCATTGGCTGTATTTAAGATTCAGATTCAGATTCAGATTCAACTTTAATTGTCATTGTCCGTGTACAGTACAGAGACAACGAAATGCATTTAGCATCTCCCTGGAAGAGCGACATAGCATATGATTTGAATAAATATTTACATTAGCATATATACAGACATAGTGTTTTTCCTGTGGGAGGAGTGTCCGGGGGGGGAGGGGGGGTGATTGGCAGTCACCGAGATACGTTGTTGAGTAGAGTGACAGCCGCCGGGAAGAAGCTGTTCCTGGACCTGCTGGTCCGGCAACGGAGAGACCTGTAGCGCCTCCCGGATGGTAGGAGGGTAAACAGTCCATGGTTGGGGTGAGAGCAGTCCTTGGCGATGCTGAGCGCCCTCCGCAGACAACGCTTGCTTTGGACAGACTCAATGGAGGGGAGCGAGGAACCGGTGATGCGTTGGGCAATTTTCACCACCCTCTGCAATGCCTTCCGGTCGGAGACAGAGCAGTTGCCATACCATACTGTGATACAGTTGGTAAGGATGCTCTCGATGGTGCAGCGGTAGAAGTTCACCAGGATCTGAGGAGGCAGATGGACCTTCTTCAGTCTCCTCAGGAAGAAGAGACGCTGGTGAGCCTTCTTGATCAGAGTTGAGGTATTGTGGGTCCAAGAGAGGTCATCGGAGATGTTAACACCCAGGAACCTGAAGCTAGAAACACGTTTCACCTCCGTCCCGTTAATGTGGATGGGGGTGTGCGTGCCGCCCCTGGACTTCCTGAAGTCTACAATGAGCTCCTTGGTCTTCTTGGAGTTAAGGGCCAGGTTGTTGTCAGCGCACCATGCTGCTAAGTGCTGGACCTCCTCCCTGTAGGCCGACTGATCGTTGTTGCTGATGAGGCCAATCACCGTTGTATCATCTGCATACTTGATGATGGTGTTAGTACCATGTACAGGTGTGCAGTCATAGGTGAAGAGGGGGTAGAGGAGGGGGCTCAGCACACAGCCCTGTGGAACGCCGGTGTCAGGGTGAGGGTTGAAGAGGTGTGCTTGTCTAACCTAACAGACTGTGGTCTGTTGGTTAGAAAGTCCAGTATCCAGTTGCAGAGGGAGGGATCGATGCCCAGGTTACTGAGTTTGGTGGTCAGTTTAGATGGTATAATGGTGTTGAATGCTGAGCTGTAATCGATGAACAGCATTCTTACGTAAGTGTCTCTGTTGTCGAGGTGGGAGAGGGCGGAGTGAAGTGCCGTTGAGATGGCATCCTCCGTACTCCTGTTCTTGCGGTAGGCAAACTGATAGGGATCCAGTGTGGGGGGTAGGCAGCTTTTGAGGTGCGCCAGGACCAGCCTCTCGAAGCACTTGGTGATGATGGGGGTAAGTGCAACTGGGTGGAAGTCGTTGAGGCTTGCCGCAGTGGAGTGTTTTGGCACTGGCACGATGGAGGTGGTTTTAAGGCACGTGGGGACAACTGCTTGGGCAAGTGACAGGGTGAAGATGTCAGTCCAGACGTCTGTCAGCTGCGCAGCACAGGCCCTGAGCACGTGCCCGGGGATGCCGTCAGGGCCAGCAGCTTTACGTGCATTAGTCCTACTCAGTGCCACATATACGTCGTAGGGGGTGAATGTGAGGGGTTGGTGATCGGCAGGGAGCACAGCCTTGATGGCTGTCTCTAGATTGTCCCTGTCGAAGCGGCCATAGAAGTGATTAAGCTCCTCAAGGAAGGAGGCGTCGCTGGATGTGGGGGTGGTGTTGGAGGGTCTGTAGTCCGTGATGGCCTGGATGCCTTGCCACATGCGTCGGGGGTCGGAGTTGTTGTTGAAGTGCTCCTCAATCCTGAGCTTATGGCAGTGCTTGGCCTTCTTGATGCCCCTCTTCAGGTTAGCCCTGGATGAGCTGTAGGCTCGAGCATCGCCTGACCTGAAAGCGGTGTCCCGTGCTTTCAGCTGTAGCCTGACCTCGCTGTTCATCCATGGCTTCTGATTCGGGAATATGGTCACCTGTTTGAGGGAGGTGACACTATTGATGGTGGAGTTTATAAAGTCCAGAATAGAGGATGTGTAGGAATCAATGTCCGTGTGGGAGTCAAGTGTGGCCTGGGCTGCAAACGCCTTCCAGTCAGTGTTTCCAAAACACTTCTGAAGTGTGAAGTCCGCTTCCTCTGACCAGACTTTAACTGTCCTCACAGTTGGTTTAACCCGTCTGATGAGTGGGGAGTACTTAGGGAGCAGGAACAATGAGACGTGATCAGACTGACCAAGGTGGGGGAGGGGGATGGCTTTGTAAGCTTCAGCCATGTTGGTGTAGACTTTGTCCAGTGTCTTGTCTACTCTAGTGGGGAAGGAGACATGTTGGTGGAATTTGGGGAGTACAGTCTTCAGGTTAGAGTGATTGAAGTCACCCGCAACAATGAAGGCTGCCTCGGGGTTGTGCGTCTGTTGATTGCTAATGGAAGTATGCAGCTCTTTCATTGCAAGCTTGGCATTAGCATCACAACAGTGGAGGTGAACTCTCTGGGCAGATAGAACGGTCTGCATCTAAGAGGGAGTTAGAACGGTCTGCATCTAAGAGGGAGTTAGATGTGGCCCTTGTGGCTAAAGGGATCAGGGGGTATGGAGAGAAGGCAGGTACAGGATACTGAGTTGGATGATCAGCCATGATCATATTGAAGGCTCGAAGGGCCGAATGGCCTACTCCTGCACCTATTTTCTATGCTTCTATGTTTATGATTCTGTATCTTCTTCCCAATGGGTGCAAGGAGATGACAGCTTGGTTGTGGGTCTTTGATGATATCAGCTGCCTTCTTGTGATAATGCTTCCTGTTGATCCCATCAAAGTTGGGGAGATGAATACCTAAAATGCAGTAGAGATGTATACCACGTCTGCACCTTCCTTCGTTCCCGGGCAATCGAGTTACTGAATCAGGCTGCGATGGATGCAGTTAGTATGCTTTCTGTCCTGTTTTTTGGGACCAGTATTTTGTCTCAGATTTCTATCATCCGCCCTTTTTTTTACATTCTTGTAAAACACTGGAGAGAAACTCCATGTGCTGTGGCTGGGGAACAGAATGAAGATCAGAGCCAGGATTTGAGAGGTAAAATTAGGGAACACTATGGGTGGGAGAGATCAGGTATTCTCTTCTGCAAACTCATTGAAACTCAGGCAGTTGTTAACTTTAAATCTGAAACATATGCTTTTGATAAGCAACTTCATTAGGAATGTGGGACAAAGAGGGGATATAGAGATGGACTGCAGGTCAGTAAATAGCTCGATGGGCTCGATAGGCTCAATAGTTTACTTCTGACTAATATTTGACTGCTCTTTTGACAATTTTACTAGTTTGATAATTGTTTGCTAGATATGTTTTTTAAAAAAAACTGGAAAGTGCTGGAAATTCTCAGCAGGTCAGGCAGCACTGATGGTGAGCGAAACAGGAATAACGCTTCAAGTTGATGACCTTTCATCAGAACTGAATGAAAAGCCAGAGATGAAGCTAGTCTTCATCAGAGGAGAGCACGTGAGGTCCGTGATCGGGCGGGAGTTGAAAACAATCTAATGGCAAGTGGGATGAGGATTTAAAGTATCGCAATGAGGAAATTATGAAAGAAGGATGAGTGCAGAGAATGTGAAAACTCCAGCAGATGTACTGCTGCCAACTATTACTTTCCATGAAGTTTTGGGAGCAGTCGTTCAATGTTTCCTTGAGGTCAGAAGGCACTAAACTGCACTGCTCAAAAGCAAAGTTTCAAAATGTCATTAACTGAGCTCTTGGTTAAGGTCTCAGTCTAAGTAATGATTGCAGACATTTCTAAGTTGGCCTGGTAGATGTGTGTGGTGTCACCTCTCTGACGGAGTTCTGTGAATGTTGCGCTGACTGTGTGACTCACATCCATCTGCCTTGTGATACTTCCTTGCTCAATGTTGTTTGTCTCCCAGTTGGACCCGGTCCTAACGTCAACCTCAGCAGTTTCACTGCCATGCAGAACTGTCACCTCAAAAAACAACCCTCTATCACTAACAGCACTTATTAATCCTCAAACACTTTATGCTCTATGTTCACCCTCTGAGTGTTTAGCAACATACCTCTGAACTCCTCGAACATGGGGGAAAAATGACGCAACTAGTGGAGCCGCTTCCTCGCAGTTCCAGTGACCCAGTTCGATCCCCATCTCTGGTGCTGTCTGTGTGGAGTTTACACATCCTCTCTGTTCTTGGTTTCTTGGTCCTCCAAAATATTCTAAATGGAATTTAAACTGGAGGTGGTGAAGGGAGGGCTTAAGCCAGAAAGGGAAGGGGGGAGGAGGGAGAGGGGGAAGAGTGTGGAGGGAGGGGGAGAGCGGAGAGATGGGGAAGAGTGGGGAGGGAGGGGGGGGAGAGAGAGGGGTGGGGGAGGGAGATGGGGAGGGGTGGGGGATGGGGGTGGGGGGAGAGAAGTGGAAGAGTGGGGCGATCACAGATTGGTAGGTTAGCTGGCCGCTGTACATTTTCTTGAGGGGTATAGATGGGTGGTATAATCATGGGGGAAACAAAGGGAATGTGGAGAGAATAAAATGGATCAGGGTGATATTCATGTAAATGAAATTACATGAATGGTTGGCATGGACTTGTTGGGCCGAAGGGCCATATGATTCTATTACTCTCGTTTCCCATTCTTTATCTTAGCAAACATTTATCCTCTTCACAGCCTTCAATATAATCCTCCATCCTCATGTTCTAAGACATTTTGAATGAGGTACCATTTTGTAACAATTTACATTGTTGCTGTCAGTACCTGAGATGTACATCAGACACAGGTAACAAGGGAGATTTAATCATGGATTCATCTGGCATTCTGCCCACTGGACACCCTTGTGAACGACCTCCTTAATTGAACCACTTCCTTTCTCTCCTTCCACCCTCTCCTTTTCAAGTAGTTCTCCAATTTGCTTTCAAAAAAATCCTGTTGAAACTTCTTCCGCTGCCTATTCAGGCAGCATGTCCCAGGTCACCACAACCAACACGATAGTTGTAAAGGAAAATGCGCACCTTCCCAATTTAAAAAATATATAAAGACACGACTGACAGTAGAAGTGCCTGCCTGGTTGGTTCTTTAACATATCAAAAGTAGCAGAGTTAAGCAATTGACCTTGGCAACGCTGAGCTAGCCCTCACCATCAGCTGGAAACAGATTTCCACTGGGAAACATCCTTTATCCTTACAGTGCTGTCTTGAAGTATCCATTAGATATTTTGCTTTCTGTACTATCCAACATGATTGCTTTCAGCAGAATCTTCAGGCAATTGTAGACATTTTTCTGCTATTCTCAGCCATTATTTCAACAATACAGCCTTTAATGTACCAGGACGTATTTGCAAAGGGAAGCTCAGGAGTCCAAACCTGCGCCGTCTGAGATAGGAGCCAGACAGAACCCAGTGCTGGGGAATGCACAACGGGCAGTGTAGGTGTTAATTGTTTGCAGGATTTGTCACTGTTGAAGATTAATATCGCAGTCCATGGTGTAACGTAGGCTGTTTGTTTGTTCAGTTCTACAAAGCCAATTCCGAAACTCTCTGGCAAAAACCCAAGGCTCAAGCCTGCTTCAGATCAGTGGTCTTGATTGACAATAGTGAGTGCAACCTTTGAGTAGATTGTTTGATAGGCTCCAGCCCTCTGTGAGAGATGGCATGATGTGTGGACTCCACAGCCGTGGACTGCAATTTGGCTTCATCTGCTCAGTTTGTGAATAGCAATCAACGACCAGCTTCCATCTTCATGGCACCTTTAGTTTAGCAACAGTACCCCATGGTGTTTAGGAGTTTCCTCAAATGGAATTTGACACTGACACTCGCATAAGGAAATAACAGGGCGAATGACCATGAGGGTAGGTTTAAAGGGCAATTAGACTATAGAGTTTACTTTAGACTTTATACTTTAGAGATACAGCGTGGCAAATGGCCCTTCATCCCACCAAGTCCGCGCCAACCAGCGATCACCCCGTACACAAGCACTATCCTACGCACTAGGAACAATGTAGAATTTTTACTCAAGTCAATCAATGTACAAACGTGTATGTTTTTGGGGTGTGGGAGGAAACCAGAGCACCCGGAGAAAACCCACCTGGTCACAGGGAGAACGTGCAAACTCCGTACAGGCAGCACCCGAGGTCAGGATCGAACCTGGGTCTCTGGCGCTGTAAGTTAGCAGCTCTACCGCTGCACCATTGTGCTGCCCCCAAGTTTCTCCTGATGGAGCAGAGAGCGATGGAGAAACAGGGACTTACATGGAGAATTGCATGGATTGGAGCCTCAAGGGCAGAAAGCAATGTTGTCAGTTAAAGTTAGGAATGAGCACGAGGCCAGGATTAGAGGAGGCAGGCCCATTGAATGAGATAGAGAAGGTCCCACAATTAAGGTAGGGCTGGCCAGCACGAGGCCAGAATGGCATAATTTTGTTTGACACTCCATATGTGGTGACTCTTTGTGACATGTCACATATGATAATAAAGTATAATTCATTCAATCAAAGGCTTGGATGAATTTACTGGAGAGGAGTTGAGAGAGAGAAATTGCCACTGTTATGGTGGGGAAAATATATATTTATAGCTGGTGGTTTAGATGAATGGGATGAAAATCGTAATAGGATGTAACGGTGACACTGAGGTTTGAAATGGCCTAGTCCTTTCAGGCAGCAGATGGATTCCACATTTAAGACTGCGTTGCAAGGTTAAATCAGTCTGAATCTGCAGTACTATAAAAGCATTAGATGTTCAGTCAGAAACATTTCTCTTTGTAGGCGCTTGTAGTAAACAATACATGCCCAGTTTCCCACAGTGCTATAATGATGATACTTTAGATGTGCTCATTGGGTGAAAAGTGATTGAGGACATCTTGAAAAGGGTTTGAAAGATGCTATATAAATGGAAGTTTCCTTTTCAATCTTTAGCAAAGTGAATATTAGGAAAAAGGGGAAAGGATATTGGGAATGAGTTCAGCCCTCAATTCACAATGTTTGTAACTACACTGTTAATCATTGCGTTTGAATTTTCGGGTAATACTTCTGAATAGTCCGTTTTACTGCAGTGATTATCTCATCGCATTAGTTCACCAAATATTGTGCAGTGTCTATTCAAGAAGAGTTGTCTGCAACAAGTGAAGCTCAAGACTACAACTACAGCAAAGTCACCTGATAATAGCTGAGGGATTTCTCCAGCAGAATGCAGAGAGAAGGTGGATAATTACAAAGTACAATCGATGTGCATGTAATGAATACGTCAGGTACGATCGGGTGGATTCTAGGCATGATTGACTTCTCCACAATGGACATCCTTGGACTTGTGTTGTCATTCCACACTGGTTCAAGACACATACCCAAAAAAAGCATTCAGATGAATTTGGTGTTAAGCATTAATCTGCCAAAATATTTAACTCTCAATTAAAAAAATTGCTTCATTTGTTCAAAATTAATGCTCTGACCAAATTAATAGGCGCAACAAAAAAAAAATCTGGCATTTTATTGGAACTTTGACAAGATGCAGAGATTTCAAAGTGATTTTCTATTTCACCTCGCCCCCGTTCCAAAATAATAAGAGATGGTGGAAAGCAATTGCTGGTAATAGCAATTTCTTGAAGACAATGAACTTGGCCTGAGCTATAAATTCTAGTTATTGTATCAAAGTAGATAGCTATTTTTGCTTGGCATTTCCTCTCTTGTTGAAACTGATTTAATACTTAATAATAGAAAATTCTTCAAAACTTGCTGTATTTAAAATGGATGAACAAAAAAAGATTTGGATTTCTGCAAGACCCTTCAAAACATTGAGAGATCTTTAGATGAAAGAACGGATATCTGAACTAAAAGCAGAAAGGATGAAAATACTCTGCATGTCAGGCAGCACCAGCAGAGAGAGAAATGCAGTCAGCATTTCAGGTTGGATACTTTTGTTAAGACTGATAAATGTTAAAAAAAAAAAGAATCAAGTTTTCAGTTACTGCGAAGGGGAAAAGAGTGGAGAGAACTTTTGTGATAGAGTACAGATGGTGGATGTGCCTACTGATGGGGTAGTAAAAGGTATCTGGAGATGCTATAAGTAATATCTGAGATACCAAATGCTGAGTGGCATGCTGAGTATTTCTAAAATGTTTTGTATTTTCCCTCGTACTTCCAGCATCTGCAGTATTTTATCATTGGAAGAGATATTTGAATTCAGCCACGATTGCAATGTAGCTATCTGAAGAAGGGCGCCGACCCGAAACCTATTCATTTTCTACAGAGATGCTGCCAGAACCGCTGAGTTACTCCTGCATGTTGTGTCTATCTTCTATCCATTATTGAATATGATAACAGACCAGATAAACTATTTTCAGCTATTGGTTAAAAACGTAATTGGTCAGAGTCTTTGGGAAGTTGCAAATCTGGATCATTGCCATCCTGAGAGGCCAGGCATGTCCTCTGATGTGCAGTCCATATGATCACATCTGTGACAGTGCACAACTCCCACTTCACTGCACCTGATTTTGTGCTTTAAATCTTTCTAAGAGAAAGTTTAGGACTAGACTCGATGGGCCGAATGGTCTGATTATACTCCTTTGTCTTACGACAGTCTGATGCAAACCAAATTTTGCAATCGGTAGACATTACAACATAATCTCCCCTGAGAATTAGACTGCATTAAAAAAAGTTCAGAAATATTTATTTTGGTTTGACAGGAATGTGGGGAAATTGCATTGAAAGTCACAACATTTCTCAAAAGGCTGGTTGCAGAGAAGATCTTTTCTTCCCGCATGATGGTGAACCTTCGGAATTCTCTATCCCGGAGGGCAGTAGGTGCTCAGAACTGAGTTCATTCACAACAGTGGATTTCTGGATAGTTAGTGAATCAAAGGATTTGGGCGTGAAAATGATGGTGAAGTAAAAAATGTAGCTGTGATGTTGAATAGTGGAACAGGCTGGAAGGGCCAAGAATCTACCTCTGGTCTTCATTCTTGTGTTCCTATGAGACATTTTTAGATGTCCTGACAACTGGAAAGGCACATAATACATGTTAGTTCTTTCCTTCTAATCATTGTCAGCTTATGTTCAAATTCCTCTGTAACTAATTTGTCTCTGCATTTTCCATGACCTCCCTGCAGTCCCACATTTAGCTCAAATATGCAGGCTGCTCTCACTCTGATGTTAACAGTTGCCGTGTCTTCAGCTGTCCGTGCCCCAAGCTCAGGAATTCACTCCCTAAACCCCTCTGCCTATCTTTTCTTCATCAAGACCCACCCACCCTATTCTCAGTGTCAACCTCTGTTTGATAATGTTTTAGGTTTTAGTTTTAATTTCAGAGATACAGCGTGGAAACAGGTGCTTTGGCCCACCAAGTCCGTGCCGACCAGCGACCATTGCACACAGACATAGTTCCACACAATTTACATTTATACCAAGCCAATTCGCCTACAAACCTGTATGTCTTGACAATGTGGGAGGAAACTGGAGTTTCCCTGAGGAAACCCACACAGGTCATGAGAAAATCATTTTTTACACAGAGAGTGGTGAATCTGTGGAATTCTCTGCCACAGAAGGTAGTTGAGGCCAGTTCATTGGCTATATTTAAGAGGGAGTTAGATGTGGCCCTTGTGGCTAAAGGGATCAGGGGGTATGGAGAGAAGGCAGGGATGGGATACTGAGTTGGATGATCAGCCATGATCATATCGAATGGCGGTGGAGGCTCGAAGGGCCGAATGGCCTACTCCTGCACCTATTTTCTATGTTTCTATGTTTCTATGTCATGGGGAGAACGTAAAACTCCATACAGACAGTAACTTGTAGTCAGGATCAAACTTTGGTCTCTGGCCCTGTAAGGCAGCAACTCTACCGTTGCCCCACTGTGCCAGCCTTCTCCGAATCGTCTTGGTCATTTTACTATTTAGGTCGGTATATAAATACACTTGCCCCTTGGGCCTTGTGGTTTTGTCTGTGGTCTTCTAGCCAAGCTATCTGTCTAAACATATTTATGTGATGGGTTATAATCATGAGCATTAATGAAATTCTTTTCCCTGAACTCTGATTTGGATCTTTGGTATATTAGTTTAACCAGATGATTGTAATGATCCAATATGCTGATTGTGTCTGGACTTTAGGATTTGGTGCAACAAATGACATTTTCACAATGCCTGAGTGATTCATTTCTATTCACTGCATGTCTGAGACCCCAGTAGCACAAGGAGTGCTCTTTACATTTTATTTGTTCACAGGATGTGGATGTCTCTGGCATCATTTAATGTCCTTCATGAATTATCACTGAACTCCAAAGGACAACTCAGAATCAAGCTCATTGCTGTAGGTGCTGTGTCACATATAGATCAAACCGGAGTCATCCGTGAGCGCATTGGATTCCAACCACAATCCTATCATTTCATTGCCGATCGCAACTTTTTAAACTTGAGATTTATTCATGTACTTTCATCTAAATTCATCCTTTGTGGTGGAGTGTTTTGTCTGACTGTTCGAGCCCCGGCATAGCAATCTGATAACTTCATCTCCTCACTACTGTGTTAATTCCTGCTAACTGCAGTCAGATTCCAAATTTAACAGGGGTTCTGGTGTCAGGTGCTTTGCTTTAAACGTTATAAATCAACGTTAGCCCTGCCCCATGTCTAGCCTGAGCTATTGTTGTTTCCCCAGAGCAAAGTGAATGACCCAACAAATGTTGAAATCCATCAGACTGGTGTTATCCTAAGAACCTTCCGTTTAGATTATGTCAATTCTTTACTGGGATGTATTTCTTCGCTACAGAGAGACTTCTTTATAGGTCCGGGCATAAACAAAAAGCAACTTTGATTGTTTTGCGGCCTTCTTGTTGAATTCGGATATAACGTTTCTCTCCTGTGGCAGCCCAAGAATGCAGCGCTAGTTCCGTGGAGAGATTCGAGAAGCTGAGGTTGTTCTTCTTGGAGCAGCGGAAATTAAAGGAAAAATTAATGAAGGCATTTAAAACAAGAGGGAAGTTTGACAGTAAATAAGGAGAGTGTTTCCTGGGGCAGGAATGTCAGTGGGTAAAGGAGATTCACAAGAGAACCAGAGAGAGGAGGGGATTAGAAACATAGATGCAGGAGTAGACCATTTGGCCCTTCGAGCCAGCACCGCCATTGAATATGATCATGGCTGATCATCCAAAATCAGTACCCCGTTCTGGCTTTTCCCCATATCCCTTGATTCCCTTAGCTCTAAGAGCTAAATCTAACTCTCTCGTGAAAAGAGGTTCTGGAGATTTTAAAATTGATTATGAAAGTCTGAAAACGTAAGAAATTGCAGACATGAGGTAATTTTTCACAAAATAATGTGGTGGTGTTTTACACAGCGGGCCGATCTAGGACGTGTTATGTGAAAAGATGGCGGAAGTGGATTCAGCAATAACTTTCAAAGGGAAATTAGATCAATTGATTAGAACGGGTGTCAAGGGTTATGGGGAGAAGGCAGGAAATTGGGATTGGTGGCAGAGATCAGCCATGATTGAATGGCGGAGTAGAATCGATGGGCCAAATGGCCTAATTCTACTCCAATAACTTGTGAATGTGAATATTTGAAAAGGAAAAATGTGTAGAGCTATGGAGAAAGAGGTGATGATGATGGACGTGACTGGTGAGGAGCGAGGCCGGTAGGAGAGGAGCGGGCCTACCTCGAGCTCGGATGCGGAGGCTCCCCCAGGCACAAAGGTGGATGGGCAAGGAGAGGGGTGTCAGTTCATAGGTTGATCCGCACGTCCAAGGGAAGGCAAAACCCTGTGACTCGCCTGGTTCGAGAATCGCTCCTAATACCTAGAGCATGGACTGGACCAAAAAATGGCACCAAAACATGACGCCTCTTGCACACGGGATCAGGAGACTATTTCTGTGCAATTTGCTAATATGAGATGTGCTTAGGTCTGTCTAAACACTACAGGGGCTGGTTGTAAAAAAAGAATTTCACTTTGCGTTTTGCACTTTGTGCACATGCGCCAATGAAAGCACAATTGAAAGTAATACAACTGATTGGAGAGTGTTATAAAGGGACAGCACAATTTGGTGGGTGGAATATCCTCCTTCAATACTGCAAAACCTGAAGGGGAATGCTGAATGTTCTGCTGAGTTTCTTTTTTTTTTTCTTTTTAAATCAAAAATACTTATTCAAATATTAAAATAGTATTTACAACACAATAAAACAAAACAGAACCCACCACCATAGTACAAGACAAAATAGATATAATACTAAACAACTATATTACAATCCTTGTCCAGGATACATTCAACCCCCCTCGGTGACCAATAGTCCCGGAAATCCCCCAGGGTCCCCGTGGACAGCGTGTAGTCCCTTCCTAGCACCACCCGGGTGCAGACGTAACCCCGGAAAAGGGGCAGGCAGCTGGCCAGGCCTAAGAGCAACCCTACCAGGACATCTTCAGCCCTACCCTCTCCCCTACGCACAGGGTGTCCAAAGATGAGGATGGTGGGTGAAAAATGCAACCAGAAGACAAGGAGAAGCCCCTTTTAGGTATAGAAACAGTGGCCGCAGCCACACCCACACTCCATATACACGGCGGCTGGCGAGTGTGAACCACGGCCGAGTTTCACTTGCTCTCTTCATGTATGTATTCCCAACACTCTACCCAGGCAGTGATTAACACCGGACAAGTACAGGCAGATCTCTATATCCCTCGTGATCTTGGCATCATGATATGTTAACAGCAATCATATTTCGATGGCTTGTGACCTCTGGCTTCATGTACAGCTTTCAGTCAAAGTCTCCCTGAAATCCAAACCTATTTGAAATTCTTCCTATTATATTGTAGCATAGGTTCTATTCTCACGCTTTAACTTACAACATTAGAACCGAGCAGATTAAATTTAGTAGATAATATCAACAATGTTTATGAAATTATTATCTTGGTGTATTATGTTGCAAGTTACAGGAATCAAAACATTGCTGCTAGAATGCCACGTCGGTATGAATTGGCAGCATCATTTCCTCCTTGATAACCATCAGTCCAAGAGCACCTCAAGGCTGCGTGCTCAGCCCCCTGCTTTGCCCTATACTCATCACTGTGTAGAAGGAGACAGTTCTAAATCTATCTTCAAATTTGCCGACGACACCATCGTTGTTGGAGGAGTTACACATGACAATGTACAC